>NC_138833.1:431940-1031940 GCF_965183815.1 Platalea leucorodia
GAAGACAAACAGCAGCAACATCAAGTGAAATTCGCCTCCAATTCCGAGCACGTGCCTAAGAGACTCTGCAAGTCCACACCTCAATCCTAGGAGCGACTAGCCCTTTTCTGGAAGGACAAACTTCCTTACTTCAAAGTCCTAGACCGAAGGCTCCACGGAACAGAACGTGGACCGAGCCACAGGACACCGTGCCATCCACGCCCGAATGGCAAAGAAAAATCACGGAAAACTAAACTTAAGTATCAGTTCCCATCGAGCTTCATTCCTTACGTTTCCACTGGCACCTAGGTGCTCAAAAACGAACTCTACTGACACCGCGTATTACTAACAATTTACTTCTGCGTATCAAAACAAAAGGCTATTTCCAGCTCGCCCATCCAATTAGCACGACCAACCAGAAGAGAAACACCGGAGCCTAAAGAAGGGAACAGGCAGCTCTTCATTTCTCCTAGAGCAAAGTCTGTTCTTTTGCCTGGAAGGCAAACATCCGTAACTCCCAAGGGAGCACTGCAGGAACGAGGTGCGCTCTCTTACCTGCAGTTTGTCCTCGGCTTTTCTGCACGGGCAGCAGATTTGCCCTTCCTCTGGCTTTGATGTGGCGCACCCGTGGCGTCCTTGAAGCGGCAAGTGTTTCTCCCCGCTCCCGCAGCCCCAGATGCGCCATTACCTGAGCAGCGAGCGGAATCAAGCACGCAGGATTTTCTGCACGGGACGCAGAAGGTGACACTGGAAAGAAGGAGGCAAAAAGAGAAGCGGTTTGCCCGGCAGCCACGGCCGTAGAAACTACACCTCCCGGCATGGCCCGGGGAACCAACGTGGCCGACCAAAAGCCCCGGGCTCCAAAATGCCGCGAGACGCAGCCCTCCCTGCTTTTGGACCCTGCGGGGACACCGTTCCCTACGCCACCGCCGCACGTGGAAGCCCCGCCGAGCCCCCAGCGCGGCTCCGGGCAGCCCCCGCCACCGGCTCCGGCCGGCCCCCCCCCACCGGCGCCGACCCGGCGCCCACCCACCGCCCGGCCCCGGAGCGGAGCGGCTCGGCGCGGCGCCCCCCCCGCCGCGCGGCCCCGGAGCTCAGCGGCTCGGCGCGGCGCCCCCCCCGCCGCGCGGCCCCGGAGCTCAGCGGCTCGGCGCGGCGCCCCCCCGCCGCCCGGCCCCGGAGCGGAGCGGCTCGGCGCGGCGCCCCCCCCACCGCCCGGCCCCGGAGCTCAGCGGCTCGGCGCGGCGCCCCCCCACCGCCCGGCACAAGCGGCGCGGCTCGGCGCGGCGCGGCTCCCCCCCGCCGCCCGCCCCGGAGCGGCGCGGCGCGGCGCCCCCCCGCCGCGCGGCCCCGGAGCTCAGCGGCTCGGCGCGGCGCGGCTCGGCGCCCCCCCGCCGCGCGGCCCCGGAGCTCAGCGGCTCGGCGCGGCGCGGCTCGGCGCCCCCCCGCCGCGCGGCCCCGGAGCGGCGCGGCTCGGCGCGGCGCCCCCCCACCGCCCGGCACAAGCGGCGCGGCTCGGCGCGGCGCGGCTCCCCCCCGCCACCCGGCCCCGGAGCGGCGCGGCTCGGCGCGGCGCGGCGCCCCCCCGCCGCCCGGCCCCGGAGCGGCGCGGCACGGCGCCCCCCCGGACCGGCTCCAGGAAGCTCCGCCCGCCCGGCTCCCACACGGCACCGCACCCTCCCCGCTCCGTGCCTCCCGCCGCCCTCCTCGGGGCTTTCCCCGCTCACCTCCTCGCTGCCTGCAGCCGCAGCCCAACGACCGCTCCGCTCCCCTCCGCCCCGGGCTCACCCCGGCCCCTCCGCGCGGGGAACCTCCGCCCACCGCGCGATTCCCGCCCCCGACGCACCGCGCATGCGCTGGCGAAGCTCCGCCCTCCCCGCGGCAAACCCCGCCCTCTGCAGCAAAGCTCCGCCCTGCACACACCACGCATGCGCCAGCGAAGCTCCGCCCTCCCCGCGGCAAGGCTCCGCCCCACGCGGCAAAGCTCCGCCCTGACACAGCGCGCATGCGCCCGTGGAGCTCCGCCCTCACACGGCAGCGCTCCGTCCCCCGCGGCTAAGCTCCGCCCCTGACACAGCACGCATGCTCGGCCAAAGCTCCGCCCTTCAGGGCAAAGCTCCGCCCTCCCACTGCAAAGCTCCGCCCCCCGTGCACTGCGCATGCGCCGGTGAGGCTCCGCCCTCACGCGGCAAAGCTCCGCCTTACCACCGCAACGCTCCGCCCCCCGCGGCTAAGCTCCGCCCCCGACACAGCGCGCATGCTCGGCCAAAGCTCCGCCCTCACATGGCAAAGCTCCGCCCCCCCGCGGCAAGGCTCCGCCCCCTACACACCGCGCATGCGCCGGTGAAGCTCCGCCCTCACATGGCAAAGCTCCGCCTTACCACCGCACGGCTCCGCCCCCCCGCTGCTAAGCTCCGCCCTGACACACCGCACGGGGTGGTCTCCAGGGGCGGGGCCTGTCGCTAGGGGTGGTGCCCTTCCCCTGCCGGGGAGCTCCAGGGGCGGGGCCCGTCCCTAGGGGCGGGGCCGCTCCACACCAGGACGGGGGCGTTGGCCGGGGCGGGGCTGCAGCGGAGGCCGAGGCGGCCGTGCCAGCAGCAGCCAGCACCTCCCGGGCGGCGAGAGCGGCGCTTCCTTACCGGGAGGCAGCAACGGCTGCGGCGGCATCGCCCCGCGGGCGCCGCGCTGTCGCATGCCCGGTACCGGCCACCGGCACCGGGGATCACGTGCACGCCACCGCCCCTGCGCGGCTCCCGGCCTGCAGTACCCGCTTTTGGACGCCAGGCGGCAGCACCGAGGCACGGCCAAAACGCCCCACCGCCCCCGGGCGCCACCCGAGCTGCAGTACCCGCTTTTGGACGCCAGGCGGCAGCACCACACCGAGCCCCGCGCCCCGAGCGCTCCCCGCGGGGACAAAGGACTCGCACCCCCGGCCCGCCTTGGGCCGCCCGCAGCCGCCGCCGCCTTACGGGGGGGGGGGGGGGGCCACAAGCCTCGCCCTTCTCTGCCCCTGCTCCCGCTCACAGCCCACGCAGCCAGAGCCATTGCCTCGCCACCAAAAAGCACCCAAGCGGCTCGAGCATTTCAGTCCTCTGCACTTGACAGCTCGCAGAGGGCTGCTGGCCCTTTCTCTCCCCGCCCCTCACCCCAGGACCCAGCCGGGGGAAGCAGCACAGGGAACCTGGTCAATACCTTTGCCTTGGCTCGGCTTTTTTGCCCCCAGAGTAAGCCCCCGGGATTGCTGGATTCATCTGCAGGTGGCATCAGGGGTGGGAGAGTGACACCAGCGAGCCAACAGACCTTGGAGAGATTTTATTAAAAAAAAAAAAAAAAAAAAAAAAAAAAAAAAACAAAACGCGAGGAGATACTGAAAGCTGCCGCCAGCGAGCACGGCGCCTGCGCTTGGCCGCCTGCAGCGCGCCAGACTCGGGAGGCTGGAGGGGCTGGTCCGCCGAGGCGGCGGCTGAGCCGCTCGCTTCCTTCGGCTGCCTCATTTGCCGCCTTCAAACAACCACTTCCACGCTCCCTTTCTTTGTTTCAGACCCCTCTCAACATCTCCTGGCCTGCAAGCCATTTGCAGCAAGCAACACGGCTGAAATACCGTGCTGCTAGAGACCTAGCTGTCATCTTGCTCCCACGTCCAAAGGCTTTGGGAACCTGAACCCCCTGCTTGTTTTGGCATCGAGACTGCGAGGCGAGAAACGCGCCTGGACTCCAACAAGCCAGACGCCTGCCCCGTCGCTCAGCACAGTGCTACGCGGCTGCCCGACCGACACCTTCTGCCGCTAAAACCAGAGCGCGGTTCCCTTCTGAAGAGCCGCCGGCAGCGCGGAGAGTCCCTCGCCTTTCCCTGCGCCAGGTCCCCCGGGAACAGCGTCTCGCTCGGACCGGAGCGTGCGGCAGCCTCCGGTCGTCCCAGCCCCTCGCCCGTCCAGAAAGCGCCTGCCTGTAGCAGCGGCAGAACCGCTGCTGCCCAGGGGGGAAAGGAACGGCTCGGGGTGAAGCTCCCCAGGCTGCCCGTGGCCCGTGCGGAGCTGGGGGTCCAGAAGCAAAGGGGTTAGGGGAGGGGTGGAGCAGGGGAGCGGGGGCGCGAGACTGGAGGGCAGGGGACGCGGGGGGCACGGCCCAGGGAAAAAAAAAAAAAAACCCGCACGGGGGGAAAAACCTTGTGTGGGGGGACGTTCGGGTGGAGAGCACTCGGGAGGGCGGAGAGACACGCAGAGGAGGACGGGGGGAGGAGACGGACACGGACGGACGGACGGACGGCGGCCATGTGTGGGTACAAAGGTGCACGGGGGGACACGGGTGGGGATGACCTACACCAGGGGGTCCACCCGGCATAATCCACAGCAGATAACTCACCTGGGATAACCCGCAACGGATATTCCGCTCCGGAGAAGGAATCCACGCCAGATAATCCCCAGCAATGCCCCTCAAACTGCCTGCGGTTCACCCCAGATTTGGCCCAAATTGGTGCGGGTTTTTCGTTTGGGGTTTTTTTGTTTGTTGTTGTTCTTCTTTTTTGTTTTTTTCTTTTACATCATACAAAACTTGGGCGTTTCTGCTTTTCCAAAATATTCAGTTCTGGGGTTCTCCGGCGCTTTTCCACATCATAACAATGGGTCATTTTTGGTTTTCTGCGTTAAAATGCGGGGGGGCGTGGGGGGTGTGAGTGTGTGCGTGTGCGGTGTGGTGTGTTTGTGCTTGCTTTCCAGCTGCACAAATCCAGGCGGATTCAGCTTTCCTGGGAGCCCCAAACTGTGTTGCTCTTGGATATTGGATATTTTGCTCTTGGACTTGCATATTTTGACACTCTGATATCTTCGACTTCTCTCTTTAGACTTCGGTATCTACTTACAATCCTACCTCTTTAGACTTAGTTATCTGTTTACACTTCCATAGAACCTTTCCTTCGATTACACGGGATACCTACTTAGGCTTACTCGGTGACACAGGGTAAGCGTAGGTACCTCTACCTATCCAGACTGACTTCTGGTTTAAATTCCTTCACCTACATCATCTCTTTTTGCATTTTAAACTCCTTTATTTCTTAACATAGAGACAAGTTCTTTTTTATTTTAAAACCCTATCTATCTCCATTGAGATTTTTTAATAATTTCTATAACATAGCAGGTACAGGTTTGTATTTTGAAATCCTTTTACATATGTATATATATACACACATAAAAACGAATATTATTTTTCAATATATATATATATAAAGGCGAGAGATTTTTCTCTACTGCAATGCCTCGCACCCATATTTCCAGTTCTTAACATGGTTAATCACACACACACACGAGTTTTCAGGCATTTTGGGGCTGTGACCCCCCTTCTCTGGGGGGAAACCTCCCCGTGACACCTTCATCCCCCACTCACCTGCTCCTCTGTTTCATCATCACGCCCCCGCCCCCAGTGACGTTGGGGGGCCCCAAATGACATCATCACCCCCCAGGCCCCTCCACATGCCTCCACACTTTTTAATCACCCCCCCAAAAAAGGCACAAAACAAGGAAAACAGCTACTTTAATAATGCCATTTACATATGTAGGCGCCCCCCCGAAAAGGGGAGCTCCACCAGAACAATAAAATGGGGGCAGCCCCCCCAAACGGCTGCAGCCCCCCCCGGCCCCTGTCCCGCAAGCCGGTGGCTGCCCCACGCCGCGGGGGGAGCCTGCCGGGGGACGGTGCCGCACCTCTCGCTCAGGCTCTGCTCTGCCGTGCTCCCCCTCCGTTCCCGCGCTGGGACGGGCTCCCCGGGGCAACGAACCTCCCCGCTCCCTCTTGGCCCGGGACTCGCCCCACCACGCAGCCCTCGCTGCCGCACCCGCGGGGCACCCGCCGGAGACAGAGCCGGGAGCCTCCAGGCACGGGGCCGGCCCCTTACCCTCGGGACGCTTCACGACAGGCAGGCCAACCTGGGCCGGGGGGTACCTAGCGAGCATCACGAGACGCTTGCAACAAGACACCTGAAAAACAAAAAGCCCAAGCGATATTTCAGCATGTGAAAAAAATAGCACAGCAGCGAGTAGAAGAATTCAGTCAGAGCAAGGGAGAGGAGAGCAGTTGAGCTCAAGGAGGATTCGAGGTAAGCAGGTCAGCTCCAAATACAAGACATCCTTTAAAAGCTAGAGCGACCTGAACGCTTCCCATCAGCATTAAGACTAACCGGTACGATTCCAAACACGTTCTTCGCATACAAGCACACGCTCTTGCCGGCGTTGGAAAACGTCTCACCCCTTCCTTACGGCACGGCTGCAGGGAGACGACCCTGCGAGGCTGCAGGGCGAGGGCGTACCGCAATCAGAATCTACGCTTATAGGTCCGCCGCAACAGCTACGGCCCTCGCAGCTGCTGCTGCACATCTTGCTGGCTCGGTCGACAAAGCTGGAAGCGAAGCGTAACGCTTTCGAGGGGAAAAGGAAAAGCAAAGGACAAATCGCAGCAATTCGCTTCATACTAAAAAAGCTGTGCGTGTGTTTATAAACATCCAATAAAAATACTTCTGCTGGAGAAGGACTGGATTTTCCTTTGGCATTAATTTAACTTGCACAGCTGTGAATCGATACCAGTAGATTATCTGTCTCCAAGATACGCAGTTATCATTTGACCAGGGGTTTTTTGCGCCTTACGTCATTAGGAGCGACATCTGGCCAGCCGCGCCGCCCAAGAGAGATGCTGCTGAACTGCCAAGGAAACTGCTGAACTGCCAGGGAAACGCACCCTTGAAAGCCAGACAGAAAGTACTTCAGAGCACTCCGTCAAAAGAGCGGGGGGGAAAACACCCCGTAACGTTCAGTTGCCTCTCCTGGTCAACGTTTAGAACAAATACCTAACTGCTTAAACACACCTAAGCAATTGTACGCCGCAGCTAGTTGGCAGTTACAGCTGAAACAACGCAAGGCAGTTTGTAGATCCAATTTTAACTTTTTTTTCCTAAAGTTACATCTAGGAGAGAAAAATGCATGACAGAAGAGATCCCCCATACGGTTTTACTTTGGGGGCAGAATCCAATCCCCGGGGCTGCAACGCGTAAGGCTACCAAAAAGGACCGGCAGATTTGCTAACGCTTCTGGCTGCGCCGAAGCATGCAGAGGAACGCGTGTTGATGACATCTCGGCTGTTGCAACTGAGAACCAGCGATGCCATCAACTTCTGGAAGACGTGCTGTGCTCGGGTCTTCGGAAGCAAACGGACTTTTTTTTTTTTTTTTTTTTTTTTTTTTAAGAGAGTGGAAAGTCTTGCTGCTGCTGACTTCCACTGCCAAGCGCATCATCTCTGAAGATCCCCACTCTGATGGGGAGCTCATAAAACACAACTTCTTTGAATGAGAAAGATTTCCATTCTGGAAAATCTCTTTCCAGCTGAAGTAAGAAATCACACGCTGTAGGTTAAGAAAAAAGGATGCTGCCGAAGCAGTAACTCACCGAAACCACGTCAGGACTCGCTGTCGCTACTTACAAGGCTGGCAATGCTTCTTGGGAAAGCGACGCCGATTCCTCCTCTTTTGTCCACGTCTCTCCTTGGACCTTGATCGCTTTTAGTACGGACGCTAGTATCGCAGTAAGCTTTTCAAGACCTACTGTAAGATATTTTAAAAACTTTGTGACTGAAAAAGCACACAGCTTTTATGACAAAAACAAAGCCTGTTTCTTCCGAACACCTGAACTCTCACAAACATTGTCTTTCCTCTTTTACGATGCAATTATTTTCCCAATAGCATTTCCTAGTAAGCGCACAGAAACACAAGATTGCGCTTTCAGGAAGGCAAAATAAACGGAGGGAAGCCGACTTTACACAGGCGTTAACACGCTCCAGCGCAGACCTCCTTTGACTTTTAGTATCTGCGTTAAAACAGTTCCTAGAAAAACTACAGAAGGAAGGAGAGCCGGCACATTCTTGACGTTAACTTTGAAGTCCGTACTACAAGCGCCTTAGGAAAAACGCGGACACGCATCGCGGACGTACCTTGTACTCGCAGACCGCTATGGAGCCTTTCCGTCCGTCTTGCACTTTCACGGCAGAAGAAAGGGCGACCACGGTGAAACGGCGGCAGCTGACACTCTGCTGAGAGAGGAAAAAAAAAACCCGTAGCATAAAGCTGGGTAGGAGTCCCAAGCTTCCTGGTTTTGTGAAGTTTTGCAAAGACTACAACCGAGGGAAGGAAAAAATAGCCGTTTGGAACATATTGCCAAACAACATTTGGCCATAAAACTCGGATGCGTTTGACACGCGCCCATGTTTTGGGAACTTGCTATTTGCTTCGTTGCTATCGTTGTTCTTCCTTCAGAACCTCTGCTTGTAGCCAACTTGATTTGCTACCGGTTCAAGCGCTTCCCTTCCCGGTATTACTGGCACACGGACCCAGGCAAGTCACTGAACCGCTCTTCTGAACTTCTCCAAACGACAATTACAGCCACGAAAGAGGAGTTCAAGAGAGGAAAAGGAGAGGTCGGGCAGCAAAAGAGCTCTGCAGGCTGCCACCAGTCAACACTGCGCTCTTTTTTTTCTTTTAAATCCACCCCCCCCCCCGCCCCCAAATACAAACAAAACCAACCCCCACGACCTTGTATTTTTTGCCTTTGGAAGCTCATCCCTGTCTCAGCACGAAGCGCAGACGACCCGTATCCCGATTTGCACGTGACGAATCCGTGTTCGGAAGAAATAGGCCAGATCCGTAAGACTGGTGTTATTTTGCGGGTTTTAACAATCGCAACGCAATCGCATCGACCGACGCGTTTGTGACAAAACTCATTAACTTCTAAACGCAGCACCTCCTTGGGTAAAAAAACGTGTTCGAGACTGAAAACAAAATGATGATTCAGAGCTCCCACTCCTGATGGAGCCGTGGGGAAAGGAAGGAAAGTGAAGACAAACAGCAGCAACATCAAGTGAAATTCGCCTCCAATTCCGAGCACGTGCCTAAGAGACTCTGCAAGTCCACACCTCAATCCTAGGAGCGACTAGCCCTTTTCTGGAAGGACAAACTTCCTTACTTCAAAGTCCTAGACCGAAGGCTCCACGGAACAGAACGTGGACCGAGCCACAGGACACCGTGCCATCCACGCCCGAATGGCAAAGAAAAATCACGGAAAACTAAACTTAAGTATCAGTTCCCATCGAGCTTCATTCCTTACGTTTCCACTGGCACCTAGGTGCTCAAAAACGAACTCTACTGACACCACGTATTACTAACAATTTACTTCTGCGTATCAAAACAAAAGGCTATTTCCAGCTCGCCCATCCAATTAGCACGACCAACCAGAAGAGAAACACCGGAGCCTAAAGAAGGGAACAGGCAGCTCTTCATTTCTCCTAGAGCAAAGTCTGTTCTTTTGCCTGGAAGGCAAACATCCGTAACTCCCAAGGGAGCACTGCAGGAACGAGGTGCGCTCTCTTACCTGCAGTTTGTCCTCGGCTTTTCTGCACGGGCAGCAGATTTGCCCTTCCTCTGGCTTTGATGTGGCGCACCCGTGGCGTCCTTGAAGCGGCAAGTGTTTCTCCCCGCTCCCGCAGCCCCAGACGCGCCATTACCTGAGCAGCGAGCGGAATCAAGCACGCAGGATTTTCTGCACGGGACGCAGAAGGTGACACTGGAAAGAAGGAGGCAAAAAGAGAAGCGGTTTGCCCGGCAGCCACGGCCGTAGAAACTACACCTCCCGGCATGGCCCGGGGAACCAACGTGGCCGACCAAAAGCCCCGGGCTCCAAAATGCCGCGAGACGCAGCCCTCCCTGCTTTTGGACCCTGCGGGGACACCGTTCCCTACGCCACCGCCGCACGTGGAAGCCCCGCCGAGCCCCCAGCGCGGCTCCGGGCAGCCCCCGCCACCGGCTCCGGCCGGCCCCCCCCCCACCGGCGCCGACCCGGCGCCCACCCACCGCCCGGCCCCGGAGCGGAGCGGCTCGGCGCGGCGCCCCCCCCGCCGCGCGGCCCCGGAGCTCAGCGGCTCGGCGCGGCGCCCCCCCGCCGCGCGGCCCCGGAGCTCAGCGGCTCGGCGCGGCGCCCCCCCCGCCGCGCGGCCCCGGAGCTCAGCGGCTCGGCGCGGCGCCCCCCCCGCCGCGCGGCCCCGGAGCTCAGCGGCTCGGCGCGGCGCGGCGCCCCCCCCGCCGCGCGGCCCCGGAGCTCAGCGGCTCGGCGCGGCGCCCCCCCGCCGCGCGGCCCCGGAGCTCAGCGGCTCGGCGCGGCGCCCCCCCCGCCGCGCGGCCCCGGAGCTCAGCGGCTCGGCGCGGCGCGGCGCCCCCCCCGCCGCCCGGCCCCGGAGCGGAGCGGCTCGGCGCGGCGCCCCCCCCGCCGCCCGGCCCCGGAGCTCAGCGGCTCGGCGCGGCGCCCCCCCACCGCCCGGCACAAGCGGCGCGGCTCGGCGCGGCGCGGCTCCCCCCCGCCGCCCGCCCCGGAGCGGCGCGGCGCGGCGCCCCCCCCGCCACGCGGCCCCGGAGCTCAGCGGCTCGGCGCGGCGCGGCTCGGCGCCCCCCCCGCCGCGCGGCCCCGGAGCTCAGCGGCTCGGCGCGGCGCGGCTCGGCGCCCCCCCGCCGCGCGGCCCCGGAGCTCAGCGGCTCGGCGCAGCTCGGCGCCCCCCCACCGCCCGGCCCCGGAGCTCAGCGGCTCGGCGCGGCGCCCCCCCCACCGCCCGGCACAAGCGGCGCGGCTCGGCGCGGCGCGGCTCCCCCCCGCCGCCCGGCCCCGGAGCGGCGCGGCTCGGCGCGGCGCGGCGCCCCCCCGCCGCCCGGCCCCGGAGCGGCGCGGCACGGCGCCCCCCCCGGACCGGCTCCAGGAAGCTCCGCCCGCCCGGCTCCCACACGGCACCGCACCCTCCCCGCTCCGTGCCTCCCGCCGCCCTCCTCGGGGCTTTCCCCGCTCACCTCCTCGCTGCCTGCAGCCGCAGCCCAACGACCGCTCCGCTCCCCTCCGCCCCGGGCTCACCCCGGCCCCTCCGCGCGGGGAACCTCCGCCCACCGCGCGATTCCCGCCCCCGACGCACCGCGCATGCGCTGGCGAAGCTCCGCCCTCCCCGCGGCAAACCCCGCCCTCTGCAGCAAAGCTCCGCCCTGCACACACCACGCATGCGCCAGCGAAGCTCCGCCCTCCCCGCGGCAAGGCTCCGCCCCACGCGGCAAAGCTCCGCCCTGACACAGCGCGCATGCGCCCGTGGAGCTCCGCCCTCACACGGCAGCGCTCCGTCCCCCGCGGCTAAGCTCCGCCCCTGACACAGCACGCATGCTCGGCCAAAGCTCCGCCCTTCAGGGCAAAGCTCCGCCCTCCCACTGCAAAGCTCCGCCCCCCGTGCACTGCGCATGCGCCGGTGAGGCTCCGCCCTCACGTGGCAAAGCTCCGCCTTACCACCGCAATGCTCCGCCCCCCGCGGCTAAGCTCCGCCCCCGACACAGCGCGCATGCTCGGCCAAAGCTCCGCCCTCACATGGCAAAGCTCCGCCCCCCCGCGGCAAGGCTCCGCCCCCTACACACCGCGCATGCGCCGGTGAAGCTCCGCCCTCACATGGCAAAGCTCCGCCTTACCACCGCACGGCTCCGCCCCCCGCTGCTAAGCTCCGCCCTGACACACCGCACGGGGTGGTCTCCAGGGGCGGGGCCTGTCGCTAGGGGTGGTGCCCTTCCCCTGCCGGGGAGCTCCAGGGGCGGGGCCCGTCCCTAGGGGCGGGGCCGCTCCACACCAGGACGGGGGCGTGGGCCGGGGCGGGGCTGCAGCGGAGGCCGAGGCGGCCGTGCCAGCAGCAGCCAGCACCTCCCGGGCGGCGAGAGCGGCGCTTCCTTACCGGGAGGCAGCAACGGCTGCGGCGGCATCGCCCCGCGGGCGCCGCGCTGTCGCATGCCCGGTACCGGCCACCGGCACCGGGGATCACGTGCACGCCACCGCCCCTGCGCGGCTCCCGGCCTGCAGTACCCGCTTTTGGACGCCAGGCGGCAGCACCGAGGCACGGCCAAAACGCCCCACCGCCCCCGGGCGCCACCCGAGCTGCAGTACCCGCTTTTGGACGCCAGGCGGCAGCACCACACCGAGCCCCGCGCCCCGAGCGCTCCCCGCGGGGACAAAGGACTCGCACCCCGGCCCGCCTTGGGCCGCCCGCAGCCGCCGCCGCCTTACGGGGGGGGGGGGGGGGGGGCCACAAGCCTCGCCCTTCTCTGCCCCTGCTCCCGCTCACAGCCCACGCAGCCAGAGCCATTGCCTCGCCACCAAAAAGCACCCAAGCGGCTCGAGCATTTCAGTCCACTGCACTTGACAGCTCGCAGAGGGCTGCTGGCCCTATCTCTCCCCGCCCCTCACCCCAGGACCCAGCCGGGGGAAGCAGCGCAGGGAACCTGGTCAATACCTTTGCCTTGGCTCGGCTTTTTTGCCCCCAGAGTAAGCCCCCGGGATTGCTGGATTCATCTGCAGGTGGCATCAGGGGTGGGAGAGTGACACCAGCGAGCCAACAGACCCTGGAGAGATTTTATTAAAAAAAAAGAAAAAAAAAGTGACACTGATGACATCCTGAAGGCACGCGAGGAGATACTGAAAGCTGCTTTGTGTGAGAGGGGCAGCTACGATTATCAGGAAGCGGTGCACGCGAGCAGACCGCCGGCAAGCGCGCGATCTGCGAGCGAGCGATACGCCGGTGACCCTCGGGCTCTGCCGCGGTGCCCTCCGCTCATCCTGCGCACGCCCCGGGCCTCCCGCGCAGGGCTTGCCACTTAAATAAGACCTGCGCGATGTTACTTACCACCCTGCCCTGCGGCACGCAAAGGAATTAGACGTGAAACAGGGAAAGCAAAGAGGCCCGTCGGCTGGCCGCACCAGATGGCCCTAGAGCCCTGCCGGTTCCCTCGCCGCTCTGGACGGCAGCGCAGCTCTGCGCTCCCTGCCGCTCCCGCCAGCGAGCGCGGCGCCTGCGCTTTGACCGCCTGCGGCGCGCCAAACTCGGGAGGCTGAAGGGGCTGGTCCGCCGAGGGGGCGGCTGAGCCGCTCGCTTCCTTCGGCTGCCTCATTTGCCGCCTTCAAACAACCACTTCCACGCTCCCTTTCTTTGTTTCAGACCCCTGGCACGCTCCCTTTCTTTGTTTCAGACATCTCCTGGCCTGCAAGCCATTTGCAGCAAGCAACACGGCTGAAATACCGTGCTGCTAGAGACCTAGCTGTCATCTTGCTCCCACGTCCAAAGGCTTTGGGAACCTGAACCCCCTGCTTGTTTTGGCATCGAGACTGCGAGGCGAGAAACGCGCCTGGACTCCAACAAGCCAGACGCCTGCCCCGTCGCTCAGCACAGTGCTACGCGGCTGCCCGACCGACACCTTCTGCCGCTAAAACCAGAGCGCGGTTCCCTTCTGAAGAGCCGCCGGCAGCGCGGAGAGTCCCTCGCCTTTCCCTGCGCCAGGTCCCCCGGGAACAGCGTCTCGCTCGGACCGGAGCGTGCGGCAGCCTCCGGTCGTCCCAGCCCCTCGCCCGTCCAGAAAGCGCCTGCCTGTAGCAGCGGCAGAACCGCTGCTGCCCAGGGGGGAAAGGAACGGCTCGGGGTGAAGCTCCCCAGGCTGCCCGTGGCCCGTGCGGAGCTGGGGGTCCAGAAGCAAAGGGGTTAGGGGAGGGGTGGAGCAGGGGAGCGGGGGCGCGAGACTGGAGGGCAGGGGACGCGGGGGGCACGGCCCAGGGAAAAAAAAAAAAAAAAACCCGCACGGGGGGAAAAACCTTGTGTGGGGGGACGTTCGGGTGGAGAGCACTCGGGAGGGCGGAGAGACACGCAGAGGAGGACAGGGGGGAGGAGACGGACACGGACGGACGGACGGACGGCAGCCATGTGTGGGTACAAAGGTGCACGGGGGGACACGGGTGGGGATGACCTACACCAGGGGGTCCACCCGGCATAATCCACAGCAGATAACTCACCTGGGATAACCCGCAACGGATATTCCGCTCCGGAGAAGGAATCCACGCCAGATAATCCCCAGCAATGCCCCTCAAACTGCCTGCGGTTCACCCCAGATTTGGCCCAAATTGGTGCGGGTTTTTCGTTTGGGGTTTTTTTGTTTGTTGTTGTTCTTCTTTTTTGTTTTTTCTTTTACATCATACAAAACTTGGGCGTTTCTGCTTTTCCAAAATATTCAGTTCTGGGGTTCTCCGGCGCTTTTCCACATCATAACAATGGGTCATTTTTGGTTTTCTGCGTTAAAATGCGGGGGGGCGTGGGGGGTGTGAGTGTGTGCGTGTGCGGTGTGGTGTGTTTGTGCTTGCTTTCCAGCTGCACAAATCCAGGCGGATTCAGCTTTCCTGGGAGCCCCAAACTGTGTTGCTCTTGGATATTGGATATTTTGCTCTTGGACTTGCATATTTTGCCACTCTGATATCTTCGACTTCTCTCTTTAGACTTCGGTATCTACTTACAATCCTACCTCTTTAGACTTAGTTATCTGTTTACACTTCCATAGAACCTTTCCTTCGATTACACGGGATACCTACTTAGGCTTACTCGGTGACACAGGGTAAGCGTAGGTACCTCTACCTATCCAGACTGACTTCTGGTTTAAATTCCTTCACCTACATCATCTCTTTTTGCATTTTAAACTCCTTTATTTCTTAACATAGAGACAAGTTCTTTTTTATTTTAAAACCCTATCTATCTCCATTGAGATTTTTTAATAATTTCTATAACATAGCAGGTACAGGTTTGTATTTTGAAATCCTTTTACATATATATATACACACACATAAAAACGAATATTATTTTTCAATATATATATATAAAGGCGAGAGATTTTTCTCTACTGCAATGCCTCGCACCCATATTTCCAGTTCTTCACATGGTTAATCACACACACACACGAGTTTTCAGGCATTTTGGGACTGTGATCCCCCCTTCTCTGGGGGGAAACCTCCCCGTGACACCTTCATCCCCCACTCACCTGCTCCTCTGTTTCATCATCACGCCCCCGCCCCCCGTGACGTTGGGGGGCCCCAAATGACATCATCACCCCCCAGGCCCCTCCACACTTTTTAATCACCCCCCCCAAAAAGGCACAGAACAAGGAAAACAGCTACTTTAATAATGCCATTTACATATGTAGGCGCCCCCCCGAAAAGGGGAGCTCCGCCAGAAAAATAAAATGGGGGCAGCCCCCCCAAACGGCTGCAGCCCCCCCCGGCCCCCGGCCCCCGTCCCGCAAGCCGGCGGCTGCCCCACGCCGCGGGGGGGAGCCTGCCGGGGGACGGTGCCGCACCTCTCGCTCAGGCTCTGCTCTGCCGTGCTCCCCCTCCGTTCCCGCGCTGGGACGGGCTCCCCGGGGCAACGAACCTCCCCGCTCCCTCTTGGCCCGGGACTCGCCCCACCACGCAGCCCTCGCTGCCGCACCCGCGGGGCACCCGCCGGAGACAGAGCCGGGAGCCTCCAGGCACGGGGCCGGCCCCTTACCCTCGGGACGCTTCACGACAGGCAGGCCAACCTGGGCCGGGGGGTACCTAGCGAGCATCACGAGACGCTTGCAACAAGACACCTGAAAAACAAAAAGCCCAAGCAATATTTCAGCATGTGAAAAAAATAGCACAGCAGCGAGTAGAGGAATTCAGTCAGAGCAAGGGAGAGGAGAGCAGTTGAGCTCAAGGAGGATTCGAGGTAAGCAGGTCAGCTCCAAATACAAGACATCCTTTAAAAGCTAGAGCGACCTGAACGCTTCCCATCAGCATTAAGACTAACCGGTACGATTCCAAACACGTTCTTCGCATACAAGCACACGCTCTTGCCGGCGTTGGAAAACGTCTCACCCCTTCCTT
This sequence comes from Platalea leucorodia, assembly GCF_965183815.1. Taxonomy (NCBI): domain Eukaryota; kingdom Metazoa; phylum Chordata; class Aves; order Pelecaniformes; family Threskiornithidae; genus Platalea; species Platalea leucorodia. The sequence continues at coordinate 447,672 of NC_138833.1, forward strand.
ACGGCACGGCTGCAGGGAGACGACCCTGCGAGGCTGCAGGGCGAGGGCGTACCGCAATCAGAATCTACGCTTATAGGTCCGCCGCAACAGCTACGGCCCTCGCAGCTGCTGCTGCACATCTTGCTGGCTCGGTCGACAAAGCTGGAAGCGAAGCGTAACGCTTTCGAGGGTAAAAGGAAAACCAAAGGACAAATCGCAGCAATTCGCTTCATACTAAAAAAGCTGTGCGTGTGTTTATAAACATCCAATAAAAATACTTCTGCTGGAGAAGGACTGGATTTTCCTTTGGCGTTAATTTAACTTGCACAGCTGTGAATCGATACCAGTAGATTATCTGTCTCCAAGATACGCAGTTATCATTTGACCAGGGGTTTTTTGCGCCTTACGTCATTAGGAGCGACATCTGGCCAGCCGCGCCGCCCAAGAGAGATGCTGCTGAACTGCCAAGGAAACTGCTGAACTGCCAGGGAAACGCACCCTTGAAAGCCAGACAGAAAGTACTTCAGAGCACTCCGTCAAAAGAGCGGGGGGGAAAACACCCCGTAACGTTCAGTTGCCTCTCCTGGTCAACGTTTAGAACAAATACCTAACTGCTTAAACACACCTAAGCAATTGTACGCCGCAGCTAGTTGGCAGTTACAGCTGAAACAACGCAAGGCAGTTTGTAGATCCAATTTTAACTTTTTTTTCCTAAAGTTACATCTAGGAGAGAAAAATGCATGACAGAAGAGATCCCCCATACGGTTTTACTTTGGGGGCAGAATCCAATCCCCGGGGCTGCAACGCGTAAGGCTACCAAAAAGGACCGGCAGATTTGCTAACGCTTCTGGCTGCGCCGAAGCATGCAGAGGAACGCGTGTTGATGACATCTCGGCTGTTGCAACTGAGAACCAGCGATGCCATCAACTTCTGGAAGACGTGCTGTGCTCGGGTCTTTGGAAGCAAACGGACTTTTTTTTTTTTTTTTTCTTTTTTTTTTTTTTTTTAAGAGAGTGGAAAGTCTTGCTGCTGCTGACTTCCACTGCCAAGCGCATCATCTCTGAAGATCCCCACTCTGATGGGGAGCTCATAAAACACAACTTCTTTGAATGAGAAAGATTTCCATTCTGGAAAATCTCTTTCCAGCTGAAGTAAGAAATCACACGCTGTAGGTTAAGAAAAAAGGATGCTGCCGAAGCAGTAACTCACCGAAACCACGTCAGGACTCGCTGTCGCTACTTACAAGGCTGGCAATGCTTCTTGGGAAAGCGACGCCGATTCCTCCTCTTTTGTCCACGTCTCTCCTTGGACCTTGATCGCTTTTAGTACGGACGCTAGTATCGCAGTAAGCTTTTCAAGACCTACTGTAAGATATTTTAAAAACTTTGTGACTGAAAAAGCACACAGCTTTTATGACAAAAACAAAGCCTGTTTCTTCCGAACACCTGAACTCTCACAAACATTGTCTTTCCTCTTTTACGATGCAATTATTTTCCCAATAGCATTTCCTAGTAAGCGCACAGAAACACAAGATTGCGCTTTCAGGAAGGCAAAATAAACGGAGGGAAGCCGACTTTACACAGGCGTTAACACGCTCCAGCGCAGACCTCCTTTGACTTTTAGTATCTGCGTTAAAACAGTTCCTAGAAAAACTACAGAAGGAAGGAGAGCCGGCACATTCTTGACGTTAACTTTGAAGTCCGTACTACAAGCGCCTTAGGAAAAACGCGGACACGCATCGCGGACGTACCTTGTACTCGCAGACCGCTATGGAGCCTTTCCGTCCGTCTTGCACTTTCACGGCAGAAGAAAGGGCGACCACGGTGAAACGGCGGCAGCTGACACTCTGCTGAGAGAGGAAAAAAAAAACCCGTAGCATAAAGCTGGGTAGGAGTCCCAAGCTTCCTGGTTTTGTGAAGTTTTGCAAAGACTACAACCGAGGGAAGGAAAAAATAGCCGTTTGGAACATATTGCCAAACAACATTTGGCCATAAAACTCGGATGCGTTTGACACGCGCCCATGTTTTGGGAACTTGCTATTTGCTTCCTGTTATCGTTGTTCTTCCTTCAGAACCTCTGCTTGTAGCCAACTTGATTTGCTACCGGTTCAAGCGCTTCCCTTCCCGGTATTACTGGCACACGGACCCAGGCAAGTCACTGAACCGCTCTTCTGAACTTCTCCAAACGACAATTACAGCCACGAAAGAGGAGTTCAAGAGAGGAAAAGGAGAGGTCGGGCAGCAAAAGAGCCCTGCAGGCTGCCACCAGTCAACACTGCGCTCTTTTTTTTCTTTTAAATCCACCCCCCCCCGCCCCCAAATACAAACAAAACCAACCCCCACGACCTTGTATTTTTTGCCTTTGGGAGCTCATCCCTGTCTCAGCACGAAGCGCAGACGACCCGTATCCCGATTTGCACGTGACGAATCCGTGTTCGGAAGAAATAGGCCAGATCCGTAAGACTGGTGTTATTTTGCGGGTTTTAACAATCGCAACGCAATCGCATCGACCGACGCGTTTGTGACAAAACTCATTAACTTCTAAACGCAGCACCTCCTTGGGTAAAAAAACGTGTTCGAGACTGAAAACAAAATGATGATTCAGAGCTCCCACTCCTGATGGAGCCGTGGGGAAAGGAAGGAAAGTGAAGACAAACAGCAGCAACATCAAGTGAAATTCGCCTCCAATTCCGAGCACGTGCCTAAGAGACTCTGCAAGTCCACACCTCAATCCTAGGAGCGACTAGCCCTTTTCTGGAAGGACAAACTTCCTTACTTCAAAGTCCTAGACCGAAGGCTCCACGGAACAGAACGTGGACCGAGCCACAGGACACCGTGCCATCCACGCCCGAATGGCAAAGAAAAATCACGGAAAACTAAACTTAAGTATCAGTTCCCATCGAGCTTCATTCCTTACGTTTCCACTGGCACCTAGGTGCTCAAAAACGAACTCTACTGACACCGCGTATTACTAACAATTTACTTCTGCGTATCAAAACAAAAGGCTATTTCCAGCTCGCCCATCCAATTAGCATGACCAACCAGAAGAGAAACACCGGAGCCTAAAGAAGGGAACAGGCAGCTCTTCATTTCTCCTAGAGCAAAGTCTGTTCTTTTGCCTGGAAGGCAAACATCCGTAACTCCCAAGGGAGCACTGCAGGAACGAGGTGCGCTCTCTTACCTGCAGTTTGTCCTCGGCTTTTCTGCACGGGCAGCAGATTTGCCCTTCCTCTGGCTTTGATGTGGCGCACCCGTGGCGTCCTTGAAGCGGCAAGTGTTTCTCCCCGCTCCCGCAGCCCCAGACGCGCCATTACCTGAGCAGCGAGCGGAATCAAGCACGCAGGATTTTCTGCACGGGACGCAGGTGACACTGGAAAGAAGGAGGCAAAAAGAGAAGCGGTTTGCCCGGCAGCCACGGCCGTAGAAACTACACCTGCCGGCATGGCCCGGGGAACCAACGTGGCCGACCAAAAGCCCCGGGCTCCAAAATGCCGCGAGACGCAGCCCTCCCTGCTTTTGGACCCTGCGGGGACACCGTTCCCTACGCCACCGCCGCACGTGGAAGCCCCGCCGAGCCCCCAGCGCGGCTCCGGGCAGCCCCCGCCACCGGCTCCGGCCGGCCCCCCCCCCACCGGCGCCGACCCGGCGCCCACCCACCGCCCGGCCCCGGAGCGGAGCGGCTCGGCGCGGCGCCCCCCCCGCCGCGCGGCCCCGGAGCTCAGCGGCTCGGCGCGGCGCCCCCCCCGCCGCGCGGCCCCGGAGCTCAGCGGCTCGGCGCGGCGCCCCCCCCGCCGCGCGGCCCCGGAGCTCAGCGGCTCGGCGCGGCGCCCCCCCCGCCGCGCGGCCCCGGAGCTCAGCGGCTCGGCGCGGCGCCCCCCCGCCGCGCGGCCCCGGAGCTCAGCGGCTCGGCGCGGCGCCCCCCCCGCCGCGCGGCCCCGGAGCTCAGCGGCTCGGCGCGGCGCCCCCCCCGCCGCGCGGCCCCGGAGCTCAGCGGCTCGGCGCGGCGCGGCGCCCCCCCACCGCCCGGCCCCGGAGCGGAGCGGCTCGGCGCGGCGCCCCCCCACCGCCCGGCCCCGGAGCTCAGCGGCTCGGCGCGGCGCCCCCCCCACCGCCCGGCACAAGCGGCGCGGCTCGGCGCGGCGCGGCTCCCCCCCGCCGCCCGCCCCGGAGCGGCGCGGCGCGGCGCCCCCCCGCCGCGCGGCCCCGGAGCTCAGCGGCTCGGCGCGGCGCGGCTCGGCGCCCCCCCGCCGCGCGGCCCCGGAGCTCAGCGGCTCGGCGCGGCGCGGCTCGGCGCCCCCCCGCCGCGCGGCCCCGGAGCGGCGCGGCTCGGCGCGGCGCCCCCCCACCGCCCGGCACAAGCGGCGCGGCTCGGCGCGGCGCGGCTCCCCCCCGCCACCCGGCCCCGGAGCGGCGCGGCTCGGCGCGGCGCGGCGCCCCCCCGCCGCCCGGCCCCGGAGCGGCGCGGCACGGCGCCCCCCCGGACCGGCTCCAGGAAGCTCCGCCCGCCCGGCTCCCACACGGCACCGCACCCTCCCCGCTCCGTGCCTCCCGCCGCCCTCCTCGGGGCTTTCCCCGCTCACCTCCTCGCTGCCTGCAGCCGCAGCCCAACGACCGCTCCGCTCCCCTCCGCCCCGGGCTCACCCCGGCCCCTCCGCGCGGGGAACCTCCGCCCACCGCGCGATTCCCGCCCCCGACGCACCGCGCATGCGCTGGCGAAGCTCCGCCCTCCCCGCGGCAAACCCCGCCCTCTGCAGCAAAGCTCCGCCCTGCACACACCACGCATGCGCCAGCGAAGCTCCGCCCTCCCCGCGGCAAGGCTCCGCCCCACGCGGCAAAGCTCCGCCCTGACACAGCGCGCATGCGCCCGTGGAGCTCCGCCCTCACACGGCAGCGCTCCGTCCCCCGCGGCTAAGCTCCGCCCCTGACACAGCACGCATGCTCGGCCAAAGCTCCGCCCTTCAGGGCAAAGCTCCGCCCTCCCACTGCAAAGCTCCGCCCCCCGTGCACTGCGCATGCGCCGGTGAGGCTCCGCCCTCACGTGGCAAAGCTCCGCCTTACCACCGCAACGCTCCGCCCCCCGCGGCTAAGCTCCGCCCCCGACACAGCGCGCATGCTCGGCCAAAGCTCCGCCCTCACATGGCAAAGCTCCGCCCCCCCGCGGCAAGGCTCCGCCCCCTACACACCGCGCATGCGCCGGTGAAGCTCCGCCCTCACATGGCAAAGCTCCGCCTTACCACCGCACGGCTCCGCCCCCCGCTGCTAAGCTCCGCCCTGACACACCGCACGGGGTGGTCTCCAGGGGCGGGGCCTGTCGCTAGGGGTGGTGCCCTTCCCCTGCCGGGGAGCTCCAGGGGCGGGGCCCGTCCCTAGGGGCGGGGCCGCTCCACACCAGGACGGGGGCGTGGGCCGGGGCGGGGCTGCAGCGGAGGCCGAGGCGGCCGTGCCAGCAGCAGCCAGCACCTCCCGGGCGGCGAGAGCGGCGCTTCCTTACCGGGAGGCAGCAACGGCTGCGGCGGCATCGCCCCGCGGGCGCCGCGCTGTCGCATGCCCGGTACCGGCCACCGGCACCGGGGATCACGTGCACGCCACCGCCCCTGCGCGGCTCCCGGCCTGCAGTACCCGCTTTTGGACGCCAGGCGGCAGCACCGAGGCACGGCCAAAACGCCCCACCGCCCCCGGGCGCCACCCGAGCTGCAGTACCCGCTTTTGGACGCCAGGCGGCAGCACCACACCGAGCCCCGCGCCCCGAGCGCTCCCCGCGGGGACAAAGGACTCGCACCCCGGCCCGCCTTGGGCCGCCCGCAGCCGCCGCCGCCTTACGGGGGGGGGGGGGGGCCACAAGCCTCGCCCTTCTCTGCCCCTGCTCCCGCTCACAGCCCACGCAGCCAGAGCCATTGCCTCGCCACCAAAAAGCACCCAAGCGGCTCGAGCATTTCAGTCCACTGCACTTGACAGCTCGCAGAGGGCTGCTGGCCCTATCTCTCCCCGCCCCTCACCCCAGGACCCAGCCGGGGGAAGCAGCGCAGGGAACCTGGTCAATACCTTTGCCTTGGCTCGGCTTTTTTGCCCCCAGAGTAAGCCCCCGGGATTGCTGGATTCATCTGCAGGTGGCATCAGGGGTGGGAGAGTGACACCAGCGAGCCAACAGACCCTGGAGAGATTTTATTAAAAAAAAAGAAAAAAAAAGTGACACTGATGACATCCTGAAGGCACGCGAGGAGATACTGAAAGCTGCTTTGTGTGAGAGGGGCAGCTACGATTATCAGGAAGCGGTGCACGCGAGCAGACCGCCGGCAAGCGCGCGATCTGCGAGCGAGCGATACGCCGGTGACCCTCGGGCTCTGCCGCGGTGCCCTCCGCTCATCCTGCGCACGCCCCGGGCCTCCCGCGCAGGGCTTGCCACTTAAATAAGACCTGCGCGATGTTACTTACCACCCTGCCCTGCGGCACGCAAAGGAATTAGACGTGAAACAGGGAAAGCAAAGAGGCCCGTCGGCTGGCCGCACCAGATGGCCCTAGAGCCCTGCCGGTTCCCTCGCCGCTCTGGACGGCAGCGCAGCTCTGCGCTCCCTGCCGCTCCCGCCAGCGAGCGCGGCGCCTGCGCTTTGACCGCCTGCGGCGCGCCAGACTCGGGAGGCTGAAGGGGCTGGTCCGCCGAGGCGGCGGCTGAGCCGCTCGCTTCCTTCGGCTGCCTCATTTGCCGCCTTCAAACAACCACTTCCACGCTCCCTTTCTTTGTTTCAGACCCCTGGCACGCTCCCTTTCTTTGTTTCAGACATCTCCTGGCCTGCAAGCCATTTGCAGCAAGCAACACGGCTGAAATACCGTGCTGCTAGAGACCTAGCTGTCATCTTGCTCCCACGTCCAAAGGCTTTGGGAACCTGAACCCCCTGCTTGTTTTGGCATCGAGACTGCGAGGCGAGAAACGCGCCTGGACTCCAACAAGCCAGACGCCTGCCCCGTCGCTCAGCACAGTGCTACGCGGCTGCCCGACCGACACCTTCTGCCGCTAAAACCAGAGCGCGGTTCCCTTCTGAAGAGCCGCCGGCAGCGCGGAGAGTCCCTCGCCTTTCCCTGCGCCAGGTCCCCCGGGAACAGCGTCTCGCTCGGACCGGAGCGTGCGGCAGCCTCCGGTCGTCCCAGCCCCTCGCCCGTCCAGAAAGCGCCTGCCTGTAGCAGCGGCAGAACCGCTGCTGCCCAGGGGGGAAAGGAACGGCTCGGGGTGAAGCTCCCCAGGCTGCCCGTGGCCCGTGCGGAGCTGGGGGTCCAGAAGCAAAGGGGTTAGGGGAGGGGTGGAGCAGGGGAGCGGGGGCGCGAGACTGGAGGGCAGGGGACGCGGGGGGCACGGCCCAGGGAAAAAAAAAAAAAAAACCGCACGGGGGGAAAAACCTTGTGTGGGGGGACGTTCGGGTGGAGAGCACTCGGGAGGGCGGAGAGACACGCAGAGGAGGACGGGGGGAGGAGACGGACACGGACGGACGGACGGCGGCCATGTGTGGGTACAAAGGTGCACGGGGGGACACGGGTGGGGATGACCTACACCAGGGGGTCCACCCGGCATAATCCACAGCAGATAACTCACCTGGGATAACCCGCAACGGATATTCCGCTCCGGAGAAGGAATCCACGCCAGATAATCCCCAGCAATGCCCCTCAAACTGCCTGCGGTTCACCCCAGATTTGGCCCAAATTGGTGCGGGTTTTTCGTTTGGGGTTTTTTTGTTTGTTGTTGTTCTTCTTTTTTGTTTTTTTCTTTTACATCATACAAAACTTGGGCGTTTCTGCTTTTCCAAAATATTCAGTTCTGGGGTTCTCCGGCGCTTTTCCACATCATAACAATGGGTCATTTTTGGTTTTCTGCGTTAAAATGCGGGGGGGCGTGGGGGGTGTGAGTGCGTGCGTGTGCGGTGTGGTGTGTTTGTGCTTGCTTTCCAGCTGCACAAATCCAGGCGGATTCAGCTTTCCTGGGAGCCCCAAACTGTGTTGCTCTTGGATATTGGATATTTTGCTCTTGGACTTGCATATTTTGACACTCTGATATCTTCGACTTCTCTCTTTAGACTTCGGTATCTACTTACAATCCTACCTCTTTAGACTTAGTTATCTGTTTACACTTCCATAGAACCTTTACTTCGATTACACGGGATACCTACTTAGGCTTACTCGGTGACACAGGGTAAGCGTAGGTACCTCTACCTATCCAGACTGACTTCTGGTTTAAATTCCTTCACCTACATCATCTCTTTTTGCATTTTAAACTCCTTTATTTCTTAACATAGAGACAAGTTCTTTTTTATTTTAAAACCCTATCTATCTCCATTGAGATTTTTTAATAATTTCTATAACATAGCAGGTACAGGTTTGTATTTTGAAATCCTTTTACATATGTATATATATACACACATAAAAACGAATATTATTTTTCAATATATATATATATAAAGGCGAGAGATTTTTCTCTACTGCAATGCCTCGCACCCATATTTCCAGTTCTTAACATGGTTAATCACACACACACACACGAGTTTTCAGGCATTTTGGGGCTGTGACCCCCCTTCTCTGGGGGGAAACCTCCCCGTGACACCTTCATCCCCCACTCACCTGCTCCTCTGTTTCATCATCACGCCCCCGCCCCCAGTGACGTTGGGGGGCCCCAAATGACATCATCACCCCCCAGGCCCCTCCACATGCCTCCACACTTTTTAATCACCCCCCCAAAAAAGGCACAAAACAAGGAAAACAGCTACTTTAATAATGCCATTTACATATGTAGGCGCCCCCCCGAAAAGGGGAGCTCCGCCAGAAAAATAAAATGGGGGCAGCCCCCCCAAACGGCTGCAGCCCCCCCGGCCCCTGTCCCGCAAGCCGGCGGCTGCCCCACGCCGCGGGGGGAGCCTGCCGGGGGACGGTGCCGCACCTCTCGCTCAGGCTCTGCTCTGCCGTGCTCCCCCTCCGTTCCCGCGCTGGGACGGGCTCCCCGGGGCAACGAACCTCCCCGCTCCCTCTTGGCCCGGGACTCGCCCCACCACGCAGCCCTCGCTGCCGCACCCGCGGGGCACCCGCCGGAGACAGAGCCGGGAGCCTCCAGGCACGGGGCCGGCCCCTTACCCTCGGGACGCTTCACGACAGGCAGGCCAACCTGGGCCGGGGGGTACCTAGCGAGCATCACGAGACGCTTGCAACAAGACACCTGAAAAACAAAAAGCCCAAGCGATATTTCAGCATGTGAAAAAAATAGCACAGCAGCGAGTAGAAGAATTCAGTCAGAGCAAGGGAGAGGAGAGCAGTTGAGCTCAAGGAGGATTCGAGGTAAGCAGGTCAGCTCCAAATACAAGACATCCTTTAAAAGCTAGAGCGACCTGAACGCTTCCCATCAGCATTAAGACTAACCGGTACGATTCCAAACACGTTCTTCGCATACAAGCACACGCTCTTGCCGGCGTTGGAAAACGTCTCACCCCTTCCTTACGGCACGGCTGCAGGGAGACGACCCTGCGAGGCTGCAGGGCGAGGGCGTACCGCAATCAGAATCTACGCTTATAGGTCCGCCGCAACAGCTACGGCCCTCGCAGCTGCTGCTGCACATCTTGCTGGCTCGGTCGACAAAGCTGGAAGCGAAGCGTAACGCTTTCGAGGGGAAAAGGAAAAGCAAAGGACAAATCGCAGCAATTCGCTTCATACTAAAAAAGCTGTGCGTGTGTTTATAAACATCCAATAAAAATACTTCTGCTGGAGAAGGACTGGATTTTCCTTTGGCATTAATTTAACTTGCACAGCTGTGAATCGATACCAGTAGATTATCTGTCTCCAAGATACGCAGTTATCATTTGACCAGGGGTTTTTTGCGCCTTACGTCATTAGGAGCGACATCTGGCCAGCCGCGCCGCCCAAGAGAGATGCTGCTGAACTGCCAAGGAAACTGCTGAACTGCCAGGGAAACGCACCCTTGAAAGCCAGACAGAAAGTACTTCAGAGCACTCCGTCAAAAGAGCGGGGGGGAAAACACCCCGTAACGTTCAGTTGCCTCTCCTGGTCAACGTTTAGAACAAATACCTAACTGCTTAAACACACCTAAGCAATTGTACGCCGCAGCTAGTTGGCAGTTACAGCTGAAACAACGCAAGGCAGTTTGTAGATCCAATTTTAACTTTTTTTTCCTAAAGTTACACCTAGGAGAGAAAAATCCATGACAGAAGAGATCCCCCATACGGTTTTACTTTGGGGGCAGAATCCAATCCCCGGGGCTGCAACGCGTAAGGCTACCAAAAAGGACCGGCAGATTTGCTAACGCTTCTGGCTGCGCCGAAGCATGCAGAGGAACGCGTGTTGATGACATCTCGGCTGTTGCAACTGAGAACCAGCGATGCCATCAACTTCTGGAAGACGTGCTGTGCTCGGGTCTTCGGAAGCAAACGGACTTTTTTTTTTTTTTTTTTTTTTTTTTTAAGAGAGTGGAAAGTCTTGCTGCTGCTGACTTCCACTGCCAAGCGCATCATCTCTGAAGATCCCCACTCTGATGGGGAGCTCATAAAACACAACTTCTTTGAATGAGAAAGATTTCCATTCTGGAAAATCTCTTTCCAGCTGAAGTAAGAAATCACACGCTGTAGGTTAAGAAAAAAGGATGCTGCCGAAGCAGTAACTCACCGAAACCACGTCAGGACTCGCTGTCGCTACTTACAAGGCTGGCAATGCTTCTTGGGAAAGCGACGCCGATTCCTCCTCTTTTGTCCACGTCTCTCCTTGGACCTTGATCGCTTTTAGTACGGACGCTAGTATCGCAGTAAGCTTTTCAAGACCTACTGTAAGATATTTTAAAAACTTTGTGACTGAAAAAGCACACAGCTTTTATGACAAAAACAAAGCCTGTTTCTTCCGAACACCTGAACTCTCACAAACATTGTCTTTCCTCTTTTACGATGCAATTATTTTCCCAATAGCATTTCCTAGTAAGCGCACAGAAACACAAGATTGCGCTTTCAGGAAGGCAAAATAAACGGAGGGAAGCCGACTTTACACAGGCGTTAACACGCTCCAGCGCAGACCTCCTTTGACTTTTAGTATCTGCGTTAAAACAGTTCCTAGAAAAACTACAGAAGGAAGGAGAGCCGGCACATTCTTGACGTTAACTTTGAAGTCCGTACTACAAGCGCCTTAGGAAAAACGCGGACACGCATCGCGGACGTACCTTGTACTCGCAGACCGCTATGGAGCCTTTCCGTCCGTCTTGCACTTTCACGGCAGAAGAAAGGGCGACCACGGTGAAACGGCGGCAGCTGACACTCTGCTGAGAGAGGAAAAAAAAAACCCGTAGCATAAAGCTGGGTAGGAGTCCCAAGCTTCCTGGTTTTGTGAAGTTTTGCAAAGACTACAACCGAGGGAAGGAAAAAATAGCCGTTTGGAACATATTGCCAAACAACATTTGGCCATAAAACTCGGATGCGTTTGACACGCGCCCATGTTTTGGGAACTTGCTATTTGCTTCCTGTTATCGTTGTTCTTCCTTCAGAACCTCTGCTTGTAGCCAACTTGATTTGCTACCGGTTCAAGCGCTTCCCTTCCCGGTATTACTGGCACACGGACCCAGGCAAGTCACTGAACCGCTCTTCTGAACTTCTCCAAACGACAATTACAGCCACGAAAGAGGAGTTCAAGAGAGGAAAAGGAGAGGTCGGGCAGCAAAAGAGCCCTGCAGGCTGCCACCAGTCAACACTGCGCTCTTTTTTTTCTTTTAAATCCACCCCCCCCCGCCCCCAAATACAAACAAAACCAACCCCCACGACCTTGTATTTTTTGCCTTTGGGAGCTCATCCCTGTCTCAGCACGAAGCGCAGACGACCCGTATCCCGATTTGCACGTGACGAATCCGTGTTCGGAAGAAATAGGCCAGATCCGTAAGACTGGTGTTATTTTGCGGGTTTTAACAATCGCAACGCAATCGCATCGACCGACGCGTTTGTGACAAAACTCATTAACTTCTAAACGCAGCACCTCCTTGGGTAAAAAAACGTGTTCGAGACTGAAAACAAAATGATGATTCAGAGCTCCCACTCCTGATGGAGCCGTGGGGAAAGGAAGGAAAGTGAAGACAAACAGCAGCAACATCAAGTGAAATTCGCCTCCAATTCCGAGCACGTGCCTAAGAGACTCTGCAAGTCCACACCTCAATCCTAGGAGCGACTAGCCCTTTTCTGGAAGGACAAACTTCCTTACTTCAAAGTCCTAGACCGAAGGCTCCACGGAACAGAACGTGGACCGAGCCACAGGACACCGTGCCATCCACGCCCGAATGGCAAAGAAAAATCACGGAAAACTAAACTTAAGTATCAGTTCCCATCGAGCTTCATTCCTTACGTTTCCACTGGCACCTAGGTGCTCAAAAACGAACTCTACTGACACCGCGTATTACTAACAATTTACTTCTGCGTATCAAAACAAAAGGCTATTTCCAGCTCGCCCATCCAATTAGCATGACCAACCAGAAGAGAAACACCGGAGCCTAAAGAAGGGAACAGGCAGCTCTTCATTTCTCCTAGAGCAAAGTCTGTTCTTTTGCCTGGAAGGCAAACATCCGTAACTCCCAAGGGAGCACTGCAGGAACGAGGTGCGCTCTCTTACCTGCAGTTTGTCCTCGGCTTTTCTGCACGGGCAGCAGATTTGCCCTTCCTCTGGCTTTGATGTGGCGCACCCGTGGCGTCCTTGAAGCGGCAAGTGTTTCTCCCCGCTCCCGCAGCCCCAGATGCGCCATTACCTGAGCAGCGAGCGGAATCAAGCACGCAGGATTTTCTGCACGGGACGCAGAAGGTGACACTGGAAAGAAGGAGGCAAAAAGAGAAGCGGTTTGCCCGGCAGCCACGGCCGTAGAAACTACACCTCCCGGCATGGCCCGGGGAACCAACGTGGCCGACCAAAAGCCCCGGGCTCCAAAATGCCGCGAGACGCAGCCCTCCCTGCTTTTGGACCCTGCGGGGACACCGTTCCCTACGCCACCGCCGCACGTGGAAGCCCCGCCGAGCCCCCAGCGCGGCTCCGGGCAGCCCCCGCCACCGGCTCCGGCCGGCCCCCCCCCCACCGGCGCCGACCCGGCGCCCACCCACCGCCCGGCCCCGGAGCGGAGCGGCTCGGCGCGGCGCCCCCCCGCCGCGCGGCCCCGGAGCTCAGCGGCTCGGCGCGGCGCCCCCCCGCCGCGCGGCCCCGGAGCTCAGCGGCTCGGCGCGGCGCCCCCCCCGCCGCGCGGCCCCGGAGCTCAGCGGCTCGGCGCGGCGCCCCCCCCGCCGCGCGGCCCCGGAGCTCAGCGGCTCGGCGCGGCGCCCCCCCCGCCGCGCGGCCCCGGAGCTCAGCGGCTCGGCGCGGCGCGGCGCCCCCCCCGCCGCCCGGCCCCGGAGCGGCTCGGCGCGGCGCCCCCCCCGCCGCGCGGCCCCGGAGCTCAGCGGCTCGGCGCGGCGCGGCGCCCCCCCCGCCGCCCGGCCCCGGAGCGGAGCGGCTCGGCGCGGCGCCCCCCCACCGCCCGGCCCCGGAGCTCAGCGGCTCGGCGCGGCGCCCCCCCACCGCCCGGCACAAGCGGCGCGGCTCGGCGCGGCGCGGCTCCCCCCCGCCGCCCGCCCCGGAGCGGCGCGGCGCGGCGCCCCCCCCGCCGCGCGGCCCCGGAGCTCAGCGGCTCGGCGCGGCGCGGCTCGGCGCCCCCCCGCCGCGCGGCCCCGGAGCTCAGCGGCTCGGCGCGGCGCGGCTCGGCGCCCCCCCGCCGCGCGGCCCCGGAGCGGCGCGGCTCGGCGCGGCGCCCCCCCACCGCCCGGCACAAGCGGCGCGGCTCGGCGCGGCGCGGCTCCCCCCCGCCACCCGGCCCCGGAGCGGCGCGGCTCGGCGCGGCGCGGCGCCCCCCCCGCCGCCCGGCCCCGGAGCGGCGCGGCACGGCGCCCCCCCGGACCGGCTCCAGGAAGCTCCGCCCGCCCGGCTCCCACACGGCACCGCACCCTCCCCGCTCCGTGCCTCCCGCCGCCCTCCTCGGGGCTTTCCCCGCTCACCTCCTCGCTGCCTGCAGCCGCAGCCCAACGACCGCTCCGCTCCCCTCCGCCCCGGGCTCACCCCGGCCCCTCCGCGCGGGGAACCTCCGCCCACCGCGCGATTCCCGCCCCCGACGCACCGCGCATGCGCTGGCGAAGCTCCGCCCTCCCCGCGGCAAACCCCGCCCTCTGCAGCAAAGCTCCGCCCTGCACACACCACGCATGCGCCAGCGAAGCTCCGCCCTCCCCGCGGCAAGGCTCCGCCCCACGCGGCAAAGCTCCGCCCTGACACAGCGCGCATGTGCCCGTGGAGCTCCGCCCTCACACGGCAGCGCTCCGCCCCCCGCGGCTAAGCTCCGCCCCTGACACAGCACGCATGCTCGGCCAAAGCTCCGCCCTTCAGGGCAAAGCTCCGCCCTCCCACTGCAAAGCTCCGCCCCCCGTGCACTGCGCATGCGCCGGTGAGGCTCCGCCCTCACGTGGCAAAGCTCCGCCTTACCACCGCAACGCTCCGCCCCCCGCGGCTAAGCTCCGCCCCCGACACAGCGCGCATGCTCGGCCAAAGCTCCGCCCTCACATGGCAAAGCTCCGCCCCCCCGCGGCAAGGCTCCGCCCCCTACACACCGCGCATGCGCCGGTGAAGCTCCGCCCTCACATGGCAAAGCTCCGCCTTACCACCGCACGGCTCCGCCCCCCGCTGCTAAGCTCCGCCCTGACACACCGCACGGGGTGGTCTCCAGGGGCGGGGCCTGTCGCTAGGGGTGGTGCCCTTCCCCTGCCGGGGAGCTCCAGGGGCGGGGCCCGTCCCTAGGGGCGGGGCCGCTCCACACCAGGACGGGGGCGTGGGCCGGGGCGGGGCTGCAGCGGAGGCCGAGGCGGCCGTGCCAGCAGCAGCCAGCACCTCCCGGGCGGCGAGAGCGGCGCTTCCTTACCGGGAGGCAGCAACGGCTGCGGCGGCATCGCCCCGCGGGCGCCGCGCTGTCGCATGCCCGGTACCGGCCACCGGCACCGGGGATCACGTGCACGCCACCGCCCCTGCGCGGCTCCCGGCCTGCAGTACCCGCTTTTGGACGCCAGGCGGCAGCACCGAGGCACGGCCAAAACGCCCCACCGCCCCCGGGCGCCACCCGAGCTGCAGTACCCGCTTTTGGACGCCAGGCGGCAGCACCACACCGAGCCCCGCGCCCCGAGCGCTCCCCGCGGGGACAAAGGACTCGCACCCCGGCCCGCCTTGGGCCGCCCGCAGCCGCCGCCGCCTTACGGGGGGGGGGGGGGGCCACAAGCCTCGCCCTTCTCTGCCCCTGCTCCCGCTCACAGCCCACGCAGCCAGAGCCATTGCCTCGCCACCAAAAAGCACCCAAGCGGCTCGAGCATTTCAGTCCACTGCACTTGACAGCTCGCAGAGGGCTGCTGGCCCTATCTCTCCCCGCCCCTCACCCCAGGACCCAGCCGGGGGAAGCAGCGCAGGGAACCTGGTCAATACCTTTGCCTTGGCTCGGCTTTTTTGCCCCCAGAGTAAGCCCCCGGGATTGCTGGATTCATCTGCAGGTGGCATCAGGGGTGGGAGAGTGACACCAGCGAGCCAACAGACCCCGGAGAGATTTTATTAAAAAAAAAGAAAAAAAAAGTGACACTGATGACATCCTGAAGGCACGCGAGGAGATACTGAAAGCTGCTTTGTGTGAGAGGGGCAGCTACGATTATCAGGAAGCGGTGCACGCGAGCAGACCGCCGGCAAGCGCGCGATCTGCGAGCGAGCGATACGCCGGTGACCCTCGGGCTCTGCCGCGGTGCCCTCCGCTCATCCTGCGCACGCCCCGGGCCTCCCGCGCAGGGCTTGCCACTTAAATAAGACCTGCGCGATGTTACTTACCACCCTGCCCTGCGGCACGCAAAGGAATTAGACGTGAAACAGGGAAAGCAAAGAGGCCCGTCGGCTGGCCGCACCAGATGGCCCTAGAGCCCTGCCGGTTCCCTCGCCGCTCTGGACGGCAGCGCAGCTCTGCGCTCCCTGCCGCTCCCGCCAGCGAGCGCGGCGCCTGCGCTTTGACCGCCTGCGGCGCGCCAGACTCGGGAGGCTGAAGGGGCTGGTCCGCCGAGGCGGCGGCTGAGCCGCTCGCTTCCTTCGGCTGCCTCATTTGCCGCCTTCAAACAACCACTTCCACGCTCCCTTTCTTTGTTTCAGACCCCTGGCACGCTCCCTTTCTTTGTTTCAGACATCTCCTGGCCTGCAAGCCATTTGCAGCAAGCAACACGGCTGAAATACCGTGCTGCTAGAGACCTAGCTGTCATCTTGCTCCCACGTCCAAAGGCTTTGGGAACCTGAACCCCCTGCTTGTTTTGGCATCGAGACTGCGAGGCGAGAAACGCGCCTGGACTCCAACAAGCCAGACGCCTGCCCCGTCGCTCAGCACAGTGCTACGCGGCTGCCCGACCGACACCTTCTGCCGCTAAAACCAGAGCGCGGTTCCCTTCTGAAGAGCCGCCGGCAGCGCGGAGAGTCCCTCGCCTTTCCCTGCGCCAGGTCCCCCGGGAACAGCGTCTCGCTCGGACCGGAGCGTGCGGCAGCCTCCGGTCGTCCCAGCCCCTCGCCCGTCCAGAAAGCGCCTGCCTGTAGCAGCGGCAGAACCGCTGCTGCCCAGGGGGGAAAGGAACGGCTCGGGGTGAAGCTCCCCAGGCTGCCCGTGGCCCGTGCGGAGCTGGGGGTCCAGAAGCAAAGGGGTTAGGGGAGGGGTGGAGCAGGGGAGCGGGGGCGCGAGACTGGAGGGCAGGGGACGCGGGGGGCACGGCCCAGGGAAAAAAAAAAAAAAAAACCGCACGGGGGGAAAAACCTTGTGTGGGGGGACGTTCGGGTGGAGAGCACTCGGGAGGGCGGAGAGACACGCAGAGGAGGACGGGGGGAGGAGACGGACACGGACGGACGGACGGCGGCCATGTGTGGGTACAAAGGTGCACGGGGGGACACGGGTGGGGATGACCTACACCAGGGGGTCCACCCGGCATAATCCACAGCAGATAACTCACCTGGGATAACCCGCAACGGATATTCCGCTCCGGAGAAGGAATCCACGCCAGATAATCCCCAGCAATGCCCCTCAAACTGCCTGCGGTTCACCCCAGATTTGGCCCAAATTGGTGCGGGTTTTTCGTTTGGGGTTTTTTTGTTTGTTGTTGTTCTTCTTTTTTGTTTTTTTCTTTTACATCATACAAAACTTGGGCGTTTCTGCTTTTCCAAAATATTCAGTTCTGGGGTTCTCCGGCGCTTTTCCACATCATAACAATGGGTCATTTTTGGTTTTCTGCGTTAAAATGCGGGGGGGCGTGGGGGGTGTGAGTGCGTGCGTGTGCGGTGTGGTGTGTTTGTGCTTGCTTTCCAGCTGCACAAATCCAGGCGGATTCAGCTTTCCTGGGAGCCCCAAACTGTGTTGCTCTTGGATATTGGATATTTTGCTCTTGGACTTGCATATTTTGACACTCTGATATCTTCGACTTCTCTCTTTAGACTTCGGTATCTACTTACAATCCTACCTCTTTAGACTTAGTTATCTGTTTACACTTCCATAGAACCTTTACTTCGATTACACGGGATACCTACTTAGGCTTACTCGGTGACACAGGGTAAGCGTAGGTACCTCTACCTATCCAGACTGACTTCTGGTTTAAATTCCTTCACCTACATCATCTCTTTTTGCATTTTAAACTCCTTTATTTCTTAACATAGAGACAAGTTCTTTTTTATTTTAAAACCCTATCTATCTCCATTGAGATTTTTTAATAATTTCTATAACATAGCAGGTACAGGTTTGTATTTTGAAATCCTTTTACATATGTATATATATACACACATAAAAACGAATATTATTTTTCAATATATATATATATAAAGGCGAGAGATTTTTCTCTACTGCAATGCCTCGCACCCATATTTCCAGTTCTTAACATGGTTAATCACACACACACACACGAGTTTTCAGGCATTTTGGGGCTGTGACCCCCCTTCTCTGGGGGGAAACCTCCCCGTGACACCTTCATCCCCCACTCACCTGCTCCTCTGTTTCATCATCACGCCCCCGCCCCCAGTGACGTTGGGGGGCCCCAAATGACATCATCACCCCCCAGGCCCCTCCACATGCCTCCACACTTTTTAATCACCCCCCCAAAAAAGGCACAAAACAAGGAAAACAGCTACTTTAATAATGCCATTTACATATGTAGGCGCCCCCCCGAAAAGGGGAGCTCCGCCAGAAAAATAAAATGGGGGCAGCCCCCCCAAACGGCTGCAGCCCCCCCGGCCCCTGTCCCGCAAGCCGGCGGCTGCCCCACGCCGCGGGGGGAGCCTGCCGGGGGACGGTGCCGCACCTCTCGCTCAGGCTCTGCTCTGCCGTGCTCCCCCTCCGTTCCCGCGCTGGGACGGGCTCCCCGGGGCAACGAACCTCCCCGCTCCCTCTTGGCCCGGGACTCGCCCCACCACGCAGCCCTCGCTGCCGCACCCGCGGGGCACCCGCCGGAGACAGAGCCGGGAGCCTCCAGGCACGGGGCCGGCCCCTTACCCTCGGGACGCTTCACGACAGGCAGGCCAACCTGGGCCGGGGGGTACCTAGCGAGCATCACGAGACGCTTGCAACAAGACACCTGAAAAACAAAAAGCCCAAGCGATATTTCAGCATGTGAAAAAAATAGCACAGCAGCGAGTAGAAGAATTCAGTCAGAGCAAGGGAGAGGAGAGCAGTTGAGCTCAAGGAGGATTCGAGGTAAGCAGGTCAGCTCCAAATACAAGACATCCTTTAAAAGCTAGAGCGACCTGAACGCTTCCCATCAGCATTAAGACTAACCGGTACGATTCCAAACACGTTCTTCGCATACAAGCACACGCTCTTGCCGGCGTTGGAAAACGTCTCACCCCTTCCTTACGGCACGGCTGCAGGGAGACGACCCTGCGAGGCTGCAGGGCGAGGGCGTACCGCAATCAGAATCTACGCTTATAGGTCCGCCGCAACAGCTACGGCCCTCGCAGCTGCTGCTGCACATCTTGCTGGCTCGGTCGACAAAGCTGGAAGCGAAGCGTAACGCTTTCGAGGGGAAAAGGAAAAGCAAAGGACAAATCGCAGCAATTCGCTTCATACTAAAAAAGCTGTGCGTGTGTTTATAAACATCCAATAAAAATACTTCTGCTGGAGAAGGACTGGATTTTCCTTTGGCATTAATTTAACTTGCACAGCTGTGAATCGATACCAGTAGATTATCTGTCTCCAAGATACGCAGTTATCATTTGACCAGGGGTTTTTTGCGCCTTACGTCATTAGGAGCGACATCTGGCCAGCCGCGCCGCCCAAGAGAGATGCTGCTGAACTGCCAAGGAAACTGCTGAACTGCCAGGGAAACGCACCCTTGAAAGCCAGACAGAAAGTACTTCAGAGCACTCCGTCAAAAGAGCGGGGGGGAAAACACCCCGTAACGTTCAGTTGCCTCTCCTGGTCAACGTTTAGAACAAATACCTAACTGCTTAAACACACCTAAGCAATTGTACGCCGCAGCTAGTTGGCAGTTACAGCTGAAACAACGCAAGGCAGTTTGTAGATCCAATTTTAACTTTTTTTTCCTAAAGTTACACCTAGGAGAGAAAAATCCATGACAGAAGAGATCCCCCATACGGTTTTACTTTGGGGGCAGAATCCAATCCCCGGGGCTGCAACGCGTAAGGCTACCAAAAAGGACCGGCAGATTTGCTAACGCTTCTGGCTGCGCCGAAGCATGCAGAGGAACGCGTGTTGATGACATCTCGGCTGTTGCAACTGAGAACCAGCGATGCCATCAACTTCTGGAAGACGTGCTGTGCTCGGGTCTTCGGAAGCAAACGGACTTTTTTTTTTTTTTTTTTTTTTTTTTTAAGAGAGTGGAAAGTCTTGCTGCTGCTGACTTCCACTGCCAAGCGCATCATCTCTGAAGATCCCCACTCTGATGGGGAGCTCATAAAACACAACTTCTTTGAATGAGAAAGATTTCCATTCTGGAAAATCTCTTTCCAGCTGAAGTAAGAAATCACACGCTGTAGGTTAAGAAAAAAGGATGCTGCCGAAGCAGTAACTCACCGAAACCACGTCAGGACTCGCTGTCGCTACTTACAAGGCTGGCAATGCTTCTTGGGAAAGCGACGCCGATTCCTCCTCTTTTGTCCACGTCTCTCCTTGGACCTTGATCGCTTTTAGTACGGACGCTAGTATCGCAGTAAGCTTTTCAAGACCTACTGTAAGATATTTTAAAAACTTTGTGACTGAAAAAGCACACAGCTTTTATGACAAAAACAAAGCCTGTTTCTTCCGAACACCTGAACTCTCACAAACATTGTCTTTCCTCTTTTACGATGCAATTATTTTCCCAATAGCATTTCCTAGTAAGCGCACAGAAACACAAGATTGCGCTTTCAGGAAGGCAAAATAAACGGAGGGAAGCCGACTTTACACAGGCGTTAACACGCTCCAGCGCAGACCTCCTTTGACTTTTAGTATCTGCGTTAAAACAGTTCCTAGAAAAACTACAGAAGGAAGGAGAGCCGGCACATTCTTGACGTTAACTTTGAAGTCCGTACTACAAGCGCCTTAGGAAAAACGCGGACACGCATCGCGGACGTACCTTGTACTCGCAGACCGCTATGGAGCCTTTCCGTCCGTCTTGCACTTTCACGGCAGAAGAAAGGGCGACCACGGTGAAACGGCGGCAGCTGACACTCTGCTGAGAGAGGAAAAAAAAAACCCGTAGCATAAAGCTGGGTAGGAGTCCCAAGCTTCCTGGTTTTGTGAAGTTTTGCAAAGACTACAACCGAGGGAAGGAAAAAATAGCCGTTTGGAACATATTGCCAAACAACATTTGGCCATAAAACTCGGATGCGTTTGACACGCGCCCATGTTTTGGGAACTTGCTATTTGCTTCCTGTTATCGTTGTTCTTCCTTCAGAACCTCTGCTTGTAGCCAACTTGATTTGCTACCGGTTCAAGCGCTTCCCTTCCCGGTATTACTGGCACACGGACCCAGGCAAGTCACTGAACCGCTCTTCTGAACTTCTCCAAACGACAATTACAGCCACGAAAGAGGAGTTCAAGAGAGGAAAAGGAGAGGTCGGGCAGCAAAAGAGCCCTGCAGGCTGCCACCAGTCAACACTGCGCTCTTTTTTTTCTTTTAAATCCACCCCCCCCCGCCCCCAAATACAAACAAAACCAACCCCCACGACCTTGTATTTTTTGCCTTTGGGAGCTCATCCCTGTCTCAGCACGAAGCGCAGACGACCCGTATCCCGATTTGCACGTGACGAATCCGTGTTCGGAAGAAATAGGCCAGATCCGTAAGACTGGTGTTATTTTGCGGGTTTTAACAATCGCAACGCAATCGCATCGACCGACGCGTTTGTGACAAAACTCATTAACTTCTAAACGCAGCACCTCCTTGGGTAAAAAAACGTGTTCGAGACTGAAAACAAAATGATGATTCAGAGCTCCCACTCCTGATGGAGCCGTGGGGAAAGGAAGGAAAGTGAAGACAAACAGCAGCAACATCAAGTGAAATTCGCCTCCAATTCCGAGCACGTGCCTAAGAGACTCTGCAAGTCCACACCTCAATCCTAGGAGCGACTAGCCCTTTTCTGGAAGGACAAACTTCCTTACTTCAAAGTCCTAGACCGAAGGCTCCACGGAACAGAACGTGGACCGAGCCACAGGACACCGTGCCATCCACGCCCGAATGGCAAAGAAAAATCACGGAAAACTAAACTTAAGTATCAGTTCCCATCGAGCTTCATTCCTTACGTTTCCACTGGCACCTAGGTGCTCAAAAACGAACTCTACTGACACCGCGTATTACTAACAATTTACTTCTGCGTATCAAAACAAAAGGCTATTTCCAGCTCGCCCATCCAATTAGCATGACCAACCAGAAGAGAAACACCGGAGCCTAAAGAAGGGAACAGGCAGCTCTTCATTTCTCCTAGAGCAAAGTCTGTTCTTTTGCCTGGAAGGCAAACATCCGTAACTCCCAAGGGAGCACTGCAGGAACGAGGTGCGCTCTCTTACCTGCAGTTTGTCCTCGGCTTTTCTGCACGGGCAGCAGATTTGCCCTTCCTCTGGCTTTGATGTGGCGCACCCGTGGCGTCCTTGAAGCGGCAAGTGTTTCTCCCCGCTCCCGCAGCCCCAGATGCGCCATTACCTGAGCAGCGAGCGGAATCAAGCACGCAGGATTTTCTGCACGGGACGCAGAAGGTGACACTGGAAAGAAGGAGGCAAAAAGAGAAGCGGTTTGCCCGGCAGCCACGGCCGTAGAAACTACACCTCCCGGCATGGCCCGGGGAACCAACGTGGCCGACCAAAAGCCCCGGGCTCCAAAATGCCGCGAGACGCAGCCCTCCCTGCTTTTGGACCCTGCGGGGACACCGTTCCCTACGCCACCGCCGCACGTGGAAGCCCCGCCGAGCCCCCAGCGCGGCTCCGGGCAGCCCCCGCCACCGGCTCCGGCCGGCCCCCCCCCCACCGGCGCCGACCCGGCGCCCACCCACCGCCCGGCCCCGGAGCGGAGCGGCTCGGCGCGGCGCCCCCCCGCCGCGCGGCCCCGGAGCTCAGCGGCTCGGCGCGGCGCCCCCCCCGCCGCGCGGCCCCGGAGCTCAGCGGCTCGGCGCGGCGCCCCCCCCGCCGCGCGGCCCCGGAGCTCAGCGGCTCGGCGCGGCGCCCCCCCCGCCGCGCGGCCCCGGAGCTCAGCGGCTCGGCGCGGCGCCCCCCCCGCCGCGCGGCCCCGGAGCTCAGCGGCTCGGCGCGGCGCCCCCCCCGCCGCGCGGCCCCGGAGCTCAGCGGCTCGGCGCGGCGCGGCGCCCCCCCGCCGCCCGGCCCCGGAGCGGAGCGGCTCGGCGCGGCGCCCCCCCACCGCCCGGCCCCGGAGCTCAGCGGCTCGGCGCGGCGCCCCCCCACCGCCCGGCACAAGCGGCGCGGCTCGGCGCGGCGCGGCTCCCCCCCGCCGCCCGCCCCGGAGCGGCGCGGCGCGGCGCCCCCCCCGCCGCGCGGCCCCGGAGCTCAGCGGCTCGGCGCGGCGCGGCTCGGCGCCCCCCCCGCCGCGCGGCCCCGGAGCTCAGCGGCTCGGCGCGGCGCGGCGCCCCCCCCGCCGCGCGGCCCCGGAGCGGCGCGGCTCGGCGCGGCGCCCCCCCCACCGCCCGGCACAAGCGGCGCGGCTCGGCGCGGCGCGGCTCCCCCCCGCCACCCGGCCCCGGAGCGGCGCGGCTCGGCGCGGCGCGGCGCCCCCCCCGCCGCCCGGCCCCGGAGCGGCGCGGCACGGCGCCCCCCCGGACCGGCTCCAGGAAGCTCCGCCCGCCCGGCTCCCACACGGCACCGCACCCTCCCCGCTCCGTGCCTCCCGCCGCCCTCCTCGGGGCTTTCCCCGCTCACCTCCTCGCTGCCTGCAGCCGCAGCCCAACGACCGCTCCGCTCCCCTCCGCCCCGGGCTCACCCCGGCCCCTCCGCGCGGGGAACCTCCGCCCACCGCGCGATTCCCGCCCCCGACGCACCGCGCATGCGCTGGCGAAGCTCCGCCCTCCCCGCGGCAAACCCCGCCCTCTGCAGCAAAGCTCCGCCCTGCACACACCACGCATGCGCCAGCGAAGCTCCGCCCTCCCCGCGGCAAGGCTCCGCCCCACGCGGCAAAGCTCCGCCCTGACACAGCGCGCATGCGCCCGTGGAGCTCCGCCCTCACACGGCAGCGCTCCGTCCCCCGCGGCTAAGCTCCGCCCCTGACACAGCACGCATGCTCGGCCAAAGCTCCGCCCTTCAGGGCAAAGCTCCGCCCTCCCACTGCAAAGCTCCGCCCCCCGTGCACTGCGCATGCGCCGGTGAGGCTCCGCCCTCACGTGGCAAAGCTCCGCCTTACCACCGCAACGCTCCGCCCCCCGCGGCTAAGCTCCACCCCCGACACAGCGCGCATGCTCGGCCAAAGCTCCGCCCTCACATGGCAAAGCTCCGCCCCCCCGCGGCAAGGCTCCGCCCCCTACACACCGCGCATGCGCCGGTGAAGCTCCGCCCTCACATGGCAAAGCTCCGCCTTACCACCGCACGGCTCCGCCCCCCCGCTGCTAAGCTCCGCCCTGACACACCGCACGGGGTGGTCTCCAGGGGCGGGGCCTGTCGCTAGGGGTGGTGCCCTTCCCCTGCCGGGGAGCTCCAGGGGCGGGGCCCGTCCCTAGGGGCGGGGCCGCTCCACACCAGGACGGGGGCGTTGGCCGGGGCGGGGCTGCAGCGGAGGCCGAGGCGGCCGTGCCAGCAGCAGCCAGCACCTCCCGGGCGGCGAGAGCGGCGCTTCCTTACCGGGAGGCAGCAACGGCTGCGGCGGCATCGCCCCGCGGGCGCCGCGCTGTCGCATGCCCGGTACCGGCCACCGGCACCGGGGATCACGTGCACGCCACCGCCCCTGCGCGGCTCCCGGCCTGCAGTACCCGCTTTTGGACGCCAGGCGGCAGCACCGAGGCACGGCCAAAACGCCCCACCGCCCCCGGGCGCCACCCGAGCTGCAGTACCCGCTTTTGGACGCCAGGCGGCAGCACCACACCGAGCCCCGCGCCCCGAGCGCTCCCCGCGGGGACAAAGGACTCGCACCCCGGCCCGCCTTGGGCCGCCCGCAGCCGCCGCCGCCTTACGGGGGGGGGGGGGGGGCCACAAGCCTCGCCCTTCTCTGCCCCTGCTCCCGCTCACAGCCCACGCAGCCAGAGCCATTGCCTCGCCACCAAAAAGCACCCAAGCGGCTCGAGCATTTCAGTCCTCTGCACTTGACAGCTCGCAGAGGGCTGCTGGCCCTTTCTCTCCCCGCCCCTCACCCCAGGACCCAGCCGGGGGAAGCAGCACAGGGAACCTGGTCAATACCTTTGCCTTGGCTCGGCTTTTTTGCCCCCAGAGTAAGCCCCCGGGATTGCTGGATTCATCTGCAGGTGGCATCAGGGGTGGGAGAGTGACACCAGCGAGCCAACAGACCTTGGAGAGATTTTATTAAAAAAAAAAAAAAAAAAAAAAAAAAAAAAAACAAAACGCGAGGAGATACTGAAAGCTGCCGCCAGCGAGCACGGCGCCTGCGCTTGGCCGCCTGCAGCGCGCCAGACTCGGGAGGCTGGAGGGGCTGGTCCGCCGAGGCGGCGGCTGAGCCGCTCGCTTCCTTCGGCTGCCTCATTTGCCGCCTTCAAACAACCACTTCCACGCTCCCTTTCTTTGTTTCAGACCCCTCTCAACATCTCCTGGCCTGCAAGCCATTTGCAGCAAGCAACACGGCTGAAATACCGTGCTGCTAGAGACCTAGCTGTCATCTTGCTCCCACGTCCAAAGGCTTTGGGAACCTGAACCCCCTGCTTGTTTTGGCATCGAGACTGCGAGGCGAGAAACGCGCCTGGACTCCAACAAGCCAGACGCCTGCCCCGTCGCTCAGCACAGTGCTACGCGGCTGCCCGACCGACACCTTCTGCCGCTAAAACCAGAGCGCGGTTCCCTTCTGAAGAGCCGCCGGCAGCGCGGAGAGTCCCTCGCCTTTCCCTGCACCAGGTCCCCCGGGAACAGCGTCTCGCTCGGACCGGAGCGTGCGGCAGCCTCCGGTCGTCCCAGCCCCTCGCCCGTCCAGAAAGCGCCTGCCTGTAGCAGCGGCAGAACCGCTGCTGCCCAGGGGGGAAAGGAACGGCTCGGGGTGAAGCTCCCCAGGCTGCCCGTGGCCCGTGCGGAGCTGGGGGTCCAGAAGCAAAGGGGTTAGGGGAGGGGTGGAGCAGGGGAGCGGGGGCGCGAGACTGGAGGGCAGGGGACGCGGGGGGCACGGCCCAGGGAAAAAAAAAAAAAAACCCGCACGGGGGGAAAAACCTTGTGTGGGGGGACGTTCGGGTGGAGAGCACTCGGGAGGGCGGAGAGACACGCAGAGGAGGACGGGGGGAGGAGACGGACACGGACGGACGGACGGACGGCGGCCATGTGTGGGTACAAAGGTGCACGGGGGGACACGGGTGGGGATGACCTACACCAGGGGGTCCACCCGGCATAATCCACAGCAGATAACTCACCTGGGATAACCCGCAACGGATATTCCGCTCCGGAGAAGGAATCCACGCCAGATAATCCCCAGCAATGCCCCTCAAACTGCCTGCGGTTCACCCCAGATTTGGCCCAAATTGGTGCGGGTTTTTCGTTTGGGGTTTTTTTGTTTGTTGTTGTTCTTCTTTTTTGTTTTTTTCTTTTACATCATACAAAACTTGGGCGTTTCTGCTTTTCCAAAATATTCAGTTCTGGGGTTCTCCGGCGCTTTTCCACATCATAACAATGGGTCATTTTTGGTTTTCTGCGTTAAAATGCGGGGGGGCGTGGGGGGTGTGAGTGTGTGCGTGTGCGGTGTGGTGTGTTTGTGCTTGCTTTCCAGCTGCACAAATCCAGGCGGATTCAGCTTTCCTGGGAGCCCCAAACTGTGTTGCTCTTGGATATTGGATATTTTGCTCTTGGACTTGCATATTTTGACACTCTGATATCTTCGACTTCTCTCTTTAGACTTCGGTATCTACTTACAATCCTACCTCTTTAGACTTAGTTATCTGTTTACACTTCCATAGAACCTTTCCTTCGATTACACGGGATACCTACTTAGGCTTACTCGGTGACACAGGGTAAGCGTAGGTACCTCTACCTATCCAGACTGACTTCTGGTTTAAATTCCTTCACCTACATCATCTCTTTTTGCATTTTAAACTCCTTTATTTCTTAACATAGAGACAAGTTCTTTTTTATTTTAAAACCCTATCTATCTCCATTGAGATTTTTTAATAATTTCTATAACATAGCAGGTACAGGTTTGTATTTTGAAATCCTTTTACATATGTATATATATACACACATAAAAACGAATATTATTTTTCAATATATATATATATAAAGGCGAGAGATTTTTCTCTACTGCAATGCCTCGCACCCATATTTCCAGTTCTTAACATGGTTAATCACACACACACACGAGTTTTCAGGCATTTTGGGGCTGTGACCCCCCTTCTCTGGGGGGAAACCTCCCCGTGACACCTTCATCCCCCACTCACCTGCTCCTCTGTTTCATCATCACGCCCCCGCCCCCAGTGACGTTGGGGGGCCCCAAATGACATCATCACCCCCCAGGCCCCTCCACATGCCTCCACACTTTTTAATCACCCCCCCAAAAAAGGCACAAAACAAGGAAAACAGCTACTTTAATAATGCCATTTACATATGTAGGCGCCCCCCCGAAAAGGGGAGCTCCACCAGAACAATAAAATGGGGGCAGCCCCCCCAAACGGCTGCAGCCCCCCCCGGCCCCTGTCCCGCAAGCCGGTGGCTGCCCCACGCCGCGGGGGGAGCCTGCCGGGGGACGGTGCCGCACCTCTCGCTCAGGCTCTGCTCTGCCGTGCTCCCCCTCCGTTCCCGCGCTGGGACGGGCTCCCCGGGGCAACGAACCTCCCCGCTCCCTCTTGGCCCGGGACTCGCCCCACCACGCAGCCCTCGCTGCCGCACCCGCGGGGCACCCGCCGGAGACAGAGCCGGGAGCCTCCAGGCACGGGGCCGGCCCCTTACCCTCGGGACGCTTCACGACAGGCAGGCCAACCTGGGCCGGGGGGTACCTAGCGAGCATCACGAGACGCTTGCAACAAGACACCTGAAAAACAAAAAGCCCAAGCGATATTTCAGCATGTGAAAAAAATAGCACAGCAGCGAGTAGAAGAATTCAGTCAGAGCAAGGGAGAGGAGAGCAGTTGAGCTCAAGGAGGATTCGAGGTAAGCAGGTCAGCTCCAAATACAAGACATCCTTTAAAAGCTAGAGCGACCTGAACGCTTCCCATCAGCATTAAGACTAACCGGTACGATTCCAAACACGTTCTTCGCATACAAGCACACGCTCTTGCCGGCGTTGGAAAACGTCTCACCCCTTCCTTACGGCACGGCTGCAGGGAGACGACCCTGCGAGGCTGCAGGGCGAGGGCGTACCGCAATCAGAATCTACGCTTATAGGTCCGCCGCAACAGCTACGGCCCTCGCAGCTGCTGCTGCACATCTTGCTGGCTCGGTCGACAAAGCTGGAAGCGAAGCGTAACGCTTTCGAGGGGAAAAGGAAAAGCAAAGGACAAATCGCAGCAATTCGCTTCATACTAAAAAAGCTGTGCGTGTGTTTATAAACATCCAATAAAAATACTTCTGCTGGAGAAGGACTGGATTTTCCTTTGGCATTAATTTAACTTGCACAGCTGTGAATCGATACCAGTAGATTATCTGTCTCCAAGATACGCAGTTATCATTTGACCAGGGGTTTTTTGCGCCTTACGTCATTAGGAGCGACATCTGGCCAGCCGCGCCGCCCAAGAGAGATGCTGCTGAACTGCCAAGGAAACTGCTGAACTGCCAGGGAAACGCACCCTTGAAAGCCAGACAGAAAGTACTTCAGAGCACTCCGTCAAAAGAGCGGGGGGGAAAACACCCCGTAACGTTCAGTTGCCTCTCCTGGTCAACGTTTAGAACAAATACCTAACTGCTTAAACACACCTAAGCAATTGTACGCCGCAGCTAGTTGGCAGTTACAGCTGAAACAACGCAAGGCAGTTTGTAGATCCAATTTTAACTTTTTTTTCCTAAAGTTACATCTAGGAGAGAAAAATGCATGACAGAAGAGATCCCCCATACGGTTTTACTTTGGGGGCAGAATCCAATCCCCGGGGCTGCAACGCGTAAGGCTACCAAAAAGGACCGGCAGATTTGCTAACGCTTCTGGCTGCGCCGAAGCATGCAGAGGAACGCGTGTTGATGACATCTCGGCTGTTGCAACTGAGAACCAGCGATGCCATCAACTTCTGGAAGACGTGCTGTGCTCGGGTCTTCGGAAGCAAACGGACTTTTTTTTTTTTTTTTTTTTTTTTTTTTAAGAGAGTGGAAAGTCTTGCTGCTGCTGACTTCCACTGCCAAGCGCATCATCTCTGAAGATCCCCACTCTGATGGGGAGCTCATAAAACACAACTTCTTTGAATGAGAAAGATTTCCATTCTGGAAAATCTCTTTCCAGCTGAAGTAAGAAATCACACGCTGTAGGTTAAGAAAAAAGGATGCTGCCGAAGCAGTAACTCACCGAAACCACGTCAGGACTCGCTGTCGCTACTTACAAGGCTGGCAATGCTTCTTGGGAAAGCGACGCCGATTCCTCCTCTTTTGTCCACGTCTCTCCTTGGACCTTGATCGCTTTTAGTACGGACGCTAGTATCGCAGTAAGCTTTTCAAGACCTACTGTAAGATATTTTAAAAACTTTGTGACTGAAAAAGCACACAGCTTTTATGACAAAAACAAAGCCTGTTTCTTCCGAACACCTGAACTCTCACAAACATTGTCTTTCCTCTTTTACGATGCAATTATTTTCCCAATAGCATTTCCTAGTAAGCGCACAGAAACACAAGATTGCGCTTTCAGGAAGGCAAAATAAACGGAGGGAAGCCGACTTTACACAGGCGTTAACACGCTCCAGCGCAGACCTCCTTTGACTTTTAGTATCTGCGTTAAAACAGTTCCTAGAAAAACTACAGAAGGAAGGAGAGCCGGCACATTCTTGACGTTAACTTTGAAGTCCGTACTACAAGCGCCTTAGGAAAAACGCGGACACGCATCGCGGACGTACCTTGTACTCGCAGACCGCTATGGAGCCTTTCCGTCCGTCTTGCACTTTCACGGCAGAAGAAAGGGCGACCACGGTGAAACGGCGGCAGCTGACACTCTGCTGAGAGAGGAAAAAAAAAACCCGTAGCATAAAGCTGGGTAGGAGTCCCAAGCTTCCTGGTTTTGTGAAGTTTTGCAAAGACTACAACCGAGGGAAGGAAAAAATAGCCGTTTGGAACATATTGCCAAACAACATTTGGCCATAAAACTCGGATGCGTTTGACACGCGCCCATGTTTTGGGAACTTGCTATTTGCTTCGTTGCTATCGTTGTTCTTCCTTCAGAACCTCTGCTTGTAGCCAACTTGATTTGCTACCGGTTCAAGCGCTTCCCTTCCCGGTATTACTGGCACACGGACCCAGGCAAGTCACTGAACCGCTCTTCTGAACTTCTCCAAACGACAATTACAGCCACGAAAGAGGAGTTCAAGAGAGGAAAAGGAGAGGTCGGGCAGCAAAAGAGCTCTGCAGGCTGCCACCAGTCAACACTGCGCTCTTTTTTTTCTTTTAAATCCACCCCCCCCCCCGCCCCCAAATACAAACAAAACCAACCCCCACGACCTTGTATTTTTTGCCTTTGGAAGCTCATCCCTGTCTCAGCACGAAGCGCAGACGACCCGTATCCCGATTTGCACGTGACGAATCCGTGTTCGGAAGAAATAGGCCAGATCCGTAAGACTGGTGTTATTTTGCGGGTTTTAACAATCGCAACGCAATCGCATCGACCGACGCGTTTGTGACAAAACTCATTAACTTCTAAACGCAGCACCTCCTTGGGTAAAAAAACGTGTTCGAGACTGAAAACAAAATGATGATTCAGAGCTCCCACTCCTGATGGAGCCGTGGGGAAAGGAAGGAAAGTGAAGACAAACAGCAGCAACATCAAGTGAAATTCGCCTCCAATTCCGAGCACGTGCCTAAGAGACTCTGCAAGTCCACACCTCAATCCTAGGAGCGACTAGCCCTTTTCTGGAAGGACAAACTTCCTTACTTCAAAGTCCTAGACCGAAGGCTCCACGGAACAGAACGTGGACCGAGCCACAGGACACCGTGCCATCCACGCCCGAATGGCAAAGAAAAATCACGGAAAACTAAACTTAAGTATCAGTTCCCATCGAGCTTCATTCCTTACGTTTCCACTGGCACCTAGGTGCTCAAAAACGAACTCTACTGACACCGCGTATTACTAACAATTTACTTCTGCGTATCAAAACAAAAGGCTATTTCCAGCTCGCCCATCCAATTAGCATGACCAACCAGAAGAGAAACACCGGAGCCTAAAGAAGGGAACAGGCAGCTCTTCATTTCTCCTAGAGCAAAGTCTGTTCTTTTGCCTGGAAGGCAAACATCCGTAACTCCCAAGGGAGCACTGCAGGAACGAGGTGCGCTCTCTTACCTGCAGTTTGTCCTCGGCTTTTCTGCACGGGCAGCAGATTTGCCCTTCCTCTGGCTTTGATGTGGCGCACCCGTGGCGTCCTTGAAGCGGCAAGTGTTTCTCCCCGCTCCCGCAGCCCCAGATGCGCCATTACCTGAGCAGCGAGCGGAATCAAGCACGCAGGATTTTCTGCACGGGACGCAGAAGGTGACACTGGAAAGAAGGAGGCAAAAAGAGAAGCGGTTTGCCCGGCAGCCACGGCCGTAGAAACTACACCTCCCGGCATGGCCCGGGGAACCAACGTGGCCGACCAAAAGCCCCGGGCTCCAAAATGCCGCGAGACGCAGCCCTCCCTGCTTTTGGACCCTGCGGGGACACCGTTCCCTACGCCACCGCCGCACGTGGAAGCCCCGCCGAGCCCCCAGCGCGGCTCCGGGCAGCCCCCGCCACCGGCTCCGGCCGGCCCCCCCCCACCGGCGCCGACCCGGCGCCCACCCACCGCCCGGCCCCGGAGCGGAGCGGCTCGGCGCGGCGCCCCCCCCGCCGCGCGGCCCCGGAGCTCAGCGGCTCGGCGCGGCGCCCCCCCCGCCGCGCGGCCCCGGAGCTCAGCGGCTCGGCGCGGCGCCCCCCCCGCCGCGCGGCCCCGGAGCTCAGCGGCTCGGCGCGGCGCCCCCCCCGCCGCGCGGCCCCGGAGCTCAGCGGCTCGGCGCGGCGCCCCCCCCGCCGCGCGGCCCCGGAGCTCAGCGGCTCGGCGCGGCGCGGCGCCCCCCCGCCGCCCGGCCCCGGAGCGGAGCGGCTCGGCGCGGCGCCCCCCCACCGCCCGGCCCCGGAGCTCAGCGGCTCGGCGCGGCGCCCCCCCACCGCCCGGCACAAGCGGCGCGGCTCGGCGCGGCGCGGCGCCCCCCCCGCCGCGCGGCCCCGGAGCTCAGCGGCTCGGCGCGGCGCGGCTCGGCGCCCCCCCGCCGCGCGGCCCCGGAGCTCAGCGGCTCGGCGCGGCGCGGCTCGGCGCCCCCCCGCCGCGCGGCCCCGGAGCGGCGCGGCTCGGCGCGGCGCCCCCCCCACCGCCCGGCACAAGCGGCGCGGCTCGGCGCGGCGCGGCTCCCCCCCCGCCACCCGGCCCCGGAGCGGCGCGGCTCGGCGCGGCGCGGCGCCCCCCCCGCCGCCCGGCCCCGGAGCGGCGCGGCACGGCGCCCCCCCCGGACCGGCTCCAGGAAGCTCCGCCCGCCCGGCTCCCACACGGCACCGCACCCTCCCCGCTCCGTGCCTCCCGCCGCCCTCCTCGGGGCTTTCCCCGCTCACCTCCTCGCTGCCTGCAGCCGCAGCCCAACGACCGCTCCGCTCCCCTCCGCCCCGGGCTCACCCCGGCCCCTCCGCGCGGGGAACCTCCGCCCACCGCGCGATTCCCGCCCCCGACGCACCGCGCATGCGCTGGCGAAGCTCCGCCCTCCCCGCGGCAAACCCCGCCCTCTGCAGCAAAGCTCCGCCCTGCACACACCACGCATGCGCCAGCGAAGCTCCGCCCTCCCCGCGGCAAGGCTCCGCCCCACGCGGCAAAGCTCCGCCCTGACACAGCGCGCATGCGCCCGTGGAGCTCCGCCCTCACACGGCAGCGCTCCGTCCCCCGCGGCTAAGCTCCGCCCCTGACACAGCACGCATGCTCGGCCAAAGCTCCGCCCTTCAGGGCAAAGCTCCGCCCTCCCACTGCAAAGCTCCGCCCCCCGTGCACTGCGCATGCGCCGGTGAGGCTCCGCCCTCACGCGGCAAAGCTCCGCCTTACCACCGCAACGCTCCGCCCCCCGCGGCTAAGCTCCGCCCCCGACACAGCGCGCATGCTCGGCCAAAGCTCCGCCCTCACATGGCAAAGCTCCGCCCCCCCGCGGCAAGGCTCCGCCCCCTACACACCGCGCATGCGCCGGTGAAGCTCCGCCCTCACATGGCAAAGCTCCGCCTTACCACCGCACGGCTCCGCCCCCCCGCTGCTAAGCTCCGCCCTGACACACCGCACGGGGTGGTCTCCAGGGGCGGGGCCTGTCGCTAGGGGTGGTGCCCTTCCCCTGCCGGGGAGCTCCAGGGGCGGGGCCCGTCCCTAGGGGCGGGGCCGCTCCACACCAGGACGGGGGCGTTGGCCGGGGCGGGGCTGCAGCGGAGGCCGAGGCGGCCGTGCCAGCAGCAGCCAGCACCTCCCGGGCGGCGAGAGCGGCGCTTCCTTACCGGGAGGCAGCAACGGCTGCGGCGGCATCGCCCCGCGGGCGCCGCGCTGTCGCATGCCCGGTACCGGCCACCGGCACCGGGGATCACGTGCACGCCACCGCCCCTGCGCGGCTCCCGGCCTGCAGTACCCGCTTTTGGACGCCAGGCGGCAGCACCGAGGCACGGCCAAAACGCCCCACCGCCCCCGGGCGCCACCCGAGCTGCAGTACCCGCTTTTGGACGCCAGGCGGCAGCACCACACCGAGCCCCGCGCCCCGAGCGCTCCCCGCGGGGACAAAGGACTCGCACCCCGGCCCGCCTTGGGCCGCCCGCAGCCGCCGCCGCCTTACGGGGGGGGGGGGGGGGCCACAAGCCTCGCCCTTCTCTGCCCCTGCTCCCGCTCACAGCCCACGCAGCCAGAGCCATTGCCTCGCCACCAAAAAGCACCCAAGCGGCTCGAGCATTTCAGTCCTCTGCACTTGACAGCTCGCAGAGGGCTGCTGGCCCTTTCTCTCCCCGCCCCTCACCCCAGGACCCAGCCGGGGGAAGCAGCACAGGGAACCTGGTCAATACCTTTGCCTTGGCTCGGCTTTTTTGCCCCCAGAGTAAGCCCCCGGGATTGCTGGATTCATCTGCAGGTGGCATCAGGGGTGGGAGAGTGACACCAGCGAGCCAACAGACCTTGGAGAGATTTTATTAAAAAAAAAAAAAAAAAAAAAAAAAAAAAAAAAAAAAAAACGCGAGGAGATACTGAAAGCTGCCGCCAGCGAGCACGGCGCCTGCGCTTGGCCGCCTGCAGCGCGCCAGACTCGGGAGGCTGGAGGGGCTGGTCCGCCGAGGCGGCGGCTGAGCCGCTCGCTTCCTTCGGCTGCCTCATTTGCCGCCTTCAAACAACCACTTCCACGCTCCCTTTCTTTGTTTCAGACCCCTCTCAACATCTCCTGGCCTGCAAGCCATTTGCAGCAAGCAACACGGCTGAAATACCGTGCTGCTAGAGACCTAGCTGTCATCTTGCTCCCACGTCCAAAGGCTTTGGGAACCTGAACCCCCTGCTTGTTTTGGCATCGAGACTGCGAGGCGAGAAACGCGCCTGGACTCCAACAAGCCAGACGCCTGCCCCGTCGCTCAGCACAGTGCTACGCGGCTGCCCGACCGACACCTTCTGCCGCTAAAACCAGAGCGCGGTTCCCTTCTGAAGAGCCGCCGGCAGCGCGGAGAGTCCCTCGCCTTTCCCTGCACCAGGTCCCCCGGGAACAGCGTCTCGCTCGGACCGGAGCGTGCGGCAGCCTCCGGTCGTCCCAGCCCCTCGCCCGTCCAGAAAGCGCCTGCCTGTAGCAGCGGCAGAACCGCTGCTGCCCAGGGGGGAAAGGAACGGCTCGGGGTGAAGCTCCCCAGGCTGCCCGTGGCCCGTGCGGAGCTGGGGGTCCAGAAGCAAAGGGGTTAGGGGAGGGGTGGAGCAGGGGAGCGGGGGCGCGAGACTGGAGGGCAGGGGACGCGGGGGGCACGGCCCAGGGAAAAAAAAAAAAAAACCCGCACGGGGGGAAAAACCTTGTGTGGGGGGACGTTCGGGTGGAGAGCACTCGGGAGGGCGGAGAGACACGCAGAGGAGGACGGGGGGAGGAGACGGACACGGACGGACGGACGGACGGCGGCCATGTGTGGGTACAAAGGTGCACGGGGGGACACGGGTGGGGATGACCTACACCAGGGGGTCCACCCGGCATAATCCACAGCAGATAACTCACCTGGGATAACCCGCAACGGATATTCCGCTCCGGAGAAGGAATCCACGCCAGATAATCCCCAGCAATGCCCCTCAAACTGCCTGCGGTTCACCCCAGATTTGGCCCAAATTGGTGCGGGTTTTTCGTTTGGGGTTTTTTTGTTTGTTGTTGTTCTTCTTTTTTGTTTTTTTCTTTTACATCATACAAAACTTGGGCGTTTCTGCTTTTCCAAAATATTCAGTTCTGGGGTTCTCCGGCGCTTTTCCACATCATAACAATGGGTCATTTTTGGTTTTCTGCGTTAAAATGCGGGGGGGCGTGGGGGGTGTGAGTGTGTGCGTGTGCGGTGTGGTGTGTTTGTGCTTGCTTTCCAGCTGCACAAATCCAGGCGGATTCAGCTTTCCTGGGAGCCCCAAACTGTGTTGCTCTTGGATATTGGATATTTTGCTCTTGGACTTGCATATTTTGACACTCTGATATCTTCGACTTCTCTCTTTAGACTTCGGTATCTACTTACAATCCTACCTCTTTAGACTTAGTTATCTGTTTACACTTCCATAGAACCTTTCCTTCGATTACACGGGATACCTACTTAGGCTTACTCGGTGACACAGGGTAAGCGTAGGTACCTCTACCTATCCAGACTGACTTCTGGTTTAAATTCCTTCACCTACATCATCTCTTTTTGCATTTTAAACTCCTTTATTTCTTAACATAGAGACAAGTTCTTTTTTATTTTAAAACCCTATCTATCTCCATTGAGATTTTTTAATAATTTCTATAACATAGCAGGTACAGGTTTGTATTTTGAAATCCTTTTACATATGTATATATATACACACATAAAAACGAATATTATTTTTCAATATATATATATATAAAGGCGAGAGATTTTTCTCTACTGCAATGCCTCGCACCCATATTTCCAGTTCTTAACATGGTTAATCACACACACACACGAGTTTTCAGGCATTTTGGGGCTGTGACCCCCCTTCTCTGGGGGGAAACCTCCCCGTGACACCTTCATCCCCCACTCACCTGCTCCTCTGTTTCATCATCACGCCCCCGCCCCCAGTGACGTTGGGGGGCCCCAAATGACATCATCACCCCCCAGGCCCCTCCACATGCCTCCACACTTTTTAATCACCCCCCCAAAAAAGGCACAAAACAAGGAAAACAGCTACTTTAATAATGCCATTTACATATGTAGGCGCCCCCCCGAAAAGGGGAGCTCCACCAGAACAATAAAATGGGGGCAGCCCCCCCAAACGGCTGCAGCCCCCCCCGGCCCCTGTCCCGCAAGCCGGTGGCTGCCCCACGCCGCGGGGGGAGCCTGCCGGGGGACGGTGCCGCACCTCTCGCTCAGGCTCTGCTCTGCCGTGCTCCCCCTCCGTTCCCGCGCTGGGACGGGCTCCCCGGGGCAACGAACCTCCCCGCTCCCTCTTGGCCCGGGACTCGCCCCACCACGCAGCCCTCGCTGCCGCACCCGCGGGGCACCCGCCGGAGACAGAGCCGGGAGCCTCCAGGCACGGGGCCGGCCCCTTACCCTCGGGACGCTTCACGACAGGCAGGCCAACCTGGGCCGGGGGGTACCTAGCGAGCATCACGAGACGCTTGCAACAAGACACCTGAAAAACAAAAAGCCCAAGCGATATTTCAGCATGTGAAAAAAATAGCACAGCAGCGAGTAGAAGAATTCAGTCAGAGCAAGGGAGAGGAGAGCAGTTGAGCTCAAGGAGGATTCGAGGTAAGCAGGTCAGCTCCAAATACAAGACATCCTTTAAAAGCTAGAGCGACCTGAACGCTTCCCATCAGCATTAAGACTAACCGGTACGATTCCAAACACGTTCTTCGCATACAAGCACACGCTCTTGCCGGCGTTGGAAAACGTCTCACCCCTTCCTTACGGCACGGCTGCAGGGAGACGACCCTGCGAGGCTGCAGGGCGAGGGCGTACCGCAATCAGAATCTACGCTTATAGGTCCGCCGCAACAGCTACGGCCCTCGCAGCTGCTGCTGCACATCTTGCTGGCTCGGTCGACAAAGCTGGAAGCGAAGCGTAACGCTTTCGAGGGGAAAAGGAAAAGCAAAGGACAAATCGCAGCAATTCGCTTCATACTAAAAAAGCTGTGCGTGTGTTTATAAACATCCAATAAAAATACTTCTGCTGGAGAAGGACTGGATTTTCCTTTGGCATTAATTTAACTTGCACAGCTGTGAATCGATACCAGTAGATTATCTGTCTCCAAGATACGCAGTTATCATTTGACCAGGGGTTTTTTGCGCCTTACGTCATTAGGAGCGACATCTGGCCAGCCGCGCCGCCCAAGAGAGATGCTGCTGAACTGCCAAGGAAACTGCTGAACTGCCAGGGAAACGCACCCTTGAAAGCCAGACAGAAAGTACTTCAGAGCACTCCGTCAAAAGAGCGGGGGGGAAAACACCCCGTAACGTTCAGTTGCCTCTCCTGGTCAACGTTTAGAACAAATACCTAACTGCTTAAACACACCTAAGCAATTGTACGCCGCAGCTAGTTGGCAGTTACAGCTGAAACAACGCAAGGCAGTTTGTAGATCCAATTTTAACTTTTTTTTCCTAAAGTTACATCTAGGAGAGAAAAATGCATGACAGAAGAGATCCCCCATACGGTTTTACTTTGGGGGCAGAATCCAATCCCCGGGGCTGCAACGCGTAAGGCTACCAAAAAGGACCGGCAGATTTGCTAACGCTTCTGGCTGCGCCGAAGCATGCAGAGGAACGCGTGTTGATGACATCTCGGCTGTTGCAACTGAGAACCAGCGATGCCATCAACTTCTGGAAGACGTGCTGTGCTCGGGTCTTCGGAAGCAAACGGACTTTTTTTTTTTTTTTTTTTTTTTTTTTTAAGAGAGTGGAAAGTCTTGCTGCTGCTGACTTCCACTGCCAAGCGCATCATCTCTGAAGATCCCCACTCTGATGGGGAGCTCATAAAACACAACTTCTTTGAATGAGAAAGATTTCCATTCTGGAAAATCTCTTTCCAGCTGAAGTAAGAAATCACACGCTGTAGGTTAAGAAAAAAGGATGCTGCCGAAGCAGTAACTCACCGAAACCACGTCAGGACTCGCTGTCGCTACTTACAAGGCTGGCAATGCTTCTTGGGAAAGCGACGCCGATTCCTCCTCTTTTGTCCACGTCTCTCCTTGGACCTTGATCGCTTTTAGTACGGACGCTAGTATCGCAGTAAGCTTTTCAAGACCTACTGTAAGATATTTTAAAAACTTTGTGACTGAAAAAGCACACAGCTTTTATGACAAAAACAAAGCCTGTTTCTTCCGAACACCTGAACTCTCACAAACATTGTCTTTCCTCTTTTACGATGCAATTATTTTCCCAATAGCATTTCCTAGTAAGCGCACAGAAACACAAGATTGCGCTTTCAGGAAGGCAAAATAAACGGAGGGAAGCCGACTTTACACAGGCGTTAACACGCTCCAGCGCAGACCTCCTTTGACTTTTAGTATCTGCGTTAAAACAGTTCCTAGAAAAACTACAGAAGGAAGGAGAGCCGGCACATTCTTGACGTTAACTTTGAAGTCCGTACTACAAGCGCCTTAGGAAAAACGCGGACACGCATCGCGGACGTACCTTGTACTCGCAGACCGCTATGGAGCCTTTCCGTCCGTCTTGCACTTTCACGGCAGAAGAAAGGGCGACCACGGTGAAACGGCGGCAGCTGACACTCTGCTGAGAGAGGAAAAAAAAAACCCGTAGCATAAAGCTGGGTAGGAGTCCCAAGCTTCCTGGTTTTGTGAAGTTTTGCAAAGACTACAACCGAGGGAAGGAAAAAATAGCCGTTTGGAACATATTGCCAAACAACATTTGGCCATAAAACTCGGATGCGTTTGACACGCGCCCATGTTTTGGGAACTTGCTATTTGCTTCGTTGCTATCGTTGTTCTTCCTTCAGAACCTCTGCTTGTAGCCAACTTGATTTGCTACCGGTTCAAGCGCTTCCCTTCCCGGTATTACTGGCACACGGACCCAGGCAAGTCACTGAACCGCTCTTCTGAACTTCTCCAAACGACAATTACAGCCACGAAAGAGGAGTTCAAGAGAGGAAAAGGAGAGGTCGGGCAGCAAAAGAGCTCTGCAGGCTGCCACCAGTCAACACTGCGCTCTTTTTTTTCTTTTAAATCCACCCCCCCCCCCGCCCCCAAATACAAACAAAACCAACCCCCACGACCTTGTATTTTTTGCCTTTGGAAGCTCATCCCTGTCTCAGCACGAAGCGCAGACGACCCGTATCCCGATTTGCACGTGACGAATCCGTGTTCGGAAGAAATAGGCCAGATCCGTAAGACTGGTGTTATTTTGCGGGTTTTAACAATCGCAACGCAATCGCATCGACCGACGCGTTTGTGACAAAACTCATTAACTTCTAAACGCAGCACCTCCTTGGGTAAAAAAACGTGTTCGAGACTGAAAACAAAATGATGATTCAGAGCTCCCACTCCTGATGGAGCCGTGGGGAAAGGAAGGAAAGTGAAGACAAACAGCAGCAACATCAAGTGAAATTCGCCTCCAATTCCGAGCACGTGCCTAAGAGACTCTGCAAGTCCACACCTCAATCCTAGGAGCGACTAGCCCTTTTCTGGAAGGACAAACTTCCTTACTTCAAAGTCCTAGACCGAAGGCTCCACGGAACAGAACGTGGACCGAGCCACAGGACACCGTGCCATCCACGCCCGAATGGCAAAGAAAAATCACGGAAAACTAAACTTAAGTATCAGTTCCCATCGAGCTTCATTCCTTACGTTTCCACTGGCACCTAGGTGCTCAAAAACGAACTCTACTGACACCGCGTATTACTAACAATTTACTTCTGCGTATCAAAACAAAAGGCTATTTCCAGCTCGCCCATCCAATTAGCATGACCAACCAGAAGAGAAACACCGGAGCCTAAAGAAGGGAACAGGCAGCTCTTCATTTCTCCTAGAGCAAAGTCTGTTCTTTTGCCTGGAAGGCAAACATCCGTAACTCCCAAGGGAGCACTGCAGGAACGAGGTGCGCTCTCTTACCTGCAGTTTGTCCTCGGCTTTTCTGCACGGGCAGCAGATTTGCCCTTCCTCTGGCTTTGATGTGGCGCACCCGTGGCGTCCTTGAAGCGGCAAGTGTTTCTCCCCGCTCCCGCAGCCCCAGATGCGCCATTACCTGAGCAGCGAGCGGAATCAAGCACGCAGGATTTTCTGCACGGGACGCAGAAGGTGACACTGGAAAGAAGGAGGCAAAAAGAGAAGCGGTTTGCCCGGCAGCCACGGCCGTAGAAACTACACCTCCCGGCATGGCCCGGGGAACCAACGTGGCCGACCAAAAGCCCCGGGCTCCAAAATGCCGCGAGACGCAGCCCTCCCTGCTTTTGGACCCTGCGGGGACACCGTTCCCTACGCCACCGCCGCACGTGGAAGCCCCGCCGAGCCCCCAGCGCGGCTCCGGGCAGCCCCCGCCACCGGCTCCGGCCGGCCCCCACCCACCGCCCGGCCCCGGAGCGGAGCGGCTCGGCGCGGCGCCCCCCCGCCGCGCGGCCCCGGAGCTCAGCGGCTCGGCGCGGCGCCCCCCCGCCGCGCGGCCCCGGAGCTCAGCGGCTCGGCGCGGCGCCCCCCCCGCCGCGCGGCCCCGGAGCTCAGCGGCTCGGCGCGGCGCCCCCCCCGCCGCGCGGCCCCGGAGCTCAGCGGCTCGGCGCGGCGCCCCCCCCGCCGCGCGGCCCCGGAGCTCAGCGGCTCGGCGCGGCGCGGCTCGGCGCCCCCCCGCCGCGCGGCCCCGGAGCTCAGCGGCTCGGCGCGGCGCGGCTCGGCGCCCCCCCGCCGCGCGGCCCCGGAGCGGCGCGGCTCGGCGCGGCGCCCCCCCACCGCCCGGCACAAGCGGCGCGGCTCGGCGCGGCGCGGCTCCCCCCCGCCACCCGGCCCCGGAGCGGCGCGGCTCGGCGCGGCGCGGCGCCCCCCCGCCGCCCGGCCCCGGAGCGGCGCGGCACGGCGCCCCCCCGGACCGGCTCCAGGAAGCTCCGCCCGCCCGGCTCCCACACGGCACCGCACCCTCCCCGCTCCGTGCCTCCCGCCGCCCTCCTCGGGGCTTTCCCCGCTCACCTCCTCGCTGCCTGCAGCCGCAGCCCAACGACCGCTCCGCTCCCCTCCGCCCCGGGCTCACCCCGGCCCCTCCGCGCGGGGAACCTCCGCCCACCGCGCGATTCCCGCCCCCGACGCACCGCGCATGCGCTGGCGAAGCTCCGCCCTCCCCGCGGCAAACCCCGCCCTCTGCAGCAAAGCTCCGCCCTGCACACACCACGCATGCGCCAGCGAAGCTCCGCCCTCCCCGCGGCAAGGCTCCGCCCCACGCGGCAAAGCTCCGCCCTGACACAGCGCGCATGCGCCCGTGGAGCTCCGCCCTCACACGGCAGCGCTCCGTCCCCCGCGGCTAAGCTCCGCCCCTGACACAGCACGCATGCTCGGCCAAAGCTCCGCCCTTCAGGGCAAAGCTCCGCCCTCCCACTGCAAAGCTCCGCCCCCCGTGCACTGCGCATGCGCCGGTGAGGCTCCGCCCTCACGCGGCAAAGCTCCGCCTTACCACCGCAACGCTCCGCCCCCCGCGGCTAAGCTCCGCCCCCGACACAGCGCGCATGCTCGGCCAAAGCTCCGCCCTCACATGGCAAAGCTCCGCCCCCCCGCGGCAAGGCTCCGCCCCCTACACACCGCGCATGCGCCGGTGAAGCTCCGCCCTCACATGGCAAAGCTCCGCCTTACCACCGCACGGCTCCGCCCCCCCGCTGCTAAGCTCCGCCCTGACACACCGCACGGGGTGGTCTCCAGGGGCGGGGCCTGTCGCTAGGGGTGGTGCCCTTCCCCTGCCGGGGAGCTCCAGGGGCGGGGCCCGTCCCTAGGGGCGGGGCCGCTCCACACCAGGACGGGGGCGTTGGCCGGGGCGGGGCTGCAGCGGAGGCCGAGGCGGCCGTGCCAGCAGCAGCCAGCACCTCCCGGGCGGCGAGAGCGGCGCTTCCTTACCGGGAGGCAGCAACGGCTGCGGCGGCATCGCCCCGCGGGCGCCGCGCTGTCGCATGCCCGGTACCGGCCACCGGCACCGGGGATCACGTGCACGCCACCGCCCCTGCGCGGCTCCCGGCCTGCAGTACCCGCTTTTGGACGCCAGGCGGCAGCACCGAGGCACGGCCAAAACGCCCCACCGCCCCCGGGCGCCACCCGAGCTGCAGTACCCGCTTTTGGACGCCAGGCGGCAGCACCACACCGAGCCCCGCGCCCCGAGCGCTCCCCGCGGGGACAAAGGACTCGCACCCCGGCCCGCCTTGGGCCGCCCGCAGCCGCCGCCGCCTTACGGGGGGGGGGGGGGGGCCACAAGCCTCGCCCTTCTCTGCCCCTGCTCCCGCTCACAGCCCACGCAGCCAGAGCCATTGCCTCGCCACCAAAAAGCACCCAAGCGGCTCGAGCATTTCAGTCCTCTGCACTTGACAGCTCGCAGAGGGCTGCTGGCCCTTTCTCTCCCCGCCCCTCACCCCAGGACCCAGCCGGGGGAAGCAGCACAGGGAACCTGGTCAATACCTTTGCCTTGGCTCGGCTTTTTTGCCCCCAGAGTAAGCCCCCGGGATTGCTGGATTCATCTGCAGGTGGCATCAGGGGTGGGAGAGTGACACCAGCGAGCCAACAGACCTTGGAGAGATTTTATTAAAAAAAAAAAAAAAAAAAAACAAAAAAAAAACAAAACGCGAGGAGATACTGAAAGCTGCCGCCAGCGAGCACGGCGCCTGCGCTTGGCCGCCTGCAGCGCGCCAGACTCGGGAGGCTGGAGGGGCTGGTCCGCCGAGGCGGCGGCTGAGCCGCTCGCTTCCTTCGGCTGCCTCATTTGCCGCCTTCAAACAACCACTTCCACGCTCCCTTTCTTTGTTTCAGACCCCTCTCAACATCTCCTGGCCTGCAAGCCATTTGCAGCAAGCAACACGGCTGAAATACCGTGCTGCTAGAGACCTAGCTGTCATCTTGCTCCCACGTCCAAAGGCTTTGGGAACCTGAACCCCCTGCTTGTTTTGGCATCGAGACTGCGAGGCGAGAAACGCGCCTGGACTCCAACAAGCCAGACGCCTGCCCCGTCGCTCAGCACAGTGCTACGCGGCTGCCCGACCGACACCTTCTGCCGCTAAAACCAGAGCGCGGTTCCCTTCTGAAGAGCCGCCGGCAGCGCGGAGAGTCCCTCGCCTTTCCCTGCACCAGGTCCCCCGGGAACAGCGTCTCGCTCGGACCGGAGCGTGCGGCAGCCTCCGGTCGTCCCAGCCCCTCGCCCGTCCAGAAAGCGCCTGCCTGTAGCAGCGGCAGAACCGCTGCTGCCCAGGGGGGAAAGGAACGGCTCGGGGTGAAGCTCCCCAGGCTGCCCGTGGCCCGTGCGGAGCTGGGGGTCCAGAAGCAAAGGGGTTAGGGGAGGGGTGGAGCAGGGGAGCGGGGGCGCGAGACTGGAGGGCAGGGGACGCGGGGGGCACGGCCCAGGGAAAAAAAAAAAAAAACCCGCACGGGGGGAAAAACCTTGTGTGGGGGGACGTTCGGGTGGAGAGCACTCGGGAGGGCGGAGAGACACGCAGAGGAGGACGGGGGGAGGAGACGGACACGGACGGACGGACGGACGGCGGCCATGTGTGGGTACAAAGGTGCACGGGGGGACACGGGTGGGGATGACCTACACCAGGGGGTCCACCCGGCATAATCCACAGCAGATAACTCACCTGGGATAACCCGCAACGGATATTCCGCTCCGGAGAAGGAATCCACGCCAGATAATCCCCAGCAATGCCCCTCAAACTGCCTGCGGTTCACCCCAGATTTGGCCCAAATTGGTGCGGGTTTTTCGTTTGGGGTTTTTTTGTTTGTTGTTGTTCTTCTTTTTTGTTTTTTTCTTTTACATCATACAAAACTTGGGCGTTTCTGCTTTTCCAAAATATTCAGTTCTGGGGTTCTCCGGCGCTTTTCCACATCATAACAATGGGTCATTTTTGGTTTTCTGCGTTAAAATGCGGGGGGGCGTGGGGGGTGTGAGTGTGTGCGTGTGCGGTGTGGTGTGTTTGTGCTTGCTTTCCAGCTGCACAAATCCAGGCGGATTCAGCTTTCCTGGGAGCCCCAAACTGTGTTGCTCTTGGATATTGGATATTTTGCTCTTGGACTTGCATATTTTGACACTCTGATATCTTCGACTTCTCTCTTTAGACTTCGGTATCTACTTACAATCCTACCTCTTTAGACTTAGTTATCTGTTTACACTTCCATAGAACCTTTCCTTCGATTACACGGGATACCTACTTAGGCTTACTCGGTGACACAGGGTAAGCGTAGGTACCTCTACCTATCCAGACTGACTTCTGGTTTAAATTCCTTCACCTACATCATCTCTTTTTGCATTTTAAACTCCTTTATTTCTTAACATAGAGACAAGTTCTTTTTTATTTTAAAACCCTATCTATCTCCATTGAGATTTTTTAATAATTTCTATAACATAGCAGGTACAGGTTTGTATTTTGAAATCCTTTTACATATGTATATATATACACACATAAAAACGAATATTATTTTTCAATATATATATATATAAAGGCGAGAGATTTTTCTCTACTGCAATGCCTCGCACCCATATTTCCAGTTCTTAACATG
This sequence comes from Platalea leucorodia, assembly GCF_965183815.1. NCBI lineage: Eukaryota > Metazoa > Chordata > Aves > Pelecaniformes > Threskiornithidae > Platalea > Platalea leucorodia. The sequence goes on from NC_138833.1 coordinate 492,305, forward strand.
GTTAATCACACACACACACGAGTTTTCAGGCATTTTGGGGCTGTGACCCCCCTTCTCTGGGGGGAAACCTCCCCGTGACACCTTCATCCCCCACTCACCTGCTCCTCTGTTTCATCATCACGCCCCCGCCCCCAGTGACGTTGGGGGGCCCCAAATGACATCATCACCCCCCAGGCCCCTCCACATGCCTCCACACTTTTTAATCACCCCCCCAAAAAAGGCACAAAACAAGGAAAACAGCTACTTTAATAATGCCATTTACATATGTAGGCGCCCCCCCGAAAAGGGGAGCTCCACCAGAACAATAAAATGGGGGCAGCCCCCCCAAACGGCTGCAGCCCCCCCCGGCCCCTGTCCCGCAAGCCGGTGGCTGCCCCACGCCGCGGGGGGAGCCTGCCGGGGGACGGTGCCGCACCTCTCGCTCAGGCTCTGCTCTGCCGTGCTCCCCCTCCGTTCCCGCGCTGGGACGGGCTCCCCGGGGCAACGAACCTCCCCGCTCCCTCTTGGCCCGGGACTCGCCCCACCACGCAGCCCTCGCTGCCGCACCCGCGGGGCACCCGCCGGAGACAGAGCCGGGAGCCTCCAGGCACGGGGCCGGCCCCTTACCCTCGGGACGCTTCACGACAGGCAGGCCAACCTGGGCCGGGGGGTACCTAGCGAGCATCACGAGACGCTTGCAACAAGACACCTGAAAAACAAAAAGCCCAAGCGATATTTCAGCATGTGAAAAAAATAGCACAGCAGCGAGTAGAAGAATTCAGTCAGAGCAAGGGAGAGGAGAGCAGTTGAGCTCAAGGAGGATTCGAGGTAAGCAGGTCAGCTCCAAATACAAGACATCCTTTAAAAGCTAGAGCGACCTGAACGCTTCCCATCAGCATTAAGACTAACCGGTACGATTCCAAACACGTTCTTCGCATACAAGCACACGCTCTTGCCGGCGTTGGAAAACGTCTCACCCCTTCCTTACGGCACGGCTGCAGGGAGACGACCCTGCGAGGCTGCAGGGCGAGGGCGTACCGCAATCAGAATCTACGCTTATAGGTCCGCCGCAACAGCTACGGCCCTCGCAGCTGCTGCTGCACATCTTGCTGGCTCGGTCGACAAAGCTGGAAGCGAAGCGTAACGCTTTCGAGGGGAAAAGGAAAAGCAAAGGACAAATCGCAGCAATTCGCTTCATACTAAAAAAGCTGTGCGTGTGTTTATAAACATCCAATAAAAATACTTCTGCTGGAGAAGGACTGGATTTTCCTTTGGCATTAATTTAACTTGCACAGCTGTGAATCGATACCAGTAGATTATCTGTCTCCAAGATACGCAGTTATCATTTGACCAGGGGTTTTTTGCGCCTTACGTCATTAGGAGCGACATCTGGCCAGCCGCGCCGCCCAAGAGAGATGCTGCTGAACTGCCAAGGAAACTGCTGAACTGCCAGGGAAACGCACCCTTGAAAGCCAGACAGAAAGTACTTCAGAGCACTCCGTCAAAAGAGCGGGGGGGAAAACACCCCGTAACGTTCAGTTGCCTCTCCTGGTCAACGTTTAGAACAAATACCTAACTGCTTAAACACACCTAAGCAATTGTACGCCGCAGCTAGTTGGCAGTTACAGCTGAAACAACGCAAGGCAGTTTGTAGATCCAATTTTAACTTTTTTTTCCTAAAGTTACATCTAGGAGAGAAAAATGCATGACAGAAGAGATCCCCCATACGGTTTTACTTTGGGGGCAGAATCCAATCCCCGGGGCTGCAACGCGTAAGGCTACCAAAAAGGACCGGCAGATTTGCTAACGCTTCTGGCTGCGCCGAAGCATGCAGAGGAACGCGTGTTGATGACATCTCGGCTGTTGCAACTGAGAACCAGCGATGCCATCAACTTCTGGAAGACGTGCTGTGCTCGGGTCTTCGGAAGCAAACGGACTTTTTTTTTTTTTTTTTTTTTTTTTTTTAAGAGAGTGGAAAGTCTTGCTGCTGCTGACTTCCACTGCCAAGCGCATCATCTCTGAAGATCCCCACTCTGATGGGGAGCTCATAAAACACAACTTCTTTGAATGAGAAAGATTTCCATTCTGGAAAATCTCTTTCCAGCTGAAGTAAGAAATCACACGCTGTAGGTTAAGAAAAAAGGATGCTGCCGAAGCAGTAACTCACCGAAACCACGTCAGGACTCGCTGTCGCTACTTACAAGGCTGGCAATGCTTCTTGGGAAAGCGACGCCGATTCCTCCTCTTTTGTCCACGTCTCTCCTTGGACCTTGATCGCTTTTAGTACGGACGCTAGTATCGCAGTAAGCTTTTCAAGACCTACTGTAAGATATTTTAAAAACTTTGTGACTGAAAAAGCACACAGCTTTTATGACAAAAACAAAGCCTGTTTCTTCCGAACACCTGAACTCTCACAAACATTGTCTTTCCTCTTTTACGATGCAATTATTTTCCCAATAGCATTTCCTAGTAAGCGCACAGAAACACAAGATTGCGCTTTCAGGAAGGCAAAATAAACGGAGGGAAGCCGACTTTACACAGGCGTTAACACGCTCCAGCGCAGACCTCCTTTGACTTTTAGTATCTGCGTTAAAACAGTTCCTAGAAAAACTACAGAAGGAAGGAGAGCCGGCACATTCTTGACGTTAACTTTGAAGTCCGTACTACAAGCGCCTTAGGAAAAACGCGGACACGCATCGCGGACGTACCTTGTACTCGCAGACCGCTATGGAGCCTTTCCGTCCGTCTTGCACTTTCACGGCAGAAGAAAGGGCGACCACGGTGAAACGGCGGCAGCTGACACTCTGCTGAGAGAGGAAAAAAAAAACCCGTAGCATAAAGCTGGGTAGGAGTCCCAAGCTTCCTGGTTTTGTGAAGTTTTGCAAAGACTACAACCGAGGGAAGGAAAAAATAGCCGTTTGGAACATATTGCCAAACAACATTTGGCCATAAAACTCGGATGCGTTTGACACGCGCCCATGTTTTGGGAACTTGCTATTTGCTTCGTTGCTATCGTTGTTCTTCCTTCAGAACCTCTGCTTGTAGCCAACTTGATTTGCTACCGGTTCAAGCGCTTCCCTTCCCGGTATTACTGGCACACGGACCCAGGCAAGTCACTGAACCGCTCTTCTGAACTTCTCCAAACGACAATTACAGCCACGAAAGAGGAGTTCAAGAGAGGAAAAGGAGAGGTCGGGCAGCAAAAGAGCTCTGCAGGCTGCCACCAGTCAACACTGCGCTCTTTTTTTTCTTTTAAATCCACCCCCCCCCCCGCCCCCAAATACAAACAAAACCAACCCCCACGACCTTGTATTTTTTGCCTTTGGAAGCTCATCCCTGTCTCAGCACGAAGCGCAGACGACCCGTATCCCGATTTGCACGTGACGAATCCGTGTTCGGAAGAAATAGGCCAGATCCGTAAGACTGGTGTTATTTTGCGGGTTTTAACAATCGCAACGCAATCGCATCGACCGACGCGTTTGTGACAAAACTCATTAACTTCTAAACGCAGCACCTCCTTGGGTAAAAAAACGTGTTCGAGACTGAAAACAAAATGATGATTCAGAGCTCCCACTCCTGATGGAGCCGTGGGGAAAGGAAGGAAAGTGAAGACAAACAGCAGCAACATCAAGTGAAATTCGCCTCCAATTCCGAGCACGTGCCTAAGAGACTCTGCAAGTCCACACCTCAATCCTAGGAGCGACTAGCCCTTTTCTGGAAGGACAAACTTCCTTACTTCAAAGTCCTAGACCGAAGGCTCCACGGAACAGAACGTGGACCGAGCCACAGGACACCGTGCCATCCACGCCCGAATGGCAAAGAAAAATCACGGAAAACTAAACTTAAGTATCAGTTCCCATCGAGCTTCATTCCTTACGTTTCCACTGGCACCTAGGTGCTCAAAAACGAACTCTACTGACACCACGTATTACTAACAATTTACTTCTGCGTATCAAAACAAAAGGCTATTTCCAGCTCGCCCATCCAATTAGCACGACCAACCAGAAGAGAAACACCGGAGCCTAAAGAAGGGAACAGGCAGCTCTTCATTTCTCCTAGAGCAAAGTCTGTTCTTTTGCCTGGAAGGCAAACATCCGTAACTCCCAAGGGAGCACTGCAGGAACGAGGTGCGCTCTCTTACCTGCAGTTTGTCCTCGGCTTTTCTGCACGGGCAGCAGATTTGCCCTTCCTCTGGCTTTGATGTGGCGCACCCGTGGCGTCCTTGAAGCGGCAAGTGTTTCTCCCCGCTCCCGCAGCCCCAGACGCGCCATTACCTGAGCAGCGAGCGGAATCAAGCACGCAGGATTTTCTGCACGGGACGCAGAAGGTGACACTGGAAAGAAGGAGGCAAAAAGAGAAGCGGTTTGCCCGGCAGCCACGGCCGTAGAAACTACACCTCCCGGCATGGCCCGGGGAACCAACGTGGCCGACCAAAAGCCCCGGGCTCCAAAATGCCGCGAGACGCAGCCCTCCCTGCTTTTGGACCCTGCGGGGACACCGTTCCCTACGCCACCGCCGCACGTGGAAGCCCCGCCGAGCCCCCAGCGCGGCTCCGGGCAGCCCCCGCCACCGGCTCCGGCCGGCCCCCCCCCACCGGCGCCGACCCGGCGCCCACCCACCGCCCGGCCCCGGAGCGGAGCGGCTCGGCGCGGCGCCCCCCCCGCCGCGCGGCCCCGGAGCTCAGCGGCTCGGCGCGGCGCCCCCCCGCCGCGCGGCCCCGGAGCTCAGCGGCTCGGCGCGGCGCCCCCCCGCCGCGCGGCCCCGGAGCTCAGCGGCTCGGCGCGGCGCCCCCCCCGCCGCGCGGCCCCGGAGCTCAGCGGCTCGGCGCGGCGCGGCGCCCCCCCCGCCGCGCGGCCCCGGAGCTCAGCGGCTCGGCGCGGCGCCCCCCCGCCGCGCGGCCCCGGAGCTCAGCGGCTCGGCGCGGCGCCCCCCCCGCCGCGCGGCCCCGGAGCTCAGCGGCTCGGCGCGGCGCGGCGCCCCCCCGCCGCCCGGCCCCGGAGCGGAGCGGCTCGGCGCGGCGCCCCCCCCGCCGCCCGGCCCCGGAGCTCAGCGGCTCGGCGCGGCGCCCCCCCACCGCCCGGCACAAGCGGCGCGGCTCGGCGCGGCGCGGCTCCCCCCCGCCGCCCGCCCCGGAGCGGCGCGGCGCGGCGCCCCCCCCGCCGCGCGGCCCCGGAGCTCAGCGGCTCGGCGCGGCGCGGCTCGGCGCCCCCCCGCCGCGCGGCCCCGGAGCTCAGCGGCTCGGCGCGGCGCGGCTCGGCGCCCCCCCGCCGCGCGGCCCCGGAGCTCAGCGGCTCGGCGCAGCTCGGCGCCCCCCCCACCGCCCGGCCCCGGAGCTCAGCGGCTCGGCGCGGCGCCCCCCCACCGCCCGGCACAAGCGGCGCGGCTCGGCGCGGCGCGGCTCCCCCCCGCCGCCCGGCCCCGGAGCGGCGCGGCTCGGCGCGGCGCGGCGCCCCCCCCGCCGCCCGGCCCCGGAGCGGCGCGGCACGGCGCCCCCCCGGACCGGCTCCAGGAAGCTCCGCCCGCCCGGCTCCCACACGGCACCGCACCCTCCCCGCTCCGTGCCTCCCGCCGCCCTCCTCGGGGCTTTCCCCGCTCACCTCCTCGCTGCCTGCAGCCGCAGCCCAACGACCGCTCCGCTCCCCTCCGCCCCGGGCTCACCCCGGCCCCTCCGCGCGGGGAACCTCCGCCCACCGCGCGATTCCCGCCCCCGACGCACCGCGCATGCGCTGGCGAAGCTCCGCCCTCCCCGCGGCAAACCCCGCCCTCTGCAGCAAAGCTCCGCCCTGCACACACCACGCATGCGCCAGCGAAGCTCCGCCCTCCCCGCGGCAAGGCTCCGCCCCACGCGGCAAAGCTCCGCCCTGACACAGCGCGCATGCGCCCGTGGAGCTCCGCCCTCACACGGCAGCGCTCCGTCCCCCGCGGCTAAGCTCCGCCCCTGACACAGCACGCATGCTCGGCCAAAGCTCCGCCCTTCAGGGCAAAGCTCCGCCCTCCCACTGCAAAGCTCCGCCCCCCGTGCACTGCGCATGCGCCGGTGAGGCTCCGCCCTCACGTGGCAAAGCTCCGCCTTACCACCGCAATGCTCCGCCCCCCGCGGCTAAGCTCCGCCCCCGACACAGCGCGCATGCTCGGCCAAAGCTCCGCCCTCACATGGCAAAGCTCCGCCCCCCCGCGGCAAGGCTCCGCCCCCTACACACCGCGCATGCGCCGGTGAAGCTCCGCCCTCACATGGCAAAGCTCCGCCTTACCACCGCACGGCTCCGCCCCCCACTGCTAAGCTCCGCCCTGACACACCGCACGGGGTGGTCTCCAGGGGCGGGGCCTGTCACTAGGGGTGGTGCCCTTCCCCTGCCGGGGAGCTCCAGGGGCGGGGCCCGTCCCTAGGGGCGGGGCCGCTCCACACCAGGACGGGGGCGTGGGCCGGGGCGGGGCTGCAGCGGAGGCCGAGGCGGCCGTGCCAGCAGCAGCCAGCACCTCCCGGGCGGCGAGAGCGGCGCTTCCTTACCGGGAGGCAGCAACGGCTGCGGCGGCATCGCCCCGCGGGCGCCGCGCTGTCGCATGCCCGGTACCGGCCACCGGCACCGGGGATCACGTGCACGCCACCGCCCCTGCGCGGCTCCCGGCCTGCAGTACCCGCTTTTGGACGCCAGGCGGCAGCACCGAGGCACGGCCAAAACGCCCCACCGCCCCCGGGCGCCACCCGAGCTGCAGTACCCGCTTTTGGACGCCAGGCGGCAGCACCACACCGAGCCCCGCGCCCCGAGCGCTCCCCGCGGGGACAAAGGACTCGCACCCCGGCCCGCCTTGGGCCGCCCGCAGCCGCCGCCGCCTTACGGGGGGGGGGGGGGGGGGCCACAAGCCTCGCCCTTCTCTGCCCCTGCTCCCGCTCACAGCCCACGCAGCCAGAGCCATTGCCTCGCCACCAAAAAGCACCCAAGCGGCTCGAGCATTTCAGTCCACTGCACTTGACAGCTCGCAGAGGGCTGCTGGCCCTATCTCTCCCCGCCCCTCACCCCAGGACCCAGCCGGGGGAAGCAGCGCAGGGAACCTGGTCAATACCTTTGCCTTGGCTCGGCTTTTTTGCCCCCAGAGTAAGCCCCCGGGATTGCTGGATTCATCTGCAGGTGGCATCAGGGGTGGGAGAGTGACACCAGCGAGCCAACAGACCCTGGAGAGATTTTATTAAAAAAAAAGAAAAAAAAAGTGACACTGATGACATCCTGAAGGCACGCGAGGAGATACTGAAAGCTGCTTTGTGTGAGAGGGGCAGCTACGATTATCAGGAAGCGGTGCACGCGAGCAGACCGCCGGCAAGCGCGCGATCTGCGAGCGAGCGATACGCCGGTGACCCTCGGGCTCTGCCGCGGTGCCCTCCGCTCATCCTGCGCACGCCCCGGGCCTCCCGCGCAGGGCTTGCCACTTAAATAAGACCTGCGCGATGTTACTTACCACCCTGCCCTGCGGCACGCAAAGGAATTAGACGTGAAACAGGGAAAGCAAAGAGGCCCGTCGGCTGGCCGCACCAGATGGCCCTAGAGCCCTGCCGGTTCCCTCGCCGCTCTGGACGGCAGCGCAGCTCTGCGCTCCCTGCCGCTCCCGCCAGCGAGCGCGGCGCCTGCGCTTTGACCGCCTGCGGCGCGCCAAACTCGGGAGGCTGAAGGGGCTGGTCCGCCGAGGGGGCGGCTGAGCCGCTCGCTTCCTTCGGCTGCCTCATTTGCCGCCTTCAAACAACCACTTCCACGCTCCCTTTCTTTGTTTCAGACCCCTGGCACGCTCCCTTTCTTTGTTTCAGACATCTCCTGGCCTGCAAGCCATTTGCAGCAAGCAACACGGCTGAAATACCGTGCTGCTAGAGACCTAGCTGTCATCTTGCTCCCACGTCCAAAGGCTTTGGGAACCTGAACCCCCTGCTTGTTTTGGCATCGAGACTGCGAGGCGAGAAACGCGCCTGGACTCCAACAAGCCAGACGCCTGCCCCGTCGCTCAGCACAGTGCTACGCGGCTGCCCGACCGACACCTTCTGCCGCTAAAACCAGAGCGCGGTTCCCTTCTGAAGAGCCGCCGGCAGCGCGGAGAGTCCCTCGCCTTTCCCTGCGCCAGGTCCCCCGGGAACAGCGTCTCGCTCGGACCGGAGCGTGCGGCAGCCTCCGGTCGTCCCAGCCCCTCGCCCGTCCAGAAAGCGCCTGCCTGTAGCAGCGGCAGAACCGCTGCTGCCCAGGGGGGAAAGGAACGGCTCGGGGTGAAGCTCCCCAGGCTGCCCGTGGCCCGTGCGGAGCTGGGGGTCCAGAAGCAAAGGGGTTAGGGGAGGGGTGGAGCAGGGGAGCGGGGGCGCGAGACTGGAGGGCAGGGGACGCGGGGGGCACGGCCCAGGGAAAAAAAAAAAAAAAAACCCGCACGGGGGGAAAAACCTTGTGTGGGGGGACGTTCGGGTGGAGAGCACTCGGGAGGGCGGAGAGACACGCAGAGGAGGACAGGGGGGAGGAGACGGACACGGACGGACGGACGGACGGCAGCCATGTGTGGGTACAAAGGTGCACGGGGGGACACGGGTGGGGATGACCTACACCAGGGGGTCCACCCGGCATAATCCACAGCAGATAACTCACCTGGGATAACCCGCAACGGATATTCCGCTCCGGAGAAGGAATCCACGCCAGATAATCCCCAGCAATGCCCCTCAAACTGCCTGCGGTTCACCCCAGATTTGGCCCAAATTGGTGCGGGTTTTTCGTTTGGGGTTTTTTTGTTTGTTGTTGTTCTTCTTTTTTGTTTTTTCTTTTACATCATACAAAACTTGGGCGTTTCTGCTTTTCCAAAATATTCAGTTCTGGGGTTCTCCGGCGCTTTTCCACATCATAACAATGGGTCATTTTTGGTTTTCTGCGTTAAAATGCGGGGGGGCGGGGGGGGTGTGAGTGTGTGCGTGTGCGGTGTGGTGTGTTTGTGCTTGCTTTCCAGCTGCACAAATCCAGGCGGATTCAGCTTTCCTGGGAGCCCCAAACTGTGTTGCTCTTGGATATTGGATATTTTGCTCTTGGACTTGCATATTTTGCCACTCTGATATCTTCGACTTCTCTCTTTAGACTTCGGTATCTACTTACAATCCTACCTCTTTAGACTTAGTTATCTGTTTACACTTCCATAGAACCTTTCCTTCGATTACACGGGATACCTACTTAGGCTTACTCGGTGACACAGGGTAAGCGTAGGTACCTCTACCTATCCAGACTGACTTCTGGTTTAAATTCCTTCACCTACATCATCTCTTTTTGCATTTTAAACTCCTTTATTTCTTAACATAGAGACAAGTTCTTTTTTATTTTAAAACCCTATCTATCTCCATTGAGATTTTTTAATAATTTCTATAACATAGCAGGTACAGGTTTGTATTTTGAAATCCTTTTACATATATATATACACACACATAAAAACGAATATTATTTTTCAATATATATATATAAAGGCGAGAGATTTTTCTCTACTGCAATGCCTCGCACCCATATTTCCAGTTCTTCACATGGTTAATCACACACACACACGAGTTTTCAGGCATTTTGGGACTGTGATCCCCCCTTCTCTGGGGGGAAACCTCCCCGTGACACCTTCATCCCCCACTCACCTGCTCCTCTGTTTCATCATCACGCCCCCGCCCCCCGTGACGTTGGGGGGCCCCAAATGACATCATCACCCCCCAGGCCCCTCCACACTTTTTAATCACCCCCCCCAAAAAGGCACAGAACAAGGAAAACAGCTACTTTAATAATGCCATTTACATATGTAGGCGCCCCCCCGAAAAGGGGAGCTCCGCCAGAAAAATAAAATGGGGGCAGCCCCCCCAAACGGCTGCAGCCCCCCCCGGCCCCCGGCCCCCGTCCCGCAAGCCGGCGGCTGCCCCACGCCGCGGGGGGGAGCCTGCCGGGGGACGGTGCCGCACCTCTCGCTCAGGCTCTGCTCTGCCGTGCTCCCCCTCCGTTCCCGCGCTGGGACGGGCTCCCCGGGGCAACGAACCTCCCCGCTCCCTCTTGGCCCGGGACTCGCCCCACCACGCAGCCCTCGCTGCCGCACCCGCGGGGCACCCGCCGGAGACAGAGCCGGGAGCCTCCAGGCACGGGGCCGGCCCCTTACCCTCGGGACGCTTCACGACAGGCAGGCCAACCTGGGCCGGGGGGTACCTAGCGAGCATCACGAGACGCTTGCAACAAGACACCTGAAAAACAAAAAGCCCAAGCAATATTTCAGCATGTGAAAAAAATAGCACAGCAGTGAGTAGAGGAATTCAGTCAGAGCAAGGGAGAGGAGAGCAGTTGAGCTCAAGGAGGATTCGAGGTAAGCAGGTCAGCTCCAAATACAAGACATCCTTTAAAAGCTAGAGCGACCTGAACGCTTCCCATCAGCATTAAGACTAACCGGTACGATTCCAAACACGTTCTTCGCATACAAGCACACGCTCTTGCCGGCGTTGGAAAACGTCTCACCCCTTCCTTACGGCACGGCTGCAGGGAGACGACCCTGCGAGGCTGCAGGGCGAGGGCGTACCGCAATCAGAATCTACGCTTATAGGTCCGCCGCAACAGCTACGGCCCTCGCAGCTGCTGCTGCACATCTTGCTGGCTCGGTCGACAAAGCTGGAAGCGAAGCGTAACGCTTTCGAGGGTAAAAGGAAAACCAAAGGACAAATCGCAGCAATTCGCTTCATACTAAAAAAGCTGTGCGTGTGTTTATAAACATCCAATAAAAATACTTCTGCTGGAGAAGGACTGGATTTTCCTTTGGCGTTAATTTAACTTGCACAGCTGTGAATCGATACCAGTAGATTATCTGTCTCCAAGATACGCAGTTATCATTTGACCAGGGGTTTTTTGCGCCTTACGTCATTAGGAGCGACATCTGGCCAGCCGCGCCGCCCAAGAGAGATGCTGCTGAACTGCCAAGGAAACTGCTGAACTGCCAGGGAAACGCACCCTTGAAAGCCAGACAGAAAGTACTTCAGAGCACTCCGTCAAAAGAGCGGGGGGGAAAACACCCCGTAACGTTCAGTTGCCTCTCCTGGTCAACGTTTAGAACAAATACCTAACTGCTTAAACACACCTAAGCAATTGTACGCCGCAGCTAGTTGGCAGTTACAGCTGAAACAACGCAAGGCAGTTTGTAGATCCAATTTTAACTTTTTTTTCCTAAAGTTACATCTAGGAGAGAAAAATGCATGACAGAAGAGATCCCCCATACGGTTTTACTTTGGGGGCAGAATCCAATCCCCGGGGCTGCAACGCGTAAGGCTACCAAAAAGGACCGGCAGATTTGCTAACGCTTCTGGCTGCGCCGAAGCATGCAGAGGAACGCGTGTTGATGACATCTCGGCTGTTGCAACTGAGAACCAGCGATGCCATCAACTTCTGGAAGACGTGCTGTGCTCGGGTCTTTGGAAGCAAACGGACTTTTTTTTTTTTTTTTTCTTTTTTTTTTTTTTTTTAAGAGAGTGGAAAGTCTTGCTGCTGCTGACTTCCACTGCCAAGCGCATCATCTCTGAAGATCCCCACTCTGATGGGGAGCTCATAAAACACAACTTCTTTGAATGAGAAAGATTTCCATTCTGGAAAATCTCTTTCCAGCTGAAGTAAGAAATCACACGCTGTAGGTTAAGAAAAAAGGATGCTGCCGAAGCAGTAACTCACCGAAACCACGTCAGGACTCGCTGTCGCTACTTACAAGGCTGGCAATGCTTCTTGGGAAAGCGACGCCGATTCCTCCTCTTTTGTCCACGTCTCTCCTTGGACCTTGATCGCTTTTAGTACGGACGCTGGTATCGCAGTAAGCTTTTCAAGACCTACTGTAAGATATTTTAAAAACTTTGTGACTGAAAAAGCACACAGCTTTTATGACAAAAACAAAGCCTGTTTCTTCCGAACACCTGAACTCTCACAAACATTGTCTTTCCTCTTTTACGATGCAATTATTTTCCCAATAGCATTTCCTAGTAAGCGCACAGAAACACAAGATTGCGCTTTCAGGAAGGCAAAATAAACGGAGGGAAGCCGACTTTACACAGGCGTTAACACGCTCCAGCGCAGACCTCCTTTGACTTTTAGTATCTGCGTTAAAACAGTTCCTAGAAAAACTACAGAAGGAAGGAGAGCCGGCACATTCTTGACGTTAACTTTGAAGTCCGTACTACAAGCGCCTTAGGAAAAACGCGGACACGCATCGCGGACGTACCTTGTACTCGCAGACCGCTATGGAGCCTTTCCGTCCGTCTTGCACTTTCACGGCAGAAGAAAGGGCGACCACGGTGAAACGGCGGCAGCTGACACTCTGCTGAGAGAGGAAAAAAAAAACCCGTAGCATAAAGCTGGGTAGGAGTCCCAAGCTTCCTGGTTTTGTGAAGTTTTGCAAAGACTACAACCGAGGGAAGGAAAAAATAGCCGTTTGGAACATATTGCCAAACAACATTTGGCCATAAAACTCGGATGCGTTTGACACGCGCCCATGTTTTGGGAACTTGCTATTTGCTTCGTTGCTATCGTTGTTCTTCCTTCAGAACCTCTGCTTGTAGCCAACTTGATTTGCTACCGGTTCAAGCGCTTCCCTTCCCGGTATTACTGGCACACGGACCCAGGCAAGTCACTGAACCGCTCTTCTGAACTTCTCCAAACGACAATTACAGCCACGAAAGAGGAGTTCAAGAGAGGAAAAGGAGAGGTCGGGCAGCAAAAGAGCTCTGCAGGCTGCCACCAGTCAACACTGCGCTCTTTTTTTTCTTTTAAATCCACCCCCCCCCCCGCCCCCAAATACAAACAAAACCAACCCCCACGACCTTGTATTTTTTGCCTTTGGAAGCTCATCCCTGTCTCAGCACGAAGCGCAGACGACCCGTATCCCGATTTGCACGTGACGAATCCGTGTTCGGAAGAAATAGGCCAGATCCGTAAGACTGGTGTTATTTTGCGGGTTTTAACAATCGCAACGCAATCGCATCGACCGACGCGTTTGTGACAAAACTCATTAACTTCTAAACGCAGCACCTCCTTGGGTAAAAAAACGTGTTCGAGACTGAAAACAAAATGATGATTCAGAGCTCCCACTCCTGATGGAGCCGTGGGGAAAGGAAGGAAAGTGAAGACAAACAGCAGCAACATCAAGTGAAATTCGCCTCCAATTCCGAGCACGTGCCTAAGAGACTCTGCAAGTCCACACCTCAATCCTAGGAGCGACTAGCCCTTTTCTGGAAGGACAAACTTCCTTACTTCAAAGTCCTAGACCGAAGGCTCCACGGAACAGAACGTGGACCGAGCCACAGGACACCGTGCCATCCACGCCCGAATGGCAAAGAAAAATCACGGAAAACTAAACTTAAGTATCAGTTCCCATCGAGCTTCATTCCTTACGTTTCCACTGGCACCTAGGTGCTCAAAAACGAACTCTACTGACACCGCGTATTACTAACAATTTACTTCTGCGTATCAAAACAAAAGGCTATTTCCAGCTCGCCCATCCAATTAGCACGACCAACCAGAAGAGAAACACCGGAGCCTAAAGAAGGGAACAGGCAGCTCTTCATTTCTCCTAAGGCAAAGTCTGTTCTTTTGCCTGGAAGGCAAACATCCGTAACTCCCAAGGGAGCACTGCAGGAACGAGGTGCGCTCTCTTACCTGCAGTTTGTCCTCGGCTTTTCTGCACGGGCAGCAGATTTGCCCTTCCTCTGGCTTTCATGTGGCGCACCCGTGGCGTCCTTGAAGCGGCAAGTGTTTCTCCCCGCTCCCGCAGCCCCAGACGCGCCATTACCTGAGCAGCGAGCGGAATCAAGCACGCAGGATTTTCTGCACGGGACGCAGAGGGTGACACTGGAAAGAAGGAGGCAAAAAGAGAAGCGGTTTGCCCGGCAGCCACGGCCGTAGAAACTACACCTGCCGGCATGGCCCGGGGAACCAACGTGGCCGACCAAAAGCCCCGGGCTCCAAAATGCCGCGAGACGCAGCCCTCCCTGCTTTTGGACCCTGCGGGGACACCGTTCCCCACGCCACCGCCGCACGTGGAAGCCCCGCCGAGCCCCCAGCGCGGCTCCGGGCAGCCCCCGCCACCGGCTCCGGCCGGCCCCCCCCCACCGGCGCCGACCCGGCGCCCACCCACCGCGCGGCCCCGGAGCTCAGCGGCTCGGCGCGGCGCCCCCCCGCCGCCCGGCCCCGGAGCTCAGCGGCTCGGCGCGGCGCCCCCCCGCCGCCCGGCCCCGGAGCTCAGCGGCTCGGCGCGGCGCCCCCCCGCCGCCCGGCCCCGGAGCTCAGCGGCTCGGCGCGGCGCCCCCCCGCCGCCCGGCCCCGGAGCTCAGCGGCTCGGCGCGGCGCCCCCCCGCCGCCCGGCCCCGGAGCTCAGCGGCTCGGCGCGGCGCCCCCCCCGCCGCCCGGCCCCGGAGCTCAGCGGCTCGGCGCGGCGCCCCCCCGCCGCCCGGCCCCGGAGCTCAGCGGCTCGGCGCGGCGCCCCCCCGCCGCCCGGCACAAGCGGCGCGGCGCGGCTCCCCCCCGCCGCCCGCCCCGGAGCGGCTCGGCGCGGCGCGGCGCCCCCGCGCCGCGCGGCCCCGGAGCTCAGCGGCTCGGCGCGGCGCGGCTCGGCGCCCCCCCGCCGCGCGGCCCCGGAGCTCAGCGGCTCGGCGCAGCTCGGCGCCTCCCCGCCGCCCGGCCCCGCAGCGGCGCGGCTCGGCGCGGCGCGGCGCCCCCCCGCCGCCCGGCCCCTCAGCGGCGCGGCTCGGCGCGGCGCCCCCCCACCGCCCGGCCCCTCAGCGGCGCGGCTCGGCGCGGCGCCCCCCCCACCGCCCGGCCCCTCAGCGGCGCGGCTCGGCGCGGCGCGGCTCCCCCCCGCCGCCCGGCCCCGGAGCGGCGCGGCTCGACGCGGCGCGGCGCCCCCCCGCCGCCCGGCCCCGGAGCGGCGCGGCTCGGCGCGGCGCGGCTCCCCCCCGCCGCCCGGCCCCGCAGCGGCGCGGCTCGGCGCGGCGCGGCGCCCCCCCGCCGCCCGGCCCCGCAGCGGCGCGGCTCGGCGCCCCCCCGGACCGGCTCCAGGAAGCTCCGCCCGCCCGGCTCCCACACGGCACCGCACCCTCCCCGCTCCGTGCCTCCCGCCGCCTCCTCGGGGCTTTCCCCGCTCACCTCCTCGCTGCCTGCAGCCGCAGCCCAACGACCGCTCCGCTCCCCTCCGCCCCGGGCTCACCCCGGCCCCTCCGCGCGGGGAACCTCCGCCCACCGCGCGATTCCCGCCCCCGACGCACCGCGCATGCGCTGGCGAAGCTCCGCCCTCCCCGCGGCAAACCCCGCCCTCTGCAGCAACGCTCCGCCCTGCACACACCACGCATGCGCCAGCGAAGCTCCGCCCTCCCCGCGGCAAGGCTCCGCCCCACGCGGCAAAGCTCCGCCCTGACACAGCGCGCATGCGCCCGTGGAGCTCCGCCCTCACACGGCAGCGCTCCGCCCCCCGCGGCTAAGCTCCGCCCCTGACACAGCACGCATGCTCGGCCAAAGCTCCGCCCTTCAGGGCAAAGCTCCGCCCTCCCACTGCAAAGCTCCGCCCCCCCGTGCACTGCGCATGCGCCGGTGAGGCTCCGCCCTCACGCGGCAAAGCTCCGCCTTACCACCGCAACGCTCCGCCCCCCGCGGCTAAGCTCCGCCCCCGACACAGCGCGCATGCTCGGCCAAAGCTCCGCCCTTCCGGGCAAAGCTCCGCCCTCCCACTGCAAAGCTCCGCCCCCTACACATCGCGCATGTGCCGGTGAAGCTCCGCCCTCACATGGCAAAGCTCCGCCTTACCACCGCAACGCTCCGCCCCCCGCGGCTAAGCTCCGCCCCCGACACAGCGCACATGCTCGGCCAAAGCTCCGCCCTTCAGGGCAAAGCTCCGCCCTCCCACTGCAAAGCTCCGCCCCTACGCATCGCGCATGTGCCGGTGAAGCTCCGCCCTCACACGGCAAAGCTCCGCCTTACCACCGCAAGGCTCCGCCCCCCGCGGCTAAGCTCCGCCCCCGACACAGCGCGCATGCTCGGCCAAAGCTCCGCCCTTCAGGGCAAAGCTCCGCCCTCCCACTGCAAAGCTCCGCCCCTACGCATCGCGCATGTGCCGGTGAAGCTCCGCCCTCACACGGCAAAGCTCCGCCTTACCACCGCAAGGCTCCGCCCCCCGCGGCTAAGCTCCGCCCCCGACACAGCACGCATGCTCGGCCAAAGCTCCGCCCTTCAGGGCAAAGCTCCGCCCTCCCACTGCAAAGCTCCGCCCCTACGCATCGCCCATGCGCCGGTGAAGCTCCGCCCTCACACGGCAAAGCTCCGCCTTACCACCGCAAGGCTCCGTCCCCTGCGGCTAAGCTCCGCCCTGACACACCGCACGGGGTGGTCTCCAGGGGCGGGGCATGTCGCTAGGGGTGGTGCCCTTCCCCTGCGGGGGGGCTCTAGGGGCGGGGCCCGTCGCTAGGGGCGGGGCCGCTCCACACCAGGACGGGGGCGTGGGCCGGGGCGGGGCTGCAGCGGAGGCGGCCGCGGCATCGGCGGCGGCCGTGCCAGCAGCAGCGAGCACCTCCCGGGCGGCGAGAGCGGCGCTTCCTTACCGGGAGGCAGCAACGGCTGCGGCGGCATCGCCCCGCGGGCGCCGCGCTGTCGCATGCCCGGTACCGGCCACCGGCACCGGGGATCACGTGCACGCCACCGCCCCTGCGCGGCTCCCGGCCTGCAGTACCCGCTTTTGGACGCCAGGCGGCAGCACCGAGGCACGGCCAAAACGCCCCACCGCCCCCGGGCGCCACCCGAGCTGCAGTACCCGCTTTTGGACGCCAGGCGGCAGCACCACACCGAGCCCCGCGCCCCGAGCGCTCCCCGCGGGGACAAAGGACTCGCACCCCGGCCCGCCTTGGGCCGCCCGCAGCCGCCGCCGCCTTACGGGGGGGGGGGCCACAAGCCTCGCCCTTCTCTGCCCCTGCTCCCGCTCACAGCCCACGCAGCCAGAGCCATTGCCTCGCCACCAAAAAGCACCCAAGCGGCTCGAGCATTTCAGTCCTCTGCACTTGACAGCTCGCAGAGGGCTGCTGGCCCTTTCTCTCCCCGCCCCTCACCCCAGGACCCAGCCGGGGGAAGCAGCACAGGGAACCTGGTCAATACCTTTGCCTTGGCTCGGCTTTTTTGCCCCCAGAGTAAGCCCCCGGGAGTGCTGGATTCATCTGCAGGTGGCATCAGGGGTGGGAGAGTGACACCAGCGAGCCAACAGACCCTGGAGAGATTTTATTAAAAAAAAAAGAAAAAAAAAGCGACACTGATGACATCCTGAAGGCACGCGAGGAGATACTGAAAGCTGCTTTGTGTGAGAGGGGCAGCTACCATTATCAGGAAGCGGTGCACGCGAGCAGACCGCCGGCAAGCGCGCGATCTGCGAGCGAGCGAGCGATACGCCGGTGACCCTCGGGCTCTGCCGCGGTGCCCTCCGCTCATCCTGCGCACGCCCCGGGCTTCCCGCGCAGGGCTTGCCACTTAAATAAGACCTGCGTGATGTTACTTACCACCCTGCCCTGCGGCACGCAAAGGAATTAGACGTGAAACAGGGAAAGCAAAGAGGCCCGTCGGCTGGCCGCACCAGATGGCCCTAGAGCCCTGCCGGTTCCCTCGCCGCTCTGGACGGCAGCGCGGCTCTGCGCTCCCTGCCGCTCCCGCCAGCGAGCGCGGCGCCTGCGCTTTGACCGCCTGCGGCGCGCCAGACTCGGGAGGCTGGAGGGGCTGGTCCGCCGAGGCGGCGGCTGAGCCGCTCGCTTCCTTCGGCTGCCTCATTTGCCGCCTTCAAACAACCACTTCCACGCTCCCTTTCTTTGTTTCAGACCCCTCTCAACATCTCCTGGCCTGCAAGCCATTTGCAGCAAGCAACACGGCTGAAATACCGTGCTGCTAGAGACCTAGCTGTCATCTTGCTCCCACGTCCAAAGGCTTTGGGAACCTGAACCCCCTGCTTGTTTTGGCATCGAGACTGCGAGGCGAGAAACGCGCCTGGACTCCAACAAGCCAGACGCCTGCCCCGTCGCTCAGCACAGTGCTACGCGGCTGCCTGACCGACACCTTCTGCCGCTAAAACCAGAGCGCGGTTCCCTTCTGAAGAGCCGCCGGCAGCGCGGAGAGTCCCTCGCCTTTCCCTGCGCCAGGTCCCCCGGGAACAGCGTCTCGCTCGGACCGGAGCGTGCGGCAGCCTCCGGTCGTCCCAGCCCCTCGCCCGTCCAGAAAGCGCCTGCCTGTAGCAGCGGCAGAACCGCTGCTGCCCAGGGGGGAAAGGAACGGCTCGGGGTGAAGCTCCCCAGGCTGCCCGTGGCCCGTGCGGAGCTGGGGGTCCAGAAGCAAAGGGGTTAGGGGAGGGGTGGAGCAGGGGAGCGGGGGCGCGAGACTGGAGGGCAGGGGACGCGGGGGGCACGGCCCAGGGAAAAAAAAAAAAAAAAACCCGCACGGGGGGAAAAACCTTGTGTGGGGGGACGTTCGGGTGGAGAGCACTCGGGAGGGCGGAGAGACACGCAGAGGAGGACAGGGGGGAGGAGACGGACACGGACGGACGGACGGACGGACGGCAGCCATGTGTGGGTACAAAGGTGCACGGGGGGACACGGGTGGGGATGACCTACACCAGGGGGTCCACCCGGCATAATCCACAGCAGATAACTCACCTGGGATAACCCGCAACGGATATTCCGCTCCGGAGAAGGAATCCACGCCAGATAATCCCCAGCAATGCCCCTCAAACTGCCTGCGGTTCACCCCAGATTTGGCCCAAATTGGTGCGGGTTTTTCGTTTGGGGTTTTTTTGTTTGTTGTTGTTCTTCTTTTTTGTTTTTTCTTTTACATCATACAAAACTTGGGCGTTTCTGCTTTTCCAAAATATTCAGTTCTGGGGTTCTCCGGCGCTTTTCCACATCATAACAATGGGTCATTTTTGGTTTTCTGCGTTAAAATGCGGGGGGGCGTGGGGGGTGTGAGTGTGTGCGTGTGCGGTGTGGTGTGTTTGTGCTTGCTTTCCAGCTGCACAAATCCAGGCGGATTCAGCTTTCCTGGGAGCCCCAAACTGTGTTGCTCTTGGATATTGGATATTTTGCTCTTGGACTTGCATATTTTGCCACTCTGATATCTTCGACTTCTCTCTTTAGACTTCGGTATCTACTTACAATCCTACCTCTTTAGACTTAGTTATCTGTTTACACTTCCATAGAACCTTTCCTTCGATTACACGGGATACCTACTTAGGCTTACTCGGTGACACAGGGTAAGCGTAGGTACCTCTACCTATCCAGACTGACTTCTGGTTTAAATTCCTTCACCTACATCATCTCTTTTTGCATTTTAAACTCCTTTATTTCTTAACATAGAGACAAGTTCTTTTTTATTTTAAAACCCTATCTATCTCCATTGAGATTTTTTAATAATTTCTATAACATAGCAGGTACAGGTTTGTATTTTGAAATCCTTTTACATATATATATACACACACATAAAAACGAATATTATTTTTCAATATATATATATAAAGGCGAGAGATTTTTCTCTACTGCAATGCCTCGCACCCATATTTCCAGTTCTTCACATGGTTAATCACACACACACACGAGTTTTCAGGCATTTTGGGACTGTGATCCCCCCTTCTCTGGGGGGAAACCTCCCCGTGACACCTTCATCCCCCACTCACCTGCTCCTCTGTTTCATCATCACGCCCCCGCCCCCCGTGACGTTGGGGGGCCCCAAATGACATCATCACCCCCCAGGCCCCTCCACACTTTTTAATCACCCCCCCCAAAAAGGCACAGAACAAGGAAAACAGCTACTTTAATAATGCCATTTACATATGTAGGCGCCCCCCCGAAAAGGGGAGCTCCGCCAGAAAAATAAAATGGGGGCAGCCCCCCCAAACGGCTGCAGCCCCCCCCGGCCCCCGGCCCCCGTCCCGCAAGCCGGCGGCTGCCCCACGCCGCGGGGGGAGCCTGCCGGGGGACGGTGCCGCACCTCTCGCTCAGGCTCTGCTCTGCCGTGCTCCCCCTCCGTTCCCGCGCTGGGACGGGCTCCCCGGGGCAACGAACCTCCCCGCTCCCTCTTGGCCCGGGACTCGCCCCACCACGCAGCCCTCGCTGCCGCACCCGCGGGGCACCCGCCGGAGACAGAGCCGGGAGCCTCCAGGCACGGGGCCGGCCCCTTACCCTCGGGACGCTTCACGACAGGCAGGCCAACCTGGGCCGGGGGGTACCTAGCGAGCATCACGAGACGCTTGCAACAAGACACCTGAAAAACAAAAAGCCCAAGCGATATTTCAGCATGTGAAAAAAATAGCACAGCAGTGAGTAGAGGAATTCAGTCAGAGCAAGGGAGAGGAGAGCAGTTGAGCTCAAGGAGGATTCGAGGTAAGCAGGTCAGCTCCAAATACAAGACATCCTTTAAAAGCTAGAGCGACCTGAACGCTTCCCAATAGCATTAAGACTAACCGGTACGATTCCAAACACGTTCTTCGCATACAAGCACACGCTCTTGCCGGCGTTGGAAAACGTCTCACCCCTTCCTTACGGCACGGCTGCAGGGAGACGACCCTGCGAGGCTGCAGGGCGAGGGCGTACCGCAATCAGAATCTACGCTTATAGGTCCGCCGCAACAGCTACGGCCCTCGCAGCTGCTGCTGCACATCTTGCTGGCTCGGTCGACAAAGCTGGAAGCGAAGCGTAACGCTTTCGAGGGTAAAAGGAAAACCAAAGGACAAATCGCAGCAATTCGCTTCATACTAAAAAAGCTGTGCGTGTGTTTATAAACATCCAATAAAAATACTTCTGCTGGAGAAGGACTGGATTTTCCTTTGGCGTTAATTTAACTTGCACAGCTGTGAATCGATACCAGTAGATTATCTGTCTCCAAGATACGCAGTTATCATTTGACCAGGGGTTTTTTGCGCCTTACGTCATTAGGAGCGACATCTGGCCAGCCGCGCCGCCCAAGAGAGATGCTGCTGAACTGCCAGGGAAACGCACCCTTGAAAGCCAGACAGAAAGTACTTCAGAGCACTCCGTCAAAAGAGCGGGGGGGAAAACACCCCGTAACGTTCAGTTGCCTCTCCTGGTCAACGTTTAGAACAAATACCTAACTGCTTAAACACACCTAAGCAATTGTACGCCACAGCTAGTTGGCAGTTACAGCTGAAACAACGCAAGGCAGTTTGTAGATCCAATTTTAACTTTTTTTTCCTAAAGTTACATCTCGGAGAGAAAAATGCATGACAGAAGAGATCCCCCATACGGTTTTACTTTGGGGGCAGAATCCAATCCCCGGGGCTGCAACGCGTAAGGCTACCAAAAAGGACCGGCAGATTTGCTAACGCTTCTGGCTGCGCCGAAGCATGCAGAGGAACGCGTGTTGATGACATCTCGGCTGTTGCAACTGAGAACCAGCGATGCCATCAACTTCTGGAAGACGTGCTGTGCTCGGGTCTTTGGAAGCAAACGGACTTTTTTTTTCTTTTTTTTTTTTTTTTTAAGAGAGTGGAAAGTCTTGCTGCTGCTGACTTCCACTGCCAAGCGCATCATCTCTGAAGATCCCCACTCTGATGGGGAGCTCATAAAACACAACTTCTTTGAATGAGAAAGATTTCCATTCTGGAAAATCTCTTTCCAGCTGAAGTAAGAAATCACACGCTGTAGGTTAAGAAAAAAGGATGCTGCCGAAGCAGTAACTCACCGAAACCACGTCAGGACTCGCTGTCGCTACTTACAAGGCTGGCAATGCTTCTTGGGAAAGCGACGCCGATTCCTCCTCTTTTGTCCACGTCTCTCCTTGGACCTTGATCGCTTTTAGTACGGACGCTGGTATCGCAGTAAGCTTTTCAAGACCTACTGTAAGATATTTTAAAAACTTTGTGACTGAAAAAGCACACAGCTTTTATGACAAAAACAAAGCCTGTTTCTTCCGAACACCTGAACTCTCACAAACATTGTCTTTCCTCTTTTACGATGCAATTATTTTCCCAATAGCATTTCCTAGTAAGCGCACAGAAACACAAGATTGCGCTTTCAGGAAGGCAAAATAAACGGAGGGAAGCCGACTTTACACAGGCGTTAACACGCTCCAGCGCAGACCTCCTTTGACTTTTAGTATCTGCGTTAAAACAGTTCCTAGAAAAACTACAGAAGGAAGGAGAGCCGGCACATTCTTGACGTTAACTTTGAAGTCCGTACTACAAGCGCCTTAGGAAAAACGCGGACACGCATCGCGGACGTACCTTGTACTCGCAGACCGCTATGGAGCCTTTCCGTCCGTCTTGCACTTTCACGGCAGAAGAAAGGGCGACCACGGTGAAACGGCGGCAGCTGACACTCTGCTGAGAGAGGAAAAAAAAAACCCGTAGCATAAAGCTGGGTAGGAGTCCCAAGCTTCCTGGTTTTGTGAAGTTTTGCAAAGACTACAACCGAGGGAAGGAAAAAATAGCCGTTTGGAACATATTGCCAAACAACATTTGGCCATAAAACTCGGATGCGTTTGACACGCGCCCATGTTTTGGGAACTTGCTATTTGCTTCGTTGCTATCGTTGTTCTTCCTTCAGAACCTCTGCTTGTAGCCAACTTGATTTGCTACCGGTTCAAGCGCTTCCCTTCCCGGTATTACTGGCACACGGACCCAGGCAAGTCACTGAACCGCTCTTCTGAACTTCTCCAAACGACAATTACAGCCACGAAAGAGGAGTTCAAGAGAGGAAAAGGAGAGGTCGGGCAGCAAAAGAGCCCTGCAGGCTGCCACCAGTCAACACTGCGCTCTTTTTTTTCTTTTAAATCCACCCCCCCCCCGCCCCCAAACACAAACAACAACAACCCCCACGACCTTGTATTTTTTGCCTTTGGAAGCTCATCCCTGTCTCAGCACGAAGCGCAGACGACCCGTATCCCGATTTGCACGTGACGAATCCGTGTTCGGAAGAAATAGGCCAGATCCGTAAGACTGGTGTTATTTTGCGGGTTTTAACAATCGCAACGCAATCGCATCGACCGACGCGTTTGTGACAAAACTCATTAACTTCTAAACGCAGCACCTCCTTGGGTAAAAAAACGTGTTCGAGACTGAAAACAAAATGATGATTCAGAGCTCCCACTCCTGATGGAGCCGTGGGGAAAGGAAGGAAAGTGAAGACAAACAGCAGCAACATCAAGTGAAATTCGCCTCCAATTCCGAGCACGTGCCTAAGAGACTCTGCAAGTCCACACCTCAATCCTAGGAGCGACTAGCCCTTTTCTGGAAGGACAAACTTCCTTACTTCAAAGTCCTAGACCGAAGGCTCCACGGAACAGAACGTGGACCGAGCCACAGGACACCGTGCCATCCACGCCCGAATGGCAAAGAAAAATCACGGAAAACTAAACTTAAGTATCAGTTCCCATCGAGCTTCATTCCTTACGTTTCCACTGTCACCTAGGTGC
This sequence comes from Platalea leucorodia, assembly GCF_965183815.1. Taxonomy (NCBI): domain Eukaryota; kingdom Metazoa; phylum Chordata; class Aves; order Pelecaniformes; family Threskiornithidae; genus Platalea; species Platalea leucorodia. Next base: position 515,713 of record NC_138833.1, read on the forward strand.
TCAAAAACGAACTCTACTGACACCGCGTATTACTAACAATTTACTTCTGCGTATCAAAACAAAAGGCTATTTCCAGCTCGCCCATCCAATTAGCACGACCAACCAGAAGAGAAACACCGGAGCCTAAAGAAGGGAACAGGCAGCTCTTCATTTCTCCTAAGGCAAAGTCTGTTCTTTTGCCTGGAAGGCAAACATCCGTAACTCCCAAGGGAGCACTGCAGGAACGAGGTGCGCTCTCTTACCTGCAGTTTGTCCTCGGCTTTTCTGCACGGGCAGCAGATTTGCCCTTCCTCTGGCTTTCATGTGGCGCACCCGTGGCGTCCTTGAACCGGCAAGTGTTTCTCCCCGCTCCCGCAGCCCCAGACGCGCCATTACCTGAGCAGCGAGCGGAATCAAGCACGCAGGATTTTCTGCACGGGACGCAGAGGGTGACACTGGAAAGAAGGAGGCAAAAAGAGAAGCGGTTTGCCCGGCAGCCACGGCCGTAGAAACTACACCTCCCGGCATGGCCCGGGGAACCAACGTGGCCGACCAAAAGCCCCGGGCTCCAAAATGCCGCGAGACGCAGCCCTCCCTGCTTTTGGACCCTGCGGGGACACCGTTCCCCACGCCACCGCCGCACGTGGAAGCCCCGCCGAGCCCCCAGCGCGGCTCCGGGCAGCCCCCGCCACCGGCTCCGGCCGGCCCCCCCCCCCACCGGCGCCGACCCGGCGCCCCCCCGCCGCCCGGCCCCGGAGCTCAGCGGCTCGGCGCGGCGCCCCCCCGCCGCCCGGCCCCGGAGCTCAGCGGCTCGGCGCGGCGCCCCCCCGCCGCCCGGCCCCGGAGCTCAGCGGCTCGGCGCGGCGCCCCCCCGCCGCCCGGCCCCGGAGCTCAGCGGCTCGGCGCGGCGCCCCCCCGCCGCCCGGCCCCGGAGCTCAGCGGCTCGGCGCGGCGCCCCCCCGCCGCCCGGCCCCGGAGCTCAGCGGCTCGGCGCGGCGCCCCCCCGCCGCCCGGCCCCGGAGCTCAGCGGCTCGGCGCGGCGCCCCCCCGCCGCCCGGCCCCGGAGCTCAGCGGCTCGGCGCGGCGCCCCCCCGCCGCCCGGCACAAGCGGCGCGGCGCGGCTCCCCCCCGCCGCCCGCCCCGGAGCGGCTCGGCGCGGCGCGGCGCCCCCGCGCCGCGCGGCCCCGGAGCTCAGCGGCTCGGCGCGGCGCGGCTCGGCGCCCCCCCGCCGCGCGGCCCCGGAGCTCAGCGGCTCGGCGCAGCTCGGCGCCTCCCCGCCGCCCGGCCCCGGAGCTCAGCGGCTCGGCGCAGCTCGGCGCCTCCCCGCCGCCCGGCCCCTCAGCGGCGCGGCTCGGCGCGGCGCCCCCCCCGCCGCCCGGCCCCTCAGCGGCGCGGCTCGGCGCGGCGCCCCCCCACCGCCCGGCACAAGCGGCGCGGCTCGGCGCGGCGCGGCTCCCCCCCGCCGCCCGGCCCCGGAGCGGCGCGGCTCGGCGCGGCGCCCCCCCGCCGCCCGGCCCCGCAGCGGCGCGGCGCGGCGCCCCCCCGCCGCCCGGCCCCGCAGCGGCGCGGCTCGGCGCGGCGCGGCGCCCCCCCGCCGCCCGGCCCCGGAGCGGCGCGGCTCGGCGCCCCCCCGGACCGGCTCCAGGAAGCTCCGCCCGCCCGGCTCCCACACGGCACCGCACCCTCCCCGCTCCGTGCCTCCCGCCGCCCTCCTCGGGGCTTTCCCCGCTCACCTCCTCGCTGCCTGCAGCCGCAGCCCAACGACCGCTCCGCTCCCCTCCGCCCCGGGCTCACCCCGGCCCCTCCGCGCGGGGAACCTCCGCCCACCGCGCGATTCCCGCCCCCGACGCACCGCGCATGCGCTGGCGAAGCTCCGCCCTCCCCGCGGCAAACCCCGCCCTCTGCAGCAACGCTCCGCCCTGCACACACCACGCATGCGCCAGCGAAGCTCCGCCCTCCCCGCGGCAAGGCTCCGCCCCACGCGGCAAAGCTCCGCCCTGACACAGCGCGCATGCGCCCGTGGAGCTCCGCCCTCACACGGCAGCGCTCCGCCCCCCGCGGCTAAGCTCCGCCCCTGACACAGCACGCATGCTCGGCCAAAGCTCCGCCCTTCAGGGCAAAGCTCCGCCCTCCCACTGCAAAGCTCCGCCCCCCGTGCACTGCGCATGCGCCGGTGAGGCTCCGCCCTCACGCGGCAAAGCTCCGCCTTACCACCGCAACGCTCCGCCCCCCGCGGCTAAGCTCCGCCCCCGACACAGCGCGCATGCTCGGCCAAAGCTCCGCCCTTCCGGGCAAAGCTCCGCCCTCCCACTGCAAAGCTCCGCCCCCTACACATCGCGCATGTGCCGGTGAAGCTCCGCCCTCACACGGCAAAGCTCCGCCTTACCACCGCAACGCTCCGCCCCCCGCGGCTAAGCTCCGCCCCCGACACAGCGCACATGCTCGGCCAAAGCTCCGCCCTTCAGGGCAAAGCTCCGCCCTCCCACTGCAAAGCTCCGCCCCTACGCATCGCGCATGTGCTGGTGAAGCTCCGCCCTCACACGGCAAAGCTCCGCCTTACCACCGCAAGGCTCCGCCCCCCGCGGCTAAGCTCCGCCCCCGACACAGCGCGCATGCTCGGCCAAAGCTCCGCCCTTCAGGGCAAAGCTCCGCCCTCCCACTGCAAAGCTCCGCCCCTACGCATCGCGCATGTGCCGGTGAAGCTCCGCCCTCACACGGCAAAGCTCCGCCTTACCACCGCAAGGCTCCGCCCCCCGCGGCTAAGCTCCGCCCCCGACACAGCGCGCATGCTCGGCCAAAGCTCCGCCCTTCAGGGCAAAGCTCCGCCCTCCCACTGCAAAGCTCCGCCCCTACGCATCGCCCATGCGCCGGTGAAGCTCCGCCCTCACACGGCAAAGCTCCGCCTTACCACCGCAAGGCTCCGTCCCCTGCGGCTAAGCTCCGCCCTGACACACCGCACGGGGTGGTCTCCAGGGGTGGGGCATGTCGCTAGGGGTGGTGCCCTTCCCCTGCGGGGGGGCTCTAGGGGCGGGGCCCGTCGCTAGGGGCGGGGCCGCTCCACACCAGGACGGGGGCGTGGGCCGGGGCGGGGCTGCAGCGGAGGCGGCCGCGGCATCGGCGGCGGCCGTGCCAGCAGCAGCGAGCACCTCCCGGGCGGCGAGAGCGGCGCTTCCTTACCGGGAGGCAGCAACGGCTGCGGCGGCATCGCCCCGCGGGCGCCGCGCTGTCGCATGCCCGGTACCGGCCACCGGCACCGGGGATCACGTGCACGCCACCGCCCCTGCGCGGCTCCCGGCCTGCAGTACCCGCTTTTGGACGCCAGGCGGCAGCACCGAGGCACGGCCAAAACGCCCCACCGCCCCCGGGCGCCACCCGAGCTGCAGTACCCGCTTTTGGACGCCAGGCGGCAGCACCACACCGAGCCCCGCGCCCCGAGCGCTCCCCGCGGGGACAAAGGACTCGCACCCCGGCCCGCCTTGGGCCGCCCGCAGCCGCCGCCGCCTTACGGGGGGGGGGGCCACAAGCCTCGCCCTTCTCTGCCCCTGCTCCCGCTCACAGCCCACGCAGCCAGAGCCATTGCCTCGCCACCAAAAAGCACCCAAGCGGCTCGAGCATTTCAGTCCTCTGCACTTGACAGCTCGCAGAGGGCTGCTGGCCCTTTCTCTCCCCGCCCCTCACCCCAGGACCCAGCCGGGGGAAGCAGCGCAGGGAACCTGGTCAATACCTTTGCCTTGGCTCGGCTTTTTTGCCCCCAGAGTAAGCCCCCGGGATTGCTGGATTCATCTGCAGGTGGCATCAGGGGTGGGAGAGTGACACCAGCGAGCCAACAGACCCTGGAGAGATTTTATTAAAAAAAAAAGAAAAAAAAAGCGACACTGATGACATCCTGAAGGCACGCGAGGAGATACTGAAAGCTGCTTTGTGTGAGAGGGGCAGCTACCATTATCAGGAAGCGGTGCACGCGAGCAGACCGCCGGCAAGCGCGCGATCTGCGAGCGAGCGAGCGATACGCCGGTGACCCTCGGGCTCTGCCGCGGTGCCCTCCGCTCATCCTGCGCACGCCCCGGGCTTCCCGCGCAGGGCTTGCCACTTAAATAAGACCTGCGTGATGTTACTTACCACCCTGCCCTGCGGCACGCAAAGGAATTAGACGTGAAACAGGGAAAGCAAAGAGGCCCGTCAGCTGGCCGCACCAGATGGCCCTAGAGCCCTGCCGGTTCCCTCGCCGCTCTGGACGGCAGCGCGGCTCTGCGCTCCCTGCCGCTCCCGCCAGCGAGCGCGGCGCCTGCGCTTTGACCGCCTGCGGCGCGCCAGACTCGGGAGGCTGAAGGGGCTGGTCCGCCGAGGCGGCGGCTGAGCCGCTCGCTTCCTTCGGCTGCCTCATTTGCCGCCTTCAAACAACCACTTCCACGCTCCCTTTCTTTGTTTCAGACCCCTGGCACGCTCCCTTTCTTTGTTTCAGACATCTCCTGGCCTGCAAGCCATTTGCAGCAAGCAACACGGCTGAAATACCGTGCTGCTAGAGACCTAGCTGTCATCTTGCTCCCACGTCCAAAGGCTTTGGGAACCTGAACCCCCTGCTTGTTTTGGCATCGAGACTGCGAGGCGAGAAACGCGCCTGGACTCCAACAAGCCAGACGCCTGCCCCGTCGCTCAGCACAGTGCTACGCGGCTGCCCGACCGACACCTTCTGCCGCTAAAACCAGAGCGCGGTTCCCTTCTGAAGAGCCGCCGGCAGCGCGGAGAGTCCCTCGCCTTTCCCTGCGCCAGGTCCCCCGGGAACAGCGTCTCGCTCGGACCGGAGCGTGCGGCAGCCTCCGGTCGTCCCAGCCCCTCGCCCGTCCAGAAAGCGCCTGCCTGTAGCAGCGGCAGAACCGCTGCTGCCCAGGGGGGAAAGGAACGGCTCGGGGTGAAGCTCCCCAGGCTGCCCGTGGCCCGTGCGGAGCTGGGGGTCCAGAAGCAAAGGGGTTAGGGGAGGGGTGGAGCAGGGGAGCGGGGGCGCGAGACTGGAGGGCAGGGGACGCGGGGGGCACGGCCCAGGGAAAAAAAAAAAAAAAAAACCCGCACGGGGGGAAAAACCTTGTGTGGGGGGACGTTCGGGTGGAGAGCACTCGGGAGGGCGGAGAGACACGCAGAGGAGGACAGGGGGGAGGAGACGGACACGGACGGACGGACGGACGGCGGCCATGTGTGGGTACAAAGGTGCACGGGGGGACACGGGTGGGGATGACCTACACCAGGGGGTCCACCCGGCATAATCCACAGCAGATAACTCACCTGGGATAACCCGCAACGGATATTCCGCTCCGGAGAAGGAATCCACGCCAGATAATCCCCAGCAATGCCCCTCAAACTGCCCGCGGTTCACCCCAGATTTGGCCCAAATTGGTGCGGGTTTTTCGTTTGGGGTTTTTTTGTTTGTTGTTGTTCTTCTTTTTTGTTTTTTCTTTTACATCATACAAAACTTGGGCGTTTCTGCTTTTCCAAAATATTCAGTTCTGGGGTTCTCCGGCGCTTTTCCACATCATAACAATGGGTCATTTTTGGTTTTCTGCGTTAAAATGCGGGGGGGCGTGGGGGGTGTGAGTGTGTGCGTGTGCGGTGTGGTGTGTTTGTGCTTGCTTTCCAGCTGCACAAATCCAGGCGGATTCAGCTTTCCTGGGAGCCCCAAACTGTGTTGCTCTTGGATATTGGATATTTTGCTCTTGGACTTGCATATTTTGCCACTCTGATATCTTCGACTTCTCTCTTTAGACTTCGGTATCTACTTACAATCCTACCTCTTTAGACTTAGTTATCTGTTTACACTTCCATAGAACCTTTCCTTCGATTACACGGGATACCTACTTAGGCTTACTCGGTGACACAGGGTAAGCGTAGGTACCTCTACCTATCCAGACTGACTTCTGGTTTAAATTCCTTCACCTACATCATCTCTTTTTGCATTTTAAACTCCTTTATTTCTTAACATAGAGACAAGTTCTTTTTTATTTTAAAACCCTATCTATCTCCATTGAGATTTTTTAATAATTTCTATAACATAGCAGGTACAGGTTTGTATTTTGAAATCCTTTTACATATATATATACACACACATAAAAACGAATATTATTTTTCAATATATATATATAAAGGCGAGAGATTTTTCTCTACTGCAATGCCTCGCACCCATATTTCCAGTTCTTCACATGGTTAATCACACACACACACGAGTTTTCAGGCATTTTGGGACTGTGATCCCCCCTTCTCTGGGGGGAAACCTCCCCGTGACACCTTCATCCCCCACTCACCTGCTCCTCTGTTTCATCATCACGCCCCCGCCCCCCGTGACGTTGGGGGGCCCCAAATGACATCATCACCCCCCAGGCCCCTCCACACTTTTTAATCACCCCCCCCAAAAAGGCACAGAACAAGGAAAACAGCTACTTTAATAATGCCATTTACATATGTAGGCGCCCCCCCGAAAAGGGGAGCTCCGCCAGAAAAATAAAATGGGGGCAGCCCCCCCAAACGGCTGCAGCCCCCCCCGGCCCCCGGCCCCCGTCCCGCAAGCCGGCGGCTGCCCCACGCCGCGGGGGGAGCCTGCCGGGGGACGGTGCCGCACCTCTCGCTCAGGCTCTGCTCTGCCGTGCTCCCCCTCCGTTCCCGCGCTGGGACGGGCTCCCCGGGGCAACGAACCTCCCCGCTCCCTCTTGGCCCGGGACTCGCCCCACCACGCAGCCCTCGCTGCCGCACCCGCGGGGCACCCGCCGGAGACAGAGCCGGGAGCCTCCAGGCACGGGGCCGGCCCCTTACCCTCGGGACGCTTCACGACAGGCAGGCCAACCTGGGCCGGGGGGTACCTAGCGAACATCACGAGACGCTTGCAACAAGACACCTGAAAAACAAAAAGCCCAAGCGATATTTCAGCATGTGAAAAAAATAGCACAGCAGTGAGTAGAGGAATTCAGTCAGAGCAAGGGAGAGGAGAGCAGTTGAGCTCAAGGAGGATTCGAGGTAAGCAGGTCAGCTCCAAATACAAGACATCCTTTAAAAGCTAGAGCGACCTGAACGCTTCCCAATAGCATTAAGACTAACCGGTACGATTCCAAACATGTTCTTCGCATACAAGCACACGCTCTTGCCGGCGTTGGAAAACGTCTCACCCCTTCCTTACGGCACGGCTGCAGGGAGACGACCCTGCGAGGCTGCAGGGCGAGGGCGTACCGCAATCAGAATCTACGCTTATAGGTCCGCCGCAACAGCTACGGCCCTCGCAGCTGCTGCTGCACATCTTGCTGGCTCGGTCGACAAAGCTGGAAGCGAAGCGTAACGCTTTCGAGGGTAAAAGGAAAACCAAAGGACAAATCGCAGCAATTCGCTTCATACTAAAAAAGCTGTGCGTGTGTTTATAAACATCCAATAAAAATACTTCTGCTGGAGAAGGACTGGATTTTCCTTTGGCGTTAATTTAACTTGCACAGCTGTGAATCGATACCAGTAGATTATCTGTCTCCAAGATACGCAGTTATCATTTGACCAGGGGTTTTTTGCGCCTTACGTCATTAGGAGCGACATCTGGCCAGCCGCGCCGCCCAAGAGAGATGCCGGTGACCCTTGGGCTCTGCCGCGGTGCCCTCCGCTCATCCTGCGCACGCCCCGGGCTTCCCGCGCAGGGCTTGCCGCTTAAATAAGACCTGCGCGATGTTACTTACCACCCTGCCCTGCGGCACGCAAAGGAATTAGACGTGAAACAGGGAAAGCAAAGAGGCACGGCGGCCCGTCCAGACTTTTTTCTATTTTAAATTCCTTCATGGACATCACCTCTTTTTGCATTTATGTCCTTTGTTTCTTAACATATAGACAAGTTCTTTTTTATTTTAAACCCCCATCTATCTCCATTTAGATTTTTTAATAATTTATAAAATACAGCCGATACAGGTTTGTAATTTGAAATCCTTTTTTATACATATATATAAATGACTATTATTTTTCAATATATATATATATAAAGGCGAGAGATTTTTCTCTACTGCAATGCCTCGCACCCATATTTACAGTTTTTAACGTTTTTAATCACACACACATGAGTTTTCAGGCATTTTGGGGCTGTGACCCCCCTTCTCTGGGGGGAAACCTCCCCGTGACACCTTCATCCCCCACTCACCTGCTCCTCTGTTTCATCATCACGCCCCCGCCCCCAGTGACGTTGGGGGGCCCCAAATGACATCATCACCCCCCCAGGCCCCTCCATCTCCCCCCGCCCTTTTTATTCACCCCCCAAAAAAGGCACAAAACCAAGGAAAACAGCCCCAATCGGCAGCTCGCTACTTTAATAATGCCATTTACATACGTACTCGCCCCCCGAAAAGGGGAGCTCCGCTAGAAAAATAAAATGGGGGCAGCCCCCCCAAACGGCTGCAGCCCCCCCAGCCAAAGCATGAAGGTAATGAAACCAGGACCTTCTAGATTATGGGGAGAAGAGGATGCTATCCTGTTAAGTAAATAAATAACCCCTGCAGCTATTGCACAGTGATTGTTGACTCCCCTGTGTCACTTCCGAACTCTGCTCCTCCCTGAAGCTTAACTGTGGTTTTCTGGGGGCAATCCTCACTCTATCTACCTGGAGAATGAATGAACAGGACGGAAATTAACCTTAGTCTGCAACCCCACAGCGCAGAGCTGCAGAGCACATCGATCCATTGGCCCTCAAAGTCCCCTTGACTTTGTAAGCTATTTTAGCCAAAAGCGTGTCACTCCATTTTTAACTTTACATCTTTAAGTGGCTTTTTCTGTTGCCACTTTCTATAGGAAAAATCCCCTAGGACACTCCTCAGAGTCCTCAAAAATTCAGTTTCTCTGTGCAAAGCTAAATGAAGTTACACAATAGGTATCGATGTAATGAACGCACTATGGAGTTTCCTCCTACCTCCACCAAACCTTTCCCCAGCACTAGAAAGTCAATCAAATGTGGGTTTCACCACAGATGACATTACTTCCTTTCCGTGGCAATAGCTTCTGCAAGAAACACCACATGAAAGCAGTACACCTAACATTCACTGCTTGTTTCTCTGACTTCTGTTGACTGACCAAAGAGTTTGCTTGCATTTGTGACTTTGCTCAGTGTAAATTCCCCTAATATTGTGAGGCAAAGTTGTACTATCTTCCAGTTAGTTATGGAATTTCTAAGGCAAGCAAGAGACAGCAGGAGAAAGCCCTGCATTGCGGAATCTCTTCCATAAGCACACGCCTGACTACCTCAGAAGTTAAACATTAATATTCCTATGCAATACTTCTTTGTATATGTCATAATAACATCAGTTTTAGATGTTCTGTTTCAATTCCCTCCACCTGTAAGTAACATCTGAGAGTAAGAATTACTTCAGAGAGCTTTAGTCTAACAATCATAACAATAAATCCCTTTGTCAAAGGAACTGCTGTTTGCCCAAAGCAAACAAGACATCAGTCATATTTAGAGAGTTGAGCAGAAAAGCACTTTTATCACAGAATGCAGTTCAGTATAGGTAGCTTAATGTTGTCGATAGATTGGATGGAATAGAAATTTTGCAGTAGAACAATACATATCAAATAGTATCGTTCATATGTTAACTGCTACCTTCTGCTTTTGTTTTCAACCAGCTGAATTGAATGAACATACTGCTTAACTACTGTGAGCATCCTTGTGGAAGGATACTTCCATCCGGACCTGCAGGGAACTTCATGCTGGCTGAAAGGGCCAGTCATGCTGCAGGTTGTGGTCAGCATCACGAGCCTGGCACTGCTCCACGAGCCAGCTGGCAGAAGCACCGCAGACGCGGGATCTGGTACGAAGACAGCCGTATTCCTGCAGTCACCACACAGCTTTCCACAGAAGTCAACTCTGCAACAGCGGGTTGTTTTAAGAAAACAGGAACCTTTCAATCTGCAGCAGAGTTACAAATAACTGAGGGCAAAGTTTGTTCACAACTGTTAGATAGGAGGTGACTGGGCACAGCCGTGGGTTTGAGAACAGAGTCATCAGAGCTAAAATCCCTAGCAGTCATGAATTTCCATTGTGACAATACTATAATTACCATTTCATTATAGGGGATTACATTTGCATTGCTCTTTCCTTACAGTTAATTGTTCCTGAAAAGGAAGAAATAGAAATGAGGACAAAAGAACCCCAGAAACATTATACTGTCTTACATACAAATGTCTCTTTTGAATGCCTGTGACTGAGCAGGTGAGATAGAACTTCATTCACTTGCGCTGCAGCTTTATTTACATATAACAAATCTACAGAAAAGGAAACGCAGATTCTACTAAATAGCCTTGATTTTTGTCAAGACAGTGAAGGTTACATTATCTCACACTGCACTGCTGTAGTACATTGTGTCTGCATTCAGAGGTGAGGCAGAGACATCTTTGTTGAGAAAGGTCCCATTTGACATGTTCAGTAGCACTCAGGTTTTTGCTACGACTTAAATCAGAATTCCTAGCAAGCAAGGCAGAAATGTGGTAGAAAAGACATAGGTACATTTCCATTAACAGCACATATAAAACCATGTGATGTGGGTTTGCCATGAGGGTTTGTCCTAGAGACTCTATACCTCCATTTCTCATTTTATATATAAAAAAAGCATTACTAGTGTTGAAATCCAGAAGAATGCAAATAATTTTAATATTCCTCACAAACAACTTCAGCATATCTGCATTTGGGAAGGAAAATTTAAAGCCACTCCTCTTCAAAGAACCAATTTTTTCAGCTGAAAGGGGAATCCTGGTCAAAGTTAAAGCAAAAAAAATAATCTTTGCTTAAATTTAAGAAACTGTGATAAAAGATCCTCTCTACAGGAGAAGGCATGGTGTCCATCACTCAGTGTGAAGTTAGAACATCTGGCAGCTCCCCTTCCCTGTCACTGTCTTTCATTTGGAGGCTTAGACCTGCCCCACAACCATGTTCCTGCATCTGAGATAGAGCAGGAACCCCAGGATGGCGCAAGGCGCTGCCAGTAACATCTGGTAGCCTTTGAGCTATACGACTAGCTTCAGACCAGGGACTACCTCCTACCCAGTCCTGGCATAAAAGTTCAAGTTCCTGTTGACCTCAGTCATGATGAAAGCCATCCCAGCTGGTGCTACTGCTGCTCTTTGATGTAGCTACTTGGTCGTTATGAATCGAAGACTCTTCCTCTCATGTCAGCTCAGCTGGGAGAAACTGCCACTTGCAGAAAAGCAAACAAAAGACCAGCATCTTACATGAGATGAAGAGGCACAGTGGTAGTGCAGAGCTGTGCCAGCATGACTCCCACAGGCTGAGAATCCAACCTGACATCCCTGTAGGGTTTCACTGGTATTGATCACTGGCTGGAGCACCGGACAGGGCAGAAGAATAGGCAATATCCCATTAAATAGTTTAAACTTCCTAGTGATGCTCAGGCTGTTGTATTTTGCAGGTTTCTAGCAACCATTGATATCAGCAGGGTGGATGTACTAGTATCTGAGAAAGCTGTTCATTCTAAATGTTTGTGCTATAGAAAAAGGAAAAAGGTGCTAAAATTTGTTCAAATCAGTTTAGGTTTGGGTAGCTTGTGGGAGCTGAAATGGCCATACAGAGATAAGAAGGTCTTTAGATTTCTTTGGAATCAGTTTAAAGTCTTACTATAATTATTAGGAAAACATTAGGCACTCAGCAAGTTGTCTTGATAGATTGGGGGGGTGAGGGGAGGAGAAAAAGAAAGAAAGGAAGAAAATCAGAGAAACAAAGAAGGAAAGAGAAGGGAAGAAAAGTAGAAGCATTTAAAGCACAATTTAAAAATCTGCTTTTGGGGAATCTTAGTGTTAGGGACTTTTAAAAAAACATAGTAATAAAAAGCACTCTTAAGTCCATTTTGCCTGTGGTTCTGGCCTTTCTTGATTAGTTTTGATTAAAAATTCTTCCCAGATTTTTGGATCCCTTTTCTCCATACTGATGGCTTTTCGAGACAATGGAACATCTGGTAAAAAAGAAAATTCCATTTTCCTTCACAATTTCATTGAAAAGAAACCACTTTGAGTTTCAGCAACATTTTCTCTGTCTGAGATGAAAACCTTCTGTTTACTAAAATTGTTTGGAGTGCTCCTTTTTTTTACAAACGTGTTAAAGATGTAAGTATTGTGGTGAAACCACAGAGGGAAAGAGGAACGCCAGGAGCAGGATATTTCCCAGGTAACTCCAACATTTTCGTAGTAAGAAATAGCTGAAAGATGTCTATGGCTTGGAAGTGTAAAAGGTGGCAGTAATAAACGCATGTTGCTGCATGAGGGACCTGTGTGGGGTCTGCATTGTGGATTTGTTCACATGAGACCCCCTCATCAGCACTGCTCTCCCGGGCACCGCCTTGCATCGCGCCAGCAGGAGCCAGTCCTCCCTCCTTCTAATCTCTCGGTGCAGAACACGTAGGAGTCCCCTGCACAGCTGCAATCACATAAAGGCAGAGGCTCGTCTTCCCCTCTGTATCACTACAGATCTAATCAGGGCTTTGCGATTTCTCGGCAGGAAACATCAAGACAACAATTCTGGGAGCAGCCACTGCTTCTTTCTCAGCAGGCCTATTGGTTTAATCAGAGCAAGCACAGATTTTACCCTTTTTCCTGATTTTTTTGCATAGGTTAACAATGACTTTGGCTGACATACTTCTAATGAATGCCCAGAAGCAGCCGTCAGACTTTCCTTTTTTTCCCCGCTTTTTTTCTCATTTACTTGCCATTTTCACAGCGCAGAGTATTCCATGCTCTTCAGTGAAAAAAGGGTATACATGAAAACAGCCATGTAATGACAGAGTGAAATGCCAGTTCCTCAGATTAATTTTATCTTTCTTGGAAACTCTTGTCTTGCAAGAAGTTGGCTGTTTTCACTGGGAGTAATTTCTCTGCCTCAGAAAGTAAAGGAAATATTTTCCTTACAAAGAGCTGTATCAAGCCCAACAAAGCTGAAGCATGTCAAAGGAAAAAAAAACCCAAACAACCCCCAAAAAACAACAGAGAGAGCAAGTCTAAGGAGGCAATCACTGCAGAAGTAGATAGCAATGCTGGCTGGACGTGGGTGTCCCATGTGCGTTCATCACAAGGTGCAGGACAACCCCACTACTCTGGTGGTACGCTTCGGATGCTCCAGCTAATATGCGGGGGCCACAGCCTCCCCCTTCAGCGCATGAGAAAAAAGTCACTATTTTGAAATAGCATTCAGTACATTGCATCTCTGTCCACCGAGAGTACTGTGTGTATTCACTGCAAGTTCCTCCAGCAGCATACTATAGGTTTGTGCTGCTCATGCCCACCTTCTCACTCACCACAAGATGAAAGAGCTTTAGAATAAAACCAGCCATTCAGGACTACCTGTGTGTTATTTGAAGTCATTGCAATGTACTGAATGTTATTTCAAAATAGTGACATTTTCCCATGCATTCACAATTTCTCCCCCCCAACAGTTCTGATTTTCAGTTTTGAAATACTAAGAGTTTTGTTATGTTAAAAACTTTGCTGTTTCCTTCTGAGAGCAGCCAGAGGTGGAGTATGCAGTCACTAATTTGCACAGCCTCCTCGGCTTTAGCAAAGCTTCCAGTTGCTGAGTGGTCATCTAGGGATGTAATAACCAGCTCCAGTCAAAACTGGTTTCATTTACATATTAGGGGAAATAAAACAAAATGATGAGTCAGAAGTGGAGCTCTTTATTATGCAATAAAATAGTAAGCCTTTCAAAGAAGATGTAAGTCTATATTCACTATAGTACTTCCCGCAGAACTGTCTGTAAGACCTAGCCTGACCTCAAAAGCCAGAAGCCTGAAACTGGCTCCTTATTGTCACAGGAAAGTTTGCTGTCGTAGCAGTCATATGAGTACCAAGAGCAGCACAGTCGTTACACTTATCAGCAAAGCGGTGGGTTCACACATGCACACACAGACACACAGGCGCATGTGTGCACACAAATCTTCCCCTGCCCTCCAATATCTCTGATAAAGTCCATGTGATGCAAACTCCCAAACTAAAGGAAGAGCTCAAAGAAACTTGGAAATTCTCACCCTGAACTGTTCCTCTGATATACCTGCCACGTCTCTCGCAGACAGACAGAAATTTTGTTGTACAGGAAAAAGTATGAGGAATTTGCTAGGTTTTCTTACTTGAGTCAGAGGTGTTTCTACTTCCAAGTCACCTCCAGAGCCAGAAGTAACAGGTCTGTAGAAGATCATATCCCAAGAGCATGAAAATTGAGCCATGGACACTGCTGCCACAGCAGGCCAGCTGATGGAGTAAAGGGTATCTCCATATAGCTACCAGCGGGAGGATGGAGAGAAAGAAAGAAATTTCAAGACCTTTAGATCCAGTGAATAAAGGGAAGAAAACACATTTGCTGGGGACAGGAGGGTAATTTGATCCAGTGAAACATAAAGACCAGAAAACCTGTGATTTCAGTGATTAATATCTTCGAAAGTCATCTGGCAGGGGAAGTGTGCCTGCCCGCAAGTTGGCGAAGGGTTTTACCTGTCTCTGCAAGCACAGCTCTACAAATTTCATTTCTCTGCACGTCAGGGGAAGAACCTGTAAGCTCTGATGCAACCTCATGTGCTGAAACTCGGCAGTGCTACCATGTTGTCACTATCTCCTGCCCGTGGAATAGGGTTGTGTGGCATCTGATTTGTATCTCTTTAGTGGGTCTGAAGTTCAAACTCAAAATTCAGTGGAAAAACTAAACAATGTGTAAGAAAAAAACCCTTATGTATTACTTAAAAACAACACAGAAACCCAAGCACCTTCTGACGATATAAATAGATTTAAAGAGATAGCCTCCTTAAAGCACAGAACATGCACTCATTCTCTTTAACTATACCAATATTTTGTACATATCTTGTCCTGCTGACCAGTTGATCACAGTTGCTCTTTAGAGTTTTAATTACAATATTCTACACAGAAAAATCTCACACACTGTGAAAAATCAGCGTCATCATTAAAAATAATGATAAAGCAGCTGATGTTCTTCATTTTCTGAGGAGAATGTTTCAAATATAAATTTCTAATGCTTTTCTTTGACATAAAATCCTACCATGTTATATTGGACATCAATCAATCGATTCTTGTGTCACATATTTTTCATGTCAATACACAGTCCTGTAACTATGAATGGTGACTTTACACTGACTTTTTTGGAGTCGGGATTTGGCTGATGGTTTCTAGGTGCTTAAGAACTGAAGTTATCTCTCTGCTCCATTTAAATAACAGAATATTAAACTCAGAATGAAAAAAAACTTGCATTCATTTCACTGGGTCAGGATTTCACTCCTGGTATTTACAGATGTGACCTGTGAGATGGCAGTAGGAATTAAAGAACTTCAGATCACTCAGTGGAGATTAAATACAAACAAGGAGGATTTTAATTTCATACTCCAGGTGCTGCCAAATAAGAAGAAAAGCTAAATGAACACACCTCAAAAATACTAATCAGTGCTTAGCTGTTGGCAAAATAAAACAGTGGAATAAACTAAGAAGATTATTTTTTCAATAGAATTTCTGATTTGACAGAAGAGCACAGATGCTCTGACACAAGTTTCTTATGCAGCACTTACATCAGCTGTTAGAGGTGTTTGATTTGCATCCTCTCCCATATCCACACCACCACCCTTCTAACGGAAGTTGTTCTTTTGGGCTTTTACACGTATCTTAGTAACTGACTTGGAATTTCAGTAATTTTTTTGTGGCTATTCTGTCAGTACTTTTCAGTACTTACAAAAAACAAAACCAAACTGGAAATGCAGAAGTCCCACCGTGTCATGTCGTGTTGCCACTGTACAGGTCATCAGGAGCCTTTGGACACTCACGAATGAGGTAAAGACAGACACGGTGAGAGCTAGGGAGGACCATCATCTGCGCAAGCAGGATGGGACGAGGCGCATACTTTGAGTCATAGGTTTTGTCCCTGTTTGCTGGCAGTAGAGTCACATTCAGCGCCAGAAGCCCCAAGTCCCTTGTTTACTTCTGCCAAGAACCTGCTCTAACAACTGTTGACCACGGTTGGCATCATTCCCTCTCGGCCTTCTGCCCCACACTCTCCACCCTGTCCCCATCCTCTCTCCTCTGCAGTGCTCCAGCTGCCTTCCTTACCTGCTAGTTCCTATTACTCACTCTCCTCCACATCCTTCTCATCACAGACAAGCTGAGTTTCATTCTCCAGACTTACTGATGAATTTCTGAAATTCCCAACCACATCAAGTCTTATCCCTTTTCATTCCATTCATGCTCACTTCCCTCAAGTGCATTTCAGCAGAACTTCTTCTGCTTTGAAGGTAATAAAGTTGCATGAAATGCTTGACTTGAATCATGTATGTTGACTAGAGTTTATACATTCCAGTTTGCATTTTATACCCAACTTTAACCTTTCCTTGTGTTTAATTCTAGGCTTTGGTTCACGGCCTTTTTTATCAAGGAGTCATCTGCAGTGTTTAAACCAGATCCTGAATTCTCAAAGCTCAGTGATTTTCAAAAAAGCCCAACAGACACTGCAGTTTATTTGAACTTTGTGAACATTTTCACTAAACCAAGACCTCATTAACATTTTTGAAACTGCTGCTGGCATCAGACTTCTGGAATCAGAAACTTCAAATGTATTTGTGACATTCAAATTGGGCAACTAATGTATTTTACAATGTGACTACAAGTCTCACTTCTGGTGTGCCAACGAAGTCTATATGACCAATGCAAGTATGCAATGACATAAGATGATATCAAAACCAAATCTTGCCAATGGTTTTTACAAAGTGATCTGATTATGGGAAATGAAGAATTGTTCAAATTTGAAAGCTTGGCCAGCTTCAGAACAAGAGAACTAATGCAAATTGAACTGGTGTAACAAAAATCAGGAACCTGTCCTGAACAAGTGAATTCGCTTTGGACAACCCTGCAAAGGGCACACAGTAGTCTGTACTAAGAGTTATACTGGTCTCTGCATCACACTGCTTTTTCTCCTACTACTCAGTGACTTTATGCCACCTGTTAGGCAACTTAAGCGTGAAGAACAGAGTCTATTATTAGTGAATGTTATTTTCCTGGAAACAACCACCACATTGTGATTTCATCTCGCATATGTGTTTTTTGGAAGAAAAGGCAAAAGTGATGAAAGGAATGGAGAGGAGAGAAAGAAAAGAAGAAAAGGTAAGGAAAAGGATGACTACAAGGATGTACTTGCACAAGAACCATGTGGCAGGTATTTTAAGTAGAAAAAATACAAGGTAATGTGATTTTGAGCTGTATTAGGCAATGTGAAAGCAAATGACAGTATGGAAGTAATTTTTTTGAAGTGAAATATAGTGCTGTAATCCACATTCTTTAAAAATGGAGTATGACATTCAGGTATGCCCAAAGCAACTGGATTGTCAAAGTTCAATCCACCAAGAACAGTGCCACTAGTTCACAGCAGAAAATGTTACCTGATGCGACTTCCCCTTTCAACTTAGGATTTTGCAACTGCCTTCATTATTTTAATGTTATTATTTAAGCATTTGTACCTTCCCTCCAATAATTTCACATTGATAGTCTTGACTGTTCCTGCGGAACTCACAAGGTCTCAGTGTGGATTACCATGGCATTTGATATTGAGAAATTAATATACTGAAAGATTAAGTTACCTGACTGAAGTAACAAATGCACATGATTTGCTTCTGCCATGTGCCTTAATTACAAGGTCAGTCGTCTGTTTAGGCAAATGACTTAAAAATGGGAAAAAAATTGTATAAAGAATTTCCAACATAGAGGATGACAATGAGTCTTTCACCTATGAATCAGAAATTCACTTCCAACCTTAGTCTACAGTGACTGAAAGCCACTGATCTTTAATGGGTAGCTTCATAGAAAGTTTGAGTAGTTTCAGTCCACTTTCTGACACATAAATCCCCATTAAAGACTCATATCAAGGGTGATCTCACTTGCACGACAATTCACTCGCTTACAATTCATCTCAGAATTAACAAACTCCAAAAAGATTCCTAAAAACGTACAGTCAATTCTTTTCTTTAGTCTACTTCCCTTTTGTTATTTCTCCCTATACCCAGTTCATGTTTTTGGCTGAATCAGACACCTCTGGTCAGCTGTGCCCATTCCCAAGGCACATGTCCCCAAGGCAGGGCTGCACTACCACCCTGGGGCTCCTCCACAGCCCAGGCAATTGCCCAAAGTCAAAAGGCTTCCAGGACCCAGAGCCAAAACATGAGAGAGACTTTGCTTTTCTCCAGGTGGACTTACAAGTCCTGGCTGCTGGAAATATTGCTCCTCCTCGTCCATCAGCCCGCTCCTTTACTTTCAGGAGAGGCTCATTAGGTCCACAACCCAGCACCATGAACATGTGGTTGGGAACCAGCAGCAAACATAGAAAGAAGCAGGACTACTCCATTTAGCAGCGGTGTGCTGCTAGGTGAGCTGAAGCAATCTCACAAATTTACCCTAAGGTTGCAAGAGGAGGCAACGTGGCTTTCCAGCAGAGCCTGGATTGCAACCAGCTTGCAGCCATCCAAATTCCTCACAGTCATTCTGCTACAGAGGTGGCTCCCACTCTACAGTGGAGGAGACCCTCCACTCCACGCCTTAGGGCCCCTCTGGTCCTCTTCAGCCTATTACTGTGTCTCAGCAAACAGAACTTGCAGGGATGAAGCTGATGCCGGAATAACTATGGACATGAGCTCCCCTCCTCACAGGCATGGGGAAAGCACAGTGTTTGGGGGCACACAGCAACGTGAAATGCCATAGCTTCTTCAGTGTCTGTGACCATTTATTCTGTGCTGGTTGTCTGTCTTCATATGCATTCAAACCTCTTGCTTCAATAAGAACAAAATCATAAAGTAATTAAAGAATGGAGTATTTAAGAAAGCAACGTAATTCTTACACGCCAGACTTCCTGTCTCGTGGGTGGGTGGAAATTGTCCCCAGTAGCTTTATTCCCATGACATCAAGAGACCTCTTACAAGACTAATAGGGGTATGAAACAGGGAAACTCACTGGGGCAATCCTCTTTTCTTCCTCTTTCATTTTCCACGTGTGTGAATATAATGCCCTTAATTGGTAGATTCAAGTTTAAAAAAAAAAAATGTAGCTGACACTTTGAAAAGAAAGACCATGTGTTTCAGTAATGGTCAAAGAGTTCATATGTCCACATTTTTTGCCCTGAGGAAGAATGAAAAAAAAAAAAATCAAAGAAATTTATCCCCTTTGAAACATCTCTTTATGAGACATCTTTTCTTTAAAAGGAAATGCCTATTTAAAAAAAAAAAAATTGGAAGAGTCACCTGTATCACCAAGGTCAATTCCCCATCATCACAACTACACAAGAGACATTTACTCCAAAGCATCCCCTGAACAGCCCCTTCCCAAGCCATGAAATGCTCCTCGAACTGCCTTTAAAATTGCAGGTTACAAACCCAGTGTCTCACAGTAACACAGCAGGAAAGACCAAGGACTTTATATTGAGCATAATGAGTCTCTACTTCCAAGGAATTTCTGAGATGAAATACCTGAAAAAAGGGACCACATCTCTTACTGCCAGAAAAAGGCAAAAGAAACTCCCAAAGCCATTTACTGAATCTTACTGAAAACTCCTCTCTGATCCTCATCCCATTAATTGGCTTAACATCAAATATGTGAGAAAAATATATTCTTAACTTAGTTTCTCTATGCTGTGTTTTATAGGGAACAAATCAAAAGGTTAGGCAAAACCAGCATCTCCTTATTCTTCCAGAGACTTTCCTCATTAACTGGGACAGTCCATGGACAGAACAAATACTATATTCTCTCCCCAAAACAGAGGCCTTGGGGGTAGGGTGGGGTGGTTGAAAGCAGGACAGACATTTTGAGGTCAGAAGTAAACTGTTTGGGGCACTCTGCATGCTGGTTGCTGTGGGTGGCTGCCCCCACCGAGGCTGTGAGCTGCCAGGTGGGTTGGCTGGAAGACTGCTCCTGCAGCAGCTCAGACATGCCTCCATGCAGCTCAGGTCCTGGATAAAAAAATTGCAGCCTCAGACCTTTGAGCTATGTCTCCGTGGTGGTAGTCCTGACACTAAATTGAATGAATACAAGTCTTCCCATAATCTTTGATTGTGTTATTTTTCATCTGCTAGGGCTTGTTCTGAAAATGCTTAAGTACTGCATAGCAACGGGGGTGTCTCCTTACGTTTCTGCTACCAGTTCATAGACAATTTATCCTTTTGGTTAAAAAAAAAAAAAGAAAAAATGGAAAAAGAAATATCCAACCTTAATTGCTTTCCAAACCACTGTGTTGCACTGTGTTAGAAGTGGGTGGATTTTTTTTAATCACCCAGGCAACAATAGCAGTGTATCACAAACAAACATACCGCAAGCATATTACAAACTCTACAGTCTTCTTACTGTGAATCGCAGGCTTTATCTCTCATCTTGGCAAACACATACCCACAAGTTTCCCTACAGGTTTCACTGCTGCTAGCAAAGAGCTGTTTGTGGATCCCCTTGTTAAAACACTGTCAGACTATTCCCAAATCAGATTCTCAGTTCTGCAATATTTTCTCTGAAGTCTTTGAGAGTTAGACAGTTCTGACAACAGCAGTGTGGTTTGAGGAAAAAAAATAAAACACACACATGCAAACCCATATTTAGAATTGAGGAATGGTATCATCTTCTTGAGGGGAATAAAAATTCCATATTTGCTTTTAAGTATTATGAGAAAGGTACCCTTTTCATTGAAAAAGGCTTCTTTATTTTTGGGGAGGTTTGTTTCAAATACAGATAGCAAAATAAGCTCTCAGCTTCTTAGCCCTCAGAAGTCAGATTTTGTGCCATAGAATTTCCCACCTTAGAGGTGACTGTCCAATGCACAGTGTGTCCTGAACCACAGTCTTCAGTCTCAATATTTCTTTCTTTGTAGGTCCCACAGGGTTCAGACATTGGCATTACGCATCCTCCCTGCCCCCAGCATCCTTTGATTAGTAGGTGTCATGATCCAAAACAGCTTTAAATTATCAGAATTGTTTATTTAACAGTATTTTGTTAAAATCTAATTTACTTCACCTTATTAGCATGACTATCTTACACGAAGTGGATGAGGGAGGCAAGAGAGCATTGCTGGTATGTAGATCTGCTCCCTTAAATCTTCTCTTGCTTCTTACCATGTTTAAATCCAGCCAGGCTTACCTGTTTGCACATACCCAGTTTGGAAGTACAGCCTAAAAATCAAACTGGGACACTTCCCAAGGGCTGAACAAAACCATGAAAGAAACAAGCCCTACTATTGCCTCTGTTTCTTAAGGACTTCTCAGAGGGTTGAGGGATATTCCCATCTCTAGGCAATACCTTGCTTTCCTGTATTTTTCATAGTAGCTCTAACAATTTAGTCCAAGACTGTCTTAAGCAGAAATGGGAGTATCATGTTCAACACCATTATAGGTAACTCCAAATGTGCCCAACCACCAACTGAGCTAGAAGGTTTTAAATTTTTTTCTGACTTACTAAGATGTTGTTAAGGACTCAACTCTAGAAGGATTTGTACCATGGTTATATTTCATTAGGCACTCAGATACAGCAGCTGGCACAGGAGAATCTCTCTGCAGCTTATACAAGCACTGAATTTTGATCAAGGTGTCAGGCAGGCATGGATGCTTGAATCTGACTTTCTGATTCTCTTCAGACACTGTTGTTGTTTCTGAAGCTACTAAGCAGCAAGAAAATCATCCACATTCTGTCAGGCCTTTGTGCCCAAAAAGAAAAAAAAAATTACTCATACAGTACCCACCTTTCTGAAATTAAGACTCCATCTCTCCTATGTGAGAAGTAGTATCTTGTTCCACCATTCAATGCCTACATTTTAATGAGTTTTAGACTTCATATCAATACATGAAAGTCAGAAAGCCCAAACTTTCCATTCCTGACCCATGTTCCAGTTTAACCTTCTTGGCTGGCTTAACATCCATCAACGATTTCTATGTTGCATTTAGCAAAGCAGAAGACCTGCAAAACCAACATCATATTTTGTGATTAGAGCATGTTGCAGACAGCTGCCCATAGAAATAAGGCCTAAGCAAGCTGGTGTCAGAATGAGGCCCTTGTGAGCAGAAGCAGCCGTAGGGCTGGCACAATCACAGCCTCTCTAGTATGGATACAGTTATACCAATATAAGTATGCTGCCCCAATATAATTCCTTTCTGTATGGAAACAGCTGAGATATCAGCTATCCCAGGGGTTCCCTAGATTATTTTCTTAATATATTTTGTGGCCAAGCAATTCATTAAGAAACATTCATTTCAGCAACGTAGCCCATTTTTCTTGAGAAATCCAAAGCTTCTTTTTTATATCGTATAGGTAAATTCCAAGAAATGCAGGGTGATGGTCAAACAGGGTGCTTTCTTCAGGAAAATAACCAAGATTAGGTCCAACAGGAAGACTTAGTTATACACACAGTTGTAGACAGACCCACTCTTTTTCGGTGCTACGTTACTGGACATGAACGACCAGTCCACACAGCCTTGTAACGAGGAAACAGGAGCCTAGAAATAGGGTTTACAAAACAGCTCCACACACCCCCCCCCCGCTCCTTACCAACTCAGAGCTAAGAGAAAATGCCTAGAAATAAAGTGAATTCTATTTGATGAGACGAAGGGTAAAGAGTAGTATTACCATTTTGGTGGTGAAAGAAAAGCTGCAGGTTTACCTTGTTTTCCGATACTCTCCCTATGAGCCCAAAAAGCAAATCCTCCTTAATTTCTGCTTTTCCTTTCAACAATCTGATTTTTATCATTTTGAAGGATGGATACCACCCCAGTGTTGTTAATCTTGCTGCATTCATATTAAAAAGGGAAAAGAACAGAGCTGACGTGAGGAGTCTCTCCCTCACTCAGCACTATAGTGCTTCAGCTGCTCACCACTACCTGACACATGGGATGCTGGAGCGTGATACCGTTCCAAGCTGGAAGAACGTGCCACTTGGAATATTCACCTGCAGATCTTCCCTTTGAAGTGATTCCATGGGCTGGACCCTCGGACTGTCACAGTCGAGGTTGCCAGCAACATGAAATTAGGCCACTGTATCCATTTAAACAAGTCTAAATCAACTTCATATGAACACACAGACACAAGATGAGTACCAGCTGACAAATTCTGCTTCCAGCTCCACTGCTGTATAATCTGAGAAAACTCAATGGAAGTCAAGGCAGTTTACATCAGCACAGTCCCATTCTCAGCCTCTAAAAAGGCAGCTCAACATAGAAGAGAGCAGCCTTCTGCTTTTCTCTGGGATAGTGGTGACCAGAAGTGACCAAAAGTCATCGTCAAGAGTTCATCACAAGCTCCCACACAAAAACTGCTTTGCAACAGCAGGGCTCCTGGTCACCCCACAAACCCAGGCAAATGGCCAAGGAAATATCTTCAGATCTGTAGTTCAGCCCACAGCCTGGCAGGCTGAAATAACCGGTTGCAGTCTTACTCTGGCATATTAAATATATACACCAGAACAGCTATGATCACAGCTGGCACAAAACATGCTTTGACTGGCATTCTTTTTACAAAGCATCTTGAATCACTCATTTTTACCATTACCCATTCTTTAGCTTTTTAGAGGCTGGATAAGGACAGCAATTACTCTACACATTCACAGTGGCAGACCACGTTACCCTGTCTGGGATGCCCAAGACAGTGCCTTTCATAAACGAAGCACTCAAATTTAGAAAGCAAAACATCGCTTCTGTTAATGTGCCCAAATCTGGCTGCAGCTGACAGGCCATTAAAGCTGAGACCTAACCGCATTTTAAGAGTTTTGATTAAAGACATCCAGGAGACATCATTAGCTTTGTTCCACGTTTGGTTAATCAAGGTGGTCAAAAGTCCACAGGTTCACAAAGCACCATTCAAGTGTTTCTGAAATATCATCTGAAAGACACTTTGCAGCACCCAGTCGAGCGCTGGGACACAAAAGTGTGAATTTGGGTCTTAATGACACAGTAATACCTCAGGAAACAGACCAGAACATCCACATGATTCTCCTTAGGATCCCAAAGGATTACCCTCTCCTCATCTTTGACTAAATTCTGCAGTTTCTAATTATTGAAATTTTGCCTTTGAATTTCATGGGAGTTTGTAATTAAAGATTACAGAATTTGGGACCTTGTAGGAGCATTTTCAAGGAATCAGAAACTTCCTAACTGTAATGATTTCTAGGCTCAAGTAGCAATCTTCTAATTTTTAATTTGTTAGAGTGACAAACTTCGTTATGTATGAATATACACACTAGAGGTTGCAAAAGAAGGTAGGTTGCCAAGAAACAAACATCTATTTCTTTAATTAGCTTAGAAAATTAAAGGGAAGTATAATATCTTCGCACTATTAAAATGTGGTGTGTTGAGGAATAATACTCTGTGAAAACAAGGAAATTGTCTATAAATATGTAGGAACTACTACCACTACCTCAGCCAGAACCAAATTCAGGTGGACCTTAGTGAGACTTTTTACAACATTTGTTAAATTCACTTTAAATCATTATTCCCCCACTTCCCTCATCTCCTAATCCAGGAGCCACTTACAAAAACAAGGCAGCAACATACTGAAAGAAAGGTAATTCTCTCTGTATGTCAAATGTGACTTCAGCTTCAGAGTTGAAAGAACCATGAGAAAGCACTTCCTCCAGGGATTTCTATCCCAAGAAACTACAGATTTTTAGATCAGTTCAAAGATATTTCAGCTTATTTAATTGCTGTATTTTGGGAGGTTCCTACTACATAAGCAGTCACAAAGAGAACCAAGTAGAAAGCTCTGGCTAGAAAGAGATAGCTTTAAATATGGGTCTAAGGAATACCCGATATTCTTGTCTTACCAGAGAGCATCAGAGCAACAACATACATGAGTCTCTGCACATCTGAGAGTCCCAGCAGACCTACAACCAAAACAACCTCTTCTATTCTCTTCTCTCCCCTCCCCCAAATTTTCCTTTGCCCTGCAAAGCTGGGCAGCACAGTAATTTATACCTTCCAACCAAAAGGGTGTGTTTAGGAAGGTGTTTCAACTAGGAATCAGCTGTGAGCACCCGTGTCCTGTTATCTCTGAACCTTGGAAGGAGGCTAGCAAAGCAGAGTCTTCATACAAGACAAAGCAAGGCAAGATAGGATATAATGAGATTAAAAGAGAATGATTTTACTAAAAAATAACTCAGTTTCTAAGAAATATTAGCCTTCACTGAAGTTGCATCAAGGGGATGAAAATGGTCTCATAATCAGAATCTAAACTCAGTGGTCATTAGGGCACCAGATTATATAGCTCTAGAAGATTAGTGGTCATTCCCTCACTGTCTCTAAGGCCGAAACCAGAAGGGATAGTAAAAACAGAGTTCAGGCCTCCTCCGTACTAGCACTGGCTGGCCTTATCGTGGGTGGAAAAGTTTGAGCCTTATGGTGATATTCTCAGCAGTTTCATATTCTCAAGAGCCCTGGAAGTCTGCTGCCTTTAACATACAAAAAGGCTTCAGATATTCCTGTATTCAAAATGTGTTGTGATCATTCTTTGCAATAAGAAATTGAGATACTTTGTTTTCATACAAGCTATCAGCTTGAGCTAAACACCACAGAAAACCTCGTCTTAAGATCCTACTGAGGATGTGACTTTATCTTTATTCTTAACTCAGGAGAATTAATTAATCTCTCATGACACACTGGGAAAACTAAGATGTGAGATAAAGAGGTACGTGAGAAGCTCTATCGTTTATTAGAGTCCTGTACTTAATTTGGTCAGGCACCTGGTTAGGCATGAGGAAGGAGAGGAGGATACAGACAGGAAGCGCTTCATGACTATGTGGCATTTGCCTGGGAAGGGTCACATAAAGCCAGAGACCTCTTTGTTCTCTTGCTTTCGTTCTCCCACACAAGCAACACAATAAAACTACCTAAAATGTAAGAAAGCTTAAGAACTTGCAATTCATAGAGGTAAGTACAACCTATGGCATATAGACACCTTGGAAGATTTGAATCCCTGACATGCAGAGTGTCTCAGGAACTTTGAATGCTGAATCTTGTCTTCAATGGCTAGGCTTAGAGTGTGCATTTCAGTTTTGGAAGATTAGTCTTTGCGTATGTGCACAGGATAGGATGTGCCATCCCACAGGTGTTATAAGAGATGATCTCTGTTTAATTCCAGACCAAGGATGGCACAGCCAGGCTCACCCTAATTTCTCAGCACTTTAACTTGAACCTGGGAGTCTCTGTCAAGGAGGGGATGAACAAGACAAGTTCCTCCTTAACAGTTACACAGCTCTGAATATCACTATGGTTAGCGCAAGTGATGCTAGCAGCATTACTGTCAGATTCAACTCATCTGGAAGTGCTGTATTGCTACCTAGGATTGCTCAGATAGAAAAAACAAGTACACAATGTAGCACTTACTTATTCTTTGAATCTGGATAAATAGCCAGCATTCTGATGTTTGACTAGAAAAATGTGTAGGTTGGTAAAGATAATACATCTGGGGAAATCCAAAGAGTGCATTACCACTACATAAATGCATTTGCAGGTGGGAAGAAACAACAGACCATAGTTATTGCCTGAGGAACATGCCTTGCACCTGGTTCTCTTTGGGCATGGGACCACGCGAAGGTGTGTAGCGTGGGTCCCTGACACATCTGCACCAGGTGACATGGAGCAGCACAGTCCAGAGGGAAGAGGAGAGGCGGTATTGCGGTGTGAATGCAGGGGAGCTCTGTGTCTCCATAGTGGAGGAAGCCTGTGGCACAGAATAAACATGCTCTTTCCATGCTCAGAACATAGGATGTAACTGGTCTGATGTTTGCAGATAGCAAACCCACTGGGGCAAAAAAACCCCAAGAAACTGTGCAGGTTACATTTGTGCTGTGCTGATATTTGGGCGTGATTTCTTTTCTCTCAGGTTTTGCAGTACCTAGCTGTTTGGGACTGCAAGACATAAAACATCCCCAACACTACTCAAGTTCTACTACAGTGAAGTTCCACTGACAGAGAGGATGCTCTCTTGGGCAGCTGCCCTTATTTTGAGAGCAGAAAAAAAAAAAAAGTCCAACAACTTGGTCTTTAGGACCGTTGCATTTACTAGGCCCAAGTGGTGGTGGGAAACATTCTGTACATTTTGTTCCAGTTACAAACAAATGTTGATCTGATCATGTTTTGGGGACTGTTTTTTCATTCATAAACGTTCATATGTGTGGAGTTCCAAGCTTCAATATATCCTGAATGAATTTCTAATAATATTATACATTTATTTGAAAAGCCTTCATGAAGAATGCCTGCTGAGTTTGCTTTGCTATATAATTCCTATGGAAAGATTTGCTACAGGAAAATAGTGCCATTAAATATATAACGTGAAACGTCTTAACTGTTGGGCAGTTATGCAAATTTGATTGAATTGTTTCTGTTAGTTACAACAAACAGTAGAATCACACTGAAACAATGTAATTTCAAATCAAATGTTCTGTTCTTATATTCATTACTAGAATCACGATTATTTACGTAAGTCATTCTGCCAGAACAGAGCTCATATCATATAACTCATTACCACGACAATGCAAAAAGCACATC
Organism: Platalea leucorodia; assembly: GCF_965183815.1. Classification (NCBI taxonomy): domain Eukaryota; kingdom Metazoa; phylum Chordata; class Aves; order Pelecaniformes; family Threskiornithidae; genus Platalea; species Platalea leucorodia. The sequence continues at coordinate 543,222 of NC_138833.1, forward strand.
ATGAGTACTCGCTGACCATTTCTATTGTAACCAAAGCCAGAGAAATATGAAATTCAATGTAATTGTTCTGAAGGAAATACGCGTCTGAATTGCTGTATTCCTTTGTAAAGAATAGAAGTGTGAGAAGTTACCTGATAGTCCTGAGATTTATTTTATTGCTTTAACTGGAATTAAGCTAATGAGAGTCTGTTAATTCATTAATAATAATAGACACACTTTTCTGACTCTCTGATAAATTTAGAATGATAATTGAGAATGAACAAACTGAACAATGCAAGACATTTTAGTGATTACATTGGCAAATCCCTTGAGATAAACATATTGATCAATTTAAGTTATATGAATCCCTCCAAACCCTTAAAAGAATTTGAAATTAGAAATAGAAGCTGAAATTTAAAACAGTTTCATTTCCTAGGAACCTTGAATGATTGTTCCTCCATGACAACCACAAGTAAAAATGGGAGTCTTTAATATACCCCTCCTTTCCTAAGTATTTAATATTTAAACTCATTGCCTTTTTGCTTTTCCCATTCCTTACCTAGTCCGGAAAGATGTCAGGAAAGATAAAAATAGACCTTTATCCACTTTTAGTGTCTATTTTTATATTCCTACTGTGGATCTCTACCATTCTCTACCATGTATTGGAAATGTAGAGGTCATGTATGGTCAGTTAAAGAACAATGCATGAAAACCTTCAGTTAACTTCTCGTCTTTACTTCAGATGCTGATGCTCAAGGACTCAGCCACTAGAGGGTAATATAAGAAAAGGAAAAAGGGAACTTAATGCCCTCTATCTTGAGCTATGGCTTTTTTCCAAAACTTAGAAAAAGTTCAAATTTTAGTGACAAAGTTTATTCAGTTATTTTCTAAGACTGCTTGGTCACAGTAAAGAGCTGTTGCTGCCTACACTAAGGTGACATGGTGGAGCCACAGCTAAGGACAAAGACACACTTGTACAAAGGGAGGTGTACGTGCGAGAAGGAGTATGATCTGGCAGTTTCTCTACTTAAAAAGCTACATTGACAAAGGAAATGCTTTGTAAACTCTAATGAATGTGGAGGCCTTGAAGACAATTGCTGAAAGTTAATTTCAATGTTGCTCTCCAGCAGGCGAGCCCCAATCCCCCTGAAGCTGCTGTTTTTCCAAAGTGAAAGTGAAATTTGGCCTAATGGAAATTTGGCCTTATGAATGAGAAATGAGGTTTTCTAATGGAATCACAGAAAGCAGAGTTAGAAAAGACCATCCTATTTGGGCCTAAACAAATGCAACCAAAAGCCCTGGGAACTTTTCAGTGACCTTTACAGGCTGGATGGAAGGGCCACTGAATGCTTCCCAGACCCCAAAGACTAGTTCAGGACTACAGACCACACTACAGGCTTACTTACAGAGTTTATAATCTGAAAGTGCATTGTCCTCTCTACTTTCAAGTGACTTAAGAACAAAGGTTTATGCAAGCTCCTTGGGGATAAATGCCTCTGCACTGACTCATATGGGAAATTGCTGAATGACATGCAATAGCTGTTACATTCTCAAATCTTTATGCACAGGGCCAATACAAAATGTTCTAGGCACTATACTATGCAAGCTGTTTGATTTTGCTAGGATTTAATTTCCCCAGCTTTTACTTCTTTTCATTTATTCAGTGCAAATGAATTTACAGACACTATTTATGTCATTAGGGTCAGTACAGAAAGTTGTGAGCTGATCAAAAATGTTATGAATAGCGCATCTGACTGACCTGTATTGGGTTCAGGTCAAAGGCACTGGCAAGAAAAGAGATGTAGGTATTGTAGCAATACTCTAAGACGTTATGAAAAGAAATGGTGTGATCACAATTACAGGTTAAGTTACCTTTGTTTTTTTCCAGAAAGTAAGGAATTGAGATACAGTGAACTTTGCTGCGTGTATAGGCAGGCTTGGGTCTGCAGTAAGCAGATCTGTAGCCCTATTAACAAATCTAAGCTTGTCATCAATAGTTTGCTTTTCATCCTTGGGAGTCCATGAACCACTTCTCATGCCCAAAAAAGGTCTGTGGACTATCGGTGATCACTTTGTGGTGAGGACAGGAAGAGGTGTGAATACAGGGAAAGGAAGAAGATATTTCATATTGCCTGTCTCTAGGACCCTAACGGCTTCATCTCTGTTTGGGCTGTACACAGGCAGTGCAGTCAGAGTGGGAGAGAGAGTCTGCTCCAGGTGCAGCCAGATCTGATGCTTGCTTTGAATCTTCCCTGATATTCTATCTCCATTTGTACTCTGAAATTTGGCACACAGTTTTTTATTCCAGACTGGAAGGCCTCCACCAGATCCCACTAATGGCCTCCACACCTGGAGCTGTGCACTTGCTGCCTTACCTTGTCATTCCCTGAGATCCAAGGAAAATCCCACAGTTTGGGCCTCCAGAGTCTGTTATGTGAAAGGTGTCCAAGATTTTGCAGTAAAGCTGCTATATACAGCCAGCATTATTTTGTCTAACAGCTCCTGACACTTTACTCCATCGATCATATGGCTTCTTCCGCGGTAAAATCCTAAAAGATTTCCTGTGAGGAAATAAACACAAATTAATAATAAGCTGTTCCTGTTTTGGGAGAATTATGGGTTGATAGACCATATGTAAGAGAGACCCTGAAAAAGCGTGGAATCACACTTCGGTAAGAAATGCATGCTCAAAGCATGTAGATTCTGATCTGCTACACTTGTTTAAAGAAGTTTGGCCAAGTCAAATCACTCCCAAATGTAGACCTTAGCATGTAAGACCAAGAGATGCCTTCATCATATTAAAATATGCCTAGAACTGTACTCAGAGCTTGTAAGTTTAATAAGTATGCATTCTCCTGCGGTAGTCACAGCTCACACATTTCAGCATTGTTCCACCACATACGAACACTTCAATAAAACTAATCAAAAAAAAGAAATGAGAACTTGAAATACACCAGAAGATCAATATCTACTGGGATTTTCAAAGGCACTTAATTGTAAAACTCCCCCTGTCCACCTTATCTGTCTCTATACCAATCTAATAACTACTGAAAATCTCTTTATAACTGGAAAGGAAAACTTTTTTTTATTTTTCAAGCTAAGAAAAATATGGTCAGCACAAGCAGCAGGGTAGAGCCTTTTTAAGCCTTTGATCAAGCATTATTTGGAATTATTTTATTACAGTATAGTCTATGGTTTATATTAAAAATTATATTTTTCAATTTATCCTTTTATTTCATCCCATTTTGGGGTGTTTCAAGTAAAAGGAGAATGTTTTTGGTTTTAACTGAGTTGGTTTGGAGGACAAATTTCTACTGTTGCGTTGTTTCTATTGTTGGGTTTTTCAGTATTGGCTGTTCATTATTACGGAGTCACACAGGATAAATGCTGCTCACTTGACTGCTGACTAAAGCTTTCAAAGCCAAGAATGACAAGTGGCATGCCATGAATAAGGACCACCTGGTGCAGGTATTTTTACATTTATGCTTGTATTTTAATAGCCCTTAGGATTTGTGAATGTGTTCACAAAGGAAGCAGGCTATGTCCTGACTATTCAAACAGTTTTTCTCCATAAATAACAGCAGAGCAGGTTTGTTATGTCCTCTTGTGGGAATTGTGAACCCTTTTAGTATTAGATGGGAAAGGAACTTTGCACCCTGCCTTTGGGAATGCAAAATCTTAAAATCCTGATAAAATCCTGATAAACTACTCAGGGACAGAGTGAGGGCTGCAAAGGTCTGAAAACACTGTAGAGCCATAAGGCCTGCTGTCTTCGTGGGGGACAGAGGGGGACAAGAAGTGAGAAGCTGACTACTCTCTCTAGCTCTTGTAAATATTAATTTTTAACTCTTTTCAACCTCCTCATCCACAAACTTCAAAAAAGGCAACACATTTCTAAATTGAAAACCTCAAAACTGAAAAGCAAGCAACACATTCCTCCCTCCCTCCAGTTTTCTAAGATTAAGGAAAAAACTTCTTGTGCTTAAGAGGCGTGTGAATTATAAAACTGGTGTTTTCTGTTCCAGAGAGCCATCAAACCCAGAGGCAGGCAAAGTAAATTTTTCAGTGCCTTATCTAACTCCCATTAAATTCTCTCTTAGATAACAGGTTTATTAAGTGGGCAGCACGGGAGCAACCCCCGTCATGATTTCTTAGCAGAAGCGTAGAACCCAGTGACAGCTTTGCTTCATGAGGAGAATCACCAGCATGTCTCCCTCATGGTTATATGCTGCTGAAAGTTATGTTGCCACAGAAAATGGGTTTCTGTAGAATATCTCAAAGATACTCTACACCCAAACCATTACTCCTCAGAAACAATGACCTGGAGCAATATCAAAAAAGTTGCAACTCGTCAGCTAAACTTTAATAAACTAAAAGGAAACAATCTTAAAGCTTTGGGATTTTTTTTTTTTTTAACCAGAAAATGATGACAACAACAGAGCAAAACAAAAAGGCCTTTCCTTGTCATAAAGTCAACTCCATATCCTCTGATGTTACTTAGCGAGAAAGCAGACATTGGGTGAGTAGAAGGGAAGAGAAATTTATTCTACATCATGGGTCTGTTTTGGGATGGGCTGAATATCCTGTCTCTTGCGACTTGCTACAGGGAAGCTGAGATAACTTTGTAGTATAGACTCAAGTTAGATTGGATAGATCGTCACAAAATATCTGTTAAAAAAATCAGCTACATTTTACCACAGCAGCATCAAGCAGTGCAGGTCAAATGGGTACTTTGTAATTGTTTTATCCTGATTCCACTCTACTTTGTCCACTAAACATCAAAGTCATTGTGGGGTAAACATCCTCAAAGGTAATGGAGTTGAAGTAGGAACTAACTTGTCCTCAGGCAGCCAGCTAGGAAACTTACTGCAAAAGGTTGTTGCTGTCTGTCTGGGATGATTTGGGGAATGTAATAAACATACTGCTGATCTCATTTGCAGTGCAAGCAAGAAGCAAAATAGATGTATTAACTCTTCAGGGCCTAGCCATTTCTCTTTCATAAACACTGAAAATTAAACAGTTGTCTGCTGCTGTGGACCCTAGAATCCAAATTTAGTTACATAGTTGGCATAAATGCGTCCTTAAACATCAACAAGTTAATATTGCTGAGATTAATCATAGAACAACTCAGAAAGGCTCTGCTGAGGTCATCTACTAAATCATTGAGTCAGCTTACATACCTAAATTTAAGCATATACTTAAGTACCTTGTTAAACTGAGACCCAGGCAAGTAGACTACTTGTCCCTTTTGATTAATTCCTAAGTTGTGAGCCAGACAGGTCACTGAACAGATTTTTTTCCCCCTTATTGTCTGTCTCCAGTGATTCTCTTCAGCTGATTATTTCCTAATTCTGCCAAGAAAATTAACTTATTAGGTCCTCTAAAGGGTTTTGCTTTTACCAGTATAACCACCTCTGGAACTATTTTAAGTCTTATTAGGATTTGGCAAGATTAATGTAACACAAGTCCTTTCTCTTTCTCCACTAAAAAAAGCAAAATTTAAAGATAAATTGCTCTGACTATACTACCTCTTTCCCTCTAGCTTTTCCTTTCTTCCCTGTTTCCAGTCTTGAACTGGCTTTTCCAAGTCTGGCTTGTCTTGATTTTGCTAGTATCTGCAAATCAAAGGGACTGCCTTTCCGTTTCTTTCACAAATTTAGTGGAGTCCTCTTATAACTGTACTGTCTTTTTAGGGGAAATCATAATAAAAGTGAAATCAGACACACAATGTGCCCTTGAGAGCCAGAACTGCGGACCCTTATGAATGCTTAAAAATTAAAAATTAAAGGATTTAGTCATAGGAGAGCTGACATACCAAAACACTTCTACTGCATTTGAAAGTCAAAGAACTCTTATTTAGAATAGAATAGAATAGAATAGAATAGAATAGAATAGAATAGAATAGAATATTTTCAGTTGGAAGGGACCTACAACGATCATCTAGTCCAACTGCTTGACTAATTCAAGGCTGACCCAAGTTAAAGCATGTTATTAAGGGCATTGTCCAAATGCCTCTTAAGCACTGACAGGCTTGCGGCATTGACCACCTCTCTAGGAAGCCTGTTCCAGGGTTTGACCACCCTCTCAGTAAAGAAATGCTTCCCAATGTCCAGTCTAAACCTCCCCTGCTGCAGCTTTGAACCATTCCCACGTGTCCTTTCACTGGATCCCAGGGAGCTCAGCACCTCTCTCTCCACGTCCCCTCCTCAGGAAGCTGTAGAGAGCAATGAGGTCACCCCTCAGCCTCCTTTTCTCCAAACTAGCCAAGCCCAAAGTCCTCAGCCACTCCTCATAAGGAATTCCTTCTAGCCCTTTCACCAGCTTTGTTGCCCTCCTCTGGACGCATCCAAGGACCTTCACATCCTTCTTAAATTGTGGGGCCCAGAACTGCACACAGCACTCAAGGTGAGGCTGCACCAACGCCAAATACAGCGGGATAATCGCCTCTTCTGACCATCTGGTTATGCTGTTTGATGCACCCCAGGAGGCGGTTTGCCCTCTTGGCTGCCAGGGCACACTGCTGGCTCCTACTGAGCCTGCTGTCAGCCAGCACCCCCCCAATCCCTTTCTGCAGGGCTGCTCTCCAGCCACTCCTCTCCCCATTTATACTCGTGCCTGGTGTTACTCTGTCCCAGGTGCAGAATCCAGCATTTGGACTTGTTAAATTGCATCCCATTAATCACTGTCCAATGCTGCAATCTATCCAGATCCCTCCGCAAGGCACCTAGACTCAGCAAGATAGAGGTCATATTGGGGAATTAAGGCAGGGCACACAAGGCTGGAAAACCACAAGGACCAGATCAGGCCCTGTGCTTAGCAAGGTCAGCACAGTTGGGCTTAGAGGCGTGGAACAACCCTGTTCTATGATACCAGCACGGGGATTTCCACTCGTGCTTTTATGACTGCAGGGTCCTTTGCATGGACAGAATTACTTACTAGTAACAAGTCTCCTGGTGAACTGCAATATACATCCTGTACCTCCTTTCTGTGTCAGGCACGTGGCAGATTCCCACCTCCTCCTGCCAGCAGACTTAGCAGAAAATGTTCAGTCTCCTAGCTGGCCACTTCAATTGATTGTCTTAGTCTCCCAGTCTTCGTGGGGCAGAGGAAGTAACTGGATAAGTTTAGGCCCAAATTACCCTACTGGTTCGGCTCCCTGAAGATGCCAATGAAATGTAATACCTGTTCTGTATGGCTTTATAATAAAAATAACAAATAGGATGGCCTTTTCCCAGCTATTCACTTTTGGCACCTTTATGAATTATCTGGTAACACTGCTTCCAGTAGTTTCATATAAAATATACACACCCATCACAAACATTGTGATCCAGGGTTCCTGCAGATCGTCTCCAGAAGCCATCTTCCATCACAGTTCTCTCTCTGAGGGTGGCCTGTGACACCAGTTTCAGCCCTGAGATGGTTTCTGATGGATCATTGATGACTGCTCCTCCATCTGTTGCACTTCCACAAATGGCAGTATGACATTATGATTCACCAATCCTGTGTTAGGAGATTGCATGCAAAAGGTGTGTTTTAAAAGGCACAAAAACGTTATTTTTATATTTGTTCAGGATTGTATCTTCTGTATATGTTTATTACAGCTGCCGGGGGAGGCTATTAGCTATTCCTATAGCTCCTCTTACTGGAGAACTGGTTTGGTTCTAATTTGAATTCCAATACGTATCAGCCACAGACGGACACCAGTTTTATGCTGGCCGCTATAGTCCCTAAATGCCATCATGCCAGGACCTTTGACGTTCGCTGTGTTTTCTCTATTCCATCCTGTCACATTCATACGCTGGAGCTAATAATATAAAGTGAGCATATGGGGAGCCCCTCCTTTCTGTGTCAGCAACAGCAGTGATTGAGTCACTTACCATAGCAAGCTGCTTTTGGCAGCAAAGGGTTTGTAAGCAAATGCAGTTTACAGGTTGTCTTATCCAATGATGAGAAGTGAAGTTTTACTGCCTAATTTTCCCCACATTTTCCTCACATTTTCCCCAAACCATCTCTCCTCTCCCGTGATCTCATTTCTCCCTGACTTCTGCCACTTAACTATCTTTGTCTTCTTCATGGGACAGGAGCAACTCTGGCTCCTCATTCTTGACTGGACAAGGCATAACAGCTTAGAGCAAGGGAAAAAATTCCCTCATGAGGCTGCGATGTCCTTTTGTTGTACGTGGAACAGCTACTGTCAAAGGCCTCTGCCGAGCAGATGGATCATCAGTCTCATTTCCCGTAGTTCCTGCCTTCTTATTTTTTTCATGGCAATTAGCAAAGTGCTATCTCTACCTACAGACTAAGAAAGGAAGCAGATATGCTCATTAAATGGTACCATGTATCTATTTGCAGTATTAGGTATATTCTCCTGCCAGGTGCCCATATTGCCAATCCAACTGATTCAATCATAAGCAGCGACTACCTTCAGCCTAGATTTCTGCCTGATCCCTACTATCCTTCAGCTTTTTCTTTCTTGACTGAAAAGCATAGTAGTTCATTACTGTACCTCAGAAAATGGCCTGGCAGCATTCCTCAGACCTGCACAGCCTGGATAAGTATGCATCAAGAATTATTCTTGTAGGCATTTATAAGCAATAATAACCTTGCCATCAAATGGCAACCTGAAACATTGCTGTTTCAGTGCTCTGCTTGAGTCCTCTCAGCCTTTACTTGCAGTGGGTCTGGCCTGACACTGACCAACATGAAAGAAAGGCTTGCAGAGGTTTCAGTAGGTTGGGATAAATGCAGTGGGGGCTTGTAATAGATTGGTATCTCCATGGCTTTACTTTGTCATGGTCTCCTTGAATATTTGGATTTGTAAGAAATTATATCAAACAGAAATTGCTTAACTCATTCCAGCTCATTCCAGAGCTTCACTCTTCAGCTCCTGAAATTATTTCCCACTTGTACCTCTCTTCAATGAAATGTAATAGAAAAGAGGAGAGAGAAGCCTATTGTGAGTGGTAGGGCTAGTCCCCCTAGAAAGTTCAGTGGGAATTATTCGGGCATCTTGCACTTGTTTTGCTTCAGTTTCCTGCTGATAAATGCATTTGCCAGCCATTCAGTTAAGGAGGAGATAATGCCACCTTATTTAGCTAACACCTCTAACTATGATTAACGAAGGTGTAATTGAAACACAGCATGCCCACCCAGCCAACACAGGCTTCCTTTGGTCTACAACTTTCATTTATACTTCGTATCATTTATACAAAGCAATATACTGCTAAGTTACCAACAATATCATCAATGCAATTGAATGTTTTGACTGGGAGGTGTTCTTTCCTGCAGCAGATCAGCTTGCTTTTGCGTCGACATGTATTTTGCTCTAGAAGACTGTAAACCAGCGATTGTTCAGTTGTGCTGAATTAGATACGTGACGTTTTTCACTATCTTGAAAATAAGCAGCTTTCTCAATTCTCTTTTTTTCATGATGCCAATCTATGTGCCATTTCTGCACGATTAAGCCTTTTTCAGATGTAACTCCCACTATTTTGCTCTTGGGTTGTGAAAATTTGAGGTTGGTGGCTTATTGTAATTACCAGTAATACTTTTCCCTTCTGAAGTGCCTGCTTCCTATATTGCTATCTTTCCAAGCCTTGTTAGAAAGACAATCCCTGAAACTGTGAGTGGTTGTGCACTCAGCAAGGGAGGGCAGAACTGGTGTCCCCAGTCACTGCAGCAGCCGCAGGGGCTGAGGAAAACCTAGGCCTTGGGGGGAGCTCTGAGGTAGCTTTTTCACCCACAGCACCCCCAGGGCTGTTCCTCCTCAGCAATGGATGAGCCAACAGAAATGGTGGATGTAAGAAACAGAGAGCAAGAGGTCAGGTCAGGCCCTCCAAGTTGTCTTTCAGTGGACCTTTCTTCTAGCACAGTCTGTGGAGGGAAACATGGAAGCTAGTCACCATAATTCAGCCATTTAAAGCACTTAACTCCCCAAAGTACCTTCCATGTAAAATCAATATTGCAAAGTCCCTACTGAATGGCATAAATTTTCCAGCTCTTCTTCTTTTTAGGATAAAATTTCTGCTAAGGATTGCATTGTATTGTTGATCAAATTTAGCTTACCTCCTGGAGGGCTGCAAAAGAGAAACTAGGGGCAAGTTCTTCCCCAGGGTGTTTGCAGTGATCGCTAAAGAAAGTGCGATGCCAGGATTCCCCAGATGGCAGTATGTGGGCTCACAGGATCTCCTCAGGAAGATTGCTCTGAATGTACCACACCTAAAACAAACACAAGAAAAATCCCTACAGCAAATTACAGAATTTCTATTTACTTATTAGTATGTGCACCCAAACCCAATGAAAGCCCATATTTAATAAGGTATTAATTAAAACCCTAAATAGGCACACTCTTGCTGAGCTGGCTCAGCCCTCAACCTTCCCATATAAGTAAGTATTCCAGAATGGGAAACCCACAATTTCAGCTCTCCCTTAGTCTCAGTCCTGATGGAAACTCTGATCTTGGTGCTGTGAGTGATGCTTAGTACCATACTGAGGCATGCCAGAACTTCAGACCCTGTCAGATCTGATCGCAGCCTGCCCTGAAGCCAGCTGCTGCGGCTCACACCATTGCTAATACAATCAAAAGGTGAAGGAAGCCGGTATTTTTGGACTTTTAAAGTGATATAAGCAATTGCCACTTGCTCACAATAACTAGAAAGTTTTAAAGAAAGACATTGAAAAGATCAAGGATTCAACATGTGCCAGGAATGTTCACACAGTGCCCTTTTACAGAAGTTAGTCTCTCAAAGGTAGTGAATGGATTGCATGACACTTCAGAGAGTGCTCCTCTCTGCACAGCATTCATTTTGCTGGATAAGAACATACACTGCTACTAAGGTAGTAAAGAAGTGATTTCTTTTGAGCTCCAAACATCCTGTGGACAGCTGCTTAAGGTCAATATTTCCCCAAATGTTTGCTTTCCAGGTAATAAGTTTCAGTGTTCCCGCCAATGTAGTTTCATCCCATGCCACATTCTGCATAGTTTAGTCCTCAGCAGGTAAAACTACGTTGTGAGTTCCCTGCACATACTCACACTTAATAAAATTTATCCCACTGCCTGCAGATATTCTGTGCTGTGTTCCTGCTCTTAAAAAGTCCCTACTAGTCAGGTTTCCTGGCAGACAGACTCTGTTTATTCAAATAAAATCATAGCCTGCAGCATAGAAGTCTGGACAAATTAAATGCTCAGAAATGGCTTCAAACAGTAATCTATTTCTAGGATCAATTAATCATTTTAGAAGAAAAACAAGAGAAACGCTGATGGCACTAAAGCTGTGAATGGGTCATTGTCATGGTTTAACCCCAGCCGCCAACTAAGCCCCACACAGCTGCTCGCTCACTCCCCCACGGACAGGTAAAGTGAGAAAACTCGTGGGCTGAGATAAAGACAGTTTCGTAGGCAAAGCAGAAGGCGCGCACGCAAGCAAAGCCAAGCAAGGAATTCATTCCCTCCTTCCCAGGGGCAGGCAGGCGCTCGGCCATCCCCAGGAAAGCAGGGCTCCAGCACGCCTAACGGTCCCTGGGGCAGGCCAAGGCCATCGCTCCCAACGCCCCCCCTTCCTCCTCCTCCCCAGCTCTCTCTGCCGAGCACGGCGCCCTGGGGTGTGGGGTGTCCCTTGGGGCGGGGGGGCAGCCGTCCCGGCCGCGTCCCCTCCCAGCCCCTTGTGCCCCCCGCCTGCTCGCTGCTGGGGCGGGGTGAGGAGCAGAAAAGGCCTCGCCTCTGGGTGAGCGCTGCTCAGCGGGAACCAAACCATCCCTGGGTCAGCAACGCTGCTTCCAGCACAAATCCAAAACACAGCCCCGTGCTGGCTACTATAAAGAAAAACATCCCAGCCAAAACCAGCAGTCATGAAGCTTCACCTCATGGAAACGGCTTCTCTGCTAGCGCAGGGCAGGTATAGCCACTGCTACCCCCATGGCCTTGCTGCAGCTGGCTTCGGCAGCCCCAGATGGTTGTATCCACCAAGGCCACAGGCTAAAGCCATGCAAGGGGGTCTGATGCACAGATAACTGAGAAGGAGGAGCTCCTTCATTAGCTCCAGCCACTTAAATCAGAGCCTGAGCTTTTACAGGAAATGCTTCATTCGCTCCCTGCGGTATGCGGCCCTGGGCTGGAGGAAGCATCGCAGGTAGCAGTGGCTGTTGGAGCAGCAAGAGGAGTGTGCTGGAGATGAGGTACTTTTCCAGGAGTCTCTTTTCACTATCACACGCCTAAGGTTGGGAGAAGAGGCTTCAGGACCTATGCAGAAAAAGGATGCCTCTAATTTGTATGAAATACAGCCTTTCCCCGCCACAGCCTCTTTCCCCCTTGGAACGGCAGCGAGGTGGCAATGAAGGCAGGTGGGCCTTCATACAGTGATCCATCAAGGAAATTATCCTCCTGTGGACCTGGGCTAGGGCTGCTATGTGTTGGGACTAGTATTGCACCTATCTTCTCTAGACATACCACATACGTTTAACGAATAGAACTTTAAGCAGCTATGAAGAAAATTGTCCAGACACCAGCACTGCCTTCATTCGGTCCTTCAGAGCTAACTCCATCAGGAGTGTGTTGGGACAGATAAGAACTCATTTCCATATATGTGCAATCCGGTCATACAGTGCTGCTGGCAGAAAATTCAACTTAATAAGCCTAAAAATACAATTTCTTTCCTCAAACAGGTTCAATCAGAAGATGAAATTAGGGACTGTAACTGATGATTTTGTTTACTTTAAAAGAGCAGTTTTGAGCTTGTTGCCTCCCTCTACAAAACCTGGCCTCAAAGCGCGGCAAGGGGTTTGCAATAAGTGAGATCCCGCAGAACTTCTGCCCCAAAAGCCTCTTTGCCAGCACATAGCTGGAAGCGCTGTTTAATATATAATCCTCCTTGCCAGTGTCAATTAGGAATTTCTTGACCTCTGGGACAACCTTCATTAAAAGAATTAAAAATATAAATCTTCAGCAAGAAATTGAAAGTCTGGGGAAATGATCCATGCTGGATTGCTATTAAGACTCTCTTCCGCTCAGTTGTTTCTCAGTAATCTCAGAGGAGAGCTGCAATAAGACATGCTACTCAGTTTCATGTCCCAGCAATTAACTTCCTGACTAACAGCAAAGAGTGTTCCGGCTCAAATGGCTGCAACTGGCAAAGTACAAACAAGCCCCTCAAACTCTGCAGACTGGTCCTCATCCCATAGCTTCATAAGCCAAACTGTAATAATTTGTAATTTATATGGTAAATTTCTAAAATGTAATAATCACTAAAACTAGAAGGGAACCAGCCAGCTGGGGAGAAATTTGGATTATTTGTTCTGAAAACGTGATCTCACTAGCTATTTTTTCCCCCACATCTTCAAAATGATCTGTTGGAAGGCTGGGAGTTGGGTTAGGATGTTAAATAATTCTCACAAAAGGAAAGACAAGCTTGTCAGTGAATGCAGGCATGTTGGGTGCAGAAAGGAAGAAATCACAATACTCTGTTTGTATGTTTTGGGCCATGCAACCAAGCAGCAAAGGCCGTTACATTATTGAAGAGGCGGGTACACTTCCACGTTGAAGTTTGTACCTTCATCCCCTCTCCATAGGAGGTACCTTGCTACCGTGTTTTCACGGGACTTTCCCTGGACTACCAATTGCTTAAGCTGACAAACACATTCTTGTGGACCTGTTCTTCCTCTGAAGAGACAGGTCCTTCTTTTTGACTATGACTATGACAGCTACGTACCATTTTTACTATGAGTACAGCACCTTTAGCTGATACTCAAAAACCCTTTTTGGCCGAAGAAGTGTTTAAAGCCTTTGCACCTGCTGCTTCTTAGAAGGCCAGAATAACATGTGAACCTCTGGAAGAATTTGCTTCCATTAGTTAAAAGTGAGTAGGGTATAAATCCTGAGCATATTTCCCCCACTGAGGTCAGAAGAAAGGAAAAGTTTCCGCACCAAGCTCAAGATCCTTCAAGCCCATACTCAGCACTTTATGTCACAGGGCTGTAGCTCCGTAGGCTGCAAACGTTTGGCTAAATATGTTCTGGAGAGAAACTTGGCGTTGTTTCTCAGTATGCAATAGAGCTACAACTTCAGCAGAGCCACACCATGCCCCCCCCCTACACTGCCTTCCTTTGTGCTCTGCAGAGCCCATGTCAGGAGGGACTCTGGGGGTACGAAGGGAATTGCTGCCAGAAGTACACTTTCTAAAAGAGAAGTGATGTCCAAGAACAGAGGGACCAGAAGGACTAGCCAGCAGAACGAAGGCAAAAGAGTATCCAAAATGATGCTACTTGCTGTGTGACAGTTTCCTCTTTGAAGGAAAGCTCTCTTTGGTCAAATTGTGAGCGATCCATGACTTAGCAGAGTGGAATGAATGCCTTGTTTCCTCATGCTCTCCAGAGATGCTATGTTCAAACCAATTTCTGACAAAATCTCACAGTCATCTGTTTTGTCTGTACAGCCATTGCTGTATTTTGGAAGCCCCAGGAGTGGGGTGGAGTGTTACAATTTGAGTTATCATCTCCTGTGTTGCCACTGGGAATGCCAAGGAATCCTATGGTGCTCCACCTGTCTGAATTTCAGAGGGAATAAATATAAAATTCCCTTGGGTACAATTAAACCTCAGGCTTTAATAACGCAGAACTTGTTCTCTCACTTAATGGCAGTTTATGTGTTGGCATTGCCCCACAAAGTTTTTCAGAGATAGCTTGTCTCATTTTCCTTTCCATTCTTCTCCGGAAAGGTAGAAATAAAAGCATGATTGTCTTTCTCTGTGTCCTTGTTGCTCTGCTTCACCCAAGAAAGAGACAGGAGCAAGGATGTTTCTTCATGTGGCTCCCTGTGTAAGACAGAGCAGCCTTACAGCTGATCTAGTTAGCACAAAGCCGGCCAAGAACAGGCAAAACATGGCCTCAGCCTCTGCAATGAAATGCCCTGGGGTAGAAAAAATGCTGCAGGGAAGATTTTCTGGCATTACTGTGATGAGCAGAAAGTTATCTTGTGCTGGGGCATTCCCTGAGAGTAATTTCCACCAGGTTAGATGTCTTTTTCATGCAAATGAAGTGGTATAAGGGAATCAGAGTTCTACAATGTTTCCTCATTAGTCTTTTGATAAACACAAAGCTATGAAGATGACATCTCAAAGTGTGCGTGTTTTCTCACTTGCTAATAACGCTCAGTGATTAATTCCTCTGTCAGAAAGAAGTAATAGTCCGTTTCCCTAGGAAGCACTACAAGTCCCAGAGAAAGTCCTTATCTGGTTAAACAGCTCCCCATGAGCTGGGTACTCTCTTCTCTTTTCTTGAAAATAAAGAGAGAACTAGTTCTGAATTGGTAGCTAGTTCTGTAGGAAAGGGAGGGACCTATAGTAGGAAAGAAGTTGTTTCCATTATCTGTACTAGAGCAATAATCTCAGATGGATTAGTAAAATCCAGCAGTTGCTATCCCCACAGGACAGAACTGCTGAAATGTCTCTCGCCTGCTGGTCCCAAGCCAATGAAGAAAATTACTTTTCATGCAGTGCAGTTCAGCAAAACTGACAGTGTAGTGTGAGGGAAGGCCAAAGATGAATGATAATATCATAAGATCTAAAACCCACTTGGAGCTGTTGAATCCCCCCCACGGAAACAGTGAAAAGCTGTTTCTGCTTATTTCAGTTGATTTGGTTCTGTTCTTCATCTTTTTTCCTCAAAAGCTGCATTTTACTTTAAGGCAAAATTGCAGGAATTGGATGTGGTAATAAGCAATTCCTCTGCACTCCTTCTCCTTGGGCTCAATTCACTTGCTTGTTTTTATCTCCCTTAGCTTGTGTCAGCCTCAAAAGGAGCAAATGTATTGTCATTTTTTAATTTCCTCACATGTATACACAGGCATACAGACTCACACTCCTCATCAAAAACAACAAAAGCAGCTTGGATTTTAGTGACAGAAGCTGCAGTGAACTTAAAATGACAGAAACTGGCTTTCTGCTTGGATACAGTCAGGGTGGCTTGGCAGAGCCCTGACACGCAGTGGGGTTCTGCTTCTGTAACATCTCTGTGGTGACCTACTTCTGATTAGGAGCAGTTATTACATGGTGTAACATTCTCCCTAATAGTTCCCTTATTCTTCACCAGCTCATGCAGACTATTTTTCCTCATCCTGTTTTATTGGAAAGTCTTTATACTGTTCCTAGTCACTTGAGAAAATAGTTGTCTGCATATTTTGGGCATTGGAGTAAAAAGTGATCTACATTTTCCATCTCTTCATTAACCCATACCCTCGTCTTAGGGTCATACAAGGATTGTTGGCTCTGCCCTTTCTTCCTCTGCTGTTTATGGGGTAGTGTGAAATTGCTACTTCAGTGAAGGCTGGTGATACCACTTGGAAAGCATAGCTAACACATGATGCTTCCCTAGCAGCAGATCTTGAGCTGACCTGCCACAGCCCCCCGATACTTGTGCAGATCTGCCTTCTTAAAGCCTTTGTATATCATGGCTTAGTAAGTGCAGACTCTGTACTCAGAAAGTTTTATACGTGTTTGCACGAGGAGGAGGATGAAACTGAAACCTATAGGGCTTTTGTGCATCATAAAGGAGAGGAGCACGTTTCTTGTCATGGCCAAGAAATGGCCCAGATAAAGGCATGGGGGGATAAGTGGGATTTTATCTATCTTTGTGACTTTAACCTAGAGAGATTACTTCCATATTAGACCCCAGTGAAACAGTTCTAGCAGAGTTCCTGTCAACACATGCAACCTGTTACGTCCTTCTATACAGCCTCACTGCTTCTTTGTTTCATTTCCTCAACATAAACTCCTTACTGACTACAAATCTCCAGAGACGTCACCCTGCAAGGGAAACAAGTTGCATCAAAGCAGCAGATAGGAAGTTTTAAAAAATGCAGGATCCTGGGATCCAGAGCAGTGCTCCCACTTCTTGGCACAGCTGGACAGAAGCACCAAGGGAAGGCAGAGATGGAAACTGAAACTGATCAATGTCTGAAGGTGGAGAAGGAACCAGCAGCAGTTGGCTACACCAGTACAAACTGACAGGAAGGGCATGCAAGGAGAATAACGATGGGAGAGTGTCCATTGAGCGTACTTGCCAGCAATAATCATTATTGGAAGCATTCACATACCTATCATCATTTCCATCCTTTGCAGCAGGGGCAGGGCATACAGCTAGGTATCTTCTGGACAGACATATATAGCCATGTGCACCCATGGTTTTGAATGATGGCTTTCTTCATAGCTTCAATAAGAATTTGCAGTCACATTGGTTGAGTCCATTAATAACTCTTCCTCTTTCTCAGAACCTCTCCTCTCCTGTTGTTAACTAACATTTTGCTGCAAAGTCTTAGGAAGCAAATGGCACTTTGGTCTGACAATATGATTTATTTGCTCCGTTCATTAGCAGCAAAAACATGCAGTGCTTGCCTCTCTACAGGACATGCTTTTGCAAGGTATCATCTGTTGAGTTTCTCACTAATTAACCACAAGTTACTAAATACTTCGCATCCGGGGAACTTTCTGCTTGGTGGAATCCCAGTTCCACAAGGCCTTCTTGTGTTGTCCCCTCCACATACAAAGGACCACAGTTCGGCAAAACCAAAGAAGTGATTTTCTGTCAAGAAATGAGACAGAACCGTAGTTTTTCCAGGCTTACTCAGAACTAAAACATTTTTTCTACTAAATAAAATTGTGTACAAATGATGTTAGAATAATTGATGTTCATCATTAATGTACTGTAAATAAAGAGAGCTGTACCCAGGACTCTGGCCCCAGTGACATGGCTCTGCTAGTGTTATTACAGTTCCTTCTGCCATCAGACTGGAGTGGCTGGGATTGCACCAACTGGGACAGAGACCACGGCTCAGTATAAATACAGACCGTCTATGTATATCAGAGGGTTGTGATTAGGCCTGCTTAGCAGTTTTTCTTTATTAAATTATTCCTGTGGGCTGTGACTCATTCAGAGCCACTCAGAAAATGAGGGGTAATCATCACACTCAAAGTTTTAACAAAACAGTAAAGAAAGGAAAAGATTTTGCCTAATGCTTTCCTCACCAAAAAGACTGATTTCTCTACAGGAACTCAAAAATACTGGAATATTTTGATAAAACCCGCAGTGTTTGTTCTTGTTGCCAGAAATGTTGCTGGGTACCTCCTCAATGTAGCATGCTCCTACACAGCTGCAGAAATCAACTTGCAGAGAAGTGGGTCACCCACCTTGGCTCAGCACAGCCATCCTCAGGAAGAGGAGGGACAGTGATATCTCAGAGTGCCTGATCACGCTCTAGCCTAACCTTCCACACCAGAGGTAACTCCTCTTCAACACAGGGAATGTCATCCTTCACCCCTAAAACCTGCTTTTGTTTTCCTCAAACCAGAATTAAAAGCAACAATCAAACAAATATGCATTTAAATAAATATATATGCACTTAAACCAGTGGGAATTAAAATTCTGTTCATGCTGCCTGAATGCTATTACTGTGACCACCATGAAAGCACTGCTCAGATCTAGTAAAACACACTGAGGTCAGAAGCCGGTGTCAATGTTATATATTGTTTTACTCATGTAAAAGTTGCCTGTGCTGAAACAGAAGTTGGAGCTCTGCTGTCACTGCCCTCTGCTGATCCGAAGGTTTGAGGCAGTGAGTAACATCCTGCCACTGTCAGCTGGCACTATATGGTGTGGGGAATAATCTCACACTTCATTACTCCGTCCTACATGGATGCAGTATTGGCAGACTGAAGGACGTGATTAAAAGTGCTTGCTGAGCAATCTGGGGCAGTCTGGCAAGACCTGTATTCCTCGTTCGGCAGCTAACTAGACCAGCATCTTCACTGGGATCTGGCAAGACTGCTTTTTACTGTTCTGAAAAAGTGAGCTACAATTATTGAACGAAAGAAAGAAAAGGATTTTAAAACCAGTGTGCTTTCTTTGCACCCTTAGACACAAGCCACGTAGTTTAGAACAGAATGCTCTGCAAATGTATGTTTCTGTAGCTCCAACTACTGTAGTACTTCTTTCTCAATGACAGCAAGGTAAGAAAAACTAAATTGAACTTGTCTGCTACAGATTCACCAGCGAATTCTTTTCAGTGGATGCTGTACTCTTTCTGTCTCCCTAATTGTGGATATTAAATTTCCACTCTGACTGGAATTTATGCAAGTGTTGTGCTATGGAATCTGAGTTTCAAAGTAAAAAGTAGGGAAAGTATCTGCATTTTTTCCACTGTGAAGTACCTTGTCAAATCCAATGTTATTTTTATGGGATGGAACTTCCTAGAGTGAAAGCGGCACTTCCCCCTTCCTTTAAATTTTCTTGTTCTGTTTTCCCATGTCTCGTGAAATATTCACTTATTCACAAAGTGCAAAGAAGATGCAAAATGCTTTAAAAACTGAAAAGAAAAAAAGGAAGATGCTCTCAGTCAGCGAGGCACGCAGCGGCAGCAACTATAAGTCCTGTGACTGGGTGCTAGATTGGGGTGGAAAAGGGGGTTTCCTGTGCTGGGGAACCTGATAAAGAGCCCGGTGGGGCCCTCGCGCCAAAGAAAAACCAGGTGCTCGAGGCAGACGGGGCTTGGGCATTGCTGGGGCAACCACGGGAGAGTTAAACGGGCCCCTAGGGAGCGCAGTGAACAGGATGAGCAAACAGGGCATGGCGCGGCAGAAGGGCGTGGCGCGGCAGTTTGCGCAGGCAGAGCGAGCAGGCAGCTGGCGAGCTCTCCTTGCGGCCTACGCCCTCCCAGAAGAGACTTAGCCATGGTCTCCACTCGCACAACAGCCATCGCCAGAAGGGATGTGGAGACACAGACGGAGCTCCCACTAAAACATGCAGCCACCCAGGTCTCTGGCCGCAGGGAGTGCCAGAGCCTTGCTCTGGCGATGGAGGGCTGCCAAGACATCTCTGTGAGGTGCGAGCAGGTGGAGGATCTGCTCAGCATGGTGGCAGAGCTGAAAGAAGAAGTAGCAAGACTGAGGAGTATCAGGGAGTGCGAGAGGCAGATAGACTGGTGGAGCCACTCCCTACCATCCCCGAGACGAGCACACCAGATGGAAGCATCAAGAGAAGGAGAGGCTCCCCCGCCCTCTTGCCACCAGGCAGAAGGAGGGGACCTAAGAGACGGAGGGGGATGGAAACAGATCCCTGCTTGGTGCAGCAGGCAAATCCTCTCCTGGCCTACCTCGCCCTCCCAGGTGCCCTTACACAACAGGTACAAGGCTCTGGAACTTGAGAGCCAGGAGGATGAAGATAGGGACAGTGATCCATCCAAGGGGTTGACTAGGGGAACCAGTCAGCCCCATGCATTACAACAGCCACTGGTAAGAAAAAAAGAAGGTTAATTGTCATAGGCGACTCCCTTCTGAGGGGAACAGAGGGCCCGATATGCCAACCGGACCCATCCCATAGGGAAGTCTCCTGCCTCCCTGAGGCAAGGATAAGAGACATTACCAGGAAGTTCCCTAGGCTTGTAAAATCATCCTATTATTATCCACTATTGATTGTTCAGGTTGGAAGTGATGAGGTAGCTGATAGAGGCACAAAGATGAACAAAAGGGACTTTAGAGAACTGGGGCAATTACTTGAAGGATCAGGAGCACAGGTGGTGTTTTCCTCCATCCCGTCAGTAGCCAGGAGGCACACGGAAAGGAACAGGAAGACCCATCTCATTAACACATGGCTCAGAGGCTGGTGCCAGCAGTGGAATTTTGGGTTTTTCAATCATGGGGCAGTTTACATGGCACCAGGCCTGCTGGAGACAGATGGGGTTCACCTGTCTCAAAGCGGGAAAAGGATTCTGGCTCAGGAGTTAGCAGGCCTCATTGAGAGAGCTAGATTCGAAGGGGGAAGGGGATTAAACCAGGCTTGCTAGGGATGAGCCTAGGGGTGGCATGCCTGTGTTGGAGAAGAGATCTACAGCCCAGCTGAAGTGCATTTACACCAAGACACGCAGCATGGGCAATAAACAGGAGGAGCTGGAAGCCATTGCGCAGCAGGAAAACTATGATGTGGTTGCCATCACAGAAACACGGTGGGATGACAACTGGAGTGCTGCAATGGATGGCTACAAGCTCTTTAGAAGGGATAGGCAAGGAAGGAGAGGTGGTGGGGTAGCCTTGTACGTTAGAGAGTGTTTTGATCATCTAGAGCTCAACGAAGGTAATGATAAGGTTGAGTGCTTATGGGTAAAGATCAGAGGGAAAGCTAATAAGACAGATGGTGGGAGTCTGTTACAGACCACCCAACCAGGATGAGGAAACAGACTAAGTATTCTACAAGCGGTTGGCTGAAGTCTCACAATCTATAGCCCTTGTTCTCATGGGAGACTTCAACTTACCAGATATCTGCTGGAAATACAACACAGCAGAAAGAAAGCAGTCTCGGAGGCTCCTGGAGTGTGTGGTAGATAACTTCCTGACGCAGCTGGTAAGCGAGCCAACCAGGGGAGGTGCCCCACTGGACCTGCTGTTTACGAACAGAGAAGGCCTGGTGGGTGATGTGGTGGTGGGAGGCTGTCTTGGGCTCAGCGACCATGAAATGGTAGTTTTCAGTTCTTGGAGAAGTAAGGAAGGGGGTCAGCAAAATCACTACCCTGAACTTTAGAAGGGCAGACTTTGGATTGTTTAGGAGTCTGGTTAGCAGAGTCCCTTGGGAGGCAGTCCTGAAGGGCAAAGGAGTCCAGGAAGGCTGGATGTTATTCAAGAAGGAAGTCTCAAAGGTGCAGGAGCAGGCCGTCCCCATGTGCTGTAAGTCGAGCAGGCAGGGGAGAAGCCTGGCCTGGCTGAACAGAGAGCTTTGGCTGGAACTCAGGAAAAAAAGGAGAGCTTACCGCCTTTGGAAGAAGGGGCAGGCGACTCAGGAGGACTACAAGGATGTTGTGAGGTTATGCAGGGAGAAGATTAGAAAGGAGAAGGCCCAGCTAGAACTTAAACTGGCCACCGCTCTTAAAGATAACAAAAAATGTTTTTACAAATATATCAGCGACAAAAGGAGGGCCAGGGAGAATCTCCATCCTTTGTTGGATGCGGAGGGAAACATTGCCACAAAGGATGAGGAGAAGGCTGAGGTACTTAATGCCTTCTTTGCCTCAGTCTTTAATAGTCAGACGTCATCCTCGGGGTTTTCAGGCCCCTGAGCTGGGAGATGGAGATAGGATGCAGAATGAAGCCCCAGCTGTCGAAGAGGTGGCAATCACCGACCTGCTCCTCCACCTGGATGCCCACAGGTCTATGGGGCCAGATGGGATCCACCCGAGGATACTGAGGGAGCTGGCAGAGGAGCTTGCCAAGCCACTGTCCATCATTTATCAGCGGTCCTGGTCAACCGGGGAGGTCCCAGATGACTGGAAGTTAGCAAATGTGACACCCATCTACAAGAAGGGTTGGAACGAAGATCCGGGGAACTACAGGCCTGTCAGCCTGACCTCGGTGCCAGGGAAGGTCATGGAGCAGATCATCTTGAGTGCCATTACACGGCACGTGTGGGACAACCAAGGGATCAGGCTCAGCCAGCATGCGTTTATGAAAGGGAGGTCCTGCTTCACTAACCTGGTCTCCTTCTATGACAAGGTGACCTGCTTAGTGGATGAGGGGAAGGCTGTGAATGGTGTCAACCTGGACTTTAGTAAGGCCTTTGACACTGTCTCCCACAGCATTCTCCTGGAGAAGCTGGCTGCTCATGGCTTGGATAAGTGCACTCTGCGCTGGGTTAAAAACTGGCTGGACAGCCGAGCCCAGAGAGTGGTGGTGAATGGAGTCAAATCCCGTTGGCGGCCGGTCACAAGTGGTGTTCCCCAGGGCTCAGTGTTGGGGCCGGTCCTGTTCAATATCTTCACTGATGATCTGGATGAGGGGATTGAGTGCACCCTCAGTAAGTTTGCAGATGAGACCAAGTTGCGTGGAAGTGTTGATCTGCTGGAAGGTAGGAAGGCCCTGCAGAGGGACCTGGACAGGCTGGATCGTTGGACCAGGGCCAACTGTATGAGATTCAACAAGGCTCAGTGCCAGGTCCTGCACTTCAGTCACAACAACCCCAGGCAACGCTACAGGCTGGGGGAGGAGTGGCTGGAGAGCTGCCTGGCGGAAAAGGACCTGGGGGTGTTGGTTGACAGCCGCCTGAACATGAGCCAGCAGTGTGCTCAGGTGGCCAAGAGGGCCAATGGCATCCTGGCTTGTATCAGGAATAGTGTGGCCAGCAGGACCAGGGAAGTGATAGTGTCCCTGTACTCGGCACTGGTGAGGCCGCACCTCGAGTACTGTGCTCAGTGTTGGGCGCCTCACCACAAGAAGGACATCGAGGTGCTGGAGCGTGGCCAGAGCAGGGCAACGAAGCCGGTGAAGGGCCTAGAGCACAAGGCTGGTGAGGAGTGGCTGAGGGAGCTGGGGTTGTTCAGCCAGGAGAAAAGGAGGCTCAGGGGAGGCCTTATCGCTCTCTACAGCTACCTGAAAGGAGGTTGTAGCCAGGTGGGGGTTGGTCTCTTCTCCCAAGTAACAAGTGATAGGACAAGGGGAAACAGCCTCAAGTTGCGTCAGGGGAGGTTTAGGTTGGATATTAGGAAAAATTCCTTCACCAAAAGGGTAATCAGGCCCTGGCCCAGGCTGCCCAGGGCAGTGGCTGAGTCCCCATCCCTGGAGGTATTTAAAAGACAGGGAGATGTGGTGCTCAGAGGCATGGATTACTGGTGGACTTGGCAGTGATAGGTTAACAGTTGGACTCAATGATCTTAAGGGTCTTTTCCAACCTTAACAATTCTATGATTCTATAAAATTAAGCCATTTATCTTCCATTTGTTTCTTCTAGCCTGTCTTTCAATTCAGAAACAAACAAATAAACAAAAAAGTTGAAAACCTATAATCATCAGTGGAATGAAAATTCCCTATTTCAATCAATTTTAATCATGCTTAACCATGTAAGCAATAAAAATTCAGTGTGTTCACACATCAAGCTTGATGATGTTTGATTTAAGTCTGTGCTTAAATGCTTTGCTAGATCAAGGTGTATCTCAGAAGAGTATTTAGCCTTGTGGAAAGACTAGTTGACTCAGTTGCACTCACTGGAACTCATATTCATAATCCCTCCAAAAGCTTCACCATCCCCTGAAACTTCAGTGTTCAGCTGCTGTTCCTTCTCATTTTACAAAGACTTCAATTTTGTGAATTAGCCTTTACGTATAATCGAATAATTTCTCATTTCAGGACATTATTTTGTAGGGAGAAACAGTGTATCAAAATCAGAGTCTGACAAACAAACTTTCAAAGAACATGTGACTCATTGTGTGATTAAGTCAGGATGGTATTCCCTCATCTGTACCCACTCAACCGCCCCTAAGGGCTGTTTACTAATTGCTAGGGGGACTTTGAAATGAAGAGCACTTGAAGACTGCATAGGACACAGCAGTTCACACAGCGCATGTAGCCCTAGGCAATCAAATTAATGCCTGTTGGTGGGAAAGCCTGTTTTCCCTCCATCTTTTCTCATTGTCAACTTGGAAAACCACTTTCTTATTCCTGTATATGCTCTGAGTCATGCCTCCATAATCCAGAGTAACCAAGATAAGAGAGGCCAGCTACTCTCTAGTCTCACAACTGGTTGGCTGGTGCCTGAGGGTCACTGTAAAATGACACTCTCAGAGAAGGGTCAAGAGCAAAACATTTTCTCTTACAAAATCAAGAATTCACTTGGCCTCTATGACAGATTCCTGTTCTCACAATTTGGCAACAGTTAACTATAGCTAAAAATAACAGTCAAAAAAAGAAAGAAAAATCAATACGTAAATGCACATGGCTTCTGTGGCAATGATGTATAGTCCTTAAATACAGATAAGAACTGCATTGCAGCTACGTGTGTTGCAACTTTTTTCTGCTAAAATGAGAAGTGCAAAATGCTAACTTAGGAGGAAAAGCTGTATTGCTTTGCCTATGTCGGGGCATTCATCCAATCATCTACAGCTTACTTTTCACAAAAAGTGAAATTTTTGGAGGAGTGAATCTGTTCAAAGAGAGTGTTGATGGCTGATAGACTTGGGGATTTCAGTACCACCAGCATAACTACAAAATGGACATGACAAGCTTGCAAATCCTGCCATGCTCACTTGGAGCAGTCTTGCATGTAGGGAGAGGCTCTCCTTCAGTGTCCATTTCCATTCACCTGGTAACTGTGGCTGTCCGCCTCAATGCACATAGTTCATTGAGAATCATACAATCATGAAGCAACTTAGGTTGAAGAGACTTTCATGGATGTCATATGGTCCAACCTCTGCTGAGAGCAGACCAACTTCCAAGCTAGATCAGGATGATTATGGATTTGTCCAGTTGAGTTTTGAATATCTTCAAGGACAGAGATTACACAGTCTCCCCAGGGAACCTGTTCCAGTGTTTAACCATCCTGTAAAGAATGTTGTCCGTATATCTATCTGGACTACACCTTGCTGCAACTTGTGTCTGCTGGCTCTTGTTCTTTCACTGCGCACCTTTGAGGAGAGTCTTGCTCTGTCTTCTCTAACACCCTCCCTTAGGCTAGCAGGGATGTGGGGACGGTTGACTAAATAGTTGCTAGAATTACAAACATCCGAAGACTGAGATGAAATCATACATTTTGGATTCTGGAATCCATCCTCTCCAACAGCCCAAGAGTTGGGACTTCAGTTGCAACACAAAACTTTGTGTTCTCAAGGATTTCACCAGACAGTGAAGAGTGTGCAGTGAGGATTTGCCAGCAA
The DNA here is from genome assembly GCF_965183815.1 of Platalea leucorodia. Lineage (NCBI taxonomy): Eukaryota > Metazoa > Chordata > Aves > Pelecaniformes > Threskiornithidae > Platalea > Platalea leucorodia. The sequence continues at coordinate 568,870 of NC_138833.1, forward strand.
GCTGCCTTTTCTGCCAGCATGAGGCATGTGCCTGACTGCTGTGATGGAGATGGCTTCTGTGAGGGACTTATCATTTCAACAGTGTTTCTGAAAAATACAACCTGTCCTTTCCCCAGGAGTCTCTTCTCAGGATACTTGATAACAAAAAATGAATTATGCAAATAATGAGCAAGCACCAGACTTATCTTTACAGATTTGTCTTAAGTGAAAACCAAGACATTGAGACTTAGAAGATCTGGGTCCGTCCACTAGGCGTTTTGGTTAACCTATAGCAGGACTTACCCTCCCACGCAGTGCAACACTGACTCAGAGACACCTTTGCTGTCTGCACAGCACACCATCCATGTACAGATACCAGCTCGGGTCCCAAAACCAGTGTCGCCACATGATGTTATGGCTGGGATAATAATCTGAGAACACAGCCAAATGCCCTGTCTGGAGAGCTGCTCTGCCACAGCTCTGCCACTTCCAGTTCTGGACCTAATTAATACTGCTATTGAACAAATGCCAGTAAACAGCAAGTGAACCTTTGTCATGCCAAATCAACTCACTTATTAAAGAAATCCAAAAATAAAAACCATAACAACATGTAAAACCACACAGGAACCTTTTCATTACAGGTGAAACATTTTCACATATACAAAAATCAAATTAATCTCTGCTTCACCGCTCTTTTTTACTTGATTGACAGCATTCATAATTTCTGCAAAGAAAACACTTATTGTTTCTCATTTTAGAATAGATAGTAATTTCACAGAGGTCTGGCTACAAATGAGATTACATCTGAAGATCCTCGAAATGGCTTATGCACTAGACTGGAAATTCGAAATAGCCCTGAAGTCTTCGTAATATAAAGTAAGGAACACCGGCTCATTAGAAACAGTGGGACTTAAGAAAATGCCAGAGGAATTCTGTTCTGCCTTCTCTTCATGCTGTAAGTTAAAGATTTATTTGGTGGCATTGCCCCTTCCATTAGCTTTGCCTGTTTGCAGGAGGCAATTTTGTCAAAGGGGGTCTCCGGAGAATACTTCAGTCACATTGTTTTAGCACAGAAAAAATGTGCTTCAGAGAGTGAGAACACTGGAAAAGAATTTGTGTCTAATGGAAAGCTACGGGAAGTGCAAGAATATCTTTGCCAGCTTTGGAGAAGTCACCAGGAGATAGTGTTAATACCAAACTTCTTCATTCTTCACTAATACAGGACAATGGATGAGGTACTGGAAAATCTGAGCATCTGAATTTAGAGGTTACTGAGTAGCTTGCCTACAACGGCACTCCAAGAAACTGAACCAGAGGCATCTCAAAAAGAAAAGAAAAAAATCGTTAAAGAGAAAAAACATCATTAGCTATAACAAAACGGTTGTAATACTATTCAGTCCTCCTGTGGTGTCCTCCCAAGTCTATCACATAGGCTCCCAGTTACTTGCCCTCAGCCTACGTCACGGACACACATCCAGCGGAGGAAGGCACGTTACAATGCAGCAGCATCGTGATAACCTTACAGGAGCAAAAGAACAGCTGTATTGATCCACCAGCTCAGTGTCTTGCCTCAGCAATGGACAATACCAAATAACTAGAGAACAGAATCTTCAACAAGCAATCTTCAAGGTCATCTTTGCACCTTGCTATCTGCTTAGATGTTGCAGATCACTCTTTGAAAGTAGGGAACTTCTTTTGGAGCTGTGAGATACTTAATCACTCCTCTTTACCTTAGGAACTGTCTGTATTTGCGATGCATTGACCATTAGCCCTTCCTGACTCCCTGCCGTGATGTACAACACAGGGCTAATAATGACCATTCTCAATGATATGTCTGAAAAATAATATAATATAATATTAAGGCATCCTGACTCTTTACTCCCACCGTTGTTTTCTGCTCACTGTAATAAAAATGCTGTTAGTCAGTCCTTTTCTCTAGGGAGAAGAGATGCCAACACAGAGAAGGTGACTTAGAGAAGACAAATGAGAAAGGTTGGATAAATACCTCATTTAGAGCTTGATTGTGCTATTGTTATTCATGAAGAATAGTTGCTTACTCCTATCAGGACCTACTCTTGGATTGGCCTTGACATAATTCTTGGCCTTAGCAAAGGCTGCAAAAAAGGTCCTTAAAATGCCATGGATTTTCAGCAACATATGTGTTAAGCAAAACAGGTGACCTTAGCACAACAGCCCATTCTGCAGTGTGGCAGAGCGAGCTTCCCTTGGCATGGCCAGCAGCTGTTGTATAGGGCTCAGGACAAGTCTTAGCTGTCAGTCTTATTTCAACTACTTGCTAGGCTAGTAGTTCGCTGCATGGCCTGGCATCTCAAGAAGCAATATAACAACTAAAAAAGTCAAAAGGAAAATGAGACAAGTCAATCAACCTAACATTTTTTCTAATGCAGCCTGAGTCATTATTGCAGTTAGTAAGCCACATCTTACTGCTTTAGTCAAATGATTGCTACCATCATATATTACCTTAAAATCTATCACTATTAGAGGATGAATGCTGGAAATTCAGGCTCCTCATTATCCTCAAATGTCTCTGCATTAAGTCAAAAGAGAAACTTTTTTTTTTTTCTCCTATCTGGGCCATGAAACAGGGAAAGTTTATCAAATAGCAAAGGCTGTTGCAGCAGCTGTCATACAGCCCAGCCAGACATCCATTCCATGGTTTTCCTGAAGGCAATGAGGCTGTGAAATACTCAGGGAAATACAAAGCCCACCTTGCAAGATGAGGCTAGCACATCAACCCCAGTTTTAATAGAGCTCATGCATTTATGCAAAGACGGAGAGGAGCCTATATCAAGCAAAAAACCCTGGGCATGTGGCCTGGAAAATGCGTGGCTATGTCATACTGTGTCGTATCACTGCACTGGGGGTATGTACTCATCACTGGCTCATCTCTAGTAACGCTTTGCTAGTACATCCTGGTTTTGCTCTAAGACATATTAGCTGTGGACAGTCTTTGATTGCTGTGAAATTTTGGTGAAGAATTTGGAAGGGATGCCCCCAGGACTCTACACCACTTTTATAGAATTTAATCAGCTGTATAAGCCTCATTTAGGGAATCCCCAGTAATCTCCTGTCTCATCATTGTGCTTCTTAAAACCTTAATCCGGTTTTCTTATTGAGATCGTCTCTATCTTCCAACTACCTTCCCGATTACTTAGGACTGCGGGTTGTTTTTTCAGTTTCTGAGGCTTCCTACCATCCCTTACAGGTCCACTCAGAGAATTTTTACTTCTCCCAAAAGTCCCGTAATTCACCTCCCTGCCCACCACAACACAGATAAAACGATTGACATCTGCCAATGGTAGACTCAGTCATGGTAAATGGAAAAGGGTCTAGCTATCTTATGCTTATTGTGGGATGGTATAGGACATGATCCTGAATTTGGGCAATTACTTACAGCTGCTCTGTGGGGATACTTTTATTTATGCACAAGAAATCATTGGCATGTCCATACCCACAGTTCCTCTACCTATGCTATGGGAATAATAGCATTGATCCTCCTAGTACAGTGCTGCAGCGCTGAAGCTCAAAACTACTGACTTTAAAACACCACGTGTATCTACACTGTGACTTTCCCAGCCTTGGTGGTTACTTAATGCTATTTATGAATGTTTACGCCTGTCTTTAATTTCCTGTGGTGCTTGAAGTCCTTCTCTGAGACTTGCAAAAATGGCATCGTATATTTCCCAGAGAACCTTTTGATCAGCATAAATAAAACACTATGCAGCAGCTTCAATTTCCTGATAATTAAACGTAAAACTTTTCTAAAGTGCTGGATTCAGGGCAGCTATAGGAACAAAATACTGTTGCTGAGGAGAATTCAGAGTCCAATTTGTGCACCAAGTTCGCTTGAACACCTTGATGCTCACGTGTTTCTTAAAGCTGCACATTTAGGCACAGTGTTAGGAAGCTGGGAAGGTATATAAAGGAAAAGTTAGGAAGGAAAACAATCAGATCGCTGGCATTTTGTACGGCTGGGGGGAAGCAGGCAAGTATTAGAAAGGAGAGACAGGAGGAAGCAGCCAGGATGTCAGAAGTGTTTTGTCTGTTTGGGTAGAGAAACACACTGATCTCCAAAATGTTTTAGAGAAGATTTGAGCAGATAGGGCTCAAAAGAGACGGGGACCAAAGACTGAGCCAACAAGTCGTTGAAAGGGTTTTCAATCTATTGTAGACTTAAAAAAAAAAACAAACCCAAAGCGGTTTTCAATAATGCTATTTCTTTGTTTCCTCTGCTGCTGCTCTGCTGTGACTAAAGAAATTTTTAATCTCATCTTCTCAGTCTTCTTGGAGCCACAGCTGTGGCCTATGACAAAAACAGTCTGTTCTCATGGAAATACCTGTGACTGGAATGAGGAGCCAGTCCAACCCCAACAGGAGCAAGGAAGGACTCACAAAGGCTTTGAGACAAAGCCCTGATTAATGCATTTGCTAATTCATTGCACTTTCGTTTGCTAATCAGCAAGCACAATGGAAAGAAGAAAAGCCAACAATACAGGCCACATCCTTGGCTACTGTAAACACCAATTTATACCAGCTAAGATTCTGGCCCCTTGATACTCCAAGGAGAAAGATACTTGATCGCTACCTGGTTTGATATAAGCAGCAATTACCCCCTGGTTGCTGAGCTGAATTTTAGAGTTATGGGCCAAATTATTTGAGCAGGCACATTCTGAGTTATCCATCATGCAAAATCCTTTGTGCAGAGCTGCAAAGTTATCACTAACTGTACATTAAAATAATCTCTTTTCATTTTAGTCATACTGTACCGACCACATATATACTTTCCCTCTCATGAAGCAGTTCTGCGTTCCTGTGAGATGGGCTGCTCATGAAACTAGTCACCTAAATAGCACCAGCCCTGGGTAGGCCAAAGAGCACCATGAATCATTCCTTAAGGAGAAAAATTATGCTAATTTGCAGATCAAAAAGAGAGCACTGCTCACAACTAATAAATGTCTGTATATTAATAAGGAAATTTTACTCCTGTTGGCATTCAGAGCTGAGGTAACTGGCTCCTAAATGAACTCAGTTCCTTCCAAGGAGAGCATCTGCTAAGTTGGACAAAATAAGCAGGATACTAGTGCTTTTTTCCCCCATAACTGTTCAGTGCTTCATGCAGTAGCTGTGGAAACCCACCGTATGACTGAGCCATCTGGACATGTGTTTCAAAACTCTCACTTCAGAGAAACGTTCATGCAGGTTTTGTTCTTCCAAATCTATCTGGAGCTTGTCCAAACAGACAAACTTTGTGCAAGGGAGGACGCTGGGCTGCACATCAGAGCACCTTTGTTTACTGGTAAATCCCACACAAGGACCAGTACAGGAACCTTTGAAGGATAAAAGCATTAATCTTTCTCAGTACTCCCTGCCAATAAAATTAGGTATAAGTTACTTATTGACATAGTCACTAAGCAGACTGACGGCTTGAAATGCTTTCCTATTCTTAGGTGGAAGCTGCTTTATACACTCAAAATATTTTTTACTTAGGTGACAAAATATGTTTTCATAATAATTAGTCCAGTAGAAATATCCTTATGCTATCAGTCAGTGAAAAATGATAAAGACCAGTGGCTTGAACTTTTCTTAAAACCTAGAAAAGGAGAACACTTAAAGAGTTAAGAAATTGCATGTGATGAACCACATAATTCTGATGGTTTTAATCTTAAGTAAAAAAAATACAGGGCCACATCTTGACATTGATGGAACTATGCTCATGATGCCATGGCAGAATGTGATTCATGGTTGCATTTTTTTATCCTTCCATTCCCACTGTGCTTGTTTATTCACATAAAAACATGGACTAGCTTAGATAAAAATGCAGCTGAAATACATAATGGAGGCAGCAGCCATTTTCTTAAATCCACCAGAAGGGCTATTGCTGAATGAGTTCTGTGGAGCTGAAAGTCCTGCCTGGCACTCAAGATATGACACAAGCCATCAGAAAAGCAATTTTGTCCTTTGGCTATGGTCATAAATTGAAACACAGCGTATTGTGACTGAATGTAAGGGGGGAAAAAATGATTAAAACAATTAAGCACTGGATCGTATTGCCCAGAGAGGCTGTAGGGTCTCTGTCCTTGGAGGCTGCTTTGTCTTGTCTGAACAAAACCCTGAGCAACCTCATCTGAAATCAATACTGACCACACTGTGAACAGGAGGCTGGACCTGAGACCTTATGTGGTCCCTTCCCACCACAACGATTCTCTGATGCCATCAGGCATAAACAATCTTTGCTATTTATATTTGTGTTTAAAATAAAGCCAGAGAAAATGGGTAACTCCTCCACTGAGAATTTAGAGTATCTTAATATAGTTCTTAAAATTTGTATTCGACAGTTTCGATGTTCTACCTAGATGAGAGCAAACACAGTGAGGATGATATCCTATCGTGAACCCATTTAAGGTTTTTTTTTTTTTTCCCCATAGGCTCTTGTCTTGAGGAAGGAAAAGGAACATCTGTTCTTTTGGCTCCAGTTAAGAGTTTAAGTCTTCCCAGTCTTGAGGAGTGCTTCATAAACAGTCTGAGATTACTGGATGTTCCCACAAAACTGTTTGTGTAATCAGGCTAAGATGGTTGCAAAAGCAGCAGCACTGAGGCTGCCATGCAGTAGTAAGAAAACCTGCAGCAGCGTGCAGTCCATCGCTTCAGATTTGCCTTTTAGATAATGAGGGGTCTGAGGGCATTCAGGACTATAAATCAGCCCTAGATTAATTTTTTATTCTAAAAGCAGATTCCAAATTTCAGACACGCTCACAAATAGACAAGAATTGTCACTCTCCAGTCAGCAGTTAGCTGGGTAAGAAAAGGGAATACAGACTGGTTGGCATGTGTATCTCATCCATCTTCTGAGTCTTCCAGGACCATCTTGATTACTCTGATGAAGATGAGTGACAGCAAAGCTGCATAAAATCCCCCCTCTCCTGCCCTGTGACATACAACACAGTGGTTGATAGCACACAGGGGCAAGAGTCCACCGCCCCATCCATCCATCCATCCCCTCCCCATCTCCTGCTAGGTGCCTGCCAGAGCTGCCCCCACCCATGGCTCCCGCTGGGCTGCATCTGCTGACTATTTTTGGGGTGGGCCAGTGGGACTTAAAGTGGCAGAGGCAGCTTCAACAAATTTATGTGTTTCCTTCAAATACTGGACACAGAAAATTCCAGAAATGTTTCCTGGATTCCCAATTCCAAAAATAGGCCTTGAAACAAAATGAAGTTCATGCCCATTGTGCTAGAACACTTTCATTTTCTCATCTTCTCTGGGTTCAGGCAGAGGATGTGACTACTTTTTCAGCATGATTTAGGAAGATAGCAGGGTAGTGCAGAAGAAACAAACTGTCTCTGGAGCTTTGGAGGCTTTGCCTTCACTCAGGAGGCAGCCTGAGTCCCCTCCACAAGCAACTCAGGAGAAAAATACTCAGAACTCTCTTTAGCAAAGTTTCCTGCATTTCAATGAATGATTATTTAATGTCTCCAGGTTCCTGACAGGACTGCTGTTTTTTTCCGTGCAATTAAACACTTCAGACCTCAGTATGTCTGGCAGAGAGTTTCTGAGGAGTCCAGGGCCAACGGCTCAGGACCAGCCACCCCAGGTCTGGGGACACCATTTCTGTTCCCTGAGATTTTAGATATCATGAGCGTGTTTACAGGAAAAAAAATGACATTTGACCACAGAGGCACTACCCACAAAATGGTACCAAATTTCCCTGCTTTGTTTTATGACCACAAGGAGTTGTCCCATTAAAGACTGTAAAATCAAGTGGCACCCACCTCCCAGGTCGGTTAAATTGCCACCATCCTCCTTTTCCATTTTCAGCTGCCTCATCCTGCCACGCTGTCATTGCCACAAAATACCTCCCTCACATCGCTGTCCCAAATGTGCCCTTTCCTTTAATACCATTTCTATCACTAATCACTTAACACCAGCTTTTGTAATCTGTATTTTATTGGCTAACTGAGGATTATTTGGAAACTCAGAATTAGGAGGACTGTTAAAGACAGGGTAAACAAGACCCTGCCTCCATCTATGCTTTCATTTCCCATTAGCTCCAATGGAGCCAGGATGCCACCTTTGGTGTCGAGAATTAAGTACCTACAAGGCATTTTAAAATCTGGGTTGTTGATCCTAAGTGCAGTAAATCCATTGGTATACAAAAGAGATGCCGTTTGGACTGAAAATCCATGAAAAGCAGTCACACTTGGAATCTTCTTCCTCACTAAAAAGAACATGCCATTTTCTTTAGCCCTAGCAAGGTGAATGCCATGATTTCTAATCAATCTGGTACACAGTCAGTTTAATCAGTTGTTTTGGGATGGCTCATTCTCTGTGTGCACAGATGCTGTAGAGCCATCGCAGTGCTGTTTTTCTTTCCTCAACTACCAGGCAGAAGCCACTGTCAGGGTGTCCCAAAAGGCAGTGTCTGGAGAGCCTGAATGAAGTTTCTCATATGTGAAATTAAAGCCAGTGCTGTTTTTCTCATCAGGGAGCTATCTGGTGTGCATCATGAATGTCAGGTAAATGCAACCCTGATCAGTTATAAGGAGACAGGATCAAGACTGGAAATTAAAAAGCTGTCTGTCTTTGCTTCAAAGCTGGTGGGGACAAAAACTTAAAGGATGAAGAGAGTAATCAATCCTGGGAATGTGCTGTGTGGACTTTGGAGAAGTGAGAGTAATTATGCCCTCTAATCTCTCCCTGAAGCCCTTAGCAGCATGCGACCAGGTATTAAATGAGTAATTCAGGAAGGGAGAATAGAAAATAACCATATACACAAATACTAGGTGTAGTGAGTTTCCTTCTTTTAAAGTTCCTTATTTCTCAGCATGTGGAGCCAGCTACATACCTTCAAACCAGCATCTCCTAAGGCCTTGTCTTGCCTTACACTGAAATCCCCAAAAGGGATCTTTGGTCCCAGCTTTCGCCTTTGATGCCTGCCTGTAAGGCTCACAACTGCAGCTGCCACTGCTGCTGTCCTGCAGAGCTTGTGGACCCTCATTTGGACCTGCTGGGATGGACTGCGACGGGTGAAGCTGGGGCTTACAGGGGGTCCTGAGTAGCAGCACTGACGGTAGCAGAGCCTCTGTGTTTGCATTGGCTCCCAGCCGGGGATGGCCAGGCTGTGAGCCTGGGTGCACTGAGCACACCACGCAGCGTCTGAGAAATGGGCTGGACTTCCTCACTTGTATTTCTAACCCAGACAGAGGAGCCCAAATATGCCCTTTACAGACTGAGTTACTTTCCCAGCAGCACTGACCTCAGTATTCATGTTTTGAACAAAACTCTAAATCTCTTTCATTGCCTCCTGAGGGGCCGAAAACAGCATCTGTGATTATTGCACACATGTTTTAAAAGATGATCACTGCCATTCACACAGACCAGGGACTTTCCCATGCATACTGCTATGAGTGTTCTCCCCCCAGCCCACACATATTTTGGGGCAGCAGAGAAGGAAGAACCCTATCTTTCCTTTAGCACATTTCACACTTACTCTTGCTGTTGTATTTTCCTGCTCCTCTGAAAAGGGAACACTCTTTCCTTTTCACATAGCTTAGCCTTCGGTAGTCAAAAGGTCTGACTCACCCTCATCCTCCCATGTTCCCGTTTATTCCTCTGTAGAATAACCCATGTTTGAAACACAAGAGAAACTCCGAGGGTGTTCTACGACATAGGTGTGATACAGAAAACAATTCATAATCAAGGCAAAGAATCTGATGATATGATGTTATCCATCAAGGTATGAAAGATATATGTTTATACACTAATGAGATAAAAGGAATTATTCAAAAGAAAGCACAGTTGGCTTGGAGAAAGCTGAGAGGTCTCTGATGAACCCTCACTATCCACTAACTAGCTCCAGTTAAACCTGGGAATTTCTCAGTGGAAATTGTTTCATTAGAAAAGACAAATTTTTCAAAACCAAAGCATTACACAACAAAAGAGAAAGCTGAGACTAATTTTTTGACTTAGAAAAAATAAAATCATCTTAAAATGTTGAGTGAAAAATTTTTACCTGCAAAAACTCTACTTGCAAAAAACCTCCTATACCTAGGCTAGTAGTAATAGTAAAAATATTAAAAATTTAGAAGAGAGGCATTGGAAGACAAAAGCTTTCTAACATTCCAAAAGAAAGTAATAGTTTTATTTTTATTTGGGCACTGTACTTTTTTTTTTTTTCCCAAGCTTCATTCCAGTTTCAGGTAGGACAAATTTTGTAGACACTCACAAGTTTTCAGAGGCAAGGAAAATCCATTTCAGCTGCAACAACTAGTAGCCAATTAATTATAAAGTGATCCTTTCCAGGAGAATACCCAAGTGCAAGTTCAGTAACCAAAGAACATTATTTCCTTAGCGTGTGCCAGAATAACACTCCTAGGCTTTTTACATAAAAGACCACCCATTCTTTGTGAAAAAGGAAAAAACAACAAAAGGCCACCATGCATCTGACTATGAGTTGGCAACTGGGAAAGAAGATGATAATGACATGCTTCAGTACATCAATAATAACAATTTTACTGTTTATTACTTCCAACATTTTCATTGAAGATACTGATGATACAAGCCAGGTCCCACCTGTCCCTGAGGACCAGCATGAGCTGCAGTCACTACCTTTTGCTGTCTTTCAGATGGTTTGTGGTCCACAGACTGTAGATGGAGGAGGTTCTTGCTTCTGTTTTTACTCCTTTATCACACAGTTTCCCCCTCCCCAGTACAGGAAGGACGGACTCACCCACTGTTGCTCTGAGTTACTGCTCCAAAGAGTGATCTTCCCCTTCCCAGAAGAGTCATGCATCATTTGGCTGTTGTGGAGCTGAGAAAGTCCCTCTCTTGGTGGTGATTGCGAGCAACCATGAGCCACCTCCCTTATGTCCCCAGGGTGAGCGAGCAAACTCTCCACTCTGAGACGAGCCTGGTCTATAGGTGCAAGGATAACACAGAGTTACTCTGATGTGCTCCCAAAGACAGCCACTGCCCTTGCATTAAATTCCTTGCAGATAAAACTAAGCTGAGTTCACAGCTTTGGCGCCAAGGGAAGAAAATCTGTGTTTCAGTTAAAGAAGAAAGGGAGAGGAGTAGATTCAGTGGAACATTATTAACCTCTTTTTTTTTTTTTTTTTTTTTAACCAGAAATGTTTGAAATTGAGTTAATGATTCTCCTGCTGTTCTAATTTTAAATATTTCCTTTACATCACTGAAAAGAATTCAAAACTTGCATTTAGTAAATCCAGTGTGCAAAAAGTCCTTTGGGCTGGTAATAAGACTTTTGAAGTTGCAGAAATCCATCTGCGAAAAAACATTCACTGGGTCCATTAATGTGGAGTGCGTCTTCAAAAGGGAAGGCTGACCTGGCTACTGGAAAGTAATTCCTTCTCTTGCTCAGATGAGACTTTGATCTTTTTTAATCCAATCATGAACCTTACAAAGCCATTCATAGTAATTGCAATCTTTGAATAGTACACTGACCTTTCATATTTTAAAAATGTAGCCCTAAAAATAACTTAATTTTTTAGAAGTAGACTTAGCATTTGCAGTGCTGTGGCACTATCAATGTGTTTTGTCACTTCTTAGCTCAAGAAGTTTTCAAGATGAAGGTAGTTTCACTGAGTATGATGAGAGAAGGGCTGTTTATTTTTCCTCTCCATAACTATTTTTGTGTACTACTTCATACCTTTATTCTCCATCAGCCTATCAAAAACACAATGATCATTTTTTCCTGCCTTCAAAAGATACCCTACACTTGCAACTGGGGATAAGCATTAAGTGAAGGCTTTGCGAGCAGCTATTTTAGAAGAAAAATAATGCATGGAAAAAATTCTTTAAAAAGCTCAAAGGCAATAAGATTCTTCTTTTCTAATTTGGGAAGTTATTAGATATTTCCTTGTTATTGTTAGTAGTGGTAGAAGCTCTGTGTGTTCAAAGAGCTCTCAGATGAGCTGGAGGGACATCAGAAGGGATACTGCTTTAGCGCTGCCAGTTTCACTGCAGGAAAGTCTCCTTTGCCAGCGAAGGTTTGGTCATGGTAGAGCTGAGCTCCTCTGAAGCTCCTTCTCCCAACTTATTTCCCCACACAGCCCAGATGCGACCTGGGTGGTAAAGACTGGGGTCAAGGCGGTGTCAGCTAGTGCAGCTGTTACACCCACTAATTTTATATCTTTTCCACCATACCCTGCAATACCTTATTCTGAGTGAACATCCCTACCATTGGGTCACCTGCCTCTCTCCAGTCTAGGAGCTGACAGCATTCCTACCAAATTTCCAAGCCTCCCTGCTATATTGACGGTTGAGATGAAAATTGACAACAGTCTCGTACAGAAATATAAGACTTCATTTGAAACTCAGATTAATTTCACTCTGGAGTGTGGCTGCGTTTTTGGAAACTGAAAAAACATTATTTCAAAAGCCCAGATCACTTGTAAAATTGTATCAACTTCAACATTCATTAACAACTTGCAAGCTATGCAGATCCTGTTTGAACAGATATGATCAGTAAATAAGGTTTCAAGTATTTTCAGTACAACTCTATAGGGTTTCCAAAAAGGCTGTGAATAATGTTAACTGTAAGTACTTTACCATAATGGCAATGAACAAATAATAAATTTAGTGTTGAACAAAAACGTACATTTCTGGAAGGATCCATACAGTGATTTTTTGTAGTGGCAAGCATTTATATAGCTGATGAAATGAAGTAGTGATGTACAGGGAAAATGAGGAGATACCGTTTCATGTCTTGTGTAACCCTGAGTTTGCTAATGCAAAGCCAAGAGATATTTTGGCAAAAGCCCATGTATTTGTGTAGAAAAAGCTTTCAGAAAGAAGGCTTATATAAAATTCTCAAGGACTTTTTGCCTAGAGCTGATAATGGTTGAATTTATGGCTATTACTGTCAAGAAAACTGCTTTCAAATTGAAATCATCTGAACACGAGGAGAAGGAGCTGAACTGAGTCCAGATGAAAGAAAGGCTGTTTTCAGCCACAAGGTACAGCCGGTATCTGCGTTGGTAGACTGATAGCCTGACAGGGTAGGAAATCTGCACGGACCTAGTAGAGACAAATGAATGCTGAATGGAGATTTATTTCTCTCAGGCGCTTCCAAAAGGAAAAGCTTCATATCACTTGCCACATATTGTACATGTCAGAGCTATTAGTGACCCCCAGCTGTAGTTGGTTAGGGAGGGCCAGATACCTTATGCTGCCGCTGGACCTCTGCCATTGCGCACAGCCCGTCTTTCTCACCCGCTCCCCAGGAAACCTACTACATGTCCTTGGCTTGTTTTTTCTTTTCCTCTTTATAGCACTCTTTGCCGGGTGCTAGACAACCCTGTTAAATATTTGACATAAGTACAAATAGGAGAAAACAACTACCATATTTCCAAAAGCAATAAAAGGACACATGCAGGGATGAGAGGATGGGGAGAAAGCGGGGACATTTAAACCACCAGGTCCCCTGAAGACTCAGAGGACTGCTCGATCCAGGCCCCCGATGCTCTTTGCACCAGGCTTCTCCAACACCCTGGCCACTTGCAGGGTGAGCAGAGGGAACAGCTCATTGGTTTTTTGTTGCCCCGGTGAAGCACTGGTCGTGCCTGGAGGGGCTGTGGCAGGATACGGCCTCTGCAGGGTGCATCCAGTCCTGCCAGCTGCCTGGGCAGGCCTCAGGCTCCCACCCCTCTGCCTGAGGCCCCCAGCCATAAATAACACTGCTGCTTCTGAAAGGGATTTAACAAGACAGACGTAGGCCACTCTAGTCAAAAAGCCACCTGAATGAGACCCTATGACCAGAAAAGAAGATGTGAAAGAGAAAAACAGCACAAGCAAAGCCCCACTGTCCGGTTTTTGTCCTCCATCAGAAACAGGGGACAACTGAAATAAGCCATTTCAAGTACTTTCTGGTGGCTTAGGTTTAAACAACCTTCCTGAAAAAAGAGAAACATAAAGCCTGTTGGCCTTGTGGTCCAAAAACCTATGGTGTTGTTGAAATCTTTCTTTTACTTGGTCTCTTCGGGTGCCCTGCTGTTTCGTAGTGATGCCCATGTCATTAAGAGAAGATGCAAACACATCTGGAACAGTTTCTTTTTCTCCAGACTAACTAGATTTACTTGTTGTCTCATAAAACAGCCTGTAATAATGCAACTTGAACCGCAGCTTTATCAGAATGACAATTTATGACTTTTCTAGATGTGTTTTGATATCCTCATACCTAAACCTTAGTGTTACAGGATTAAGCCATTTCTTCTATGAGAAATTATCTGCCTGCCTTCAGGTTAGTTTATGTGCTGACTTTGTTGCCAAGAGTCAAGCTAGGCACAGCTGAGTAATGCCTCTATAGAAGCAGTAATTATAATTTTCATCATTAGGTATTTGTTATAACCATGTCCGAGTCTCACCTAACAGTTCAGTCATAAACCACAGCCAAAATATCCCCTGTATTTGCAAAGAAATGCCCCTTGTCCCGAATAGTTTTTCTGTTACCACAGTGGAAACAATTACTATTGAATTAACTGGCACTGATAGTGCAGAATAAAAGCTGACCTGATTGTTCAGTGTGAAAAGCCAAAATTTCATTTCCTATGTTCGTTTTCACCAGGCTTTTTTATTTTCCTTTATATGAACCAAATAACGATCAACAGTACAGTGGTATTTTATAGTCCCCTGCTTCCATTCTACCTCCAGTGTTAGATGTCTCTGAAGGCTGTGATTTTAGTATACGAACAGTCATCTTAAAGCAAACAAATCTGTGAATTGAAAGAACATGTAAGGTTCAGACAAAAAGTTGCCTTGGAAAAAAGCAGTAGACTAAACTGATTCTATGCAAAATTAAAACAGCCCTCCCTCATGGCTACAGCAAAAAGAAAACGCCATGCATGAAAAACAAGTTACAGAAAGGTGGAAAACACGTCACCATGTGGATGACAGCAATATATATTATCCCTAAGCAGTGATAATTCAGATGGAGACAGCAGCCTGTATGAGTCGGAAAAGTTTTATCTGAATATAGCTAAAATAGGAAAAAAACCAACTGAATACAAATTACAGGGAACTTAAGAGATGGAGCAAAATCATCTGATCACATCCAAACTTTGGGGATATTTAAACCAATTACAAATCTCTGGAATGACTCCAGCTTCATAGTTAAATCATAAATCTTCACAGGGCCAGAGGAGAAGACAATTAAGACATTCTGAAATTTTGGGACAGAAAATAAAGCAAGAAATGTAACTGATTTGAAGGAAAGTTCAAAAACCCAAATCTAAACTGGCAGCCAGACAAGAAAATGATTATAGGCTAGCAGATCACCAGAAATGATCAGGATTCTAGAAATGCCATTTTTTTAACAGATCTGTGGACATGATCCTTTACCCTTGCACCCAAAGAGCTGGACAAAAATTATCATTGATAATATATAATCCTAAAATGGCAAAACCATTGCAAATGAAAAACGTTTCTGGTCTACACACTTCAAGCACAAGAACAGTTTTAGTTTGAACAACCTCACTGAAGGTTCTCACACAATCTGTGCACAAAGAAAGCATCAAGCATCCCAGTGATGCTTCCTACCATATGTGATAGAGGAATAACCCAAACCTCAGAGAAAAAAACCCACAACTTCCTTTTAGAATGTTTTCGTACCAAACTGTTGCACTCTGACAAGAAAAAGAAAGAGACCTAGTTACTTTTTTCAAAGCTGCCTACCCAGATTTGCACCGAGACGACTGTCAAAAGCTGTGCCAGTTTAGGTTTCAGTGGTTGCATGCAATGCACAGAAGCAACGCATCGCAGTGGCCATCAGTCTGGATGCTGCTGCATGAGACAGTCCTGTCCCTCAGTGCACACGCGTGCAAACAGGCACAGCTGACACAAGAGAATAACAGCCCTGGCACAGGGCAGGTTAAAGTGATACCACAAAGCTATGACAGGGAGTTGATTTAATTTAGTTGGGTTTCCTATTTGCAGGTTCTCAGGTTTTACTTAGAGTTAGTTCTACACATGGATTCATCATTATCATCAGCTCAAACTGCTGCAAAATACTCTTGTGTGTCAGTGCAGCCAGGCCAATGAGGGAATATTGGGCTGGCAATGAGTATTTCATTATTACCATCACCTATAGTAAATTGCGGTCATCCTACATACCAGTAAAGAAGACATGTAGTAAAAATTAGGTCGGATGCATCAACTAGGAAAAGATTCTTCACCCAAAGGGTAGTGGAGCACTGGAACAAGCTCCCCTGGGAGGCAGTCATGGCGCCAAGCCTGACAACATTCAAGAAGCATTTGGACAACGCCCTCAGACATATGGTGTGATTTTTGGGGTTGTCCTACGCAGGGACAGGAGTTGGACTCGATGATCCTTGTGGGCCCCTTCCAACTCAGGATATTCTGTGATTCTATACTGCAGAAATAATACTCCCAAATAACGATGGGTTTCTTGTGTGGGTTTGTGTCTGATATGCAAAGATTTAATGAAATATGACAGTACCTTCCTAATGAGGGATCAGCAACTCAGAATATTTATCTAAATGGCAGTGATACTTCTGTATTTTTTATCTTTAATATCTTTGGTATTTTGGTAGGGTAAACATACACATCAGACATGCAGAGGGAGGGGAAAAAAAAAAATACATGGCTTTGCTCATCTACTTCTGTGCAAAATATCACAGCCCAGGCATTTGCAAGCAGTAGAGATACAAATAGTGTTCTCTTGGTTTGGGAAGGTGTTTGCTGCCACCTGAAGCAGGAAGCCCAGCTAGCTGCTCAAAGATTGCAGAGAAATTTGGATCCCTAGTACCTAGCCTTCAGGAAACATAAGGGGAAGCGTTTCCCAGGCCAGCATAGCTACATCAGTACCCTTTCTTTTCTCACTGTGTCCGCACATTACTCCAAGCCTGTAGCCTCGAGGGAAAAGCAGAGAGCAGCAATGCAGGACAGAGCACTAGCTTCCACAAGGAAATCCTGCAGAAAACCCACAATGGAAAAATCACTTTCTATCTCTGATCCTCTTCTGCTGAATGGCCTCTTCCTCCAGCAAGCACTGAGCCCGGACAGTGGAAGGAAGCACCTTTTTATGGCCTATTCCTGGCTCAGAGATAGGTTTGAAAACTCTGGGTGGATAGTCACATTTGGGTTTCTATCTCTCGGAAAGTTAATATTAACCAAGGGAAGCAACTGTTTTTAAATATTGACTCCACTGTTTCACTGTCACAGAGGAATCTCTGGGGTACTCTTAAGGAAAACAAAGGAGAAAAAATTTTGGGGTCTGAATTTAATCAAAGAACATTGTGCAGTGACAGAAGAACAGGTCACTAGTACACAGCCTCCCAGCTGCATTAATGCAAACCTTCAACTCATGAGATTACAAGAGCAACAGAAGCACAGATGCTTGACTGCCTGGAGTGAAGTGGAGATTTGGGAAAGCTCCTAGGAAACTCAGCCTCTAGTGGCAGCGAAACGTTTCAATGATGGCAAATTCCTGACTTAGAGGAAAAAATGCCAGGATCCGTGGTAGGTACTAACAACTACAGCAGATGATCTCCTTAATCCTTGAGAGGCAAGATCTCTTAGTTCAAAGGCGCCCACTCCAGTGGATATCGCTGTATTGCTGGAAAGGGCCATGGATATCCTCTGTGAAACAACCCTATGCACATGCGTTATGCCAAGCTGGTTTGCATAATGTGAGAAGAGATAAAAACCTTTTTGCCTAAACCTCAAATCTACTAGGGCTTGGCTTTATTGTAGTTGTCTCAAAGGAAAACTGAAATTTCTTGGTTTCATCTGGATCTGGAAGAGGAACTTACCAGAATCCTATTAAAAAAGGTTGTTTGCATCATATTTTTACCAAGACTAGTTCAGGCTGTATCAGAAATCAGAAAGGAGGACGAGCCTCAAAGAGATTTATGGCCTTATTGGCAGCGGATCAAGGCTGGCCCTGTGACCTCCTTCAGATAGCTGGAAGTGAGAGAGAAGGATATCAGGCCATCAGTTGCTATATCCTCCGATTCCACTGCTGGGGAAAAAACAATACTGATAGTGAGTTGTGTCCATAATCCTCCAGTTTGGCTGTCAGAGGGAAACAGTTATCTTAAGAGTTGCACAAGTAGCTCAGAATAAGAGACCTCAGTGGTTATTTGCTTTGGAGTTATTCACACACTTGAGTTTTTAAATGCTGCTGCAAAAGGAAGTATTGAATTTCCCCACTGCTGATGTCAAAACAGGTTTTTGAATAAGATAGTGATACTCAGTAAATGCAGAAGATTGGAACTACTCAGGATAATAACAAAAGCACAAACTGAAGCTATTTGGCCTTGAGAAACTGCTCCCTTCAAACTTATCACAGCATATCCTCCTGGTTTTTGTCACTTCCATCTTTCTGGTCCTTCTTTGCATGGCTTTCTGTCCACTACATCCCTGGGCTTCATTAATGCTTATTTAGTTCAATGGTACTGGGGGAAAACTGAATCTTCCCTGTGAGCTGGCTCCTTTCTCTAAAAGTTCCCCCAAAAAGTAGAATTACTCAGCCAGCCTTTGCTTATTTATGAGGTCCTGCAATTGCTACCTGTAATTTCTTCCTGGGGTCTGTCTATGTATGTCTGTAATAAGCATCTAGCCCAAAAGATATGGAACTGATTTTATAAATTACATTTTTTTTTCTATATGGCTGACATGTTATTGGGTTGGGTCTTTTTTTGCTGAAGTAATTTATTTATATAAACACAACCCATTACATATGGAAGTATCCTGAGAACAGCTCAGCTATGAATGTGATGAAACATTTTACACAGTGAATGTTGCTGAATAGATTTGGTGAACTATCTTATAGCTACCGAGTTCTCCGATTTCTTATTATCCTTGCTGCGACATATATTGATACCAGGAATTTTATACATTGTGGCTTATAAAAAAAAGCCAGATGAAGTATTGCAGCTGTGATTTGCCTCTCCATAGGCAACCTCTCACCAAGAACATGCTAAAGTGTTTGATCACAAAGTAAGTGTGAACCACTCAGAATGACCACAATTCTAGCTATGCAGATCTTGAAAGATATCTTTCATGATTCTCCAGAGTGAGCAGAAGCTTTGGTTCCTCCTGTTGGATAAGAAATGAAAGTCTAAGAATGACATGGCAGCTGTCACAAACTCTGGGTCAAAGAGTGTATTTATAACTTGGCTATTCTGACTTGCTCCTAACCCTAGCCGAAAGTCCTAGGAGGAACACAGCCCCATGACCTTTGGGAATCCAATCCATTCAGAGGTCTGGGCAGTTTCAGACCAAGAAATAACTTTTTTAGAAAAATTACCAAGTTTTCTCAGTCAGATGAACAATCTGTGTCCTGAGACTCATCGGTTACTGCTTTCTTTCAAGCTATATCGGTTCACAGTGGCTGCTAATAGAAGAAGAAACATTTGTCTAAAGTGCCCACCCAGACTATAGATCTTGATCCACTTTCACAAATAAACCCCTGCCTTTTCCACCGGGGAGGCTAGGGGAGCCTGGTGAGAAACGGCAACCTCAGCTCAGTGAATAGAGTTTTCATTCAAAACATGCTATCACTCTCCCTGCTAGGGCTCTCATCAGAGACTGATCTGCTCTTTTGTCCCTAGAGGTCACTGCAAAGCAGAATTAAAGTGCAGTTGTGCTCAGGCAGTGTGGGAAGTTGAGCAGTGCCCTTGGCTCTGTCTTTGTCCCTATTCTTCCATTTACCTGCTTTCTCTACTCATACTGTGCTAATTCTCACAAATAGTCAGTTTTTATTTTATCCTGTGGAACTCTTTTTTACACTGTGTTTATCACAAGTAACATCAATTTTAAAATATAGATGTGTGGCCATATGCTTATAAATAGCATGCATTTCTCCATGCTCCCTCCATGGCTATCATAAGGTAGCTACATGACACATATTTTGTTCAGAAGGGGATAAGTTTTGTTCCTTGGGTGAGCTGCTCAAAGTTAGCATCACTGCAGGGCTCGGATGCCTTGGGTCACAGCACGGGAGCTGAAAATTTGCATAGGTCAGTTAGGAACTTATTAAATAATTTTAATTCATTTTAAGCTATTTGTATGAATGAAACCATCTGCAGGAGAATCAGGCTCACAAACCACAGACATACCAGCAGAGAATTGAGTTCAGCCCCACGCTTCCAACAAGCTCTTGTTGGATGACAATTATAACAGATCTTTAAAGCCTAATAAATACTAACCATTTAGTTCCAGACATTTAGGATTCTTCCAGGATTAGTGACAGCTTAAGGCATGATAGTGGAGCTGCCTATAAGCTGATCTCTTCTAGGACAGTAGATCTGCGTTAATGCAGCCAATTATCCTCATCTGACTTATTTCAACTTTTTTTACCTGCTTTTGTTACCCTCTCATCTTTTTTTGGCCTGGAGTCTGTGGCAGCTGGTTCTTACAACCACAGGCTGGTGACATCCCATCCCATCTTTGACACGAGCTGTCCACAGAGCAGCTAAACCAAAGCAGCCAGTCTCTGCTTAGTCCATTGCCCATGGATATAACTCTGCTAGGTTTCCAGCTAAAGCATGTGGGACATCAGGCTGGAAACACAGAAAGCAATTAAAGGACGAGATCTTCTGACAGAGTTAGAGAAGGAACCAAGTTCTCAGTGAAATGGCCAATTCATTTACTTTTTAAATATTTACTCAACAGAACCCATTTTCCTCAGGAAAGCAAGTATTTCCCCCTGTATTGCTGGAAGATGTTTACTTCTGTCCACCTATGGTACCAACCAACCACAGTCAGCTGCTGCAATTATACATGTTCCAGACAGAATACAGACATCACTTCTTCATCAAATGGGGTGGCTTGTTATTGTAAACTGTGAGATAACCCAGCCATGAGGGCTTACATCCATATTATGTTTGACCAAAGGAAGGAGTCTGCTGCTTCTGTTAGCTGCACTGGACTTTACTGACACATGGAAACATTAGTGAAAAGAAAAAAAGAAAAAGAAAAAAAAAACAAACAGAAGAAAGAAATATGAGTGACAGATGTTGGTAGATAAAGAAGAATTGAGCATCAGATCCAGGAGTCTTTTGTGGCACCAGAAGCTGGGGTATGAGAGAGACACTGGAGGAAAACCATGAAATACTTTCTGTATGCAACAGCAGCCAGCACCAGAAAAGATGACCGAGGAAAGAGAGCACCAGTGGCACTTGATAAATACCACCCTGATTCAGAAGTGGCTAAGTAATAACTGAGAAATGAGGCAGATGTACTTTTTCCCCCCCTGCCTTTTTTTTAGTTGTAAGAGATTATTAAATCAGGTAACATTATGAAATCTTTATAGTCCCTCTTATCTCTGCCTGACCTACTACATGCCCTACTAAGGGAAAAGGTGAGATTGTTTTCAGATCATACACATGGGTATGAAAATACGATGGAGAACTTTTGAAAGATTACTCACTGTGATGTCTGCCCTTTAGGGATGGGGCCAACTAACTGGATTGTCACAGTTTTTAATTACTAAATAATGAGCATAATTTCCAGATAATTTGTTCCACTCAGGTGTGGTTCAAGATCCTTTTAAACAGACAATTATTACCACACTGAAACAATCCAGTAAGAGAAGGCTAGTGGGTACAATGTGAGTCTTAATCTCTAATTAGAGGCATAATTTCTTGCTGTAAGAGACTCCTCCTCTGACCTTCAGCAAGCAACTTTTAATTTCTTTGTTCCCATTTGTAAGGCCAACACAATAGCACTTCCCTACCTCAGAGGGGTGCTATAAGTATCCAAACATTAAATAATTGAGCTATACTGTAAGTACATACAAGTGAATACCATCCACTTTCTATTCCTATCACTTATAGATATTGTAACTGCTATAAAGTCATAAAGTTATAAATTCTCTCTGCAGAGAGAATTAGGCAATTTTCTGTCAATTATCTAGATTCAGTTTACTGTTTTCTGCTCTTCTAATATTGTCTTTTTTTCTAGCAGACCACACTGACAAGAAAAAAAGATATTTGACTGTAAGACCTTTCCATGGTCTGAGACCACATGACAGATGAAAATAGAGCAATATCCTAAAAGTGTTAAAAGAATTTTTCATCTTCACTTTCTAAAAAAAGAACACATTAAATATTATGTCTTTCTGTATAAAAATCTCCTCGTGTACTTTCAGTGAAAATGACTGTTTTCTTCCAAGGGAACAGAATAAGAGAAAATAAAACAATGTAAGTTTTCCTATAAGTGCAGTGTAGGCTGTATTTCAGCACATTTACTCAGCTCTCAGATTAAATTATCTGTCCTATAAATTAGTTGAGAAAAAGTGCTTTAAAAATGTAAGGCATAACACAGAGAAAACGAAACCTCAGACACAACAGCTATTTTTCCACCCTATAAAAGCAGGCTGAAAGTCACAGCTCTCTGCAGTCAAGTTGCCAGGAGGATGGTAACGCTCAGCAGAAGCCAAAGGCAGTAAAGCTTCTTCCTTACCTCAAGCCACAGCCATGCCCAAAATCTCGTTTTAAAGCAGACATCTGCAGGAGTCCCCTCTGTGGCCAGCCTAGGAATCAGACAGCAAGACGATCACAAGCAGTCATTCATGCCACTGCCTATTTTTATAATCATCATCTGGTTTTGAACAAGCTAATGGAGGATATGGAAAGACCAATTAGGTACAAACATGCCTTTTTGAAGCCCACTTTGGCCAGGATGGCAAACAGGATGTCTAACTCATTTTTCACCTCTCCTTTCTTCCCCGTTGCTTGTGCTTTTTAACGCCACACCCACACTCACCTGCCTCCCTTACCAGCTGGGGACTCCAGCCTACAACGTGCTACACCACCTGTGGTGCTCTCCAATCCAGGATGGTCCCTGGCCACCTGGGAGGTACCCCAGAACAGCCTCAGAGTTTTAGGTTCCATAGAGATCTCAGTAACTGCTACCTCCACCTTACTTTTTAACTCTTTGCTGCCTCTTCACATGAAGCCTCTTAAAAACTAGGGGTCTGCCCTGACAATGAATCCTAAACCCAAGGCCAGTGAGGTCAACAGAGACAAAACCAGTTAGCCCAAACAAAGCCCGATTACAATTCCACTACACTGTCATTCACTAATAGCTCAGGTATCCCGTGGTTAGTAAAGATGTTTCTTTACTAACATGAACAAACCTGCAGGATCAGTGAGATGTCATGCATGAAGATTTAACAATGAAAAATGCGTATACCGGGGTCAGGAGAAGAGTTTCCCCAGTAAGCATTTATTCATTATTATTAAGTGAGCAGTCTGGCAGGGTAAATGCATGCACATACACGTTACGAGAATTCAGTCACCTCCTTGCTCTTTAAAACAATTTGTGCTACAATCCATGCTCCCTCTACACTTGAATAGATACAATAAGTCTTCTAGACAACGGTGTCTTACATATTTACCTGCTGTACAAGAAAAGACTAAAACACATTTATGTAAATTTTGTCAAGCTTTTAGTTTCTATCATGTCGTTTGCAGAGAAGGAAGAAACAATGTCAAATGGCCTCATGGAGAGATTCTGCTATAATCGGGTATTTTAGCACAAGCTGTTCCATTCTAGTTGAAAATACTTTCTAAAAGAAAACAGACTGAAAAATCATATTTATTTCCCAATTTTATTTAACAAAGCAAATGTTGTAGTAGATTTTTTTCCAAAGTTTTAAGCAGAAAGGAATATTTTAGAAAAAAGCAAATTAAATGTCAACATCACAAATTTTGCTCTCTGTGCTTTGCTGTGTGGAAACCAGACAGGGCTCTGAGCTGTGAAATCCCAATAGGAACCACTGAATGGCCTGGAAATTGTAGGTTTACTCAGCTTGGTGGTTCAGTGCCTGTTCATCAAAGAAATAGAGGTTTATGCCCAAAATCTGGATGTGAACATAGGCGGGTTGAAGGAAGACTGCAAATTGAAACTGGAATATTTGGATCCAGGGTTTGCTCATTATAAAGGACTAGAATTTTCCAGGTATCTATTAAAACACACCAATAAGGATTTGCAGCCTGAGTGGCAGAGGAAGGCTCATGTCCCACGGGCAGGTGAGGGCAGCCTGCAGTGCACCCGCAGCTCTGTCCCACCTGCGAACAGAGCACCCTCGCGGGAGAAAGCCGCTCCTGACATTGCAAGAAACTGTGTACGTATGGCCTTGATTTCACCACAGCCTGATACCAAGTGAAACCGAATGTGAAGGTATTGACATGAAATAATACATTTCCTACGTCTTCCTTAGGCCATCTTTGCACATGCTAAATACCTAAGGGGCTGTCCTAGGCAGTGCTGAGCCATAATTCTCCCAGCTGAAATATAACATGACAGTAGAAAACCAGCACCCTTAGTGCCTTGAGTGAGGCAGAATACTGCAGAATCCATTAATTCTGAGAACCAGAAATGTTCGGTCTAAACATAAAAAAGCATATAAAACTTTTATAGCTGTTTTGGACCACTATGAAAACAGACTAAAAATAATTTCAAGACGTTCTTAAAATGTACTTATTTTCTTTAGTTCTAACTCAGTAAAAATGTCTCACAGATGAAAATTAAATACAGGTTAAGGAAACAAGTCAGAGACAAGGAATTCTAGAGACAATATAGACATAAATATCTACTTATTCTAGCCAGAAGACATTTCCTTGTTTTAGTTTGATTGATCGGGTTTTTTTTCCCTGATCACAATTAAAGTATAGAATATGTTAGATTGAAATTAGCATACACTAGCTTGAAATATCCACCAGTTCACTTGTCAGTGAATGAGATTGTTAGCCAGATATTCAGACTGATGGTTTTGCAGCAGTACCTACTGCAGGAAGGATAGAAAGAGGGAAAATAAGAAACAATTTTAAGGGGAAAGCATTTCTTCTAAGCAGCCCAGCAGACAATATAGAAATAATTTAAATTTTTCCATAATTTGGAATTTATATTTCCTTGTAGCGTTATTAAGAAAAAATGTCAAGAAGTGCTAAATTGATTTTAATTTCTAAAGTTTCCCTTTGCAGACATGGTCTTCATAAAGCATGCGCTCAAGGTCTCAGTTTACAGAAGTATTCAGACGGTCAGACATTGCCATGAGCCTTCTATAACTGACAATCTGGAGATAAACATCTTTTGAAAGTGGATTTTCTTGAGACAAGTTTTCTTCCAGTGTTTCTCAGAATTTTTTTATGTTTCTGTTTGTCATCCCAGTGGATGTCCACAAAAGAGCAATACATTAAAAATAAATATGAAGGAAATAATGAGTATTTTCACACTCTAAGACTTCAGCAGGGTTTGAACCAGGCATTGGCTCCATGGAGGAAGCTGCCTTGCTCTTTTGCCTTTGACATTTCTTCATCATTTTCTCCTATTTCAAGCCTTTTGCAAACTCCCATGTTCCTTGAATTTAGGTCTCTCCTGGTTTTATGTTCGTCACTTTGCCAGATAAGAAACAAGTCACCATTTATTTGCATAAAATAAAAAGATAGCAGAGAAAATTCAGTAATACTGTGAATTTCAACTGTGGATATGGGGACTGGAAATTTTCATCCAGCTGCCTACATCCAAACCACCTTTCCCTTCACACTTTTGGCTTTCATCGGTGAAAGCATCGGTATTGGTATTACCAGCATTTAGCAATTGTTTCACAAACAGCATTTACTATTACCTTATACTGTGTATCTTGTACACAGTACTATCTCAGCTTCATTTATACTAGAGACAAAAAAATGGAAGGGAAGTTGGAAGAAAAGGATATTTGTAAGCCTCATTTTGTACTCATTTGGGATTTTGCACACAAGTTGCCGTCCTACAACTCTAAGACACTTCAGGCACAAGCCAGAAATCCTGGGGGGAGTTCTGGGGATGAGCATGGTGTCTTTGCCTGAGTCAGTTAAATTTCTTATTTCCTTTCATCTGTCCAGGGGTCATACCACCTCAGAAGACTTAAGACTCACAAGTTGGCATTTAAAACATTCTTTAACTGCAAAGAATATTGAAGTTTTTCAGTAATTATCTTCCACAAGTAAGTACCTTCTTCTTCCTCATAAACTCACAGGCTTTCACAGGAAAAGCAGAACGAAAGAGCAAGGAGGGGTAAGCAGGACAAAGAAAAGAAGTGCAATGAAAAAATTGATTAGCATAAATACGAAGCTATTAGACCGCTATAAAATGTAACGGGTTTTGTGAATATTGATCAGTGTCTCTGTGCACAGAGTATCTCAGAGTAGCCTTTTGTGCAAACGTCTTCTGTCTCTCTCAGTCCAGGCTTTGATCTTCCCTGAACTACTCCAGTTAACCTGGAGTGCTAGCTTTCTCTGCGGTTGCTCCTGAGGACTAGTGCTTCTGGCTTTCTCCTTCTCTGATGATACAGTGCCATTTTATTCTACAGTATTCAACAACATGTGTCCTGTTAGGTCTTCAATTAAGCTTAGAAATTGATGCTTTGTTTTTAAGCCTTTAAAATTTTGCCTTTTCCAAACCTACTGTATTCTGTTTTAAATTCTCTGAAAGGCTTCACTAATAACAAATTTTCTTCCATCTAATAAAGCTCTCCACAAAGTGCAACGTTATTCAACTAACACCTCCTAGTCCTCCTTCCAGTATTTCTTCACACCAATGCTGTGGATGCAGTTCCATTTTATTTTGCTTCCTGAATGAAAGAAATTACATTATCTGCCTTGTTTGTTCC
The DNA here is from genome assembly GCF_965183815.1 of Platalea leucorodia. Classification (NCBI taxonomy): domain Eukaryota; kingdom Metazoa; phylum Chordata; class Aves; order Pelecaniformes; family Threskiornithidae; genus Platalea; species Platalea leucorodia. Next base: position 595,505 of record NC_138833.1, read on the forward strand.
TTTTCTCTTTCCTACATGTGGTACTAATTGGGCAATCATATGTTCATCAGCCAGTGAGCGAAGGGGAGCAAGCAGATCGCAAGCACCCCAGGCTGATGCTCTCTTTGCACTAAAGAACAAAATGAGAAAGACCATCTTATTGTACTCCACAGTCTATATCCAGAGCATATATCACCCTGAAGGTTGTTAGAGTTGCATGGGGTGCAAATAAGATCAGCTGAACACAAGCTGTCCTTCTGTTGCCCTTAGCTAGGAAACAGATTTGCTACAGCTTTAAAGTTCACTGAGTTGTAATTTGATCAAGATTGAAAAGTCAGTCTCTTCGAAGTGAACTTGGCCAGTATTCAAGCAGTGTGTACTTGGATTTAACAGCACACACCAGTCAATCCGGGTCTGGGAAGACAGCAGCACACCTCAGAACTGGAGAATATGAGAAATATTACTACTTCAAGAAGAGGAAGAGGAAAAACTCCCAGTAGTTGATCACTCAAACTGACAGACTCTCCTGCTCCACCACTACTATTCTCAGCTTGAAAGTTGCATTCAGCAGTCAGACAAACTCTGTTCTTTTAGGAAAATAGAAATCCTGATGTGCCCTTTTTTTTCCTTTATAAAGAGTACAGCAAAAAAAAAAAAAAAAAGAACCTAGTTCCCATCAGGTTTGCAAGTTGTCTTAACTAACAATAGTGTTGATGTGAGAGAAATTGCGTACTGTGGTTTTATCGTGCATCTTGGCAGCGTCTTTCTCACACCGATATTCTCTGCAGTCAAGGCAAGGCACAGACATCTGCCTCTGTGTGTGATACTTGCAGTATGAAAGCAGAAATGATATCCAGAAACAGTACAGGCATGTTAAGCCAGCTCATACAGCTTGATGCCATTAATTCAACATCATACATTTAAAGGGCAAGTATTCTTTCCCACGCATAGATAGTCTTGTGAATGTTAAATAGTATTTACATTGTAATTATAGACTCTCAAAATACATACTCTCTTTCCTTTCCACAACCCTTCATGGTGGAGCTGATACAACACACAGAGTATGTGAAAGATCAAGCAGATGAGGTTTGAATTCACCTTAGCTTTAGTAGCTGGAAAGCAGCAGATTGAAAACAAATGAAGGCAAAGGGTCAGCAAACCTCATGAAGTTCAACAAGGCCAAGTGCAAGGTCCTACACATGAGTCGGGGCAATCCCAAGCACAAATACAGGCTGGGCAGAGAATGGATTGAGAGCAGTCCTGAGGAGAAGGACCTGGGGGCGTTGGTTGATGAGAAGCTCAACATGACCCAGCAATGTGTGCTTGCAGCCCCGAAAGCCAACCGTACCCTGGGCCGCATCAAAAGAAGCGTGGCCAGCAGGGCGAGGGAGGGGATTCTCCCCCTCTACTCCGCTCTCATGAGACCCCACCTGGGGCACTGCGTTCAGCTCTGGGGCCCCCAACGTGAGAAGGACACGGACCTGTTCGAGCGAGTCCAGAGGAGGGCCACGAAGGTGATCAGAGGGCTGGAGCACCCCTCCTATGAGGACAGGCTGAGAGAGCTGGGGTTCTTCAGCCTGGAGAAGAGACGGCTCTGGGGAGACCTTATAGCAGCCTTCCAGTACCTGAAGGGGGCCCACAGGAAAGCTGGAGAGGGACTTTTTACAAGGGAGCATAGTGATAGGACAAGGGGTGATGGTTTGTATTGGGTTTGCATGGCAGGGTTTTGGTAGCGGGGGGCTACAGGGGGGGCTTCTCTGAGAAGCTGCTAGAACCTTCCCCCATGTCCAACAGAGCCAATGCCAGCCGGCTCCAAGACGGACCCGCTGCTGGCCAAGGCCGAGCCCATCAGCAACGGTGGCAGAGCCTCTGGGATAACAGATTTAAGAAGGAGGGGGAAAAAACCCTGTGCAATTGCAGCCGGAGAGAGGAGTGAGAATACGCAAGAGGAGCAGCCCTGCAGACACCCAGGGCAGTGCAGAAGGAGGGCAGGAGGTGCTCCAGGCGCCGGAGCAGGGATTCCCCTGACACCCCTGGGGAAGCCCATGGTGAGGCAGGCTGTGCCCCTGCAGCCCGTGGAGGTCCACGGTGGAGCAGAGATCCACCTGCAGCCCGTGGAGAACCCCACGCCAGAGCAGAGGGATGCCCGAAGGAGGCTGTGGCCCCGTGGGAGCAGGCTCCTGGCAGGACCTGTGGACCTGTGGAAAGAGGAGCCCAGGCTGGAGCAGGTTTGCTGGCAGGACTGGTGATCCCGCGGGGGACCCACGCTGGAGCAGTCTGCTCCTGAAGGACTGCACTCCATGGAAGGGACCCACGCTGGAGCAGTTTGTGAAGAACTGCAGCCCGTCGGAAGGACTCACACCGGAGAAGTTCGTGGGGAGGGACCCCACGCCAGAGCAGGGGCAGAGTGTGAGGATTGCTCCCCTGAGGAGGAAGGAGCAGCAGAAACAACGTGTGATGATCTGCCCGCAACGCCCATTCCCTGTCCCCCTGTGCTGCTGGTGGGGAGGAGGTAGAGAAAATCGGGTGTAAAGTTTGAGCCTGGGAAGAAGGGGGCGGTGGGGGAAAGGGTTTTAGAATTTAGTTTTTATTTTCTCATTACCCTACTCTGATTTGATTGGTAATAAATTAAGCTAATTTCCCCAAGTCAAGTGTTTTGCCCATGATGGTAATTGGTGAATGATCTCTCCCTGTCCTTATTTCAACCCATGAGCTTTTTGTTATATTTTCTTTTTCCTGTCTAGCTGAGGAGGAGAGTGACAGAGCAGCTTTGGTGGGCACCTGGTGTCTAGCCAGGGTCAACCCACCACTTGGCTTTAAGACTGAAAGAGGGTAGATTTAGATAGATATAAGGAAGAAGTTCTTTCCTATGAGGGTGGTGAGGCACTGGCACAGGTTGCCCAGAGGAGCTGTGGATGCCCCTCCCTGGAAGTGCTCAGGCCCAGGCTGGATGGGGCTCTGAGCAACCTGGTCTGGTGGAAGGCGTCCCTGCCCACGGCAGGGGGGTTGGAACTGATGATATTTAAAGCACCTTCCAACCCAAACCATGCTATGATTCGATGATTCTATGAAGATGCCAAAGATTTCTGGGATGATTTCATGAAGATTTTGCCCAGCTGGGAAATCCTGTGATATCAAACATTACTGGACTCCTTACACTCATGGTTTAGGCCTTTCAACTTGCAAGATACCTAATGATTTTAAAATCAGCAGTTTGCTTTCCACGCCATCTTCATCTAGAGTTCTCAAAGCATTCTCTAAACAGCCAGGGTAGAATAAGCAGCGTCTAACCCGTGGGAAGACAACACTTCAACTCCTCTTCAAGCTGTTGATTCAATATGGGTCCATCTTACATTTTCATTAAAAATAAAGCTTCTGTGGCCTCTAGCAAAGAATAGCGTTTGTGTTATTTTTCATGCTGAAAGACGGACAGATAAGTGGTGGCTAGAGGCAAGGGACCCGAACTCAGCCTTCACATCACTTCTCATTATGAATCTGTGTAGGTAAGGAAGAGGGTTTTACAGCCCAGCCAAGTATTTGATGAATAAGCTGTCTGAGTGCAGTGCTAATGTGTGACTCGGCTCTGGCTTTGTATCCTCCTTTGTGAAAGGCCACACACAACTATCGCTGCTTGTAAAATGCCACAGAAAACTTTCAGTTGTAGGAGCAAGGAGTTTGTTTTAGCTAGTCATATTATTCAGGTCACCAGAGTATGTCATGTTTTGAAAGTACAATCTCCAAGCTATGTATCTCCTGGGAAATGTTAAAGGCTGTAATTTTCACTCTCTGACTCAGTGTTTCACCACTGAGAATTTGTGTGCTTTTTGTTGTTGTTGCAGTTTTACCTTATTTGGGTTTTGCTTTTTTGTTTTCCTTCAAGGAGCAAAGACAACAATTCCCCATCCAGGAACATATCTACCTAACATACTGAAAAGGGGAAGATGGCATACATTTTCTAGTGTGTGCCTTCCCTGCATTCTCCTCTGCTCCCTGAAGAATCATTCCCACTGGCATTTGACACGTTTGTGCTAAGACATACTTTTAGTAATAAGGAAAAGCCCCAAACAGCACAGGCTGTTGAGACACATTAATTTCATACATTATTCCAGCCCGGTTCCTTAGCAGGGAGAACTTCTGCTTTAGTGAGAAGGAACCCAGAAGATCTGCATGCTTGTGTGGACTGGCAGTACTGGCTGCAAGTGGACTAGGAACATCTTTGTTCTGGCTCCTCCAATAACTATAAGCTCACCAACCTTCAACAGCTTGCTTCATGGGAGAGGATCTTAGATAAGTCACAGTGGGCAGCTTAAAGAGGCATGAAAATGCCTCTGCCTTTTAAAACCAACAACAGCTTGGATGGCCAGACATTTCCTTACTTTTAATTATTTAATGTTCTACTGGCATGAATTCTACAGTTTCTGTTATCATATATAGCATATTTCCCTTATTAATGCAGCATGCGTTTTTTTATTTATAGAACTGTATTTTGCAGTGTGCTCCAATAAATATTTGTGGCAGTGAGTTCCCAGAGTTAATCACATGTTGCGAAACACGCATTTATTTTTATGTTTCCATTTTAAATTCAGTTAACATTTAATTCCATTGACTATCCTGTGACTGTCTGGCCACTCTTATGTTACTGCTTTCTGTAGAAATATACACTTCTATGATTTTTAATTCCTTCTCCTAAAGAAATTTGTTCTATCCTCTCCTTCCAACTGCTGTGAAGCTCGGACAAGGATGGGAAGAGGGATGGCTTGCAATTAAATGCCAGCAAACAGACTTCTGTCAGAAGAGCCAGACTCTCTGGGGATAGTTTCTTAGGAAAAAAAATTCAAAAATATCTTTTCCCTTTGTTTCATAAAATGTAGGGTTAAATCAACAAGTACCATTGCAAGTAATTTTCTAGGGGTGGGAACCATCTTGCCTGTCTCATCCATTAGAGAGTTAGATTTCCAATCTAACCAATTGACGTTCTTTCTCTGAAAAGGGTATCTCTGTTCGTGATTAAAACAGTACTAGGACTTGACCCTTCATGCTGCATTTTTCCTCTTTGTCATATGGAGGCTATGGATGTTGCGCTATAGGGCCTGCCTCCAGGAAAGGCTCATTGTAGGTCTGGAGACTTTAAGTAAGAGTGTGTGCAATATGTCTGTTTTATGATACCTTGTTATATGAGCAAAATGCAGAGCCTGGTGAGACTATAAAGTCATTAATGTTTGTAAAGTGCTGCAAAAGCTTAAATAGAAAGTGCTGTTGAAATACAGCATCACTCAGGAGGATATTCACCTAACCCTTTGGTTTTATTGGTCAGTAAACTGGCAATCCCCCTGCCACACCGCCAAAGTAACAGATCTTCGCTTTTCTTCACTCGTGTTTCTAGTTTAATAGCAATACGCCCCATAGCAGTGACTATGCTCTTCATTGTCAGAGCTTGGATTGTTTTTCTCCACAGTAACATTCCTGGAAGATCATTCCATCGTAACTGGATTTTGAAGGCAGTTATGAAGCTTTGATAGATTCCAGTTTCTTAACACCAATAAATGCAAAAGCAGATACAGAAGACAATTATCATATTCCTTTCCACAGCAGTGAAAGGCAATGCCAGGCAATCAGAACAGGAATTTGGGTTCCCAACCTGAACTTTGTACCATTTATTAACTGCTGAAGTTGCTTGAGATTTTATTTCTCACCCCACAGCAGCTGGAAGACAGAAGCTGTCACATGAATTCATCTCTAGTTCCTGCCGTGACCATACTAGTAATGAAATCTCACATATTACCAGAGTTGATCCGAGAGCTGTGGAAGGGTTTTCTCCAGTCATAAAACTCTTAGAGTTTCCAGGAATGGTTTGACTGATTTTTCAAAGGCAGTCACAACTGTGTCTCCACCTTTATAACTCATTTTAATTTGATTTTCAAGTTTCTCGTGGACTAACTTGAGGAAGGGGGAAAGGAGGAGTAAGCAGAGCTATATGGAAATAAACTATTTAGCCTGAGACTGATCTTGAAAGCTGTTACTTAGTAACATGATGCTACAGCCGCTACAGTTGTTGAATATGTCTGGCTAGGTCGGGCCGCCATCACAGTTATGTCAGAGTTAGCATTTTCCAGCTGAATACTATTATTATTGCTATTACTAATTCCAAAAGTTTTCCTTTTAAAAATCAGAACCCCCAAACATGTAGCAAATCAAATGCATCATTGCTTCAAAGAACATGTCTCTGCTGTAAGAACTTTCTGTACGTCATCGTAACAACAGTCCTCGTCTACTACAAGTCGCACGTGTAAAGCCTGCAGTGGAGCTGGGGGGGATGGAGGGGGAGGCTCCAGGCTACCAACAGGCACCAACCAGCAACCGTGCTGACAAGACCAACTTCAAAGTTGCCTGAGCATGACAAAAACCAGCTGGCCTGCGTTTACGTGTCGGTTTCTCTGAGAAATCAATGAGAAAAGCTTTTACAGAAAAGAGGGAAACAATCACATTACCAACAGTGCCTCCAGCCTGCACTGCCTACGAGGACAAGCAGACAAGGGACCAGACTGCTGCTTCTGGACTCTCCTTAATAAGGTTTAAAATTAAAAAAAAAAGGAAGAATGGTTTAGATTATCCGTTCAGCCATAAGTGTAGTCGTGCTGCTGCCCAGCTAGTGATCACAGATAGTTCTTTTATCAGTCCTTTATTTAGGTGGAGAGGACTGTATTGGGTTTGCATGGCAGGGTTTTGGTAGCGGGGGGCTACAGGGGGGGCTTCTCTGAGAAGCTGCTAGAACCTTCCCCCATGTCCAACAGAGCCAATGCCAGCCGGCTCCAAGACGGACCGGCCGCTGGCCAAGGCCGAGCCCATCAGCAACGGTAGCAGAGCCTCTGGGATAACAGATTTAAGAAGGAGGGGGAAAAAACCCTGTGCAATTGCAGCCGGAGAGAGGAGTGAGAATACGCAAGAGGAGCAGCCCTGCAGACACCCAGGGCAGTGCAGGAGGAGGGCAGGAGGTGCTCCAGGCGCCGGAGCAGGGATTCCCCTGCCACCCCTGGGGAAGCCCATGGTGAGGCAGGCTGTGCCCCTGCAGCCCGTGGAGGTCCACGGTGGAGCAGAGATCCACCTGCAGCCCGTGGAGAACCCCACGCCAGAGCAGAGGGATGCCCGAAGGAGGCTGTGGCCCCGTGGGAGCAGGCTCCTGGCAGGACCTGTGGACCTGTGGAAAGAGGAGCCCAGGCTGGAGCAGGTTTGCTGGCAGGACTGGTGATCCCGCGGGGGACCCACGCTGGAGCAGTCTGCTCCTGAAGGACTGCACCCATGGAAGGGACCCACGCTGGAGCGGGGGAAGAGTTCCAGGAGTCGTTCCCCTGAGGAGAAAGGTGAGCCCGGGAAAAAGGCAGGGGTGGGAGAAAGTTGGTTTAGGATTTAGTTTTTATTTTCTCATGATCCTACTCTGATTTTGATTGGCAATAAATTAAGCTAATTTCCCCAAGTCGAGTCTGTTTTGCCCATGATGGTAATTGGTGAGTGATCTCTCCCTGTTCTTATCTCGACCCTTGAGCCTTTGGTTCCATTTTCTCTTCCCTGTCCAGCTGAGGAGGGGAATGATAGAGCAGCTTTGGAGGGCACGTGGCGTCCACCCAAGGTCAACCCACCACAAGGACCAAAAGGAGAAAGCAGCATATTATGTTGACCAAGCTCCCTTAGGTCCTCAACAACTTTTCTCCCTCTAGCATCTGTCAACCTTCTGCTATGCAAGAAGAGAAGGCACAATTCCTTCTATCATAGCAGTAACTATCAGGACTCAATGCTGGGAAAAGAAGAAGATAATATTCTCCATTCACAGATTTATGGAGAGACTGCACCAGCCTCACAAGTGCTAAGATGCTACAATCCAGTTTCCCTGGGAACTGCTCATAAGATACGATTTTTGGCTCACACAAACTTTTCATGGGTTTACTAGCCACAGTCCACCCAGGGAGCAGTTACAATATTGAGTATGAGTTTATTCAGCTCTTTGGTTGACAGTCCTTCAGGAACTGTCAGGAAAGAACAGTACGCAGAGTAGACCTGAGCCTGCTCTCTTCTACCCTGGCAGAATAAACCTGGATATTACTGGCTTAGGGATGCAGGTGATGTTAAAGCACTTCGAAGCCAGTTCTGCTGCCCAATTGCTCTTATAAATGCCAAACAGAACTTATATCAACAGCAGAAATGCCATTTGCCCTAGGCATATCATTTATTAGAAGACTGTAAATGAAGAAAAGCTTCAAGAAATAATGTTTCAAAATATTTTTTAAAAAAGGCAAAAAGAAAGAAAAACTGTTTCACTGGTTCAACAGTTTTCCTTGCTAAGCTGAGAAAATTCACAGCTTCTGACTACAGATATCAACACCATGAAGGTCTGCTGTACAGTAAAGAGCTAACGTGTCTTAGTCTGTCAGCAGCATCAGAACAAATCAAGCCAATTTTATCAAAAATTATAATGCATAACAGCTTAATTAAGTTGAAGATCCTAATTAGGCACATTTAAAGACATTTCTGGCAATGATGCCTGCTGTCTTTTCCTCTTTGAAACGTAACGCTGTACAGTGAAGTGCTTTTTTAATTCTGTGAGCTCTCAGTGCTCCACCCCTGTAATACCTTTATAGCTTATTGTTCATGTCTCTGTCGCTTGCCGTGGGCAGTGTGTGGTTCACAAACGGCACCCTAAGGACACCAGACCTGTTTTTTCACAATTGAAGGGAAATGTCAGATATTACAGTACAATTTTTTCCACAGTTTTTTAAGCTAATGCTTAGAAAATCCCAATTGCTGGCTTCATCACACTAAACTTTATCTAGGTATTCTTATTTGCCTAACCACTTTTGTCAGTTTTCATCAAGTGAAGTACCTTTGGTGTTTGGATCTTTTTAAATTGCAGTCGGCAGACTGTGGAGCTTTGTGAGAAGGCGGGCATTACAGGTGGGCTACAATATTCAAGTAGGCTGCATATAGCTGAGAAAATGACGTTTTCCTGCTTCCTGTGAAAAATGGCACATGAGGAAAACTCGCTACCTTGAAACAATAAGCAAGTAGTAGATGGACAAACACAATAAACCAGATGCTAGATTTTTCCTTGGTTTTGCTTCTCATGCAGTGCAGCTACTGAGAAAAGGTACATACAAGATGATTCTTCTCTTCAAAGTACTAAAAAATAGCATTAATGCCTACATATTTTGATCCAAGCTAAGCCTAGCCCTTGCACAGGAAACTATGTAAAGCAAGGATTTGCATTTACATTCTTCATGTAGTGACCTGAAAAATCTGCCATCACAATTCACTTAGGTATTCATACATTACAAAGCCAAAAGCAGCATTGTAGACCCTCAGTAAAAATTCATATCACAGATAGGAGTGAATTTTTTTTCTCTGAATGTAATATTTCTTTAGAAAAATAGATCCATACCGATTTGATAATTGCTAAGAATATAAAATCTGCTATAGCCATCAATAAATGTTTTCCTGTCTTTACAGACATCTTTGTTAACTTCCAGCTGGAATTTATCAAGCTTCAACTTCTAGGTAACAGACCATGGAATAGCTCTGTCTTCCCACAGAAAGGAAGTATCAAAGTTGGTTTTGTCTGTGGTTGATAATTTTTTCTTGAAATTGCTGTTCGAAGCAAATGATCAAGTCACACTTTGACAAACTCATTAATAAAGAAAGCTGGGGGTTTATTTACTCTTTTAGGAACGATAAGGGAGATTTTTTCAGGCCTTTTCATTTTTTGCATGGATTTTCTTGAACTTTCTGACTTTGCTGACTTTTCCTGTTCCTGTGTAGAGGTTCCTAGTAGGGCTGTTTCGCAATTCGCCTTAGCACATACGTTTATCAACTTGCCTACTGCATAAGCAATTTATTACGCCTTGAGTCAAATGTCTCTGCCAATGTGTAGCCCTTAAAGTGATCTACCACATAGCAGAAAGAAGAAATGTTAAAGAGCTTTGGAATTCATCATGGACTGTCCACTGGCTTATACTGCTTACATTTATACAAATGAAAGTAAAGTTTGACTTAGCAAGAGCTTAGACGCCCTTTGTCTGCACTTTTCATGTCAGTGCAAGACGAACACAGTCAGGAATGCAAGCACTGTGAATTTGTTGACTTGTTCAGTACAGTGATTGCTGAAGGAGGTCACCTGTCCTCAGAGAACCATACTTTTAAGAAAAGATGTTTGAAGGCAAAAGACTTTTAACTTTAATGCCAGTTCTTTTAAATTTAACATCAGTTCTCTTATTTGTAATAACTTCCTACAACTAGCTTCTTTTTTTCTGTGTGTTTAAAGAAATTACAGTTTGTATAACAGGAAAGAGCTGAGGATAACACAGCAAGAATATGTTCCTTGTCACATGACCATTAAATTAAGAGTATGACTACCTCTGCCTTGATGTCAATCACAGTTTTATCATCCACTGCAATGCAATTATTGCAGATCCAGGACCCTCTCTTTTGGGCCAGCACAGCTCTCACAGCTAGCAAGACAAAGACTGACTTTGGGGGAAGCTGGCTTGTACCCCATTGGAGAGATTCTCAGTTGGCATCAATCTCAGCTGATCCTATATTGCTCACACCACCAGGGAGCCTGACTCCATTCGCATCCCATACTTGGTATTCATTGCTATCAATTTTAAGCATGACCTGATCTTGGTTACAGTGCTCGTTAGGTCTGGAATAGATCTGGCTAGAACTGCTGCCAATTCCCCTGCTCATTGCAGGGGGGTTGGACTAGATGACCTGTAAAAGTCCCTTCCAACCCAAACCATTCTATGATTCAATGATTTATACCACTGTAGCCAAGATTAGAGTCTCCCTGACAGCCCTTTGATATCAGCTCTTTCACCCGAATATTGTGTCCTTTCTGCTATGCAGCATTCAGGGCTGGCTCTTCACTGTCATCTTCTCTGGCTTCAAAGCAGATTATCCATTTGTAACATCCCTATATTCTCTCACTATCCTTAAAACCTCCTTACTAAATCCTCTATTTAATGTTACTACTACTCCTCGTTCACAGCATTTGCAACGTAAAAGTATCAGTCATGTCTTATCTGTGCTAAAACAGTGATCAAAGCATTTGTACCCACTGTCATTGCTGCACTTACCCCAAAATGCAGCTAGATATGGGAAGCAGAAGCAATTAGTTTAGTTGCTGGACAGTCCTGGAAAAGGCAATGCTGTATCTTGCTCTTGACATTAACAGTGGGTGACAAAAGTGCTCATTTCTGTTTATCCCTCCTGCAACGTCTTAGAGAGACAGACACAGGCAGCGATATTCTTCTAAGTAATTCATTTCAATCCACACAATCGATTAGAACCAATATTCTGTATGTGTCTTTCTTCTTGGTCCTGGGACAACTCTGAACCAGATGGCTTCAAATTTGACTTTGTAGAACCCACGTTACTACAGCGCACTGGGCTTGAGGGAAGAGTAACTCCTAGGGGAGCAGGTGACATCTCCAGGTGTTTTTCTCTGATTTACTACCCCCTTTTTTATATGGTTCTGTGGAGCTCTGAAAGTGTTCCTTAGAAAATATTTCAGACAACTCTAATTTAATCTAAATCTATTGTATAGCATGTTAGGGTTTTGTTTTAATCATTCTGGAGCATTCCAAAACATTTTTCTGTACAAGATAAGTCTCCTTTAGAAAGGGCTACTTATTATGTGCTGTGCTTTTGCCACATAACTGCTCTCTGCTCATTTTGGAGATTAAGAGGGCTGCTAATGCAGGAAAAACTCCTTTTTCAGGAAGAGCTTTGGACATAGAAAGGCCATGGTTAAGGCCTGTGCCACGGGGGACCACTGCGTTAACCTGTGGGTGCTTTATGAAAGTGCTGTACAGATGTTATTTCTCTTCAGTAAGCTGGCAGCCTCTCCATCTTTTGGGGTTCAAAAAGCTGATCATGGTTTTGTACAGCATTTAGTGTGTAATTGTCTGTGGAATTTCTAAAAAAACTAAAGCTGAAGTTCCTTTGTGCTATTCACGGAAAACATATTTTCCTTGTTTTTTAATAGAACCTATGACCTTAACATGTGGTTGGAAAGGATATACTTGACATCCTGCTTTTTCAAGATCTGATTTGATCCTTGACCAGAACATATTATCTGATGAAATTTTACAAGATACAATAAATGATGGCTCAGTGCAAGTTTAGTTTATTGGAATGGAAAAAGTCAGCATTACACCAGTAAGATGAGGGATGCGAACCAGCAATGACACTCAAACTCCATACGTCTCTCAATGCAAGCCCACTGGAGTTGGTAGGATACTCAACATAAACTTGTATCGAGTTGATAGATCACAGAGGAGAATAAATTCCTGCCAGTTCTGCCAAATTACTCCTCTGGCTTCTCAGTGAACCTGAATGCTATAACGACAAGCAACAGAAACACAAACATTTGGAAACAGGGCTCCATGCAAAACCTACTGTCAGCTGGTAAAAGTTCATTTATATCACACTAGGATTCCCCTCAACCATAACTGCCAAAGAAACAAACCATAGTCAGGGACTGACTCAGAAAAAACTGGACTGAGCTCCAGCTCCACATGGCTAAGCAGTTTGCAGCATACTCTGATATGCAGTCATCTCTCCTCACCATTACAAAAACATATCCAAGAGTTTTGATAGGAGGTGGCAACATGGAACTTCTCAGGAATGCTGTTAAATATTACTCAAAGTGTGAAGCATTGGAACACAGGAACAAAAACTACTGAGGTTCAATTAAAACTTGGTTAATCTTTTGCAACTACTTGTTTTTTCACTTTATGTGTCCTAATTGTCTGGGATCAGGAACGAGAAATTCCTGAATGCTAATCCTAGGTGTGTAATGGTATGCAATATATAAACCATACAGCTTGCTTAAGCTCTCTGTGATCATCTGTTCTAAAGGTGGGTGCTGTAAGGATGTGGTTCTGTATACACCTGTTTCTACATACAGCCTGTGGGGTAAGGGCAGTTACAACAGGAAAGAAACAGCAGATCTCTTCCATGCTTAGTTCTGGTTGTGGCACGTGTCAATGCCAGGTGTGGTGCATCTTATCTTTTATTTCACTTCATTCTTTCAAGCTACCTTCAACAGTGTCCTGGTTTCAGCTGGGATAGAGTTAATTTTCTTCTTAGTAGCTGGTAGAGTGCTGTGTTTTGGATTTAGGATGAGAATAATGTTGATAAGACACTGATGTTTTGGTTCTTGCTGAGTAGAGTTTACACTAGTCAAGGACTTTTTAGCTTCTTGTGCTCTGCCAGGTGCATAAGAAGCTGGGAGGGAGCATAGCTAGGACAGCTGACCCAGACTGGCCAAGGGGCTGTTCCATACCATATGACATCATGCTCAGTATATAAGCTGGGGGAAGAAGAAGGAAGGGGGGGACGTTCGGAGTGATGGCGTTGGTCTTCCCAAGTAACCGTTACGCGTGATGAAGCCCTGCTTTCCTGGGGATGGCTGAACACCTGCCTGCCAATGGGAAGTAGTGAATGAATTCCTTGCTTTGCTTTGCTTTGCTTTGCTTTGCTTGTGCGTGCGGCTTTTGCTTTACCTATTAAACTGTCTTCATCTCAACCCATGAGTTTTCTCACTTTTACTCTTCCGATTCTCTCCCCCATCCCACCGGGGGGGAGTGAGCGAGCGGCTGTGTGGTGCTTAGTTGCTGGCTGGGGTTAAACCACGACAAACAGATACAAATAAAAGAACCTTAATGACTGAAGTAAAAATTAAAGACTACTTCCCTAGGGTGAATTGGTTATGCTGCTTTGTACTCTCTGATCCTGCCTTCTGTAAAAACTACCAAAACTGACTGAAAACGTCATCACTCTTTTTGCTTTTCCCTCTGCCCTTCTAGAGAATGTTATTAGTATGCTCTCCAGCAAAAATAACATGCCTGGGCTACATTATACCAATGGAATTGCAAAAGTACTTGCCCAACATGACCAGTCTGCCAAGGTGGGATTGTCAAATCGTGTACAGCTTTTGCAGTCCTGCTGTATCTGATCCAAACTATTTACTGCATTTCAACACAGAAAACAAGCAATGGCATTGCCATGGAACCGGTGCTGGCATATAAACATGGCTCTAACCTCTGCAAAACTTGAGCACTGCAGAATAGCATGAAGGGAGGCAGCTGACTACAGTACTCCAGTTTCCTCTCTTGGCCCCACTGCACAAACTGACTTTTGCATTCAGTTGTGATATGCAGATAACCAGAAGTGGAATCGGACCCACTGATTACAGCTAATTAGAGGGTGGAAAAACTACCAGGAACACAAAACTGCGTGTGAAGTTATGCAGAACTGCTCCAATCTGAGTTTGTCTAATTCAAGGCAGATCCCTGATGACCCAGTTACAACAAAAATGTCTGTTCCAGCCAAAGGACAAATCTCAGTACCACTTTTGCTGTGAACTACAGTGGAAACAGACCTGAGACCTTCTTTTTGCAACAAGGAAGTGATATTAATGCTAGTGCATTATCAAAATTACAGTACCATTCATGTCCCTGCTGTCCCACTCAATCCTAGTCACTGTTATCACTACAAAAAGTGAACAAATTAGCACACCGAAATCTAATTTTCCAAGTTCCTATCCAACTTTGGCATAGTGGTGCTGATTTTTTTCACAAACGACAGATGTCAAACTCTAAGGAGTCTGGTAGTGGGAGGGGTAATTCCAGAACCATCTGGATGAATCTGGCAAAAATCTTTTGAAAACACTGATCTGGCTAAAAGCCAAAATATTTGGCTCCACCTATTGGACCAGAGAATGAATCTGAATTTATTTATTTTTTTAAAACAATTTATATGTAGGCTCCTGCCATTGAAAATTTTGACCTATATATTTTGTAAGTCAATCCTAAAAACTTTTGTAAAGTTAGGCTGGCAAATCTGCACTTGCATGTCTAAGTATGGATTTAAAAGCCAGTTTCAGACCTGGTTCAATGAAAAAGCAGACAGAGACCTTGTAGAACAGAATGAGCAGCTTTGCTTATAGGCAGACACCGTATCAGAGGCTCTTACATCCAGTTGTTCCCCCTCACTCCTACCTCTCTAACCTCAGGAACCTGCTCACTCGTGTGTTAATGAAAGGTAGGAAGAAGGGAAAAAATTAGCCTTAGCCAAATAGTAAGCATCTGTTTTGCTTATTGCCTTAGCAGTTCTTATTAACATTATACAGTAACACAGTTGCCAGGAGATTAAGATTTAAAATGTTTTGCTTCCTAATAGTCTTATTTTCCACATAAACATTGTGTTAATGGATTAAAGACTAATAAATAAGTTCTTCTGAATGCGATGACTAATTATTTATGAGTTACTTGGACCTTTTGGTTGAGCAACATTTGCTGAAGTGGAAGGTCATCAAAATCCTGTGCTGTCTGTGCTGATCTCTGCTACAGGACCTGTGTTATGAGAGGCTCTTTTGGCAGAATTGTCAGTGGCAGATTGCGATTTCAACAGCGGTAAAGCTGCGAAGTTCTCCCGAGCAAAGTACAGTATTTTTCTTATTCCTTCTCTGCAGAGCAGTTCAGCATCAGTCTGGGTGAGTTGAGTTTATAATTTCTATTCAAATTGTAATCACTTATCAATAGCTTTCCTGATCTCTACCACACCTGGGACACGGTCATGAAACAGAAAGCTACTTCTATGCAGGAATTGTAGTCCCTGGTAGCAAGAGATGGGAACAAGCTTCTGGCACAGGTCCATGCAGGCCAGTTAACTTGTGAAGACACTCTGGAGTCAGTATTGCTCATGCTGTGGCTGGAGAAGGCTACAACTGGATCACGTTGGACCATTTTTCTTACTCTAGAGTTGCCAGCAGCATATGACACATCTCTTCCGCTCTGTCATGAGTCAAGAGTGTCTCCAAATCTGAATCAGTGCTGACCCTCAGCTTGACTACCTCTAGCAGACCTTTCTGTCTCCATCTCTTCTTGGCTACCTCACAACTTTCTCATGATGCTGCTGGTAACAGCTGTCAGTATTTTGGGCTGAAAAAATTATATGAGGACGGGCAGGCTGTCCCAAAATGCATCAGAAAGCAATTCATAAACATCTACTTTCAATGGCATAAGCTCTGAAAGATAAGCATCACACAGTTTTTAAGAGGTATGAGGTGGATGCAGGTACTCAGGGTCTGGGACATCCCACATAAAAGCCATTTGGATAGGTGAAGCACATCACTTAGTTCACATGTCAAGCCTTAGCAATATATGGCTGCCCATCTATCAGTGTGGACATATCCTAAATAGCAGGAGAATTTCACAATCATTTGTCCAAAAAAAAAAAAAAGGGCAAGTTATTTTTCTAAATTATTGCATTCCTCTTTTGATCAACAGTGACAGGGATTGATTAAAGTTATTGAACAGAATATATCACATAAATGCACTAAGTGCTGCCAAAGGCAGAATAATTAACGTGTTACTCATGTTGGCTCATCCTTATGATGTTTATCTTGTTTTACAAGATAAACACCCATGACTTGAAGAATTTACCCTCTGTTTTTCATTCAGCACAAGAGTCAGGGTAGTTATACATTTTCTATTGCTTATAGATGGTTTGCTACTATACAGCTAAGCGTATCCACTGAATATAAGAATTACTTTGAACAACAGAAACATTTAATCACTAAAGACAATAGAAATGCAGTTTTCATGAAGTGTTACTGTCACCCTCCTCAGTGCATAGAAATCAGAGCTGGAAAGAACTTTCAAGCCAATGAGCTTCTCTGCTTTACGTCAATTAATCTAGACTCTTGCCCTTGCAAGATTTTTTCTACATTATATTTACTACTATTTTATCCAAAAGGAGATAAAGAGATCATAAATTACTAAGTTCTAGCACTTAGTCTGGTGGATAATTTCTGAAGTCTCCTATTGTCGGGAAGCTTTTCACAGATACTCAGTCGCAATGTCTGTGTTATTAATCATTAATCAGAAGAGCAAATACTAGAAATAGAAACATACCAAGCAAGCTTTTTCCCTTCTTTTACTATTTCTGGTGATACTGCCAGTGACTCGAGATCAAGGTATTTTACAATGATTCTTCCATAACCATTTGGGGGTCGTTATGGATCACAGTGCTCCTAGTCAATAGCTCTAAGACACACACAAAAGCCATCTCTCTTAGTAAAGGGCTTACGGAGTCCCAGGACAGCTGGCTTTTCAGCTTGCCAGGACCTTTTATGCTTTGCTGAAGTTCATTATCACCTTCACGTTATGGATACACCTACAGAGCATTTACAGCATTGGTATCCCGATGTATAGGATGGAGCAGGGTGACGTGGTGAAGAGGCACCAGCATTTGGGACTGAATGGTGTGCATGGCTCAGCATGTCAGTACGTAAGATGGGTAAGGGCCACAGTGCTTACAACACCACACTGCCCTGGGTACAGGATTCAGTGGACCAGGTGCCAACTATAGGGTCCTGGAAGGGGACAGATGACAAATACGAGGTGGCAGTCAGAAAACTGACTGTCGTGCTCAGAGCACGCGACCAGACAGATCTGCACATGTGCGTGGTAACTTGCCTCTGAGCTACCTCAGCGAGGGCTATCTGCAATTGCAAAGCAAGGTAACAGCACAGCTTGGAAGAGAATACGGAGAGAAAATTTTAGACCGACAGGCATCAGTGTGATTTTGGCTACCAGCTCCCATGGGATCGGTATATCACCTGCCCAGCATTTCAGCCCTCTCACTCTCTGAATTCAATCCACTGTAACATGCTGCTGTTTCATCCCCTTTACCTTTTAATTCATCCCATTCCCTTTAGTTATTTGTCTTATTCAGTTCTTCACTTAGGTTGTGTACACATGGGTGCGCTTGATGATAGATTCTCATAAGCAATTCTGTTTGAGAAACCCAAGAAAGACAAAAAATTGAGTTTATCCCCTTGTAGGCACACTAGCCCTGTAAGCACAGCAGGAGTACAAAACAAAAAAACCCTTTTTTAGTAGTTGAGAAAGCAGATCCAGATGCGAATGCTAGCAAATTATTTGAATGATAAATTGCCATATTGAAACTCTTTCAAAGGTAGAATGGCCCTTGACACTTATTAGTTAATCTTGCACTTGGTTGTTTCATATAGCCTGTGCAGCTATTTCTGTAGATCCCCTGGCTTTCACTGCATGTGTTTAGCCTTTCTCGTTGATAAATTCTCAGTCTGATAATCATCCTTCCCACTTGTCGCTAGCTTCTCCCTATCCACATCAGCAGTAAATACATTAGATTTCCTTATTGCACGCTGAAAACAAACAAGCCTAGGATTTTAAAAGACCATTTGATTTCTGTTTATGATCCTAACATCCGAACACTCTATTGAAAATCTCAGTGTGTAAGAACTCCTTACTGATCCAACCAAAAATAGAGAGGGGAAAAAAAAACTGAGGGAGAAATATTTAGCAGAAAATTTCAGTTAGAAAATGGCAGACGACTGGTTTGTGAAAATTCCAATGAAGTTTATTTCTTACTGTTCTATTTAAAATCTTTGCTTTTTACTAATAAAAACTGGAAAAGGAAATTCTTTAGCAGAAAGGTGGATGAAGACGATTCCACAGAAAGCCAAATAAAAAAAATTGTAGAAAAATTCAAGCACACTGTTGGATTTTGTTATCCATCTGACCTGTACTGACAAAGCCACATAGATTATTCCTTCTCATGCCTTTTACTGTCCTGTCATCCCTGTGCTATCATCACAACTGCACTTACTCGGAATGCTAAAATCTTACAATGGCCATTTCAGAACATGCATGACCTTCAGGGCTTTCCTTCACAGCAGAAACACAGCCTGGCCCAAACTGCTACTGCTCTGAGCTTTTCCTGTCAGATCCTCAGCAGACTCGTGGCCTGAGGAATAAGAGAGTGCATCTTTATCAGAAGACCTACAGTAACTTCAGAAGATCGTATGCAACCTGAACTACACAGCTATCCCCTACATTTCTGTTGGGTCAAAACAACGTTAATCCTAACCCCCCTTGAACAGAGAAGGCTCCCTGTCACGTGCACCCAAACTTTACACATTTGGCCTAGCTTTACTCTTTGCTAAGCTGCTAAAACCTCGAGTTTTATCTCTTTCTATTGAAGCAGCAAAAGAGAGCTACCAATCAGACAGAGGGCAGGGATGGAAAGCTGGGGCTTGAAAGGGGACTTTCTGATGGATATTGTTTACAGCTTTCAGTGCAGTTCAGCTTCACCCCACTGAAGCAGGAAACCTCCTCTGAGACAAAGATCTCCTCCCTGCTCTCCTGGCAACATGGTGACAGCACTGGAGCACTGACCAGGGAGGCCCATGGAAATGTTAAGTCGAAGGGAAAAGGCTCATCAGAATGTATAACGCGTAATTACACCACTCTGGAAGAACGCAAATGTCTACGTTTGAGTGAAATGCGTAATCAATAATCAACAGGTCCTTTCAGCTTGTTGCTCTCCACCCACACTGTGCTATTGAATAACAATGATGTTTCGCTGCAACAGCTCCAGGCAACGCTCTGAAACGCAGTGTGTTAACATAAATTCTTCTGTTAATCTTATTTTTCTGAGGATTAATATATTTGCAGGTTTTCCACAATATGAAATTAACTGTACTTATGGTCTGTACTCAGGTTTCACATACAGGGTCTTCCCAAGTGTTAAATCTTGGAACATTTACGCATGTAAAAATAGCAAAAATAGAGCAAAAATTCTAATAAGCACTTGTCCTCTTTTGTACTCAGTGAGATTGGTCATTATTAGTTCTGATAAATCCAGGATTATTTCAAAGCTAGAAAATTTAAACCATCCCTCTAGTTAGTAAAAACTCATTTATTTGCTGATTTTTCAAAGTAGATAATACCTTTTATTTTCATCTATAAAAGAACCAAAATTTAAAACTTGACTATTAAAGCCCAGCTAACATTGATTGGCATCAAGCGTCAGATGAACTGTTGCACAGTCAAGTTGACTAAATCCTGGATTCAGCCGATATTAGAGAGCACCTTTTGAAATTCACATTTTGTGGTTTGTACATTCATTTCTGTAGTGCTCCAGGCATAAAAAGATCTATACCACTGAATATTTAACTTCTATATCACTCCTGCATTTTTGTCATTTTTATATTTTTATCATTAATATCACACCAAATAAAAATTAAGATAAATTATATAAAAAATTAAGATAAATTAAATAATAGTTTAAAGCTAGTCAAAAGTTGTTGCGCATTATCTTTGTTTAGTATAAAACAGAACCTGTTGAAGCATATGCATCCTATATGCATAAAAGGAATAACAGGAAAAAGATGCCTGAATAACGTACTTGTTCAAATAAATGCAAAGCAGTTCTCATTTATTTTCAAATTTCTGTCAGGAACATACGCTCCCTGGAGTTCCTCAATTTTTATATATTTGACCTTGGAGCTCAGGATGAGAACTCCTGACTTGGTGGTTCCACAATAGTTCATCAATCTTCTTCATTGCACGACTTCAGGAAATTAATGGACTCAGTGCACAAGCAATGTGTCGCCTAGAAATTCTCCAGAAGAAATCTTGCTTTGATAGCAAGGCAAGAAGCTTTTATAGTTCACACAGCTATTCTTAGCAATTGCATCACAATTTCCATCTGCAGATCACCACAGAGATTAACTGATCTGTATCAGTTTTCTCCATCACGATTCATTGCTTCATGAAGAAGCTTCCTCAACACTCACTGCTGTGGCAATCCAAGACACCTGGCTCAGAGGCTTCCCTCAGAGCATGCCTCTCGGGGCTGAGCAGTTCCCGCGTCAGCACCAGGAGGCGAGCCCCCGAGATCGGCATTCCCAGCACACCCCTTGTCGGGTCCTCAGTGCTCCGAAAGAGGACCAGTCCTCTGAAACTGGGCAGCTAAGTCCCCCAATACTGTCTGTGTGGCCTGCCTGCCCCAAGTTTTATGAATGTGAATCTTTTTTTACTTTCCCTGTGTATTTTATACATAAACATACTGCACATGAAATAAAAAGAGCTCATCTGGGTGCCTGTGCTCTCATAATTCATAACTCGAATAATATTAGTGTCAGGTTTGCTTTTTGTGAGCATTCATACATGTAAGAAGCTCACTGGCAATGAAAAGAAGAGATCGGAACAACCAATAAAAGGAGCTGAACTGGATTATTTTTGTTGTATCGACCCAGTGTATTGGATTGAGTGGCCAAGCTTCCCTTACAAAGACACAGTTTACTGTCACACCACCGGCAATTTTCTTGCTACACTTGCACTGGAGCTCCACAGAGGGAGTATCACCCCAGTCTGCTCCCATGGTCCCTTCCATCTCATGCTTGAAAGCTTTAAAGTTTTAATGTTATATTAAATGTGTTACAAAATGTCACTGGCTGCAGAGTACAGGTAATCCCACCCCCCGAGTAAAGCAGGGTGAAAGACCCCAGAGCTAGCTGGGCTCTCAGCGATGGACTCTAGTCTAACGACTAAGAATAAAACCCATACATAATATCTCATCTCCAGGCTGAAACAAAAATCTAGTGCATCAGAAGAAATTACATCTTTTTTTCTTTAAAGGTGCATATTCACTCTGGTAACTGAAGAGCAGACACTGGAAATAATCAGGTAATTGGTTCTTCCTGTAAATGATTTATTGGGCATTGTAATAAATGTAACTGCTCTTTCTGCTCTCAGTCCACAGCTTTCCTCACCTAGCTGCTACTGCTAGGCTAATTGTCCTTGCTTGCAAATATATTTGTATTATACGAGCCTTTCCATTAATGCTCTGAGATTAAATGTCACAAAATTAGATGTGTTTTTCAGTAAGACTTGAAAATGTAGTACCTGAATTACAGCAATGGCTGCAATGGTGCAGCTGTAAACATACGTTGCCCTAAAGACAAACTCCGGAATTTTTTATTCATCTTAAAAGCTTCCATGTGGTTTAAAGTTAGTGTTATGATAGCAATAGCAAGATTCAGCAAGGAATTTCACCAAAAATCACTTCGGCGTCTACAGCTAGTGCCAGAACATGGCCACAGTATAGACGGTTACCTAGATCACAGTGAACCATAGTGCACATATAAATATACATACATACAAATGCACACACATAACAGCTTTCCTTTTTTAAATTGCCACTCTTCAACTGAGCTACCTTGTACCCTCTTGAGAAAACAGATAGGAGAGATGAAACAGTATCGTATCTCCAGGACGCATTTAGAAAATATCTTCGCAGCTGAAAAAATGCAGTGTTATCTGCTAAATTAAGTGTGGCTCTTTCAAGGAGACAGTCGACTTCTAGCTGCTGGAGAAAAGGAATATTTATTTAGGAGAGAAAAGAATGGGTGAAAATATATTTACTGTACTACCCAGGGCCTTTTTCACTCATCTTTTCATGTGTTTTCATGAGATCCTAGAGAACTATTAGGAACCAGGGCACAGGATGAAATCAGGAGCCCACCCAGCCCAGAATACAGTGTCTCAGAGAAAAAGATGAAAGAGGAGCCTGAGAGGCTCCACCGGGCAATGTTCCCTGCAGTACTTTGGTATTCAACCAGGTTGTTTTTCTTGCTTCCTGTTTTATTGAGGGCTATGAATACCACCTGCAACAGAAATCATAGTGTCCATCACGAACTGGAGGACCCCAAGCCCTCGCCATGGGCTTGGGGGCTGTCTGAACCCACTCCCCTACACGGTGCCTCCCTGAACCAGCTCCCCTGCTCACTGCCTGACCACTGCTCTCTAGCCCTTCTTTTCCAGCTGTTCTGACACTTTTTTATTCTGTAACTTCAGATACAAGAGCAACAGTTATTGTCGAAAAAGGAAAGAGTGGAAAAGTCACAAATACTATTATGAAACAGTACTTCTGTTAAGAGCGATCCAAACATTCAGCATCACCAACCACAAGCTCCGATCAAACCCCTGTTGGAGTACGACCCTGTTTCTCAGCCCAGAAATTAATGTATTTCATCAGCTGAATTATTTCACACGAAACATGAATGCAATTATGACATTAGGTGGGTTTTTGGTGACAGCCTTACAGCTGTGAAGGAGAGTCATGTAATACAACATTTTTCAATTGTTGTTCCAATTATTGCTTCCAGATATTGAAAACTGCTGTTTTGCACCTGGAAAACAACCAAAGCTGGAAGGCATCTCTGTTACCATGCTACCTTTTTCCCCCTCCTCATTTTTAGAGTAGATTTAAGGATTTAGATCAATCACAGTGGAAACCAAATCCTTGTGTGTCCCCCAGAAGCTACACATGTAGCAACAGTACTCGAAGGGCACATAGGCACCCTGAGTGAATAAAATGCTTTACCCTGGTCTATGAGCTCATGCAAATGAAGATGACTTCTAGACCTTGAGTGCTGCTCTGCTGATATTCCCAAAAAAGGTACTAATTTTGGTCATTTTTCATGGACTGAATCACACAACGTGAATCACCTCTTCTTTTTCTCTGTCACCTCTAGAAAAATCCTTGAAGCCATCCATCCCTAATTACACTGATTATAATTTGATTCCAAATTAGTGAATAAAAAATAATACAAGGACTTGAAACAGGACAGAATGCTGGCCCAGAAACTACAAACCTATGAAAAATAGCACTGTTCAACAGCTGTCCAGATTTAATTTTAGGATAAACAGTAGAACATATCACCTCTTGTTCTTCCTAGCATTGATTTAATACTTGCAGGACTAATTTAAATCATGTAATTTGCAGAACTTTTAGGTCCATCATCTGTTCCCACAGCTCAGTCAATACTGTGGCTCAGCTCACACAAGAAATTGATCTGCAGGCCACTCTTTACCAGACAGATTAATTTTTGTCAATTGATTGATTGGCCTCAGTCCGCTACACATACTAATTTTGGACCATTTAAAGCTTATAAAGCCTTATACTGAGATTCACTGATTTTGCAGAGTAATAAAATGCTGAATCGGTGTCCAGCCAAGAGCAGACAACTGATGCAAGCTTGAGACCAAAATAACCCCCCCAGAGTGGAAAGTGCAGAGTTGCAACGCCCCCTCTGTTTCTCTTCAGATTTTCCCCAGGTGGTTGATGGTTCACTCGTCCAACCCATGCAGGCCAAAGCAATACTTAGGGCCCCTTCAGGCACTTTTACCTGGTCTGTGCCTCAGGGCGTGCTCTGCTGCCTCTCAGCCCTACTGTTCAGATAAAGATCTCCTGATTTAAACACAGCTGGAAGAGCCGGCCTGTCCTTGGCTCCATCATAGAGGGTGACAATGGACACATTTTTCACAGTCTTTGCTTCTGTCTCTGTTATCTCTTAGCGGGGCATATTGAGGGTTTTGATCACTCTTCGTTAATGCTCTAAAATCACATATCCTTCCTGCAGACCAGCTTAAGTATTATTGTCATCGGACTATGATTTCATATGCAAATGCAATACACATGCCCAAAGGTAACCAAAATAACATGCTTTCATGATAAAATGTCTTTAATAGCATTTTCATGGGAAGAAATTAAGACATTGCTGGTGTTTGAGAAGCTTTTGTATTCATTCAGTTATCTCCTAAAATTTCCCAGTTGACTGAAGAACTGGTCTCGCCATCCATTTTTCTGTAGTCAGCCCCATCACGACACAGCTGGGAAACACCAACCTGAGCTTTTACTCACTGCTTTTTCCAGGTAGGGTTTCAGGTGTTAACAAAATCTCTAGTATATATAGCACTGCTGAGGATCTATTCACTGCAGGATACCAGCTGAGACCACCTTCCTTCTGCAACTGCAGTTCAGTTTTCCAGTATGGATGGAGGACTGTTTTCCAGAGGGGGAGCCTCGTCTGGATCTTTTTTCTCTTACCAGTCAGCTGTATTCAATGTCCTTCAGCTTACAATGTTAAGATGTGTGAATTATGTCTTCAGTTTGGTCTTTGTGGCTTGGCAGTACTGTGTCTCATAAACCAAAACATGTAATAACAATGATTCTCTCTTCAGCATTCCACAGTAGTTTATATTACAAAATGTGGATGCCTAGAAAATAAGCATCATCATAATTAAATAATAAACATATGAATCTGGAATATCAGCCAGCACCTGGACATACGAAGTATGTCGACCAGAGGAAAACCATCCAGCCCACTCTCTGTTGGAATCTGCAGAATTATTTTGGCTCAAGGAACAAGAACTGAAGCCTCTTTCTTTCTGCAGGTTACAGTGTCAGGATTTATTTTCAGACAGTCTGTTAAGTACTTTGTATGGTCCCCACAGAAATCTCCTTGGAAGGAGATTTCTCTCTATATATAGTTCTTAGAAGCATGACTGATTCATGCAGGTCTCCACAACATACTGCTTCAATTTTATCTTGTTGCCATATCATATGTTTTTGGAACTACCACTTTAGCCCATTCCAAATTCTATCAAATGGCTTCAGAGGAGATGGTAAATGGCCAAGGAGGAAAGCACTTCAGGGCAAAGTCTGTTCTGAGCTACACTTTGTAAATGAGCAGTAACTCTTTTGATTTCATTGCAATTACTCTGATTTCTACACCAGCAATAACTATCTGGCTCTTCATTTTCCTCTTCCATCCGAGAGGTATGTATGCATTTTGTATTTAGAAACTTGTCATGCTGAAAAATAAATTTCCACACAACTTCCTGCTGGTTGGAATTCATTTGAAATGGAACTTATTAATTTGCATATCATTGGACTACGGCCTTTCCAATTAGACAATCTTTGCAACTCCAACTAAACTGCTAATTGATGTTACTGCCCTCAAATTACCAGCTTTTTGTAGATACCGATAAAAAGGAAAAATACAGAAGATCCAGAATTAATAAAAAATAGCAGCAGGTTTTCATTTTCAGACTGGTGTTTGTATCCTTTTAGGACAACTATACTATACTGGCTAAGTGTCCCAAGAATATACGCACTTATTTACTTTATTAATAATTACATTGTCTTTCTGTGCTCTGAAATTAGGATACTTTCTCAAACAAAGGCTGTACAACCAAGTATTAACAGGACTCCTCGGTCTGCCTCAGAACCTGGAGCTAGAATTCTTTTAAGCCTGCCAGAAAGGAATGTTTCTTAACCTCTTCCTATAAAAAAACCTCTCTGAAGAAAAAAAAAATCTATCACTTGTCTTGTGCAGCATCAGCATCATGGTACTCATTTATAAGCAAGTAAAAATAAATTTTCTGTTCTAGTTTATCAGGTTTATTTTCACCCATCTTGTTTATTTGCTGGTCGCATGCATAGGAATGTGTGTATGCAGTTGTAGTTGCACATTTGCAATTATTTCACAGGCTGTTTTTTTATGTCTTACAGAAACACAGCCACAGCCAAAAGGCACTGAAGCCTGAGTGTTATTATGCTGTGAGGCAGCTACAAAGTACAGACCTGCAAGTCCAGAAGTTCCACTGTTGCGGCGCTACTATGCAGACCCTT
Organism: Platalea leucorodia; assembly: GCF_965183815.1. Lineage (NCBI taxonomy): Eukaryota > Metazoa > Chordata > Aves > Pelecaniformes > Threskiornithidae > Platalea > Platalea leucorodia. Next base: position 621,848 of record NC_138833.1, read on the forward strand.
CTTTATATGTATTTGGGAGAGGAGCAAGGAGAGTTGAAGGCAGCTGCTGCTTCTTTCAACACATAACAGGGACTTCTGAATCCTGCCATCATATGCTGTTAGTCCTGCCTAGTTCCCTGTTCTTGAGAAAGCCAGAAGGTAAGGCTGGGACCTGGCAGGATGAGCCCAGCAAGTTGGCGTGCCTGCTCTCACCACCACTCACTCTGGAGGAATTCTTGCCCTGGGTGGCAGGCCGGCATTCCCGCCCCAAACAGGCTGCAACATACACAGGTGCCCACTCTGCCCTTGGTCTGCTTGGGTATCTGGTGCCGAGCAGGAGGAGGTTTTGCCGGGATGCTATAATCACGCATTTACCCAGGCCCTTCCTGATCTCTTCCAGAATCTGACAGCCTCTAGCTAGGAGGAGGAAGAGGTTATGAGCTGTAGTTAGACCTCTTATGACTCACACCTAATTTAGGTGGAACTATAGGATCTAAACTCATGAGAACAGTGAGACCTGTACAGTCCAAAGAGAGAAAACAAGAGTCGTATCTAAACTATACATTTCTAACAGGTAATCTGCTTCTAACCTGGATGCTTGGTCAAGTTCTTGAGAGAGAGACTGACATTCACATAACAGACCTGAAGCATCAGCCTGGCTCAAGGTCCCATCCCAAGAGCCTTCATCCTTCAACAACTCAAATGGTGAAGATCTGCTGCATGAGAGTCGCACTCTGCCTCCCCCGTCAGAGAGCAGCAGTGACCACCAGCAGGGAAATCCGCCCTTTGCAGGGTGGCAGCCAAAGGAGGAATTCTGGGGTGTCCACTGCGAAGCATGAGCGAGCAGAGATCTCTGCAGAAACCATCCCCTGCTTGCACAGGGAAAAAGGCACCAGCCCTGTCAGAATCCTTGATGTACAAGAGTCACAGGAGATACTCATGTAACCCTTCCCCTTCATAAAACAGCAGCAAGAGAAAAGAGTGGGGGATTTAGGGAAAACCAAGAAGGAGGTGGACAGTGGATATGGGTCACAAAAGAAGGTCCAAGATGGTGAAGATTTCTTTAATTGCATATATGTGCCTTTAAATTGAGTTATAGAATACCTTAAAAATAATTTAGCATAAAGGCTCTAGTTTTGCATCAGGGTGTGTACAAATAGCTCAGTATCCTGCTGGGAAACTGTCTGAAGAGACTGGAGCAAAGGCAATATCATGGTTCCCACCACAGGGCTTGGAGAAAGCTATGCTCTCCCATTCTGGCTTTGCTCTTGGCCTCTCCAGTCCTGTGAATATAGTTCCCTGCTTTGAAAGGAGGATATTTAATTATAGCTGGATATTTTAAGTTCAGGAGAGAGGAAGGAGGGGAGAAGCAAAGAGTTTTAAAGATAAAACAATGCCCTTTTGTTTATTTTTTCTTTTATATGGGAATTTTACTGCCTTGCTCTTGTTTACTCTTACTCTAATTTAAAGTGACATCTGTATTTAAAACAAACAAGCAAAACAGAATCTGTATGTACTACCAAACACTGAGAAAACACAAAAAATTCTGACTAATAAGACCTTCTCAAAATACCGTCACAGATAGGGTAGTTGCCTGGGACTCAGAGATTCTGTGTTTTGCATCCACTCATACCACTGTTTTGCCACTGGGACACATGGAAGTTGAGGTTGTATTACTGGCCTATTTCGTGAATTGCTTGGAGAACAATGGATGAAAAGCAGATAAGAGCAGCAATATAATTAACCAAGGGTCCAGCATTTTTCTTGCTCCCTTCCCCCTTCCCCAGCTCCCACACCAGTATGACTTGGCATTAGGCAAATAGAGAGGATTATTCACTCTAAATCCTTAGTTAGACAGAATAAATCAACAGCTGCAAGCCATATGATAAACCCACGTCCCCTATCACAAGCATTACCCTTGAGACAGATGAACGTTTCTGGTTGGAGATCTGCTGCACGCAACCCTCAGCACGTTGGGTTGCCTTCGGACCACTTAAGGCAGTAATTACTAGCATAGCGCTTGCAGAGAGCATCCCGGGAGACCTTCCAGGCTTGCTCATGCCATGGGAAATAATGTCTTGAAACTGAGGCTGACAGAAAGAGAAAACCACTCTATCATCTGTGATGTGCTATGGGCTAGGTGTTGGTGATCATGGGTGTAGGATGTGTGGGATGTGAAGGGCAAAACAAATGCTTTCCATGGAAAGCTCTCCCATTCAGTGTCAAAGTGAAGAGCACATGAGTTTCTGCTGCTCCACTGCATCAGTCCCAAAATATCTGTCCTATACACAGGCGTACGCAGAAAAACCTGCAATGGGACTGGGGATTTCCTTTTAATAGGGACTGAAGTTCAGAATCAACATATGAATATCAAAATCTGTAAAACTGCTATTAATGGAAATGTGTGTACTATAGTATGGCCAACAAGCAGAAATTATGCAGAAAAGTTCACTGCTTTTTTCCTTTGTTTTTTTCTAATGAAATTACTGTGAATACTTGGCTATATGAAACCTTCCTTAATCATTTCAATAGCACCCCACAACAGAAGTTACTCTGCCGAAATCCACAAAACTGTTTGTGGATTTCAATAATGCTTAATAAATAGCACGACCTGAAGTCAGATAACTTACAAAGTGGCAAAAACGTTTTTCTTGCGCACAAACCTGCAGCACTGGGGAGTTGCAGGCTGGGGACGTAAGAGAGACTATTTCACAAGCCTCGTTATATAGTTGCTGTTGCAGAGTCATAAAACTATCCATAAAAATTTATCTGGATGGCTTTATTCTACTTTGCTTTCACCTTTCCTATAAATGAATCAGAAGCAGATACAATAAACAAGGAGGAATATTTATAACCTTCATTCCTTTAACAACATCTGGACATCAGCGTTTTCTAATAAAATTACAATAGAAATGTGATGAAGTCCCAAGATATAAAATGATGGAAACAGTGCAGAAATTCAAAGCTATGTCATTAATGAGTGATATTTGCACCGTGCTGGACCAGATAAGATGGGGAGAAGTTAAGGTCTCATTTAAACCTGCATTTTATCCAGAATTAATTTCCTCTAATCACATTCTCAGCAACTACATGGCTATTTCTCTACAGTTGAGAGGCTTTGTTAGCCAATCTATGAATGTCTCTTGTATTGAAAGAGTGAAAACGGGCAGCTTTCCATACTAATAACATACTAAAGAACTGAAAAAGCTGTAGATCAGGCTTTATATTGTCAGAGGTGTTACCAGGCCAACGTCAAATTTGGGCGGAATAAAAATTACAATTAAGGAAACAGGAGAACCAAAATACACTGTCACTGTATTAAAAAGTACCTTCACTAATGCAATTTTCAAAAACCTTTACGGGATTGTGGGTTGGTAGCTAAATTTTGAACATACAGTATTAAATAGGAGCAGAAATAGAAGAGTTGCTTTTTTAAAATTTAAAAAAATCCCATATTTCAGGGGGTTTCAGGTAAAAAGAAGAATACAGTATAACTAATCACTAATCACTAGATTGGCATCTATTTCTCATTGAAATATAGTATGTCTAACATCACTTAACCTCTAAAAATGAGATGTAACAGAGACTAAGTATGTTTGATCATGCTGGGAATATATCACAAAAACATACTGGAATTTTTTTTTCAGACACTCAGGTAATCAACATTTCATGTCCACCTGTGATAATGCTTTTTCTGACATGATTTTTTAAACATATAGCCTACGGGGCTATAACAGACCTCTAAATTTAAAGAAAGGTTAAATTCTTGGCTGTCATTAGTTCTGCCAGTAACAGCTGGTATATCTCCACGCTGAAAGCCCATTCATCTGGTCCATATTTAGAAGCTAACAAACAGATGTCAACATCTGAGTGAGTTATCTAGACTCCCTGCAGTATCAGAGGGGAGAAAGTGGCATGCCTGAAGGGCAATTGATTCAATATTTTAGATTTCTACTTTAGGAGGAAAGGAATCATCCCATAAAGGTGCTGCTTTGCCAGTGAGGATAACCTGGACAAAGAGTTCAGAGCTGACGTATACATGACAGATATCTTGAGTTAGAGGAGATGAATTATGCCATAAACCTCTATGTCCAACATCTCCCTAGTACAGGAGGCACATGATTAATTCTTCTTAAGGGGAACATTTGCAGCTGGCAAGGAGTTCAACACACAATGTTTATGCACAGATGATATTCTCTCAGAGAGAGAAACGTAAGCAGGCCAAAGATCAGCTATGTGCATTACCCATTTCACTGTACTGTGCTATTCCTATCTAACATTTCACAAAACTTCTTTAAAGGTCTTCTGGGACTACAGTCTTCATTTTGGGCTGAAATAGCTGTTCAATAAAGATAGGAGGCATCTGTGATTCTGAGCAAATATATGCTTTGGCTCAGAGGCACCAGAGTTCTGGGATGCTGAAAAGCAGCACGTCATTGCCTTCTGAATCTGGCAGGTGTCACTCATGAAGGAAGCTAACAGAAATGCTGAGAGCCTGCTGGCTTTGACAGGCAGAGGTTCACAGGTGCAGCAGAGCTGCCTCTTGGGTTCGGCTTATAGGAGGTGACTGACAGTGAAGTGTAGCCAAAGAAGAGAAATGCCTCCTTTGGGAAAAGCCTTCTGAGAGAGCTTTCATCAACAAAGAGCACGGCTCCTTATGTTTCAGTCCCACTGCTTATTATTCTATGGAACTTTCTTGCCAAAAATAACAATGAAAGGGTCAGAAGCTAAGCCAAAGGTCCATCTAAGCACGGCTAACATTTACTTGTTCACAAAGTTTTTGAAAACATGCACATTACCAGCCAGGCTCTGACAGCAGAACTTCAGCATATGGAAAAGAAAATCCACTTTTTCAAACTAAAAATAAACACAAGATGTTCTGCTGCTTAATTTAACTGCCAGCATTTGTGATTCTTTTGCATTCTGTAAACCCATATCTTAAATTTAGAATAAAGGTGACAGGCAAATCAGGCTGGAGAAAAGGGAGGTCCCGCATCTCAGCTTCAACTTTGCCTCACACAGTTTCAGAAAGCAGGCATCAGCCAGTGCTTTTCTTGTGTGTAAACAGGGGGTATAGGCAGCACTAAACCGAATATAAAGTATCCCTGCAGTCACGTGGCCAGTCTCCTGCACTGTGAGAAGAGAGCTCATACTGCTCCAGAAAGTGCTAACAAAATAACGTATGTTTCCTTAGCTTCTCCCCAGTAAAGCCCTGCTTTGTAAACACAGCTGAAGACCTGGGATCTTCATAAACCTCACCTAAAGTACAAGGGATGAGCATGGTACAAGTCCTCTGTTATAGCCTTTTATCTTTGCAATACACTTTCCCAGCAGAAAAAAAGCAGTATTGGAAAGCAGTAGAAAATACTGAAGCTGCTGATTTTGAAACAATCTGCATGGAAAAGGACACTTTTCCATGTGTTGCTGTTTGTTTCTACCAGAATGGTTATTTTACAGATGGATGCACTTACTGAGCTGGACCACCCAGGAACTCGTGATAGGTGACGGAAGAAAAGCCAAAAGTCGTGACTCTGATTTCTCTATGCTGACCACAATCTCCACCAAGTAGAGGTAGCACGTCCGTGAGGAGCGGAGGGGCTTTCCTCCACAGGTGCGCAGCAGCTGCTTTTCCCTCCAGATGCTGCACAAGTCATGCTCCAAAGTACTGTGCAAATGTGGAGCTAAACACCACAACCAAGAAGAAGGGATACTCCATGTTGTCGTACAACAAAGGACATGCTCTATTTACATTTTATTTCATCTCACTGCTTGGAAGATGAAAGTAAGTTTTCTGATACCAAATATTTGAGTGGTGAAATTTTTTACCTAATGAAGTCTGGAGCAGCACTGCCCATCATGAAATTACAGAATAGGAAAATTTTGAGATGTAAAATTCAGTTCAGAATATTAGTCAGATTTCAGCAGCAAAAATAAAATGGAAAAAAAAGTAATACTTTCTGAAACATTGTATATATTTATAACATTCATCCCATTGTGATGGGACTGTGGCCAAAGCATTTTTCATAGCAACTCCTGTTGCCTCAGAGACAGTAATATCAGAAAAATAGAGTTAGGTCCCTGTAATAGTCATGGAATTATTTTATTTGTTAGTCCCTTAAAACAATCTCTAACTACTTAACCAGTAAATGTCTCTGAAAACAGCTAGAAAATATACGTTTGCATATTTTGACAATGTAATTATGTTTAAAAGTCATCATTAATAATGCTTCTGATTGTTTAAGTATTATGCTAAATGAAGAAACTAAATTATTGTAGAGTATTTCAGTTTTAACAACATAAATTAAGAAAAATGCAATATCTCTAAGAAGTTCTGGAAATAATTTTGGCAATTAAAAAAAAAATTGCTTCCTTAATTATCATAGATTGCCTTCATCAACTTTAAAGTAGGGTGCTTCTGTCATAGTAGATTATTTTATATTAAATGCACATGCACACACACACACACAACTAATTCCAAAATAAAAATTATTTTCAGCCTTTCTCTGTATGCAGATTAATACATAATTTCTGCAGAAACATTTGAAGCACCTAAAGAATAGCAGGACATACTTTGCTTTTATCCAAAACATTTTACAACTGTCATTTGCGAATACTCAAAATCACTCAGAGAGTGGGCGGGGGAAATTCTTTCACTGGTTGTAATGGTGGATGAAAAACGTATGTGCTTCAGGGAAAAGGAAATAGTTCTAATATGAACTAAGGCAACTGAGGACAAAGGCAGGGGAGAGCAGGGGGCTGTCTGTTGTTGTACATTTCCTAGAAGAAAGCATCTATAAACAAGATATGTCTACTAATAACTAAAAACACAGAAATTGCAAAGTTGGAAAGAGTGGAAAAAACTCTTCAGTATTCAGATACCAAGTTCATCTGATATTTGGCAAGCACAATAAACTGTGAATTTTGTGTCAGTGATATATTTTCTAAAATGTAGCACAGGGCATTGCTTGCAGTGAATCCAGGCTCCTCAAAACCTATAAAAGGCCGTTCTTCCAGAACACAAATACGATATTTCAAAGAGAGATGAGGCTACCCAGAAGAAAAAACATTGCTTAAAGCAACAGTGGTTCATATCATAGAAGCGAAGTCCCTCTGCCCAGAACAAATACCGAATTGCCACTGTGAGAAAATCACTGCATAATTTCTGTTGGAAAGAAGCTCTGGATGTCTCTGGTTCAACCCCCCTACTCAAAACAGGACCAGCCCTGATGTTAGATCTAGCTTCAAGGTCAGAACACATTTCTCAGAGCCATGCCTGTTTCAGGTGTAAATGTCACCAAGGATGGAGATTCTCCTTCCTCTCCGGGCAAACAGTTCTAATTTAAATGTCAATTATGTGGAGTTGTATGTGCGTGCACATCTCAGTAAGAGAGAAAATACAATGCTTCTGGAAGAGCGGAGGAGTACCGTAGGTACAACTACAAACAGGGAGAAGCTCAGGTGCTGGGATGTCTTGGTAGGCATCTGTAGGAAGCTGAATTGCCAGCTGTGGCTTACCGTGGCGATGAAAGTCCCCAGCTTTATTCAGTCTTTTGCCTTTCCCAACAGTGCTGCATGTTCCAGATATATCTGTTTTAGGAGACCTGGGAAAAATAGACATCTATCAGATGAGCAAACGTAGCATTTAATGAGGGGTTTGGTGGGCAGCAACCTTCTTTTAATTAACGTAATATTACTATGCAAATTAGCAAACTGCTTAACAGAAGAAAATCCAAATGAAGCTTAATCGGCTTGTGCATATAAATAATTTCATATTATACGGTCTACTCAGTCCTTGAAGGCCAATGTTAAACAAAGGGAGAGCTCTCTGCAGTATCTCCAAAATGACAGGTGCTTCCAGTTCCAGGTACTACAGACTAGTTGTTATTTTATGGTCCCCCTGTGCTGAAAACCAGCAAAGTTAAACAAAAGAGCAAATGGGAAGATTTATGAAGACAAGCCAAATAAAAAACTTTTATCAGAAGAGCAGGTAAAGAAATAGTTACAATGACTGGCAAGATAATTTCAACTCAAGTTCTATTTTTTACTTCATTAGACAATAGGGAAGCAGAGTAAATGGTGTGTAAATTAAGTACACTTATTTTAGAAAATTAATTACAAAAATCACTTTCAAATGGGGCTACAGGTATGTGGAGGCTTATCTGATTGAGGTAGCGGAGACAAAAGCACTGGGATCATTCATGAATCCCATTAGATTTAATGAAATTAAGACTGTGAACAAATAAGCCAGGAAGAATGTAGAGATTTTGGCTTCTGTCCCAGTTATTTTCTTGGGGGCTTTCCTCTAAAGCAATATTTGTGTATCTATCTCCTCTGATGACTGAACTTTTTCAAAGTCAAGTTTTCTGGTGACCCTATGCCCTAATATTTACTATAAAAGAAAGAATAAGTTCATGTGTAACTGATAAAAATGATAAAGCTGCAGCATTTATTTCTGCGCTTGACTTTAGAGGTTGACAGAAAAGAGTTAACCTTGAGACAGATGGTGGAAGGATGAAAGAGGGTGAGACTTTTTCTGCTTTCGAGTGAAACACAATTTATGGTGACTCCTTCTTCCAGTGCCAATTACCTTTTATTCCGCCCTTTGAGGGTTACCTCTCACTGGTTGTGAAACACCTCCAGTGGTAATTTTGTTAATATGTAAACCTCGTTTGGGTTCATATTGCCTCAGAAATTTTAAAAATAGGAAATATTATTCAGATCATACACTCATACTCCAGCCCAGTCAAGTTCACTGTATTTTTTCGAGTAATTCCTGAACAGAGCTCAACAGACTGGAGTTGAATTTAAGGCTACAGACAGACATCAATTTGTAATTAACAGCCTTTTAAGATGAAGAAACTACCACATCTCTCAGAAGTTGTTTCAGGGTCTCATTACTCTCACTGATAACACTATTTGCATTTCTTCGCTTCTTGATCCTTTATTTATTACACAATTGAGGAGGGGAAAAATAACATTTTATCTGAGCCAAAGGTTACACAAATCGTTCTGGAATCACTGGCAAAGTTACATCTCAACTTTCTGTCACGCTTGTAGAGAGTGAATCATGGATTGTAAGCCTTCAGTTAGCTTTTACTTTCAAGATAATACTTACTATCTGACGGAGCAATCCAAGAAGTGGTGAGGAAGAATGCTTAGTTCTAAAAATATTTTTTAATAATATGTAAGCCGACAAAACTCTAATGTTACTACAGAGAAAGGTGCAAGAAATCTTAAAATGGACAATTACCTTCTTCTCAAGACAATAATTTATACCATGAAGCATGAGCATTAACTGCTTTTTCAAACTCGTATTAATTTGTTTTAGCATGATGACATCATTATTCATATCAAATATATTAATAAGTCAAAGCTTTGCATGTTGTACCTGATGTGGGGAATAAAACAACCCATCGACTCCAAACCTTTTCCATTAGATAACCAGAATAACATGTGCACAATATGCTTCCTTTGTCAAAAATGATGGCATGATGATCTTGTTTTTAATTCTGCAGTGACCCAGATGTGAGCACACAGTAAAGGATGATACGGAAAACTCTTTATGTTCCCTTTTATGAGCTCAGCTTTGTATCTAATTGAGCAATTCCATCCCAGGGGTAACAAAGACACAAACTTCATCAGACATCCTGAAGTTCCCAGAATGCAGTTGTTTACCGGATAGTAGCTTATTTCGGTTTTACTAGCCTGTAAAAAATAGCAGTACCCCCCCAACAGACTGTCCTAATCAAGATTCATTGAGTTTCAGTTTAAATTAAGAAGAGTTAGCATTGCTTGGTTTTTGGATTTATCCTGAAAACAACTTTTCAATGAGCAACCTATGCAGCTATGTATGTAAGATATGTCAGAAATGTGCTTGGCATCTGTACGCTTCAGCAAGGAGATATGCCCATTGCTCTTAACGCGTGTCTGGCACGTTTTCTGTGTGACAGTCAAGAAAAACAATGCAGCACAGTGACCCAAAAGGAGCTCCTCAGTCCTGAGGGAGTGGGGGCGTTAGAAGAGGTGGAGTCTCTCTTTGAAATATTTTTTATTAGAAATGGCCACAATGAGGTGACAGAGGTTTCCGTGACACCTGCTGTTACCACTTAGTATCTTTAAAAATTCATAAGAACCACAATAAATATTTCACAATGCTTAATTTACAAAAGCGTTTTCATGGAAAGTGGTCATATTTGAGTATCTTCCCCTGCAATTTTGTAAACAGTTCAAGGTACAATCAGATTAGCTTGATAGGATGTGTGTAATTCAGCTTGTGCTCACACAGCAACTTTTTTGCCTTCAAAATGTGTGTTCTTTCTCTCTCATTGATTGCTCTAGGGCACCAATCTGGAATATTCTCAGAGTCTTTCTTCGCCAGGAAGAACAAGTCTTTACTAAAAGTTGATTTATTCTTCCATCTTTGATCTACTTCTGTTGATCATTTTTCTGTGTTTGTTCTGTGCTCCTGATAGGAAAATTACTTGTTTGCATCTATCTATCTAGTGCGCAGTGGAACAATGAAGTTAGGCCAGTGCAGACCCTGCACACTGGCAATCACACTGAGCAAAGCAGCATATTCAAAGGGTGTTTTGGTCAATATTGTCTTATATGGGTGCTTGGGAAATGAAAGAAATTAAAATGGGAAGAATTAGACTAGGATTTAATTAGTGCTAGCATCCACTATTTAAATACAGAATATTTTGATTAGATAAAACTCTTGAGCTCAGGCAAGGCTGGTACTTCACAAGACAAACTTACTCTTGTCTAGTGTCTGCATGAAGCCTAACAGAAACAGGTTTGTGATTGCAGGCAGGATGGAGGGAGACAACTTCGAAAACAGAGGGTGCAGGAATCCATCCTACTGCCCCTTCACACTGGCAATGAACAGAAGGTATAGCTCAGTGCATCTTGTGTCCCATTCAGGGTCATGGGATCTTCTATACTGCAGCTGACGTTAGGAAATTGCACTCTGAAATGGCTTAGAAATGTGGTAAAATAAGTGCTGGAGGTCACCACTTTCATTATGTGGGAAAGTTTGCTGGGGTGCTTTGAGTATAGAATTGGGAAAACTATATTTATCAGTACCCTTGTAAACAGTCAGTAAATAACAGCATCCTTACCTGCACACAGAGGCATGTTTAGCACAAGCAGTTCCTAACTATCAGATTATGGACCATATTTTTGACTCTCTGTAACGCTTAGCTTCACAGTAAAAACTGATGCATGGATGCAGTCAGAGTCTTCACAGTACTTGTTTTCTCTTGTTGCTTTTTAATTTGAAGTCCACATATACAGTGTTTAGCTTGCCACAAATGCCACAAAACCTTGTCCTTCTAATTTTCCTTAGAAAACATACTGTAGACTGCAATTTACAACTTTTATGTATTTCTGTGACTATAGCAGAAGATGCATTCAACAAAGCACTGTTAGGCTTCATAAAGATCAAGTTGATTTTAATGGCAGAAAATCCCTTTGCTGTCACCAGCAGACGGCTGAGCTCCAAATACTCAAAAACCTCTTTATAGGAAAGAAAAATGCCAGATGCTTTCTCAAGACCAGCACTAGAGTATTTGCTGTTCGTGACACTAAATATTTATGATTTTTGAAAGATTTGGTGGAAAATAATAGTTGTTGGCCTGAGCAAGTTTCCATGTCAACTCCTTGTACCACTGAGATGCTTCCTGATTTATATTTTGGTCATTCACTTGACTTTAAATAGAGGATTGTTCCATAAATAACTGAATTATGCTTGAAGCATGTTGGTAAAACACTGAACAACATGATTTGCCAGGCAGTCTATGTTCTCAAGAGATACAAGACTGAGTGAAGAGGTGTTGAAAGAAACCGACTAAGCAGCAAAAAGCAGTGTTTGGTACTGCATGTTCACAAGTTGTCAGTGAGCTGCTCTATCAGCACAAGAAGGGCTTACCCAAGATGGAGGGCAGCATATGGTCCCAGATCTTCTGTAGTATGCGGTCTCTCAAGTTCCTGGTCTTACTGCTCCAGCATAGATTTGTCTGAAAACATCAGGGAAAAAAACATGATCCAGAAATATTTAACCCTCTTTTGCCTTAGCATTTAATTGCAAATGACCTTGTCTGAAAAGCAAAGAACTCACTCATCAGTAAGTATTTTAGCACTAGACAACATGGTGGGATTGGGCCATGGCAGGATGAAAATAAAGCAAAGAGGTAACTAATTAAAAAAATACATTATTAACGCTATAAATTTAAATACCCAGTACACTGGAATCAGAGTAGGAAAAGCACTCATTAACATAAAAAAAAATCGGGAATTGAAAGAGCTATTAATTTGCCATGAAATCAAAAAATGTAATGTTTAGCAGTGGTGTTATTTCATTTTCATAGTTCATCTTCTGCATCTTTTAAAATATAGTTAATTTGTACTAACGTAGTCAGTTTTGAGGCTGTAAACATTTTTCAGCTAAACTTTATTAATAATTTATTCTTAGAAAAAGATATCTAAAATTTCCAAAGCCACCTCAATAGCTGAGATGACTAGTGACACTAATTTTAATGGAAAAAAAAGTGTCCAGCCTTACAAAATACAGCTTTACTTTGCAAAATTAGATTATGAATTTGGGCATATTGTTAAATTAAGCTGTAGCTTTATGGAAATGTTAATAAGCTGCAGCAATATTTTTATCCTCAATAATTTTTGTTAACAGTAGCAGTGCATAGCTGTAGCTAAGGCTCAACTGGCACTGGCACATGAAATCCTTGGGGTGTTTAACTTTATGAAGTCATTACATTTGGATTGATTTTTTTTCTTGCAAACTTTCCACCAAAATTGATTTTTTTAATCATTTTGTGGACTGTGCATTTTAACAGACTTGCATTTTCTGATAGACTATGTCACTTTTACCAGTTATTTCTGAACCAGAAAAATAAAATAAGAACAATTGCCCTGAACTGGTGCAGCTTTAAACTGAAAGTTTGGTGAGTGTACATATTGAAGAATCAACTGTAAAGACTTGTGTGTAGAAACTCAAAACCCATCCCTTGGCTGGGATTTTGTTATGGACTAAATCTTCTTGAGCAGTCCCCCTCTTGCCCCTTTGGCAAGACAGCTGCTGCTGAGTGTTACAGACCTTTTTCTGTAGAAGGAATACTTACCCAGACTAGGAGCCCTCAGCCTGGAAAAGCTCAAGGAACGTGGATCTTCCAAAATAGGAATGAGGCAGCATCTAGCAAAACTAGCAGATAGCAGATTCAAAATAACTATACTTCTTCATATCATGAGCTTGAATTCCTTGCCATGGGATGCTGCAGATGCCAGAAGTTTGCAGAGGTTGAAATGTAATTGAAAAACTCCTGGGTGAAAATCCATTAAAGACTCACATTAGCTGTGAATGCAATGTCTGTTACTTTTCTCATTTCTTTTCCCCATGAATGATGCCTAAGTAAAATTAGATATAAAATTCACTCTTTCTCTCCTTTACCTTAGTTGTGCATATGCAGCTTTTACATCACTTCACAGGAGATGATTACATGATGATTACATGCCTTTCCAATAAAAGGGCCTGAAGCTAAACCCAGTGCAAGGGCCAAGACAGGCTGCTGCAGAGCTGCACAGGGAATTGGATCCACCCTTTCTCTTCAGCAAATTTAGGATTAAGGAAATCAAGTTTCTTCCAAGAGTCCAAACTAACCCTGGACAAAATCCTCTGGACAAAATCCTACCCCTTGTTTGCTCAGACAGGCAGAGCAGAAATGACCACCACAAGAATCCACAAGAAGAAATGCTAGCTACGGAGAAACGGCTTTGAAGTGCTGGATTGCTCCCCAAGAGAAAGAGGCACAGGCAGATTTGGCAGGCAGAGATGTGTTTAAACAAATAAAAAATCAGGAATTGTAAGTGGGGATGGAATCAAAACCCAATGAGCTGGAAAGCAGACCTCATACATTATCACGAAATTGTATTTCACTTGCATTATAGGAACCACATGTAGCAAATAACAGCTATGGATTTACTTGACAACCTTTGTAAACCTAAGACAATGTGATTCATTATCAAACGTCTTCAGAAGATGAACCATGATTTCATTTCTTTCTGATCCCTTTCAGTCCTTGATTTCATTTCTTTCTAATAGCTGCTGACCTTGATAACCTAACTGATGCCTTTCTGAGGCAAGAAAGTTATTTTTCATGCCTGAGTCTGTAGCTTGCATCGTACCACCAGGTCCACTGAAGGGTCAAGGCACTTGCCAATATTTGCAGTTGTCAAAGGAAACACTGCCAAGCTTTAAAAATTGTCATCATCACCCTCATCGGGGAGATTTTCAGAAGGACTGTGAAACGCAGATTGAACAAAATCTGTGGTGGGCAGGCAATGAGGAAAGCTTGCTAATAAATGTCCTCACTTAAAAATGCACAAGCATAGCTGACTACTAACTGATCGGGGTGTGACCCAGAAACATCCATGTGCAATTTAAGTTCTATGCCATGCCGTGTGCTATACCTCTGCAGCAATGGCATTTCATTTAATATTAGTGATAGTGGTACAAGATAAGAACAGTAGCAAGTGAGGAAGCTTCTCCATATTTGAAATAACATCTGGGGCGCTTAGGAAGGACACATTTCTTTTCTGAGTCACTGGACTGAAATTGAGGCCAGTTTGTGCTCTGCAGCGCCGCCAGCCTGGCAAGCGTTTCTCTGAGCAGGCAGGGCCAGGAGCAGGCTGAGACACAAGGGATCCAGCAGGACACAATCGCTGCATAATTGCTAGTAAAGCATTTTAAGAACCTTTCTTTCTTCTGTGACCATAAGGTACTACTTCCAGCCAGTTTCTTGCTGCTCACTAAGCAGTAAAGATTGAAAACAGCAGAAGTAGGTTTTCTGACATTATTTCTTTGTGTTGAGTGTTATCATGGGTCATTAACTATCTGCCATTCAATGTTGCGACCTTTTTCCTTTCAGCAGATGAGAAGCAGTACTGTTTTCCAAAACACTGCCAAACCAAGGAGTTCCTGGAAAAAAATTGTAGTCCATATGGCTGCAAAGGGATGTTGTGGCACTTCAGCTGAAAAAAAACCCAAACAAAATCAAGCTATTGTCCATACTATCTTGTTGTACATTACTATTAACTCAGTTTACACAGTTCAGTGGCTCAGTATATTAGTTAATCAAACTGAAAGAAGAAGTTGTGCTATTGGGATTTTTTTTTAGCCAGCAGTCAAAAAAGAGGACATGAGCAGACACTGTTCTTTTTTAAGATGTTTTGTGACTAAGTAGCATTCCTATTTGCTTGCACTGGATATTTAATAGGTAACAGATACAATAATTAAAGTGTACTGTAAAAGCCACTTTGGGAAACGCACACCATGCTATCTCATATTGAAAAGCCACCTTTCAATATCACTCAGGAGACTGTCAGTGCATCCAGCTGATGAGTTCCCCTTTCCAAACTCCCTTAACTTAGGGAAAGCTGCCACAGAAACAGAGCGGGTTTAGCTTCGCCTTGATTTAGCTAGCCCATTGCAAAAAACATACAACAGAAGCCTGATCTTGCTACTGATTCAGCAGGAACACGTTTCAGTCTGCCAGCATCACACATCAAAGTATTTCTGCAATAATTAAATTTTCCAGGTGTTAGGCAGATCTATTATAAAATAGGAAAGAAATTTCAATATCTAAAAGTATTCAAGCCATCACATTTCCAATGCGTAGCTTCCATTTCACAAGTCACAGAACTCAATTTGTCCAGGATTTCTAAAACTGACACAGATTCCCAGACATTATCATACGATAAATGTAATAATTATTACCTATTATGGCACTGCCTTGGAAGAAGTTTGCATGACAAGCTTAGGCTTTGCTGCTTTTTGTTGCTGTTGTTCCATCACTTATATATACAATTTTCTTTTAAATGTAGACTAAATTTACCATTATGAGCATCTTACATATCTGACCTAAAAATATTGTATCTTGATGCACAATGTATTTACTAAATACATAAATACATGTATTTAATATTGATGATACAATGGCATTTTCCAGATTCCCTGCAAATGCTTGACAGTTTACGAGCTTGGAATAAGCTGCTAAGCTGTAATGACCAGAACTCACTAATTCTTCTCTGGAAAGGGCCAATGCACTTAAAATTCTGCTCTTGAAAAACACCTGGTGATCATGGCCAACTCTCCCAACCATGTGCTAAAAACACACATTGTCAAACTTCCTAGCAGAGTCCTGTGTGGTATGTAAGTTGAGTGGAACCCGAGCATGCAATACCATGCAATTAAAGCAGGATTTTCTATTGTAATTAGGCCGTCAAATTATTTTCATTATTATATATAATTTAGTTATTTCCCTACCCTTCTGTTTGCAGGTTTTCAAAATTCCAGTTTGTAAAATCTCATTTTCTGGAGCGAGTTAATTTGATCAGTGTCTCCATTCTATACGTCCTGCTGTGGATGTGCACAAACCTCTTTGTGTAACCCTAATTTTTAAATTAAGTAAATTGAAAATATCTGATTTATCCTTTCAAAATGTGTCTTCTGTCCATCATAGCTGGAACGAACTCACTTAGTGAAAGGAACATTTTCCAAACTAATGATTAAAAAAACTGCAGAAGGGCTACTGAAAGCTCATTTTGAATATGCAGTTCTGTGCACTGACACTGATTCCAAAAGTCCTATCGGCCTCACAAGGGGATGGCCCCTTGCTCCCCAGCTACGCACATCAGGCCTGAGGACAGGCAAGTCAGCAACTAACTTCCAGCCCACTTCTCAAAATGTAGTAAGGGTAGGAAAGAAAAAAAGAAATCAGCCTAACACCTATCTAATTGAGATAAACTTCTAAGGCAGTTATGGCCAGCAGGAAAAGCAACTGTGAACAGAATCCAATTGTTTTCATTTGGGGATTTTTTTAGTTTTTATCTCTAAAGCAAAGTTTAATAAAATACTTTAACAAAAGCATGCTGCTTTTTGACAAAATGTGCTGGTGATTGAGAAGTGGTTATTAATTACATTTTACTGACTGTACAATTTATGCTTAAAGGTGCTTTCTTTTTACTTATGTTAAAAATTTGTGCACATGTACACAGTACAAAAAAATATTACAGACAATATTAAATTAATTGCTTATCCATGACCCAATACTAGCAAAGATGTAACTGGATAATTACACAACTACAGAAATTTTAATAGCTATATTTCCTGATAAACTTCTGCTATCTTGGATGACTTTATACACCCCATATCTAACACTTACTCAATATGAAATTTTAATGACATGTCTGTTTACACACTATAATCTGCTGGAAAATGTGCATTTTCTCTTATGTTTCGGGAGTATTTGTTATTTCCTAAAAGAATGAGAAAGAAAAGACAGAAAATCTACCATTTTTGTATCTGCGTTCAGCCTCAAATTCATGTACTATTAAACCTGATATTTGCCAGGTCTTTCTCAAGTGCCTTGTAGTTCAGGTGTCTCTTTGCTCTCCTGGCCCTTGAATCTGCAGTCGTAATGTTTTGGTAGGTTTCTGTTTCTGCTTCCGGGCAGGCTCACAGTATTACAAGAATTTTTTTCCCCATAATT
Source organism: Platalea leucorodia (assembly GCF_965183815.1). Classification (NCBI taxonomy): domain Eukaryota; kingdom Metazoa; phylum Chordata; class Aves; order Pelecaniformes; family Threskiornithidae; genus Platalea; species Platalea leucorodia. The sequence goes on from NC_138833.1 coordinate 639,388, forward strand.
TATTTTATGTTCTGAGAAAAGCCAGTACCTTAGAAGCACAAACAGGAAAACACAGTAAGGGAAGGGAAGAAATTAATCCAGGTTTTCAAAAAAAACCTTACTTATCAATAATTATTGTATCTATACTATCACTTATCTTCCACACAAACCTTGCCATAAGTTTGAGGAATGAAAATGAAATTCTGGGGTGGCTGTCAGGCAAGGCTGCTTTAACCGGATGGGAATGCATTACTGTTTGATCAGAAGGGTGTGTTGACTGATAGCACATACAACTATTCTTCACGATATATCTAGGCCAAACTGACATTCAAAGCACCTGCCCAAGTACTTCACGGGTTATTTTTCATCATCCTCACGTTCATGTTTGTGCTCTCTCCAGCCTCCCCCTCGGCCATGTCCTGGCACCCTGCGGCCTGTACTCAGACCCTGCCTACGCCCGGTTAGCTGATGCTGTGGACTGGGCTGTCTCCCAGATTGGCAGCAGGCTATCACTTAGAAAGCCGATTTTGCAGCTGTCTTGTCTCCTTATCCCACCTCCTTTCTGCTCTGGCCCCATGATGTTTAAAAGGCAACTAAAAATAATATAGTTGGACTCTGGATGTTATTGACACAACTGGTTCTCAGCTTCCTTGGATTAATGATGCATGTGTCTGCCTTGACTACGGTGCCAAATCTAGTCATTTTCTTGCAAGTTGCATAGTGCCTCCTTAAGGCCCCAGTTGTGTAATTATGCGAGAAAGCCAGCAGCAGTTGAAAAGAAAGTTTCTAGGCTACATGTTTGTGGCGAAAGGTTTGAAAACACAAGGAGCCTTATACCCTATGTCTCCAAAAAAGGCAAAGCAAAAAGGTCTTACATTGTTTTCTTTTTTTCTTCATGACTTAGAAGTTCATTTCATGAATTTTCTGGGCTCTGAACTTACTTTTCAGCACATGGGTTTGGCATTGCTAATGTAAATACTCAGTAATCAGCAGAAAGCGCCCCTTTATTTTGGGATCCAGTAAGCCACTTGGTTATGAGGAGTATTTCCCAATGTGAAAGAGTCTTCGTGTATTATAGCACTAGATGTTATATCAGTATTGCAGGCTCTCAAATAACAAGATCAATGTCATAAATTTGCAGTTCAAGCCACTATATTGTAATAACAAAGTCAAGCCAGATAATGCTTAAAGATCCATTGTGGCTAAGTGTTTTTTCAAATTCCTAGAAATTAGTCTCAAACACTGATGCATTGTTGTTTTTCGTACTTTGTTTGTTATATTGCATTAATAAGGAGAGAAATTGCAATTCACATTACCATGTAATTGCAGTTCTAAGATATGAACTGCTTTTTATTGTAGACTGAGCCGAAATAATTGAACGGATTCCACTTAGGCTGTTTTTTTCATGCTGAAAAAGGTGGTTTTCTACTTTATCTCCTTTGCATGGTAGACTAATACTTCTGCAGTTATCTAGCAAAACGCAGCTTTTCAATCATTCTCCCCTCTTTTGCCTACTAGCTGATACCGTACAAGTGAAGCCTTACAGAGAAACCTCTCCTCTCAATTTATACTCCGCATTATCTTACATCTACCACCATTATCCTTTCTGGAATTATCCTGAAAAATGCATAATAATTCACAGCAGTATTTTGAGACTGGCTTTTATGCTGGGTACATAATTTTGTATGCGTATTTGAGCAAAAAATTCAACCCTATGTGTATATTTGTGTCTAGAAGGTTCCCTCCAGTTGGTGGACACTGCACTGACTGGGAGCATCGCAGTTTCCAAAACCGAATCTGTTTTCTTGCATTTGATCATATCAGTTCCTTTGTACACAGCCACCATTCCTGTACCACTGAACTCTGTGCTTAAGCATAGCTAGAGATGGAAGTACCTTGAGCACTGTCAGAACACAGAGTCTTTCTAACCAGGGACTCTGAATGATAAATCACAATGGCAAGTGACATCCCACTAACACGCATCTGAATGACACAAAAATTAACGCTCTAGCCTGCCTGAATGTTAGTTACATGTTTCTGAAATCATAGAAGACCAAGGAGGTTAAACACAGCTTGCAAGTTACCACATCGAAACAGCCTGAGGTGACACATAAGAGCACACTGAAGACACCGGCTAAATTCATTTGTCCCTAGGAATTTCCACATAGCACCCAAGATGTATACCACCTTGCTACGTACAGCAGATCCCGGTCAAACCCAGGAGATGTCCATCAAGTTGCACATAACAATAACAGATTTTAGCAACTACTGCCTTAATTAGGCTGCCTTAACTAATTATTGATTTGTTTACTATTTCTTCCCTAAGATACAGCTAATTATGGCTGTAATACAGGCCTTCATATAAAGTCTATTGTTATGTTGGAATTTAGGGGTGATTCCTGCAACATGACTGACCAACAACAGAAAACAGGCATGGTTGTGCTGGTTTTGGCTGGGGTAGAGTTAATTTTCCCCATAGTAGCCAGCACGGGGCTGTGTTTTGGATTTGTGCTGGAAGCAGCGTTGCTAACCCAGGGATGGCTTGGTTCCCGCTGAGCAGCGCTCACCCAGAGGCGAGGCCTTTTCTGCTCCTCACCCCGCCCCAGCAGCGAGCAGGCGGGGGGCACAAGGGGCTGGGAGGGGACGCGGCCGGGACGGCTGCCCCCCCGCCCCAAGGGACACCCCACACCCCAGGGCGCCGTGCTCGGCAGAGAGAGCTGGGGAGGAGGAGGAAGGGGGGGCGTTGGGAGCGATGGCCTTGGTCTGCCCCAGGGACCGTTAGGCGTGCTGGAGCCCTGCTTTCCTGGGGATGGCCGAGCGCCTGCCTGCCCCTGGGAAGGAGGGAATGAATTCCTTGCTTGGCTTTGCTTGCGTGCGCGCCTGCTGCTTTGCCTACGAAACTGTCTTTATCTCAGCCCACGAGTTTTCTCCCTTTTACCCTTCCGATTCTCTCCCCCATCCCACGGCAGTGGAGTGAGTGAGCGGCTGGGGGGGCTTAGGTGCCAGCTGGGGTTAAACCATGACAATGGTTAAAAGTGAGCCTACAGCTTTATACTTGGGAAGTCAGATTTATCCGTTTAATGTTGGTTATCTCAAGTTATACAGTTAGTTCATTGTCTGGGCACTCTCTACAAGCAATGAGGAGACACACTGTAAAGGATACCTCTACTCCTGCAGGTCAGGATGTGGTGACTCTCATCCCAGTGGCTGGTCTCTGAGTGTGGCTCTTTGGTGGGACTGCTCCCAAGACAAATGCTATGATTGCATGTGGCTGACTCCAGCCACATTGTGAGGTCACTCTTAGTTTAACTCTGTTCACTTAAAAAAACCAACCAAACAGAAATATTAATTTCATGGCAATGTCAATTTCTTGCACACAGAAAAACAAGAAGGGATTTTAAATGAGAAGTATAAATCCCATCCATTGCAGCTGAGACAGTAATTTGGGTTCAGTATAGCACTTCATACTGAAATTGAAATCACTGTGCTTCCACAGATATCAAGTTGAATTACAAGCTGCAACTGAAAGTTGATAAAAAGGTTCCTTTGCATTCACAGGAGTGATTACATTTAATCCACTTACATCCTATTACATATTCACGAACTATTCCCCCCCTTCAGGTGTCTTTCACTAAGACCTGCCAACTGGAAGAGTCCAGACAGAGGCCTGGGCAGGATGAGGAAAAGGCAGGACAAACTGTCTCAGGTAACGGCACTAGTATCTCTTCTGGGACATTTCAACACACTACTACAGATGCAGCCACAGCGATAGAGTTAAGAGTTATGTTCATTGCAGAATGCAGGAATACACAGAGAAGGAAGTTTGCCTAGGCATACTGAACTCAGATGTGGGTAGTCAGTGTGCCAAGAGGAGTATCTTTTATTCTATCGTTATGAGGCACTTACAGAAGCTATTATGATTAATATAGGAACTTATGGAAGAAACCTATTATTATTTATGGTATCTATATATGAACAGTAGGGCTTCAGTTCTTGACCTTTATTGCTGGCAATTTCTTGCCTGGCTCCCTAGAATTTATAGAAAGGAAAACATGCACCCATCTAAATCCACAAAAGCGCACTCTTGCTATCCTCTGCTTCGTAATGAAATTGTGACGCTGACAGTCAACCAAAAGCAAAATGCGACCCTCTGTATATTAATGGTATTTATAAGGCACTAGGTAATTCCAAGACAAGATGTGTTTGCTGAAATGTAAAACAATAAGCTGTCAGAAAGGGTTGGTGAAGGTCTTTTGTACAGTGTGGCATAACAGCACACAGCAGTTTCAAAGCAATTTGCATCATTTAAAGAAGCCAATTTATGTTGTTGTAAACAGAGCTTTTTCCTGCATTACAGGAGGTGGGACATACAAGCAGGCAGGCTCAAGACAGTTTCTCTAAAGTTTTTTCATCTGCAGAAGTACATCATCTCTCTGCTGTATGCCAATGACAGTAAAATATTCCACTCATTTCTAAGAGCCCTCCACACTAATACACCCTCCCTTCTTCCCTATGTCCAGCTGTCACTCAGTTCAAATGACACTGTTGTTATTCTAGTTGTCAAGGTTTTAGAAGGACAATACCAAAAAAGGTATTCAGCTTGAAAAATGTATTATGTGTTCTTGGAACTGCATATAATTGGTGACCTCATGACTTTAAATATAAACTCTGAAACCTAAGAATTTATCTGAAGAAATAGTAAGATTTCATCCACATTTTGTTAATCATGCTCGTTTAGAGTGACTTGAGGAGATTTCTTGTTTTGTTCCTTTTTTTCTTAGAATTTGCTTCTCAGTAGTTGACAGCACTGGCCAGTGTTGAAGGTAGTGGCCAAGCGCCCACATGCTTCCCTGCTGAGGCTCTGGCCCAGATCCCTGTGCCCTACCTCAGAGCAGCTCTGCCAATATGCTTCAATCTCCACCCGCAGCTCCTCACTCCATCCCTCTCCTCTTCCACCTGTCATTTTTAGGCTTTGTCATTCACTCTGCTATTGGGATGCTTGTCCAGGACCACAAAATAGACCTGTAACAGGGACACAGATGACTTCTCCAGAAGGACTGCCATAATGAACAAGACCAAAGGTCCACTGCATTCAGCATCTCCCAACAACAGCCCACAGCAGATGCTTAGGAAAGGAATATTGGTAGCAGGATGGGCAGAGGAAGACTATTCCCAGTCCCAGGAGCACTATCAGCACGTCTTTAGCTTGTGTGCAGCTACACAGGTCCTTATTTCCATATATTCTTAGTACAATTTGGATCAGAAACAAATTGTGACAGGGTGTCTATTACATCACGAACATTGTATTCTAGTAAAAATCGCTTCATAAATACAGCTACCATTCTCAAGGCCCCATTTACTTATAGATTGCACAGACCAAATCTCAGGATGTTTACAGAGACACAAACAAGAGAGAGGTTCCAACAACTGAAGCCATTATGTGTGTTTGGGGAGATTATGAGACAGGACAGGACAAGTCTGTCACTTCTCTTCTGCTCGAGCCCTTTGGAAGAGGAGCTGCTGTTGCTGTCCTTGCGGGGACCCGCACAGCAGAAGGGCTCTGTGCACATGCTCACCGAAGAAAAAGCAGCAAGAGAGCGGGTGGTGAACAAGGCCTCCTCTTGCAGAGACTTCCCCGGCAGCCTGCAGACAGGGCAAGCTATAGACAAAATCATCCTGATTTGACTGCATCTCGTGCCCGACTGTAGCCCCAAGGAAGAGTGTTACTACTTGCATCAGCATACATGGATAGGAGGAGGAACGGATTCCATTTCACCCTTTATTTGAATTGAGCTGGGGGAGGTTTTCTTGTCTCATCAACACTGGATGGAATAAATACCTTTTGTCACTGTGCCCACACGTACCACACCATACACATCACACATCAGGATAAAGGTTTTCCTGCTCCTTCTAGTAATCACTGTGTGGTTTTAGCTTTAAATAGTTACTAGCTTCTTGTGTTTCCTAACTGGACTATTCTCTCTTTTTTCACCCTGCAAGGTTGCAGTTGTTTAATAGTGTAATGTGTTCCCTTAAAGTAACTGGCTACTTATAGACAATATGTACACAGACACACACTTTTTTCCTTTTTCTTTTTTTTTTTAATTACTTTGTCTCTTTGGTTCCTGGATTGTGGTCTGATATTTTTGAACTTGTAATTTTATTTCCTGTTTCTTATTTATGTTGTTTAGTACACGGTCCCTGAACTATGCCTTGCCTTTCGATGAACAGTCCCTCTGGTAAAAACAGCAGTACAACAGGCCAAACAGCCACTGTCAGCTGAACTGATTCCCGCAGTTGGAAGCAGAGCCACTCTTATTTGTGTAATTAACTTTTGTAGCTTAAAAGAGCATGCACCCTCACTGATCTACACTACGCAGCTGGTGATTAAATTCCAAAAAATTCATTGCACTAAGACATTTTGTTCTATTCCAGTTCTCCTGGGATGATCACATGGTCAGTCAAAAATTGTTGATATGCACTATTCTGCCATTAAAAGGAGCTGAGAAAACTCCTAATACAGAGACACGGATTATTTCTTTTGAATCAGACTACAACAGACACTCTAAAAATAGCTGAGGAGAAAACAGCAGCGTCTTAAAAGCCAAAAACGAAAAGTAAACAATAGATAAACCTAGCCGAGAAGCGAAAGCAACACACGCCAAAACCAATTCAAATAACCCCCCCAAACAATCAAAAAACCCAAGCAAAGACTGGAAAAAAGAGTTGTAAAGTGTCACTGGTGACAGTCACAAGGGATGCTGAAGTCAGAACAGAACAATATCTTCTGCTGTCTGCAGAGTAGCTGGGGGGGGAAGGGAAATCTGGCTGGGGAGACCATATATCTATGTGTATCCATTGTGGGTACAGAGGCACCATTTAAAGCCAACTCCATCCCTGTAATTTCTGTGCCTTGTGGGCACCGCATGTGCAATGGATGTTCAGATATTTCTTTTTAAACTACCAAATAGGTGGGATTTTCCCTGGCATTGCTGGACATACCACTGCTGCTTCATTGAACTGTATTCATTGTACATTTCTTCAATGAAAGAAATAGTCACTGGCCTGAAGAAAAAGACAGAGACCATTGATAGGCACTTCTGTGTAATAACTAATGATTAGAAGGGGCTCTAAGTCTCATCTGATTGTTAAATAAAAAAGGAGAAAGGTAAGCCTTTGAAAGTCTGTGGAAGCTTTAGCAGAGACAATTTAAAAATTGTTTTTTTAAGGTTGGTTTTTCAAGGAAATTGGTTTTTCAAGGAAAATTATATTCTTGGATATTCATAAACCAAAGGATTCTTCTCCAAAAGCATCTACCCTATATGAAAAATGTGGCTTTTATTGCCATTGAAAAACTGCCTGAAAAGCAAATAATTTTCTCCTGAAAGCTAATTTTGTCAAACAAAAGTCAGTAATTTTCACTCAGGTTCATCACCAGCATCACACTGAAGCTTAAGTTGCATAGCAGTCACCCCTCCTTCTCATGGATGCAGGCCTTCCTCCTGGACGTCTTGGGAGCAGCAAGTACCACCACACGCCGCCTCCTCTCACCCAGGCACCCAGCTTGGGCAGCACGCTGCCACGGGGAGATGCTCAGACTGCACCTCTCCAAGATAATACAGATAGCACTTCTACCTTCTGCCCTACCTTGCTGCCTGCAGGCCAGATAAGCATCCAAATGTAAGTAGTGTTGTAATGGCAAGGGCTCACCAAAGACTAGTATCTTCCTTTTGCACCATATGTGTGTGTATTGTGCAAATTCCTTGCCACTTTGTCGTTTTATCCTTTCAGCTCTTTCCTCTTGTCTATTTTTTAAAAAAAACAGAGCCCTTGGAATAACCTTCAGTTTCTTGTCTGACTGAGGATGCTGCTTCAGTCCTGTATACCTTGTTTTATTAGTCTTTTGCTACAGGCATTTTCTTGACAGTTCACTCCAGGTCTTCTACTACAAATATTTGTTTTGTCTCCATGCCTCTTAGATCATAAATATTTTAGCGCAGGGACTGACTCATTTTTTTCTGTTAAAGAACACTCTTACTCTACTTCACCCATTGCAGATTTCTCTGTGTATACTGTATATACAGATTTATGGCACCAAGATACTGAACAACTGTAAATCTTAATTACAACTCATGGTATATTCCCTGCTTCATAATCACATTACGTTATCAATCAGATAATATCTGTCTTACTGAAATTAAATAATACATGTTTTTGGAAACTCTCACCTATAGCCAAATGTCAGTCATTGTGGAATGCTTGCTTTGAAGGGGGAAAGACCAGAGAAGCCAACAGAAATATTCTACCCATTGGTGAGAGGTAAAATAAAAGAGCCGATTGCCTTAAAACTGAAACAAGCAAATAAATTCTCTGCTGCTCCAAACCCTGCCTAAACCTCAAAAAATGTTAACATCTTACACGTGTCAAGAGGGTTATTTATGAAACTATTTGCTTGTCAGCCACTGCAGTACATTCCGTCCCTTTGCTAAGATACTGTAAATTCATGAATGATGAGTAAAAGTCTTACTTTGGCAGAAATATTTATATTTATCTGAAAAAGAAAATTATCAGCTTGCTTGAATGCTGAGACAGTCTTTCAGTGACTAGTGGTATGCAATTATACCACGTTCTCTCTCCGTGCTAGGGCTCTAATTTGTAGCAGTTTTGTTAGTTCAATAAAGGATTTCAGTTTGGGTGAAGCAGATTTTCTTCCTTAACAGCTTCAAATTTTTCTTCTAGTGTTAAATTTCCAGGCTTTGTGCACATGCTTTCTGTTGTTTTCTTTCAACTTGTGAACAACTGTTAATATCCTCCTGCAGGGAGATCTGGGTGCTCAAAGCACCGTGATTGCCAGCCTGCCCCGCAGCTTCTATGCATGGGTGCAGCTTCTGTGCATGGGTGCCCAAGCCGGGGAGAGCAGTGCTCTCTGCTTGTAGAGCTGTGCTTACAGCTCACGTGCTGCCGTCCCGGCTGAGGCACTCAGAGCTGAAACTTCTTACTGATAGGTTTTCATGTAACAGCCAAACCTGCTCTCACCCGCTGAGATAAATGAAAGCTTCCTGCCCAAAGTGGTGGTTTTTCCGTGGACGATTTATGCCAAATTTATGCCTCTCCACAGTATCATGAGCTAGAAGGCGGCTGGTGTCTGGGAGATGACGGTTAAGTGTGAATAGGCCTCATAAACGCGTTTCACAAATAAACCAGTCACACAGATGCTTTCACTAAAGCAAAGTATGTTTTGTTTTCTTCTCCAAGTTGTAAAACAAGCATTTTATTGTTTAGGGGACTGACAACCTGAAACCGGATGAATTTCTACAGCCAGTGTTAGGCTGGAGGTTAGACTGAATGATCTAATTGTCCATCTGCCCGTTAAAACTATGATGCTATGAAACACGAGATGTTTTTCAAAGAAAGAGAGCAAAACAGCCGCTGTTTGAGAACGGCTGTAAGCGGCTCTCCTCCTATCATTCTGAGGAGATCAAACAAACAAAAGGGACAAGAGCCCACCTTTTATGCTGCATCCCAAACACTTCCCTAGGTGAAGAGGAGTCCAGAGCTGACTCCTCTGAAGCTAATCTCCTCCGCCTCTCAGGGATACCAGAACTGGACCCTAATTTTCTCTGGTTTTGTTTTAAACCAGAGCATCACAATAATGTTTACTGTTAATAAAAAACAAATTGCAACAAGGTTCAGCAGTTCATTGCAGTAATTCATCCTGAATGGTGGATGCTCCTAGGCTAGCACGGACACAGAGGCATTACAAAATGAGCCTTCCTCATGGAAGTCCAATACTCTGTCCCAGAAAGCGGGGTCCAACCCAGAATGGCGGTCTCCTCCCTGAAAACTTTTGTGAGCAAACTGGTATACACTTGAGAATGGAATGGGAAAAGTTGATATAATTGAGTTTCCGTTAATGGAATGTTAACTTCATCAGAAAGAATGTGGATCATGACTTTATAAATACATGTCTGTAATTATAATCATACTGCTTTATAAAAAAGAACAACCATTCTGGCTGGAAATTAGCTGTAAATTTCCACACAAACCTGAAATCTATTTTAAGCGAAGTGCAGTATGTGATCTAACAAATGTCATTTTGGTACATGCTTGCAAGAAGTCAGATATAAATTTGGGTAATGCTTTCAAGCAGTCATACTAGCAATGAATAGAATATAAAAAACGGGGGGGGGGGGGGGGGGGGGCAGGAAAACTTTCCCTGGGACTGACCACAATTCCAGCTCATTAAATCCTCATTTTTCTTTTTAATGCAATGTTTGTCCTCATTATTTATCTTCATTTCATAACAGAACACTTGTTCTCATGAAAACACAACTTTGTTCTCACACCCTTTCACAGTACATGCCAAACTTTGTTTCTGACATAGTTAGTTCTGCTGGTATTCCACTACAACTTGGAAAAAGTAGTTACTGAATGACATGAGGGAGCCATAAACTTTAGCACAAGATGATCACGATGCCACCAAGTTATCTGTAGGATCTGTTACAAAGTTAGCTGAGCTTCTGACCACTGGAAAAAACCCCACTGATGAAACTCTAACACACACAGAGCACACATTTACTGTTATCAGAATTTTTTCAATATTTAGACAGGGAAACAACCTCAGATTTATAAGCATTTTCTCACAGTGCAGACCTTCCATTTTCACAAAATGCAATAACTAGGTAAACTCCTGTTTGTAACTGAGAACAGATATGTTTGTATTCACAATTCATGCCAATTAGAACAGTTATTCTTTCGTGGAACCACCACTAAAAAGAAGACGGGCTTTGGGAGAAAAGGGCTTGAAACCTAGCTGATGATTTCCACAAAGAAAACTTCAGCTCTGCTTCGCAAACCTTGAGTTCCATCAGTTAGTACAAAGAGCACCATTTTCAACACTCCCACGGCCAAATGCTACGAAGGAATCTCTGAGAACCTCCGTTTTTACTACTCTTCTTCTCTTTCCAGTTTGACAAATTTAGACTTTTTTACTTATTTAGGAATTTTAAACAAGCAAAACTTCGCCCATGCAATATGCAATACCCATGAGATATAATTGAGGCTAGTGATTAAGATAAGCAAATCTAACCAATATATCATTCCTGACAGCCCATACATTAAAAAAAACAACAAACACCCTCTCCCCCCCTAAACCCCAGCAACTTCCAGAGACTTTAATAGAGGCTTACTTTGCCATTTCAAAGTTCTTTCTAACTATAGTTTTAGGACACTTCATAGCACCAAAAGGAAAAGCAGCAATGAAGGTATCTCGAGAATTATCTTAAGTACACTTACGTGTAACCTTGTGTACACTGAAGTACATATAGCTGTGTTATGCTACCCTGATTCGCATGGCATAGTGATGCAGAACAGTTGTGCAACTGGAGAAACATCAATTATTGTTTCCATTCAGAAATAAACACAGGGGGTCTGAGCCAAGCTCTCATTGCCAAGTACCGCTGATTCATACCCAAACTTTAATTCCTCACTCTCCTTTTTTCTTCCCCTCCTTATCTGAATCCAGAAGATTAATAAAAACTATTTATTTCCCTAAAATTTGATATGTTTAAAATTCAAGTTTCATTCTTGTCTCAGCCCATTTCTAATTAATATCTGTTTTACTGTTTTCATGTTTTCCATTTCACTGAGCAAAACAGACTGCTGATCTGTCCATCTTCTTCCAGAAACAGATATGAAGCTGAAAAACAATATGATCTTCTCATTTATTCAATCGTCCAAAAAATTATGGCCCCGAACTCTGTCTTTAAGCTATCATTGAATTTTATTCTGGTTGGAACATTTTAATAATAAAAGATACTGAAATTCCTATAATCAGTGAATATTCATTAATGCAAAATCACATAGCAATTCCTTGTAATTATATGAAGTGTCCACAGCATTGACCACTGAAGGAAATTATAATTAAAGTTATTAAAATGAATTAGAAAAGGAGATAGTAATTAAATCCCAGTTGCTGGAATGTAAAACTGCTCTGAAATTAAACAATACAGATGACTCCTCCAGAAAGAGGAATGTTGGTAACATTTCTTTCCTTATAGTTATTCAAAATTTAAGCTAATCTTTATGGTAAGATTTTTTTTTTTTCTTTAATAGAAATACTTGACTAAAATTCTGTAGCCAATGAAGTTTTTCTAAGATGATTATCCTGCTATTTCTTCTGTGAAACACATATTGTTCAAGTCGTCCCTTTATAAGAGAGACCACTGCATTAACAGGCCTGGTCAAACTCCATGGTCTTACCACTGGCTGCAAAAATAACAACACGGTGGTAGTGTTAATGCAGAAAGCAAAGCAATTTCGCAGTGAACTACTCCTTTTTTCAAATATAAGTGGTAATAACTAATACTCTTCTTCCTTATCTTCTTCTCATCAGATTTACTGCAGCAAAGATCTGTTTTCATTTCCCCAGTAAACACCCACGGTAATAGGCTATCTTTGCCAGTCTCCCTCTGGTTCAGTAAATAAATTTTCTTGTAGCATACAAAAGCCCAGGCTGCAGCAGAGGACCGAGAGCCTTTCCACACTAAAGGGAGGGAAGGGCAAGCAATTCTGATGGGAGGAAATCCAGGGGCAGCTCCCAGGCGCGGGAGCAACTAGAGCTAGATTTCTCTGCTTTGCTGAGAAAGCAAGCTAAAATTTGCTGGCTCTTAGTGAATGACCTCAGCCCACTGAGGTAGATCTCTCCTGTTCTCCTCCACGTCAGGCACCATTTACTCTCCTGAATGTTTTCCCAGGAAGCAGCTGCATTTTCAAATTGAATCTGCTCAATGGAAGGTTCAGGCCCTTATATATGAAAAGGAGTTTTAGATCACTACTTTTATGAGTGCATCCTTGTTTGTATTTCCAACTGACAAGTTAATCCTAGCTATCAGAAAACTCAGTGCTCCAATCTGAACCTCTGGGAAGGAAGAGGTGTATATATAGAAGCTAAGTAAAACATTTTATTTTCCTGGTTATAAAAAAGTCAGTCTGTCATTTTTCAAGAAAAGTCATCCCATAGTTGCATGGACTAAAAATGGTAAATGTCATATAAAAACAGGAATTAACTGTCTTCTAAGACTTTCCAAATTATGTTCACTACCTGTAATATATACACAAAAATGTGAAACTCATTATGCTGCAAGGCCACAAAAGACTGAAGTGTATCTTTATGAGTAACAAAATCACTTTAATGTTATTCTCGTGACTACTGATGGAAATATTGATTCACTGTCCATTGTTAAAATAATATTGGAAAAACATTCATGTTCAGGGGAGAAAAAAACTTTGCCCCCAAATCTTTTTCTCAGCCATGAATAAAATAAAATTATAATAAATAATACAACCCCCAGTTAACCATGCTGCACAACAAAGCTTAGGATTTGTGTTTAGCTCCTGTATCAATACACTAGAAGATCTGGTCTATGCTACGGATAATTCAGAAGCTAGCAAACACACCAGTCAAAGAGATAAGAAACAAATAAGCACTGATAGAGAAATTAGCGCAGGTCTGTTTTGAAGATTTTTGTTGCAATTTCTTGAGGAATAAGACTCTTCTGAGTGATACGACTTTTGGAATAAGCTGATGCAAACGTGCCTTAAGTCCTCGTTGAGTAAATAAATGTTTTAAGGGGAACATTGCATATCAGCACCTTTAATTTCTTCACCAATGAGAACATGAGGAGTGCCACATGGTCCAAAAGCCACTGGGAGGGGGTGGAAAGTATTGCCCCACTTTGGTTACTACATGTGTCGCTGTTTTACTGACCCAGAAGTGCACACAGCTAAGGCAGAACCTAACTCATCAAAGAGTCAAAGATGTTCATGGGAGCCCTTCATGAGTGGCTGGCCTTCTTAAGTAAGAGCGCAGACCTCGGTTTTTGTTTCTCAGTCCGATTGGTAAAAGCACAGGCAAAAGCAGTAAAATGGAGGCTGGGCTGCTGAGGACGAACCAGCAGGTTTGGACAGCTACGGAGAAGTCTGCAGAACAGCTTTATCTATTCTGTGCTCACATCATTATCTGTTCCTTACCTCCGACTTGCCCCCTCCCTCGAGCTTTAGATTTTGCACTCAGATCTTCCCATCACTCCTTGTCTCCCATGGTTTCCTCCTTCCTCATCCTTTGCTCCCCCCAAAAAGCAATGCTGTCCTTCTGTCCAGCATCCTCTCACTTGGAGCAAGGTGGAAGCAAAGCAGAGCTCTGCTGCCTTGGAGGAATCAGGCGCAACCAACCTGTGCATAGAGTGCTCCCAAGGAGAAGCCCAAGTCAAACTGTAGCAGCATTATACAGCTGTCCTGGGAATGATTTTGTGACACACACAACCATTATTCCTGCTGTTACACTTACCAGCTGACCAATGGCTCCCGAAAGCCTGGAAAAAAATGCTAAGGCTAACTCTGTTCAGAAGGAATTAATTTCAGTAGGGTTTATGTCCACAAAGGCCTCTAAAAGAGGCCCAGTGCTGACCAAATTATGCTTGTTTTGTTGGGATTTCTTCAATAGGTCTAGCTGTCTTTTAAACTTTCTTACTTCAGCTAGATTAGCATATATTCCCAAGACTGACTCTCTCCTCTTAGCAATGCTATAATTTCAGAAAAAATATCAGGAAGGAAAAGCAGCCCTTGTGTTGGATAGATTAGACATGAAATTTTATGTGGAAGGAGGCAAAAATCACTCCTTTTGAAACCAGAAATCCTCACCACTTTTCCAGGCAAGACTCCTATACTTATTGAGTTTACGTGTCCATGTTTACAGTGCTTCACCTGACATAAGCAAATCAGCCTGACATAAGCCTGAAATTACGTGTCTGAAAGTATGCCCCCTCTTCACAGTAACTACTATCACCTTGCAGCCAATAAAAAGGCATTCAAACACTATAGATAGTTGTTGGTTACCTTTCCCTGGAATATCAGCTCAAAGAACAAACCATGGTGAGAAGTTTTCTTGGCTTCTGGATGCTAATCCAAGTCCTTTGGAAGCTCAGCTGTCATCTTATTCTTTTGGAAGATAGATTGCTCTCATACTCCTTTACTGAAGGTGGATTCTGACCACTTTGTAGCATATTCTCTGCTAAATGTTAGTCTGTGAAGAACAACTGATTTTTTTGACAGGTAAAGTCTGCACACAGCAGACTTCAGAAAAGCTTTTCCTGTGACTGGCATATGTTGCAACTCCACTGTTTTTGCCTCAAAGTCAGTAAAACTTGTTTAACAGTTTCAGTGGCAGACGACAGTGCCATCCTTAGTAGTAAGCTATTACGGAAAACTGTTTCATCGTCGTTAAGGATGAATTTCCTATTGTCTGGTATTGAAAACAGCTTAGCTACAGGAACCAAATGATTTCTAGTGCTATTACAAACATTTCAGTAGGATCCTTTCTCTCCTGGGAGAAGAGAGATTCTATTAGCTATGTAGTTGACTGCCTTATATTCTTCCCTTTTGAAAAATTATGTGTAACTCAAATAATTTATGGAAAATATCTTCAGTGAAACTCAGTGGCTCCTATAGTGGTAGAAGCATCCTTGCTTGAAACAAGACATGTCTGAGTGATAATATACTCTTACCACAGACGAAGGACCCTAAAGCTGATGCAACAATGGCGTAAAAAAGCAGTCTTGCTAGTAATATGTCATAATAAACTCTCATGTTTTGAGCCTATTAACTTACATTGTTCCTATTGGCTTAACCTGTTTCATTCTTTGGAGAAGATAAATCAGTACCTATGAAGGCAAAAGCAAATAAGTGTTCACGTGGTACTGTGCCAATAAATCTTTTCTACTAGATTTTGTATTTCTGTGGGTAGCTTATTTAGAAAATCTAGCACGGTCATGACACATCTGACTGAGAATATTGAATAACAGATCTTGATTAGTTTGAAAACCAAACTAATTCCTTCTGTGATGTTTTCCCCCATCCAGTCCCATGACCTCATCCTGATATTCAAAATAATATTTTCCCACAGGTCAGGGGATACAAAAATAAATATGTTTCCACAGACGCAAGTTGAAACCATTTTGATGACTATACCTCACTTTAGAGATGTGCTCCAACAGAAGTTTGCACTGATCACTAAAACAAAGCAAAGAGACTCTAGCTATTTTCAGCTGTTGGAAGAACAAGTGCAAACTCATACCTCAGGTTAACTGCAGCAGCAGATATAGCAATAAGCAAACACCTAGTGAAATGATGGTTTAAAAAAAGCTTTTGACTCGTCAGGCGACTTCCTCTTCCTCAGCTAACCCTCTGATATCTTATTCAAGTTTGGGTAAAGAAAAGGCTAAGATTACTCGCCATTTCCTTGTAATGACCAGAATTGTTTCAAATACAGTTAAGTTTTAAAAGCAGGTATTATACTCTTTGGCTTATTTGTTAGACCCAATATACTTTGCATGTGGTAAAACTGCAAAGTTTCTCTCTTAGTGACATTTGCATTGAATCTGATTGTTTTACCAAGCTAACAGATGATTTTCCTGTTCAGCTCTGTCAAAAGCACAATGATGTGAAAAATAAAATGAAATTAGGTTCCCTATCATAAGCAGTGAGCCCTCTCTCTGCCAACGGGTGAACGTTTGGAAGTGGCAGTCCAGAGAAACACATCATCAGCAAAGCTTCTGTAGGTCCCTTGATGCCACTGGGTCCAAGAAATAGCATTTAGGCAATGAACTTCCACAAAGGTCATGAGATATCTGTGGGTTTACAGGCCAAAGCCAGCTTCTCTTCCTATTCAACAAGGGTCAAGCAGATCCCAAAGGAAATGACTGACATGTGTTGCCTGGAGCTATTTACTTGTACTATTAATCCACCTCTAGTTGTATCCTTTCTCCCACATAGCCTCCCAATTTTATACATAATTTTTATAGCATTTTAATCTCTAAGGATTTCATTCATTCAAATAAAGCCAGCCTAAGGGCAGACAGCTCTGCTGCATAAGGAAGAAACATCCAGTAGCTCTTAGCCACAAACAGGAACAGACTTAGGAGTTTTACTTTCTTCCACCTAGATTTCTTTTAAAAACCTAGGCACCCCTGGTCCCTGGGATTTTGTCAGTTTAGGCATAGTTTTTGAGACTCATGGCAAACACACAGAGGAAAGGCAGACACTACATAAAAGGTCCTAGCAGAGTAGCAAAAAATTAGTCAAAAATACCCCCTGGTTGCATTCCTTGATAGCTTTGAAAACTAGCAAGCTTCCTGCAGCAAACTTGTCCTATCCACGCTAGCTCAGGCCCACCAAAGCCAGTAAGTCTCTCTGCTGCCTGCAGCAAGCATTACAGTAGCCCCTAATCATCATCTCCAGCATCCATTATCCCAGGGAAGAGTCCTTCTGAACACAGCACCTACATCAAGTGAGACTGGCTTTGTAAGACCTACATATGTAACACGTAAAATACTTTCAATACATGCAGTGCTCTCAAATCAGAATATCAAAAGGAGACAAGATTTACCTTTCCCCATAAGAGAGCACATCCACCCAGCTCCAAATTCAGCCTGGCAACAGCTAACACCACCTCAGGTGCCAGACTGTTAACTGACTCCTCAGGTGGAGTGCCTCTGAGGAAAATCTTTCCTAATCCCTGATCATGGGGCTGCGGTGGGAGCCAGGAGGGCTTGTAGCCTTCCAAATCTCTGCTTTTTCTTTCCAGTGTTTACTATAACTTTCCCATTTCCTATTTTCACTATACTCCATTTACAAACATTGGCTCAAGTCTCATCCATGCTGCTCTTATGCATTTTGAAGATGTGAAAACTGCATGTGGGAACAACAGCGAATGCCTGCTCTCAGCCCTCTCCTCAGTTTCTTGTTACAGGTAGAAGAGAATCCTGCTTCTTTCTGTCACTCTCGGCCTCTTATTTTGGTTGCCAGCGATGTCAGCACAAAACACGAGGATGTTCGAACACTCCGAGAGCTTCACTTCACATCCTTTGACATGGATGCTATTGTACCACTACGAAAGCTTAACGTCTGCTCAACTGAAGTACAGAGAAATGTGATGACTTTCCTCACAGCTGCAGCAGCTTCACAGTTTAGGCTACAGGTTTGAACCCAGACGTGACTTCAAGTCCTTCATGATAATTAGTAGTCTACTTTTCCTCAGCTTATCATATATACATTGAAAATCAAATTTGAATTAAATTAATTTCAATTGCAAAGTCAAACTCCTAACGGTTAGAAATGCCACGTGTGTTGAAGCTGGAGCTAACTTCTTTCTTTGTTCATTCATTTTGAAAATTGAAGGAGGCAAGGCTATACGCTAAAAGTAAATGTAATTGCTGCCACACAATTATGATAGACAGATAACTCCTACTATGACTGCTGGAACTGCATATGTGATACAGATACATTAAAGGGAAAAGTCATCCCACCTCACCCTCCTTAATTAGTTCTTCCTTGGAACCCCTATTTCAGGTGTTGTGCAAAGTGCAAAAGTGGGAGGCTGGGAATAGAGCGGGTGTACACAGCCGGTAAGACTATCCAAATCAGGTTTGGGCTTTGTCTGTCCTTATACCCCACTGCAATTTGTACTGCTGCTGACCTCAGGGGAGGGGGACCCAAGTCTGTGTCTAGTTTCAGTGTTCGTAGTCATCAGCCTGCCAATATTGTCCTGGAAATCTTAAATGAGAGAAGGGAATTTGTGGGTTTTTTACTGTTAGCAACACAGCTGAACCAGAACTGCCTAGAAGGTGGAAAGATGCAAGGGCTTTTCACTCTGCTGAATGTCAAGCCTCATCTGCAAACAATGGAGATGTTAGAAAACCTTTTAAAAATAAATCAGTTTGCAAGAATACTTCTATAATCAAGACTGTCAGACACTTAGATGCTGAGAGTATGCTGTGGCACTGCCTCAGGAAGATGGCTGGAGAGGACTGGTGAATAACTGTACAGCAAGGATCGGTCACCCAGCCTATCCTGAAGGTACCTGGGGACGCACATGAACACATGCAACGGTGTAATCCACTCCACTGACAGATACAGATCTAGTTATGTGGTAGGGGCAGCACCTTGGGCCCTCAGCAAAGAAGCCAGCACTCAAAAACTTGTAGGACACCAAAGGAGTTTCCATGGGTTACTCTTTCCCATGCCCCCACTGCAGGCCTGCTCTGGAGAGTCCTCAAGACGAAGGGGAGCCAGCAGCATAGCTGTCACTTGGCTCAGTTGCTTTGGGAGACCCAGTCCAGATCAAACACTGGACGGAGTCTGAGTATAACCCGGGCACCTCTGTTTAGAGAGAGAAAAATATACCCTCTCCCCCAAACTGTAGTCCTGCATCACCAATATACCATCTGCCTGTAATACTGACTGTTACTTGTGCCATTTTCTGAAAGTCCCAAAATCTTGGAATCTTTTTCACTTTTCCCAGATACTGTCTTGGCATCTGCACAAGATTTCAATGTGCTGAAATTTCATTTATCATTCTTAACTGATCAACAGTAGATAGCAAATGTTATTCCTCACAATCGGCTAAAATTCTGCACTATATTCTCACTTGTAAAATAAGCATTTAACTGTGTTTGTATCCTTCTGGCCTTATGTCATGGTGCTGAGAAAGAAGATCCTATTCTAGGAAGATGAAATTTGCAATGAACTATCAGCTATCCTGACTGCAAATTTGTAGACTGTTACTGCTCCATGCAACCACAAAACATTAACTAATTTTCTTTTAATAAAATGTTTATTAAATTGCTATTAGATATAACCCAGAACATCCATACCTCTGTCAAAATACGTGCCATAAGTCTGCTGAAAACTCATCTAAGTAAAAACCCATCATACTCATTATTCAATCCATAAATGTCTAAATAAAAAGTGGAGGAGAATGATGAATCAGAAACAGAAGTCTGTCGGAACAGCACTACTCAAGTTGTGAGTTGCACCAGCAGTCTCCTCATCAAATGTAAATCACTGCTGTGTTAAAACAGCTTGATGTAGCCGTGACTGGACCGCAGTAATAGGAAAGAAAACAGTAGTCATTACAGCACAGAACGGGTAAAACACACGAATGAAACAACGTCTGGAGAAGTTCAACCTCGGGGGGGTAATAAACTTGAACGAATTTCATTAAATAGAGTTTGAAGCTTTAGGAAAGGAAGCGAGAGACAGTTTACAAGTTACAAGAACAGAAGGCTGAAACGACACTGTCAGTTTTTTTTCTGGCAGCAGTTCTTAAATAACCTATTTCTGCCAGCCTTTCCACATGAGCTCAGAAAGCTGTCGTGGCCTCACGACTCCATACTCTAATACCAGCACTTCCAGCTCTCCCAGTTCTAGGAGAGTCAAGTCTCTGATGATTTCATTCAGAGTGCATCTGATTTTGTTGGCTGCCACGGCATCAGTGTGCTCACAGACTCATAATTTTGGGGGGCCTCAGAGGCCCAAGGCTCATAATTTTTCCTCAGTAGCTGCACAGTTTGGCATACCCTGATCTGGCCTAGACATATACAGGCAGGTCATGGGAATGAGTACTACTCAGGGTGAGACATAGGTGACATTTTCAGAGGATCATGTCCTTCAGGGCACTGACCTATGCAGATGCCAAGCTCTGCTCCATCCAGATGTTCCATAACAGAAGTGTTACATTTATATCTTAGAAGCCTGTGAATCAGAAATCTGAATGCTTTTGCAGGGCACCTCTCCCAGCAGCACTGGCAAAGCTCTTGAAAATGCTTCTCATTTTTGGCTGGCCTTTCTCAGCAGCTCTACGGGTCAATCAGCTGAAATCCCCAGCTAGATTCAAGTAGCATGCTTAGCAAAACCCTCTGAAACGTGGGACGGCTCATAAACAAAACAAGCGAAAAGCAGTCTGCATCATATCCTTTGGATGAACACAAACGAAGCAGACAATTTTGGAGATACCAGTCTAGTATAATTTCTGTTTCTGTCAAACCAAGTAGGTCAACAGCATGTCTACAGATGACACAGCATGTTATCATTGCTTAAACCTCCATAAAACATGGGACAGCTGGCATAGCGCTTAACAAAAATAAATATTATGACATGAAACGCTAACGTTGCTCCTTATCTAAGAACATTAATAATGCTTTGCATATATTCATCCAAGTCTAGGAGGCAGAAAATATATATGTATATCTGTTAGAGGATGAAAGGATAAACCCAGTAACAAAAACTTAGCAGGGATGATGGAACAGAGTGACAGGATAGGGAACAGAATTTCAGTATTCATTAAATGCTGCACTGCAATATTAAACTGAAAGCATTTTGAGATACAGAAAAGAAGCTACCATATATATGGTGCAGTATAATGTTACATCTGAATGTTGCTTGCAACTCTTTACACTTACTATCATATCTGCTTTCACATAGAGTAATCCCATTTCCTTGACATCTATAAGGACAGGAGCACTGGTTAATTCATTGATACTGATTCTTTTTTGCTTGTAACCTATCTACGCAGTATTTAGAAACAATATTGAAATCATCATAGACAAATAAAAACACTGCAGGTGCTTATCGATGGGCACAGAAAGATGAACAACCCAGGTTCCAAAACCATTCTCTGATTAAGGACGATTCCTATTTAGGAAGCTGTAGAGAAGGTGACTCTAGTCAGAATGTGAGGTTTGCATATGATAAAATTTATACCATTGTGTTCTTTAGTTTGTCTAATACAGTTTTTTAAAAGATTTTCTTGGTAGGACCTGTACCTGCTATATTTACTAAACACTATTCCAGCTAGCCAATTGCACTCACATAGGTGGCAATAAAGAATAAAGGAATAAAGCAGACTTCGATATGACGTGCATTATAGTCATAAGAAAATAGTTTTATTATTTACTACCAGTTGTTAAAAGACTGTCATTCATGATTATTAATTTTGTGGAGCTTACCCTCATTCTACTATCTAAACTTGTTTTTTCTAGGTAAGGCAACAAGAAAAGCAGTTAACAAGTAACAATCACACCTTTCTCCTTAAAATGCATTTTACATGTAACAGTTATATTAAAGTATTTTTAGGCTATGGAGAGATAACATTTATAAGTAGAGCAGTAACAAATGCAGGCCAATTATTTAGTTGAAGACAGTCTGTTCAATTAACTAATTTCATGTACACAGGACTAAACCCATTATTTTCGATAGGCAAAATCCATTTACTATAGAAAACTATTTTTTTCTAAGACATGCAAGTACACTAATAAGATCCATTTTTCCTATGCTTGTGTTTTCAGCTAATATACAAAAGATCGAAGATGCATAAGAAAGCTTTGTGTCTTCTAAAATGAACGTTGAGCCTGATTTATGGAAAGTATGGCTATATATAAAAGAAAAAAAAAACACTGAAATGAGGGTAATGACAGCATCACAGCAAAAATGAAATAGCTGATAAAAAAAGTTCTGCAGTGAAACCTGTTATTTCTGACCCCTTTAGTTCTTTTTGTTCAATAAATCAAAACATTAATTCCATTAAATTTCCATTTACTTACAGGGCCAACATTTTACCTGGAAAGCTGGAGTTAGATTATACGGTTAGAAAAATCCTAAGACAGACAATAATATATTTTATGATGGGTGTCCATAACCCCAAGATTAAGGAATATGCAGGCTCTGGCATAAATTCTCTAAATGCAACTCTACGTCTCAAAGCCAAATTAACACTATGGAATTTTACTGCTATTTGTGGGAATGCCAGGAACCGAAGCCACATCTTGTCATTTTCAGAAGAAGATTTTGGGTCAGACTGCTATAAATCATCGCTGCTACAGCTCTGGATCTCCATGTCCACGTGGACAGCAGCTAAGCAAACAGCTGCAGCCTTTCAGCTAAACTTTCACCCACCCACCAAGGAGGGAAGAGCACTAAAGAGTAACTAGGCCGAGAACTCCAGCACTTGTCTTAGCAGTTTAATCAATCCAATTCTGAATAAATACCAACAAGGAGAATTTTACCAAAGTATTGTTACTTTTAATTTCACCTGAATAGAATAAATAACAAGCCAATCAAAATAAGTCCATAATGTTATCCTGTGAGCCTCTGTTCCTCTCTGTGTCCCTGCATATTACTCCCTTTCTAAACCTGTAATAACACCAGCCTAATGCAGTCCTATGTATTCAGAATATGTTTAATTTGGCTTTTTTCACTCGCGTGAATAAAAAAACTCCACTCTCAAAGATATTTATTGAAGATGTATGTTTTGTGAATATATTCTTACTAATGTTTGCAAAATACTTTCAGACTCTTGACTAATAATGGCAAATAAGAACTTGGCAGATGCAAAGCTTCACAAAATTGGAATATGCCTTAAGTCATGAAAATTTAATGAGGTTCCTTATTACCACTTACCAAAAATCTCAAAATCAATCAATCAGGTACATTGTACAGTATTTAATGATATTTTAGGTTACTGTTTTTTAATATAAGTTCAGACATGCATCTGCAAATTATACAGTGTTTCTGCTTTTTAGTTCTCCATTTATAATAGGGAACTTTTCAGACAAATGCCCCTCTGCTCTTAATTTGCTGAACACATGATCACAGTTGCTTCCTCTGGGGCTTCCCTCGCTACTGCAGGAATGGTGTCTGGACCATCATTTAACGGATGATGGAAGACCACACTGGAGATATTAGAAGCATAGTTGTTAGACTTTCAGCAACAGCAAAACACATTAACTGTTCATCTGAAGTTTCCCACCAGAGGACTAAGCATTACTGTCAAACACTACCCTCCAGTGGGAGTTTCTAAGCCTCCCTCGCAATAGGCTTTGCCCATTACAATCCCCTCCACCCTGTTGTTTCCCCTCACTGCCCTCCACAGCCCATGGCTTTGCTTCACTTGTAGGCGGCAGCTATTTCTCAAAATACAGCAGACACACCAGGACAATCCTGGCAACCTTATGGCAAACCTATCTGTGCACTAGCCGTGACCTCCACTCCAACCCTTGCCATGACCACAGATCGGCAGGCTCCACCATCTCTGGAAGTCCCCAACAGCTCCCTTCCAGTACACACCTTCCCATGTTCCTGGGGACATCTAGCTATTAACCAAGCTCCACTATTTCTTCAGTCTAAAAGGAAAAAAAAAGCCCCAGTTTTCACCCTGCTCCAGATACAGCTAAAGGCCGAGCTACCCCTTATCTACTTGCCACTCCAACATTTATCCAGTCCTTCTGGAAGCATTCTGGAGAATGCATCTACTAGCCAGGTACCCAACTGAAAGCATTCAAAGAACGGTGCGAGCCAGGAACAGGCAGGCACACAGGAGAGAACTGATGGAAGGAAAATCTCTTGACAACCATGGGAAAGAAGTGAAACATGAGAGCCAGATGGGTGAGCAGTTGGATGTCCCACTTTGTGACAGGTAGAAGAGGAATCTGGCTTACCCATAAGTCAGATGAATAACTTTGTCATGGAGCTATCTCATGATGGGCATTTCTCTCCCTGATACTGATCAGAACTTCCACCCTGCCATATAACAGCAAGTGAAAGTTTAGCAAAATCTCCGTGTTCCTATGGAAAGTTTGGATTACAAAGAATTTAAAAGATTTTGTAAAGATTTCAAAGAATTTGTGATGCAAATCTGTTTCACTGGAAAACTCTGATTAGCATCTCTAAAATGTTTGCTTACCAGAGACACAGTTTAGGTTTCAGACATATGGAAACCTCTTATGGTACAATCCAGCAATAAACAGTGAAAAAAAAAGCTATTATTCCCTACTTGGGAGTTACCTTCATTTCTTCTAGTAGCAGTTTACATTCATCATGCAGCTGCTGCAAGCGAGACTTGCAGTTTGAGACGCATCATATATTCGGCAGCACTGAGATCACAGTGACGTGCAAAGCAAGGCAAGAGAATCACCCCTTCATCCATTCCAAAAATACTCCTGTTACAGCCAGCAAGAGCACACGCTGCAGCCGAACCATCCACCACCAAAAAGACCCAAGTTGTATTTCCAACCGCTCCATTTTTCCAAGACTGAAGGACATCACAGAGACAGGTACATCACTAAAGTTCTCAGTTGCTCATTTATTTTTAAACACGGATGTTATTTCTCTCTGTAATAGCCTCAGAGTCACACAACAGAGGAACAGGCACTCACCCTGTTAGTATGCGTAAAAGGCTACAGAGGCTCTGTGAAAAATTCACTCTAGCAGAAGCAGAGACAGAGGAATCACAATTGTAAGTATAAACAGAAGAAAATCACGCTTGTACTAAAGCGGGTCTGAATATATATATATATGCATGTGGGAAGGGGGAAAGCTTGGGTGTTCATAGAATCATATTTTCCTCCCAGCTAGTAATAGTATCTTTCCAATATATTGCTTTCCAGCTAAATGTCTGAAGGTATTTTATTGAAAAGACAGGCATCATCATTTCCTTGTGAAAGGCAGAGAAACTGAGGCACTGGGAGAGTGCATGACTTGTCTAAATTCACTCTGCAACCCATTAGGAGAGGTCAGACTACAGTTACCGTCTCCTCATGCCCAGGCCAGTGCCCTACCCAGTAGCAACACTGCTTCTCCACACCAGACCCCAGAGGTGGGGAGTATCAGAGAATTTGTCTGATCAGAAGAGATCGCAGCCCAAAGGCTGAGGAATGGTGGTGTGACATTTGAGATCTCCTTAATGTACACTGTACTGCTATTAACTTGATAGTGCCTTCCTGTTACATATATACACAGGCAAATCGTTCACATAAAATCATGCGAGTCTTTGTTTTCATTAAATAACATGCATGACAGGAGCTCTTCTCTCCTCCATCAGCTCTGTAGAAGTCCAGGATCTATTTTCTGGCTGAGGTTTGCTTTATGATCACAGTCAAGATGAGAGTGACAGACATGTTACATTGAGGTAGTCTGATTTTATCCCTGCAATTGTAAATACTTTTTGTCCCTGAATGTATTTCAATACATTTATGGTAATATCGCACTCTGAGGTGGTAGGACTGAAGACAGACAGACACAAAGATGAGCTGCAGACCACAGTATTATTCTGAATATTCTCCAGATTTGTAGCTGTTTCTATTCTAGACCTCTACTGCACTGCTTAGATGGAGATAAAGGCAACAAGTGAAATGAAACCTTTTCTCCAATATATATTCCAAAAAAGCCTTGCAGGGCCCCACAGAATTAAAACTGCCTTAGCTCTTTTGCAGTTTTACTACTATAATATGCTCATTTAATTTGTAATGGAAATAGCGTGTTCAAGTTATCATTATTCATTACTTTAGCTTCTTCTGCAGTTTCATTTGTCCTCCTGCGTTTGTCCTCTCCATTGTGTTTACTTAGGCTATAAATACAGACCTCTTGGGGTCCTGGATCTTGCCTTCTGAACAAAAATTTCAGTGACTCATTCACATACATATTTTCTTCCGTTATCTTCATCCCAGGTAAATGTTCATGCTCATTCCAAAAGGTCAGAAGGAAAAAGCTGTGACTAGCTTCCTGTCTGAAGTAGGTCAGAATGCTCTTTCCTTAGATGTCCTTAAACAAAGGTAAGTTATTTCTTAGCCAGAGACTGTTGGAGTAGTTTCTGGTTACAACTAGATCTCCTTAAGCCACAGAGATGTTGGGTGATTCCTACCCAAAAAAGGAAAGTTGCTAATCAGAAGAGTGGTGCCAGACTGACTGACAAGTCTAATGACTTCATTTGGCATCACTAACTTGTAAGCTAGTTGACGCCTTATTGAATTGTTTTTTCTAATGGATATGTACAGTGCTGGAGTCAAGAACGTCGCTTTTAATTACAACAAATATTAACCTGAGTAATACACTTGGAATGGACAAAGTCTGCAGAAGCACTGCCTGGTGGGGACACAAATTATCCGAAAGATACCCCATGTATCAGCTCATCAACAGATTATTTCTAAAGGATAATTTCCTATTTGTTTGAAACATGTATTTTGTATAATTGTAAAACTCAGGGACCAGAAATAATTTGCAATATCTCAAAACACAAATTACTGAGGATGCTATCAAGTGCCTAGTCCTTCTTCATACATTGCAATGTGCCGCACCCATTGGTGCATTCAGCTTTTCCAAAAGACTCCCATTGTATGTCCCTCCACATACTTTTGACAGATTGACGCAGACAGTTTCACTCACAGAGCTCTCAGGTATTTCTCTGATCTCTCCCCGGACACAGTTAGTCGTAGTCCTCCTTCATCATTTAGTTCTTTACACCAAACGCTAGCAAGATAATGTTCTCCAGGACAGGTAGTTATGACTCGCTGTGGATCATGCATTGCCCGATGCTGGTGGGGTACAGCTTGTAGAATGATGCGAAAACTCTCTGAAAGTGAAACTTTTCCTGATGGGTCAAAACTGCTGCCTTTAGCTCATTTTTATTTCTGACTCACAGTGACTTCTGACACTTTCAACAATCTCTCTTGCAATGAGCATGTAAAAAATGTGAATTCCATCAAAATCCTACTTATCTCAGTTGAGCAATAGCTTGAAGCAGCTGCATTCTGCAGCACCACACTGCTTTGCTTTTGGTAAATGAATCCAAGAGTAGATATTCATGTGGTTACGGGCCTTTTCAGGAAAAGGCCCTTATCTTGTATGCCTGGTGTTACAGCTATATTGTTTATGTAAGAAAATGACAATCGATAACTGTGTTTACCTTTAATAAATTACTGATAGCTCTGTGAGGAATCTGAAGTAGCGTGCTACTGAACTACGCAATCTCTGCTCTACACGAAGCTCTACACTGCTGCCAGTAAACCTCCAGGTTATAGTCAAGGTGCTGGCTACAGACTATAAAGTTCTAATTAGCTTGAATTCCATCAGCTTTCCTTCCCTGTCCTGCTGTACAATCTGCGTTTAGCACTAAATGCTTCAGGCAACTGTCCCAGTGATGAGACTTCAGAGGGTCTGGGACATAGGGTCAGGCTGCTCCCAGGAGCCAGCCCTCCTGCCTGGTGGCATTCGCCAGAGTTGGTAATGGGAGCATTGTTCATGCTTCTTGATAACGATCAGATCGGTTGTCTCCTATTGGAGAGTATTTCTTGTTGCTTCCTGGTTTTAGTTGCTGATGCTAAAAAGGATTATAGAGCATAAACTCCATGTAACAGTGAATGCTTCTGACTCCAAATTACGTATAACAAATCTGGGCACTGCACTGGCAGGCACACATACCTATGCAATCCATAATAAACATTTAGACTGCCTAGGCACCTGTCAAAGTAGTTAAATAATCAAAGTGAGTCCTGCAAAAGGGGGTTTGGGGTTTTCTTCTTTCTCTCCTTTGCAATATGGAGGGATCAGGTGATTTCTCTGGCTTGCACCCATTTATGCAACGATTCTAAACCCATCTGCACTCTCCTGATTTGCACTGCCACAGGATATGTGTGGATAAGCAGCAGCCAGATCTCACATGTCCCTCTGTTAAACCACGGGAATATGAAAGCAGCAGAGATTACTTCTACAAAATAAAGCTGTTCTCATTGTTCTCTTACACTACCACCAACTAGTCGACAATACACAATGCAGTTCACTTTTATATCTAAAGCACACTTAATTAGAATTAAATAGTTAGGTCTTTCCCAGTTGCTTTAATAGTAGATATAATTATTCCAAATTTTGACAGGAAAAAAACAAGGAACGGATGTTTCCTTTCACCTAATTTTTCTCTGGAGAAATAAAAAGTGGTTATAGATTTTTATGGCTTCCTCACAAGAACAAAATAGGGAAAAAGCAGCAGATTCATGAATATTAAACATTAATTCAAAGAAGAGTTCAGTGTTCATTTTAACAGAAAATACCAGCCAAACTCTAATTCTTTTCTTTGAAGTTCTCACAGTTCCACCTGTAAGTATGTGCTCTAGCTACTGAGTGCTCGACTGTCACTGATGCAGTGGGTAATACTGAAAAATTAATTTATTTCTCCTCTTACACTCTTCTCTAAAAGATGGAGTAGCATGCACTTCTTTTATTTACTCTGAGTGGTGTGAAACCACTAGCGCATATTTTAAAGTATTATGAGATATTTATATGCATTCAAAATGCTACTGTGAAGGACAAGAATCTGTAGCACTTAAATACCTGGCTCACAAGCTGAGTCTTAATGAAGTACTATGGAAGAGGGAATATCTTGATTCAGTACTTAAACAGGAGTCTCTAATTGTCCTTATAAGAAAAGACACAAAAGAGACAGTTTCTTTCAGCAAGTTCCAGACTACAGAATGGTGCAAAATTTTCTTCCTCCTGCTTAGATTAACAGACTATTAGGAGTGGCACGTTTGAAGATACGGAAGAAGTCACTGTTTCAGTTCTTTGTGCTATGTTTGCTAAAAAGTTCTCTTTCTTTCATTCCCTCCTTGTATAGTAAAGAGGTCCTCTTTCTCCTTTACTTCTTTATTATCTTAATGTTTTCAACACCGGACCAAAGAAGCTTTCTATCCATTTGCAATCCTTCTCCAAGCAATTCTGCCATTTAACATTATCATTTTTACTGCAATGAGTTCAGCAAAGGAACGACTGGGTAATTATTGATATATGGAGGAGAAATACAACTTTCCAGTTCAGCTGGAGCAGGGAACCAGTAAGACAGGAAGCCTAGACTTCCTTCCTTTTCTCAGAGATCTCCATATTTTAACAACACTAGAAGTCAAAAATACTTCAACAAAAAAATGGCTTGATTCCAATAAAGATATCCTGGCATATATCTACATACCAATTTATGAAAAGGAACAGATCAAATTAGATGATAAATAGACATCGATTTCTTTGAATGAAGATCTAGGGTCCATATTTTAAGGCCTGTATTATTGCACACATAAAAAACAGTCACTGACTCTCCCAGGCATTTTCATCAAGGCAAAACATCAGAATGGGTTGGTATATCACCACAGCAAGATGAATTTCAGTGTTGATCAGCAGTGAGTCCCCACTCACTTACTGGCAATAAGGTATTTACGCTGCAATTGCAAATTCTGAATGTCATAGAGGTGTGATGAAGTACTGTGCACACCATGGTCAGAACTTAATGAAACGGAGAGTAACGAAAAATAAGTTTATGTTATTTTTTTAAAAAAGGAAATACTGGTCTTTCACAAAAATGTCCCAACCTGTAAAATTCAAGTTTAGATTTCAAATGCCCCAGTACTTTGGGACCCAAATTGCTACGACCTGCTAGAGGCAGAAGAAACCATCTGGATATTTAAAAACAAAGGGAGGGCTATCATCAGACTCAGAAGTAATCCTGGCTCTCGTGCACAGATCAGGGGTGAAGTTTTCAGAAGTTTCTAAGGGCCAGTGAGATATTCTGGTGCTTAAAGATGAAGGTCAAAAATATCAAGACAGCACAATTCCCACTCAGTGCAACTACAGCATTGAGCCAGCCTAGATATCTTTGAAAAATCTTTCCCAGCCACATTTCTGTTCTCTTAAAAATATTACTCTATTAGGCTCAGCACCTAATTATGAGAATGAAGAAATGGTTCAAAAGAAGGCACAGAAATGAGACTAATTACTTATGACATAATCTGCCAGTATGAGAAGCTTCTATCCACCCTGAATTTACCTTCAAGTTCATTTCTTGAGGCATGGAGATTTATAACACTGCAGTCATCTTAGCTAGTTTATCAGTGATTATTTCATTAGCCACATAAATTTCTGATCTACTTCCAATCTTGCACAGCTCTTGGCACAATGTTATTTTATGACAGTGAGTAACATGATTTATGTGTCGTGTTTAAAATGTTTTTCTTTTTTCAACATTTAATTACTGTCCTTTTAATGTCACGTAAAATATTTTAAATGAAGAGTAGTTTATTTAATGTAAATAAATATATCCAGCCATGTGCCTTTTTTAAAAAAAGACTGTGCAATCTGTATTAATTTTAATTATTATGATCTAGAACAGACTACAATATGGAGATTAAAACCTCAAGTTCATTCTATTGTAATTCTACTCTAAAAGAGTCAAGTTATGAGATAGCTTAAAAGCTTAGGAAAGGAAAGGATTCTTTCAGGAGAGCCTGGTATCCCCTCCTGCCTCACCACCACAATTCAACTGCTTTACCTAGGAAGCCCAGGCCAGCATCCGATAAAACCTCTTGTTCACCAGTAGGACTTAACGAGAGGTGCAGGTACTCAGAGTCTTGCAGAACAGTTCAAATTAAGCGTGGCAACTTTCTAAATAAATCATGGTGGCATTTACCATGGTGACTTCTGGGCAGGCGTGGACAGGCCTGTCTTACTCCACTCATACTTCACCTTGGCCAGGCTATATCCACCTCTGGCCAAGAAGCCACACAGCCATCTCCCAGGAGTCAGTGTTCAGGCTAAAAAGCCTTTTTGGAAGAAGCAGTGGCCTAGTTCAGCTATCAGAGCTGTTCCACTGCTGGGCTGAGTGGGTTAACAGTCAGCCCATGCAAAACACAAGCACTGAAACTCATCTGGCTCCCATAAATGTCCTCTTATTGGATTAAAATTCTGAAAGATTGTATAAATTAAAGATTTCACCAAGGTTTAGGACTCATCTACAGCTGGGATCACAAAGAAATCTTCTTTCCTCAGTGCAGTTCAGCACAGCACAGCATTGTAAGGGATTTACACTTTCTTTTGGACAGCTTCTGTCCAGGTTATCGTTGCAGATGGGATACAGGCCAGCCATGACCAACCAGCACACTTTTGCTACAGGTCTCACCAAAGACAAAATCATTCTTCTTGTAATAACTTTCTCATAGAATACTTATTCTGTGTTCTGCTGTGTTTTATTTAAAGTGTGAGTCCTTCAAATGGCCCAAGCTTTTCTGTCACTTGCATGCGAAGTGACGTCTGTCATGAGCTGGCAACTGACTTAAAGCCAGGGTTTCTTTCAAGCACCTGAGCCATGCCAAACTTTGTAGTATCTAATGTTTAGACTGCTGGAGCTTAGATTCATTCTTAGCTTACAAATCAATAGGTTTATGAAAGAATGCAAACATAGTTTACAAGGTCACAGGTAGGATTGGGGGAAAATCTGACTATTAAGGAAGGATGAAAGATGAGAAGAGAGGGAAATCAAATAGGACCTCTGATCAGCCAAAGCATCAACGATTATTAGAAATTCATTACAGGGAGCACTGTGTACCCTGCACTGCGAATTAGCCGGTATTCGCCATGGCAAGTCCATGGCCTTCAATAAAGCTATTTAATTTATGTACCCAACGTTTGATCCCTGTGAAAATGGCTCCTGAAGACTAAGCTAACTCACTTTCACCTCCCACTGCCCAGTTAAGAATCCTTAGATGATCTCAGTGGTTTAAGAAGGCAAATAAGTTCCTAACTAACTAACAGAGTCTCATGGAATTAGAGAGAGATTCCTGAATCTAACACACATTTTCCTTTCATCCCTTTTAATTTCAAGGCACAGTTAGTAGGGACTATGGTCTCTATTTCGGGGTGGAGACTGGTTTTTCTACAAGGCATCCATATTTCAAGCAACAATTGAGAGGGCGCAAGAAAATCCTTTGAAAAGTTTCCCGTTCTCCTCCTACATTTATGGCTTTAATCCATGTTGTTCTGGTTAGCCACACTGGAGTATAATAGCAACTAAGCAACCAAATCTCTAGATAGAGAAGAAAAGAGGAAACCAATCAAGATTGCACATTGCACAACCAGAGCAGCAGCGCATACGGCGCAGGGGCAGTTCTATCACACCAGCTCACCAAGCACAAGGCTTTTTTGCAAGCACCCTTACATTGATATTCTATGACAGATTTTCACTGTTTTGCATTCACACAAAAAACGAGTACAACACTATAATCCTGCGCATGTGTCAAACACAGCTTCATGGCTTTTTCTTATTTTTAGTAAAGATATCCCATGCTTTATATGAGTAACGTAGTAAGATTTTTTTCTACTGCATTATGGTTTGTCAGAGCATCTTGTCAGCTAATATTATCTTCCAATAGCTCTGTGATCTCCCCATAGTTTGCAGTCAGCTACAAGCCAGCACAACTTCCTGGAAAAAGTCAAAGGAGACTCAATAAAATGAAATTTTCTTCCACCACAAGAATTTCTTTTTATGCCTCCAGAAATGTGCTATTGTTCAATGCCAGTAGGTGGAAATGCTCCAGAAGAGAGCTGCAATTTATAAAAGAACAACATGAGTGATTGGTCCTGTAGAAACATTTTTTTTTTTTTGCAGTAGGGGATGTTACAGAACAGAATCATGCGTTTTGTTTCACTGATAGTCCCAGTGCAACCACAAGCAGAAAATAAATTGTCTGCATGAATTGATAAGAGGGTCATAAATAATATGAAAATTATGTCCTGTATGCCAGCCTGCCAGCAGACCACGAAGAAAAGTCAGGACTTGACGAATTCTCACTTCTTTCCTCATCCTCTGGTGATATTTTCCTGATATTTATCTAACTCTGTGATAGTTACTTCTCCAGCAGTTTTAGTTCTCTCCTGGGAAGATGCCACTAATATTACCTCTGAGCAGGGAGAAGCATTGAGGGCTTTTTTTGAAGATTAGCAACCCAATGACCGACTTCAAGCAGCCTGAAGGAGCCTGTTTATAGCTGTTCATTGGTGCTACTGGTTAAGTGATGCTTTGTTTCTGTAGCAGGAGAGTGTGCAGGCTAGAGTTGCTACCGGAACTTCAGGAAGATGATAAGAGACCACCTTCTAAGTAGTAGTGCTCTGCCCTCTCCTTTCTCCCCAACTCCAGGGAGCAGAGGGCAGGTGGCAAAAGACAGCAAATGGTCATGGATCACATGATCAAAACATGGATGAAGATAAACGGAAAAAATGCATAGTTTAGATAAAGCATAGAGAAAAGGCAGAGAGACTCAGATGTAGCACCTTGTTATTCTTGTTTTCTCTTGTTTCGGGGAGGATGAAAGAGCTTGCAGTCATCTGTGCTTCCTGGATGCCACAGTGATACTGTGAAAGAAAAAGAGATCCTGGAGCCTGTTGAGATTAGCAGGTCCTCCCCCATCTTTGCCCTTTGTGGGTCTCTTTAGTGCAGTGTTTGGTTGCAAACTGTGTAGCTTGTGAAAGACAGGTAAGAGTCTCAGAGCAGAAGACACAAAACAGTATCTTCAGTGCACTTGCGGAAGGATGGTAACGCGAGCCATGGGACAGGATGGCAGCCTGAGGGGAACCTGTGCACCAAACTGGCCCCATGGTTTCCGATAAAGTGCAGTTTGCATTAAAAGAGCAGCATCCCCCAAAACTGTCTCAGAGACCTGTAACACCTAGGTTTGTCTTTACAGAGGACGTAATTTGCAGTACTGTGAATTCCACATTGGCATATCTTTTTTTTTTAATTATTTTTTAAATTTAATTGCTCAGTGGCATTTTTGTAAATACTGACAGCCTTAAGTGGGTCCATCAGCTTCCCAAGTGTTTTTAAGCTGAAAACTACACACACAGACACACACTCATTCCTCCTGCTGCCGGAGAGAGAGGCTGTGTTATTTTCTCTCTCTTTAAGGCAGGGACATACTTTTTCCAGACTTCCAAATGCTGATTTTTTACCAGATCTAAAGACATAGTCCATTACCCTCTGCCCAAAAAAGTTCAACTGACATAATCCTCATGAAGTCTGTTTCTGAGATGGGGCCTATATCAGTAATTGGTAATTTTGAGGGTCTTTAGCACAGCTCTAGCAGAAATGCACAGCTAAAGGAGTGTGAGAAAAAACATGTTTTAGTGTAGGAAATGGGCCTGCAAAACCTAAATCTGGAAGAGGATTTAAGAGCCAGTGACAACATAAAAAGCATAGTATTTTAGTTAATTGACTACATTTTACTTGGAAAATGCTCTTTAAATTCTATTTACATAAAAATGACAAGCACTGAAACACAGCAGAAGAAAAGAGGCTTCAAAATTGCAAATGTTCTCAATCTTCTTTCGGCAAGTTCAAGCTAATAACCTTACCTTTTAATACAATCCTATGATCAATTTTTTTTTACTCTGAAAATAAAACCACAGGTTTTTAAATATCATTACTGGACAATTGAAAATTAGCATTTTAAATGCATTTTTTCTCTTCTCAACATGGAAATTGACCCTTTCCTGAGGTTCAGGGGGTGCGTGCACACATTCAAAGGAAACTAGCTTCTGCTTAAGCATGAAATGTAAGGAAACTATAATCCTGTGTATTTCCAAAGTTCGTGGAAATTTTTCACAACTCTAACTAAGCCAAAGAGATTTTCTATGAAAGACAAAGATGTGCTAATCAGCAGTAATGGAAATGAAAGAAAGAATTTTTGTCTGTGGATTTTAAGTGTTGTCCAGTGGTCCTTAGAGAAAGAAAGAAGAGTTCAGCGAGAATACTTGTACCAAAAGAGTAGTAACATTTTGCACCATCTCTAATTAATAAAACAAGCAATAAAATAAGTGTAGCTAGGTAACGAACACTGACGTTTCTAATGAAAACAGACAAGAGTTTCATCTTTTTATCAGTATATTTTTAATGACTGACACCATCTACAAAGAAGCTGTATTATAAGGAAAATAATCGAGCGCCAAACAACCAGTGTCTCACATTTTCTCTGAGCTGCAGATACATTCTAGGCATCACATGAGTCTACACACCCACCCACAATCATACAAAAACCCTTCCCCAAGTCCACCTCCTCACTCCACTTCTTGGGAATGTTTTAGTGTCAGAGACAGTGGCAGAGAAGTGAGATATTTCTACAGCTGCACCCAATGCCCTCCTCATTGCTTCTTGCTTTTCATACTTCTTTCATGGGAGGAAGGCTTTCTGGTTTGTGCTGGTATGACAAGAACACTTGTATCAAATATGATAGCATGTTCATGCTACTGTTCAAGTCAAAGTGAATAAGCTAAACTATTTCTGACACTATAGCCGTGTTTTTCTTCAGTCATATCTGTTTATTTCTTTATCAGGGTTTCTACTTAAAGAATTACGAGGAATTATATAAAACTATATGTAGATATACTCATTTAAATTCTATGTCAGCTCATACTCCCATGCCCAACTAGGAGCAGGCTGTATTGTTGTTATTCACCGGTGTTGCAAAAGTGCTCTGGAAGTGCTTCTGCTGTGTTTCTGAAATCAGATCAAAATGCAAATACATATTTTTAACATCACTTTGTAAAAGAAGGATAAAAGGAACGCAGCTCTTTACAAAACTGAGCCATGACAATAGGACTCCTTTCGCATCATTTATCTAATTCAACAAAATTCATTTTAAAAGTTCAGCATATTTCAAATTTTGAACTAGTCCAATAACATATGAAGATGTTCTCCATGTTTCCTCAAACGTATGTTCTGTATCCGTCTTTCGCTGCTTAGCAAGGTCTCAGCAGAAGTACACTGAATAGCTAAAGGGCATCCTGTCTTGCTGTACATCATTATTGAAATAATACTGAGTAGAATCTCCAGGCTACTAAATTTACTTTTTCATTGAAAACTATGATTCATCTGAAAGAAAGTAACTCTGCAATGAATACGATCTACATTTCCCTGATCAGATGTTTTTGATTGCACTAGCTTGAAGTGCTACCTTGAACTTGGCAGAAAAAGTAGCCTAGTTTTCACAGTACCTATTCTATTACTGGTCCAAAGGTAGGTAAATAGTTAGCGTTCATGTCTGGGTTTGAATACATTCTGCTTTATGATAGCACCTCCCACTGAAGATCTCAAAGCAATTTGGGAACATTTGTGAGCCTCATGACTATTCAGCCAGTATGTTATTACACAGACTGCTAAACAGATGTGAAAACACATCAGACTTCTCAGTAGGGCTCTAAGAGATGAGCAGTAGCTTTGTCTTCCTCTTTGTCCCCTAGAATAGGACTTTTCTGTTTGTTGTTTCACCTAGAGGGACACAGAAAGCAGCACTAGTAAGGGAAGCAGACTGGTCCCAGTACTCCTGCCAGCAAAAGATACTGAGCAAAGAAACGTGTTTTAGTCCAATCACTACCAGTTAGAGTCCTTATTTCCCTCCCTTCTGCCCTTTCCTGCCACCGCTGTTGGCACAGTGTCCTGGACCTTGCCAGCAAGCTGGAACTAGCTGACTCCTGGAAGTGGCTGTTGAAAGGCTATTGAAAGATCTGGTTCCTTGGGGCTACAAAATCCTAACGTGGTGTGGCGGAAGCCAGGGAGGAGTTACCTGCCACTCCGTTATTCTTTGCAGGCTGGGTATGTCCCACATGTCGCCAGCTAAAAAACTGAAGTAGGCCAGTTTACTCCCTCACTGATCTTTTCTTATCCAACCCCTCCACATTTTGCAGTGATCAGATTTTCTTACCTGCCAAAGGCTGAAACATCGTTATGTCTGGACCTAATGATCTAATCAAACTAGCTTCAATAAATTTAGCTCAAGCACCAAGAGTGGGAAGACGCAGGCTTCACTGTAGGCTACCAGGATGCCCAGGCAAGCCCTCTGCGCTACCACAACTCCACTGAGCGTGGTACCGACTCAGACAACCTGGCCGCACACAGCTGTAATCACACCTCCCGACAGCTGTGTCTGCACCGTCACAACGGGAGAGAGCCTCGAGCCTGAGGAATTCACAGTTTAAACAGACAAGGCAGAGAAACAAAATCAGAAATCACAAACAAAACTGAGAGTGGTTATGTGGAGTCCAGCAAGAATGGTAAGTGTGCAGGATGTATGTCCAAAATCAAAGGCTGCTAACTGCCTTTACTAGCAATGAAGGCTCTGCCTTGGAGAGAGCTGAGGCAGAAAAGCTGAGGCCAAGCTCGTGAACTGAGTGTTTGTTCCTCTTCCCTTCAGTGACTCCATGACATGTTATCATGTCATTCTTGTAAATGCTTCAAAGAAAAGTTTTTGAATGCTAGTGCTTTGCTATAGTCCGTGCTGTTGGGAAGGGCTACACAAACATCTGCCATACACTCCTCAAATAAAATTCAACCAGAGCTTTTGTTTACATGGTTTGTCCTTAAAACCAGCACTCAGCTGCAACTTTCAGCCATAGCTGCCTTATTAAAAATGAACCTTTTATTTTAAACACAGTACATTTTGTAACAGGAAAATCAATATACAGTAACCCAGAGTACTGCAGACAACAGCTGTAGGACATAATCTGATGACAGAAAGTTGAGAACAGTATTTTGGCAGTTATATGTTCAGCTAATCTTTCACTTTTTGTTTTTAATGGCACCGAGCTATAAAGATCTGAGATTTCTCCCCACCTGGTGACCCAAAGCTACACAAAATTAAGAAGCCAAGACATCACTGTTTTCAACAATAAAGGCTGTTAAATAAATAATAAATCCGTTGTTACTTATTTTTTCCTTTAGAGGATACTGTACGTCTTCCCAGAGCTACAATGAGTTAACAACAGCCTTGGTGATCTCACAGCCCCTAGCAAAGATATAGGAAGATACTTAAGCATAAAGAGTACCTTGAAAAGACTACTAAATACTTTTCACTGCCTTCACTTTGGCTGTGGGTAAGGGTGCTCAGCTCTGTTCAAGGCTGGGATTCACAACCCACCTATGCTTAGAAAAGTTATCTAGGCAGAAAAGAGGAGACGAAGCCACAGCTGTGCCTGGTACACAGGAGTATAGAACAAACGTAAAGATCTTAACAGAGATTTTGATCATTTGTTACTTTTTTGTTATTAACCGAAAGTTTACAATTAAACAAACTACTCCATGCATGTTTTTATGCCGTCATTAAATACTGAATCTATGAATAAACTAGGGATTTTTGGAACATACCTATTTGTCCTTAAAAGGTGGGAGATGATTAGTTCTCTAAAATGGCATGTGATTCACTTCGATTACAAAATAAATACATTTCCTTGGTGAGCAAAAGGCAAAGGTCGCTAGATCATTTTGTACTGAAATTGCTTTTTTTACCACATCCCACCAAGTATATTTTTCTCAGATAATAAAACTGTTTTTTAAAGGTTTCCAATCCAGATTTATGTGGCAAAGGCTTTAATTATGATTGATACATTCCATTTGTTTAGCTTCCAGACTGCGATGTGGAAGCTTTAACTTGAACTGCATTGCCCTCTAGCGCTGTGACGGGGCCGGCCGCGGTGATGTCACTCGCACAGGCAGCGTGAGCACAGCAGCCAGTTCATGCAGAGCTGCCGAAATGCTGACAAGCCCTTCTTGGAGACGCATGTCACAGCAGCTAGACAGGGGCATCCTTCCAACAGAACCACAATGCACAAGGGAGAACAGTAAACCTGTCTTTTATTTCAGGGACATCACGATTGAAACAGCTACTTTCAAGCTCCAGCCAAGACTTCTGCCTGCTAATTTCTGTTTAAACGAGTTTGTATGAGAAATTAAGCACGTTTGAACAGCCTATTATTTCTGACAGGCTTCAGAGGACTTCACGCTGTGCAAGTTTTACGTGCTTACAGCTGACAGCTTGCTGGGGAGATGAGTTCTCAGTCTAAAACTGGCCGGGGCTTTGCAGCAACTTGTTGGGTAGAGAGATAACTTCCAACGGAGCTCAAACCATCTGCGTGTTGTGCAAGGGATCCAATCATAACTTGCTATGGAGGATGACTTTTAAGATGAATACCTACCTTGGCGATAAATCCAATTCATCAATACCTGGATATTTGAAAGCGTCTGCACTAAACGATGGCAATCTTTCTGCAAACAGCTCCAATGAAACAGCAAGCAACCTGGATTCACCTGCCTTTGATATCAGTAGGGCGATAATTGTGGGGCTTATCCTAGGTGCCTTTATACTCTTTGCTATTATAGGTAATATCTTGGTAATTCTCTCTGTTGCTTGCAATAGACATTTAAGAATCCCTACAAACTATTTCATAATTAACCTTGCAATAGCAGATTTGTTGCTGAGTTTTACTGTCCTTCCATTCTCTGCTACACTGGAAATCCTTGGCTACTGGGTTTTGGGGAGGATATTTTGTGATATCTGGGCAGCAGTTGATGTGCTATGCTGTACAGCTTCTATTCTAAGTCTATGTGCAATTTCTATAGATAGATATATAGGGGTACGTTATTCTCTCCAGTATCCAACTTTGGTAACAAGAAGAAGGGCAGTTTTAGCTCTCCTAGGTGTCTGGGTCCTTTCCATGGTGATTTCTATTGGGCC
Organism: Platalea leucorodia; assembly: GCF_965183815.1. Taxonomy (NCBI): domain Eukaryota; kingdom Metazoa; phylum Chordata; class Aves; order Pelecaniformes; family Threskiornithidae; genus Platalea; species Platalea leucorodia. The sequence continues at coordinate 679,344 of NC_138833.1, forward strand.
TCTTTTGGGCTGGAAAGAACCAGCACCCAAGGACGATAAAGAGTGCCGTATCACTGAAGAACCATTCTATGCTTTGTTTTCTTCCTTGGGGTCATTTTACATTCCTTTAATCGTCATCCTCGTGATGTATTGTCGGGTCTACATAGTGGCAAAAAGGACTACTAAAAACCTGGAAGCTGGTGTTATGAAAGAAATGTCCAACTCCAAGGAGCTGACTTTACGGATTCATTACAGGAACATTCATGAGGACACATTAAACAGCACCAAATCCAAGGGTCACAATCCCAGGAACTCCTTAGCTCTCAAACTTTTTAAGTTCTCTAGAGAAAAGAAGGCAGCCAAGACGCTGGGAATTGTGGTTGGCATGTTTATCTTGTGCTGGCTACCTTTCTTCATTGTTCTGCCACTAGGTAAGTTGGTAATCAAGGGATTGCGAGGGGAGGGGGAGGAAGCAGGTTAGTTGTTTACTACAAAAATGTCATAGAAACAAATCAGATGACTGATAAGCAGATATCATTTTGAGAACTGCAGTGAACAGATGAAAGGAAGGGAAGTGAAAGTAATTTACTTCTGATGCTGCTTTTTCAAAGAGTCAGGCTGAAACTTTGTAAAGTATGCAGCCTGCAGAAAGTCTGCTCACCTGGTAGTCCTTCTCAGTGATGGGGCAGATGTCAAATCAGGGCATATCATCTTCAGAGTTTATATATTAAATCCCCCTTTATGGCTGTTGCTTGAATTGAATTACATTTCAGAAACATTTTTATAGGATGCTTTAACAAAAATCCTAGATAAGAACACGAAAAGAGTTCCAGCACTGAAATGTTCTTGTTTTAGTTTACTGTTAGGTGTTCGGATACAGTAGGTCTTCTGGCATTATTAGGTGTCTTAAATGGAAATGAACCTGACCTAATGATGAGGTGCAAAACTCCCCTGAGCTTTGGGAAGCTGAAAAAGTTCTAGTTCTCAGTTCAAACATCACTGATCAAATACCAAAAGCAAACACACAAAGCCCACTGATCCCCACAGAAAGATTCTTGTTGGTTTCAACAGGTCTTAGTTCAGGCATTTCGGGAGATTGCCATGTGAGCTTTTGGCAGCCACTTTGTTCACTTTCAACTTCAAAATATTATTAAAGCATTTGATGTAGCCTTAACACAGTGCTCTGTGTTCCCAAGTCCTTGTGAAATTTGCTTGTGTCATCTTTAATACTAGCACTACATCTGAAGTGGAATATCTCAAGACAGTGAATTACTAAACTCTCAAAAATATCTGTCCAAAGTTCATTTCTCTGAGACACAATCTGGCAGCCTAAATATGGAAAGACGTGGAAAAACAAAAGGGAGAAAAAGCCTTTATTAATGTTCTGTATTCATGTTTACTTAGTTACTCTACCAAAACATTTCTAATTGAGTGGTAAATGGATATTTTTAGATACTGTTGTAGAAAACTAAACTGAGTTCAGCAACCTGGTCCTGGTGAAGCGTTATAAAATTATAATTTCAGTGAATGTGTAATATCATTTAGACTAGAATCTTTACTGCAAGACAACTACTTCAGCTATTGCAGGGCAACTTTATAACTCTACCTTATTGTATCATATACTTAAAATTCTTTACGATTCAAGATCTGCATAACGCTAATGTTAAGGATGTGAAAAATTCCAAACAGAAGGAAAATTGTGAACAAAGTTCTCTTTGGCTACTGAAGTTTAAGTCCTTGTGCTGGCTCTAAAAGTTTATAACATAGAGCAAGTTTCCAACTATTGCAAAAATACATATCTGTGGATAGAAATATATTTTCACCATACGGTACCAGCAGTAGTACCAGATATGTAGCTACTAGGTCATAATCCCCTGCTAAAGTAATTCTCTCCTTGATTTTGAATTACTGAAGGAACTTCGGAGGAAAAAAGCAAATGTGAATGCAGTAGAGCATATCCTTTGCTAGCAGAAGCCAATATAGCTACTGACGCTGTTCCACAAACACAGAGGCAGACCAGTCCATTAAAAACATTATGGTCACAGGGCAGAAGCAATGTGAGAAACAATTAGGTTTCTTGAAAGAGTGTCAGTTTTCCCTTCGACAAGCTATTTCAAAACTCCTGGTCTTTCCTAGGAGGTTTAATGAGTCGTTGCTTGAGACACCTGAGTGAGAATTTATTGATTGTCACAATACGATTTTCTCCCTCATATAAATTGTCCAAGGCATCAGTGAGGTGACAGGCTGAGAGCCTCCACCACAGCACTGTGTGCTGGCAGAGGTGCTGGGTGGGCTGAAGGGCTAAACCCACTGCTGTGGGCTCTGACCCGACACAGACTGAGCGCCTGTGACCCCCAACAGGCTCACTTCACGCTGTGAGCACTTGGTGCCCCACAGAGCTGAGGTTCAGAAGGAGTTGCCATTGTGTCAGTTAGAAGGGTGAAAAAATCAGTGTCTTGGCGTTGCAATATAGACTGCTGGCTCTCCTGCCCTCTGTCTAGAAATCCTTTCAGGGGCCCAACTCTTAACTGACAGCCTTTAGTCTGAAAAAGGGGGGAAAAAAGGTATACATAGTATCCAAGATAGTATCCAAATGCATTTAAACAGTAGGTACTTTCCCTTTGTTTTGCTGACTAGGAAAAGGGCTGGTTTTGTTCCTTGTCCCTGATCTCTTTTTTTAGTTTATTCAGCACACTCCAGAACCTTGCACTTTTCATCTCTGTGTATCAGCATAAAGTTAATTAAGGATGTTAGGCATGACTAAAGCATTGCTCACTAAAACAGGTGGGGAAAAGACCTTTTCCTGACATGTATAATGCAGCTATTCTTAACTGGAGGAGCGGGTAGAGCAGTGGAGAAAGACTTCTGAAGGAGCTTGCTGTGTGCTGTATTCTTCATACCAGAAATCTTTTGCTTTGTGTCTTGAAGTCACAAAATTAAATGAAATACTATTAAGAACCCTTACAAAAAGCACACAATGGTATGAAATCAATTTCAGTGACAGGCAAACTGCAGAATCCAAAAGGTACTGATGATTTACAAAACTCTCCATAGGTGCCCTGGGCTGCTTTAATCACAACCCACTTGTTCATCAGTGCAGGACTGCACACTGCAATACCTTTTCTGCTACTGAGTCCAGACTAGATACTTACCTTCACTATACTGGAAGGATTAGCTTCTGCCTTAGCCCGTATTTTTCACGCCTTATAATTGCACGATTAACCCAAATCATACCTTCACATCCGCATCTTTACTATTTTTTTTCTGCTCCCTGTTTCACTCAGTAATGCCATGACTCTGCAGAATGGCATTAGCAGAGCAGCTCTGGATTTCTGAGGATCCAACCACAAAACGTTTGACAAGTCAGTAAATGTTATTTCTGCAACACCCCAAAACCATGCCTTAACAAATCTGCTTATATGTAGAGGAGTTTGCTTCATGTTAAAAGTGGTCTCAGCTCTTCTACTAGTTTCCCAGACAACATTACAATTCTTCCACTGTGGCATTTCAATATATTCTGCAGCTACCCATTTTGCACCAGGTGGCAGATATACACTGAGAACCGATGTGGTGCTGAAAGCAGGGATATTGCTTGAATAAATATTCCATGACAAAGGAAAAGAAACAATATTAACACTCACAAAGTGTTTTTCAAGCAAGAATCAAAAGGCTTTGCAAGGAAAGCTCTCTGACAGAGCTCTGTATACAGCTACAGAGAGGAATTACAGCACTGACACTATGACGTATTGAGCATCATGAAATGATCAGCACAAAGAATGACCCACAATCTCTTTTTGTAGGACTGAACCATGCTGCCTTTAGTGTTCAGCACCTGATGATGCAGCAAAGCTGGTATCAAAGAGAATCATCTGAGAAATTTATTTTTATTCCAGTAGCTACCAGATATTCCTTCCAGATAGCAATAGAGCTATAGAATATCCTCGTTGTGGACATTCATAAATGCTCTATGGCTTTGTAAACAGTTGTCTTGACACTCAAAATTATTTGTGGCACAGCATAAAATATAAAATCAAGACATATGTGTCTTTGAGACCACTTCTTGTGCCATAAATTCAGTGACTCAGCTTTGAAGAGTAAATATCTTGCCTCTTTAAAATAAATGTTTCTTTTCTTCCCCCTCATACAAAACCTTTCTTAGGCATCAGGACTATATTAAATATGCATTGCTGAAAAATGCTGAGTAAAATAGATGACTTTTATCGAAAGACTAGAGCCCTGCAGAAATCAGGTAACACTCATTAAAACCCTCTCCTTTAAACAAAGGAATACCCAATTTTATGCCAATACCTTTATTAAAAAAAAAGAATCCAAAATGAAGGATCAAATGTTTCCCCCTGGCTACTAGGTTAAAGTTTAGTCTCATTCCTGTTAAATGAGATATCAGACTGGGCTTGCCAGTCTTCTGCCAGACTCAAACCTCACACAACACACACACACACGCAGGGCAAAGGGAAAACTCACTACCTCCACTACTTTAACCAAAGCACATTAACTTGCCCAGCCTATTGCTTAACTCCAGTGGAGATCAGCAGAGCATTATTCACAGTAGAGCCTAACTCCCTCCGCTCCCACAAAACCTGTGATCTTATCCACTAAAGTCAGAAACAAAATTCTTGTAACTTAACTGGCAGTGGGATAAGGTCCCAAGAGCCTCATAATGAAGATACAACTGTTTTGACTATCCTTATATATTAAGCTTTTGAAGCCTCTCTATAAAATAATAAAAAAGAATATAAAAATATGCTGCATGCTACAGGTCAGCCAATACAAAATTATTCTTAAAATAAAATGTTATTCAAGTACAGTATGTAGATTTATGTTACATCAGGCCAACCTCTGCATCTCTGCACCAAGAATACCAAATTAGGCCACTTAGTTTCCCATGGGAAACACTTCGAAGTATTAGGTCCAGTGCTGTCAATGCTACTGAGTTCAGCTTTCTGCAAGGCTTTAGGCCTTGTTTGTCTTTCATCTCATTTTGGTCTTGCCCCCTCTTCCCCTCTCTAACTAGCCTAGCTCTCTAGATTTGATGCCCTCAAGTTAATAGTTACACAGAATTTGGACAAATTAATGATATATGGGGCAATCTGACCCTCTGCCCACTTGCGGGTCAATCTCTGGTACAATGTTCAATTGCACAGGTGATAGCAGGACCTGCTCCTCCTATTTTCTAGCCAATTCCTGTAAAACTAAACATCATAAGGGCATATCTTGACCAGTACAACATGTTTTGTCACACGCGGAGGACTAGATTATTTCAAGATGATTCATTTTGCTACTAAAATAGCCTCCCTTAAACTCTAGTTTAAGCCCTTTGGTTTGCAAAGGATGCCAATTACCAGTTACTTACAGACCTCTATTTTTTAGAAGAAAGTTGTTTGTTATCAAAATTGTTGTTATCACAATTCTACACAATTCTGAAGGACTGGGTACTTCCTATATAGGCTTTTGATTTGCAGGTCAGAGGAACAAAGGGAAATCATAAAGTGTACAGTCTTACAAAAGCAAATACACAAAGCAATACAGAAAAACGTGAATACAAAGAAATCGACTCATGGTGACTGTTCAACCTCAGGGATGGCAGCAACTCCTATCTCAGGTGACTAGAAAGCTCCAAGGAAAAAAAAAAATCAGGACTGAGTCACTGGGCAGCAATAGGAAATCTCAAAACTACTGAAACCAGAGACAGGAGAGAAGTGGTAATTTCAGAGGAAACACTGCTTTCAGCATCCAGCATCCAGCAAGGCAGTGGACACAAGGTCCTTATGCCAAAGGGACTTGCAAACACATGTGCTATTGCTCAGGTCAGTAGTCACGGTGAGAGCACTGAGTAAAGTTATACATGTGCGTATGGTCCTAAAGCATTGAGGCTATACTTCAGGATCTCAGCTGCATGTTCTTTAGTGTACCTATCTGTGAAATACAGACATGAACAAAAAGTGATGAGTTTTTTAGTATCTTCACTAAAGTTATGCTCCATAGCCCACTGCAAGATCTTGAGCTATTTTGACGGGCTTTCAAGTGATACCTAGAAACTGAAAAGCAATAACCGTCAGTCTCTATGTAACAAAAGAGAAAAAATATAATGGAAGTTCATACAATATCTTTGTAGCTGTGCTATTCAATTCCATGGTAGAGTCCTATTATTTACCAACAACATCCAAGACAGATTGCCTCAGTTATAATGAGGCAATCTGAATGCTGAACATGAGCTAGCAGTGTGCTCAGGTGGCCAAGAGGGCCAATGGCATCCTGGCTTGTATCAGGAATAGTGTGGCCAGCAGGACCAGGGAAGTGATAGTGCCCCTGTACTCGGCACTGGTGAGGCCGCACCTCGAGTACTGTGCTCAGTGTTGGGCGCCTCACCACAAGAAGGACATCGAGGTGCTGGAGCGTGGCCAGAGCAGGGCAACGAAGCCGGTGAAGGGCCTAGAGCACAAGGCTGGTGAGGAGTGGCTGAGGGAGCTGGGGTTGTTCAGCCAGGAGAAAAGGAGGCTCAGGGGAGGCCTTATCGCTCTCTACAGCTACCTGAAAGGAGGTTGTAGCCAGGTGGGGGTTGGTCTCTTCTCCCAAGTAACAAGTGATAGGACAAGGGGAAACAGCCTCAAGTTGCGTCAGGGGAGGTTTAGGTTGGATATTAGGAAAAATTCCTTCACCAAAAGGGTAATCAGGCCCTGGCCCAGGCTGCCCAGGGCAGTGGCTGAGTCCCCATCCCTGGAGGTATTTAAAAGACAGGGAGATGTGGTGCTCAGAGGCATGGATTACTGGTGGCCTTGGCAGTGTTAGGTTAACGGTTGGACTGGATGATCTTAAAGGTCTTTTCCAACCTTAACGATTCCATGATTCTATGATAAGTCAGAAGCAAGAAGAGGAGAAAAAGACACCAAAGCATGCCCAGTAATAGAAGATATTTAAGTATAATGAATGAAATGTCAGCAGACTTAGATTAGCTTTTCTAGACTCCCTTAATCAGCTAATCCTTTGCAAAACAAGCAGAAGCTTGGCCCATATTCTTTCTAGTTAGTAAGCTGCAAAAGTCTGTAATTCTTTTGGACGAAATAATAATAACAATAATATCATGTTTCTGTCTCTATCTACTGTCAGTTTTAGAGTACCGAACAAGATCCTTACTGAAATTGATCTTGATTTTATCACATCTATGTGAGGGCAACACAATTTAAACACAAGTAAATTCTCTCCATGGTGTAAGTCACCATAGCTATTCTGGACTGGGAGGTGGCAGACTAGTATATACAAGGGTATATAGGGTTTGTGTCAAAAAGGTAAGTGCTCGATGGAATTTTTCCATACCCCATGTATTTTCCATATCTTGTATCTTCATATTTTGTTATTTAAGACATACTCAGAATTTTTGCTAAAATGAAAAGTATGGATGGGGCATGAAAAACCTTAATCCTGTTGCTTTGTTAATTCCTGTTGCATTGTTCTTTTTTAAAACTACAGATTTCTTCTTTCTTTTTCTTTCTGGGCTGGGCAAATAGAGCTCCTATTTGTCTTTTCTATTGCTCTTCTAAATACCAACTTGCAAGTGGTCTGTTGCACTGTAAGTTTTTTAAAAAAATTTTAAACTCTCAATGCTTTAAGCATCAACATCATATTTTGTGTGACGCTGCAGGAAGGACAGTCATGGACTGCAGACCAGAGCAGGATCTCTGGAAATGATAGATTATCTCTTAACTTCTGCCTATCAGAGACAATCATACCATGCCAGGAGTGCCAATGTTAGCAGCTCTGTGGTTAAATACATAGACACTGTCCCTTTAAAAATGCAAATATAGCTACCCTGCTTTGTAATTGCTTGTAATATAAGAAGGTGTAGCAACTCTGGGGTTTAATAAAAAGATCTGATCCCTATCTGTACTACAACTTCCATCAGCAAAGCTTCAAGGGAGGTAAAGTCCTGGTTTTATTTTGGCCATTCTAAATAAGTCTCTATTTTTGGAGTCTTTAAAAGGCTCTCAAATTTGAGCCATTGTGAATGAATTTCATGTAGGTCTCATAGAAGTGATCTGTTCATCTGAAATATGAGGCACCCTTTATCAGAGAGAGAGAGAGAGAGAGAGAGTGGATGACAAGAGATTGTGGATTTTAATTAGGATAAGAAAATAGAAACAATAACCTTTCTCAGCCTACAAGACAGCAAGGAAAATGTTTTCCTTAGGCTTTGCTCTTACTCATGAATATATCTATAGGGGGAAGTACTCTTTATGGCCAGATTCTGCATTTGTGTATGTCTGCTACTTTCATTCACCTGCTTAAGAACTTGTCTACATAGGATCAGGCCTTAGATTGGTAGGAGTTACTGCGTTTAGTTAATACCAATAATATATTGGTTTGCAGACTTTTATTTCCCTGCCTGAATGGGATGAAGGAATGAGTATAAACCACTTTTACCCTGTCAAGACAGTTAGAGGAGATTTCTCTGTGTGAATTCCTTGACTCAGCTGGAAAACAGGGAAATGAAAGACTCAAGGGCTGAGGACTGGTTGAAAGATACCTTCATCACCCCTCACAAGTGTTCGCTCACTATAAGGCCAGAAGGCTCCAGCAAAGAGAATCCTGAAACTTCTATAGGCAGTCAGCTCTAGGACATAAATTCCTCACAACCAGGACACTTCTCTTAATAGCTGGCCTAGATCCTTGCACATGTACATAACGTACCTATTAATACAATGAAGAATGAGAACTGCTGTACTTGCAACAGCATCGTATTTGTATTTCTGTTTCTCCCACATTATCTTCTGCAATATCATTCTCTAGTCAGTTATTCCTTATTTGATATTTCTCCTTCCTCAACAGCAAAGTGCTTCCCCCCAACACACAGAAGTTACCCACAAACACGGGAGTGCAGCTCTGCAGCATGTTGGTGACTACAAGGCTACTGTGATTCCCACGGTGTCCCCCAGCCTGGCAGCCCAGGCACCACTGGGATATGCACCCCAAGGCATCCCACAGAGACACCAACATGCTCAAAAGCCATAACCAAATGCTAGCCAGCATTATTGGTTTGTAGTAGTTATAATTTAACCATCTTTCCGTTAATTTTCCTTATTGAATTTTGTTCTGTTGATTTTGGATGCTTTTCCTATTTCTCAAGATCTTTTTTCACTGTTATCCTAACCCTCTTCTCCAGACGGCCTGCAGTCCCTCCTGGCTTGATCAACTCTTAATTTTATAACCACACTCTCTATTTCATCCTCTACTGTTTGTAAACTGTGGGGTTTTTTCCTCTATTAAATAAGTCCGGGGGAATGTAAACAAACACTGAATGCTGGAAGGAAAGAAATCAGGAGCTTTAGAAATCCAATTAGCTTTAAAACCTTGGCATGCTGACTTGGCTAAGCATGTGGTAAAAAAGACTGCAGAAAGCTTAAATGAAAGATGAACACATCCTTTCTGTGTTCTCTGAACTCGTAACAACTCTGGTAAGAGGCAGCTTATTACTTTTACAGGGACAATTTTACTACTATACACATGTAGTATTTGAGCTTTCCCCGTTCATTAAGAGGTGGCCGTAACGCAGCCATTAGCTGCTACCAGCAGCTACGGCTGCAGCAGCAATCACAGCATGAACTACAGGGGAGAAGCGGAGGTTCCCAGCCAGGCCATCGGCAGCCATCTACTGCCTAACACTGGGAGTCTCTCCCTGATCACATTACAAATTTGATCAAATCACTTTTCATAGGAAGCCTGAGTTCCATCACAAAACAAATTTCTTGCAAATCAATACTCATTTTTGCAAAAGTTGTCTTCTTGAGAACAGATTGAGAGGCAGGGCTTGATACTGTTGAAGCTTCCTGTTTCCCATGTTTCAGAACTCGTTTGTTATGTTTTGTATTTTGCAATGCTTTTCATCACTACAGTGAATTTTAAAACATTGGAATTTTCTCATGTGGAGAATGTTGAGAAGTTCAGATTTAACTCTGGTCAGAAAGACTCCAGTCTGCACCAAAACGGAATAATTCTCTCCTCTGAATGAAGGAGGATATGTTTGCTGTCCAAGGTTACCTTAACTATTTAAATTTTACCAGACTCTAGAACAAAACTTACAAATACATATTACCAATTCTCTAACTATTTCTATTTTATGGTATTCAAACAAAAAGGTGGTTTTCTCTCCAGAATACTCCCACTCAGCATTTCAAGTTTTGAAACGCTTCATTTTCTACTTGTTACAAATAGAGACAAGAAGTTTCAAATTTTATGGCTTTTCTTTAATCTTAAAAAAATGAGAAAAACCTGTGCAGTGAAGGTCTCCTTCTACCCCATTATTGTTTCACGACGTATTTTATTGTAGCTAGTTTGTTTTTGCTATAATATCAACTGACACACAGCAAAGCACTTAAACAACTCCAGACCATTTTGTTTCAATAAAAACAAATGTTGTATTTGTTTCAGTAAACAGGAACATGCACTCACCCTAGGTTGGCTCTCATCTAAGCAAAACTGGATTTAGAAGATTTTGAAATGTGATTTTTTGTAATGGGCATAAAACATAGCACCTGACAACCCAAAACTCATCCATAGAGACTTTTTCTCCTTAAATCCAGGAAATTCACAGTACTCTTGCCCAACTACTATCTAATCTAAGTATCAAATACTTGATTATGAACAGAACTGATGATTCTATGAGTAATTTAGATACTTAATTGATATAAAATACACAACTTATTAAAAATTAATGTTTAATTAATAGAAAGTCAATTATCACAAAATAAAGTGATTAGAAGAGAGATTAGCAGTTGGAGTTAAAAACTAAATGAGACATAAGGAGAGCAGAAATAAATATTTAAAAATTAAGATGAGGAAACAAAATAAGTAACTGCAAAGTGAACATGCCTGGACGGAAAAAGAAAAACAGATATTAAAGACAAGGCAGACAGTGAAGGAGAATGTGGTTAATTTTAGATTAAAAAATCATTAATAGTTTAAAATTTTCCTCCCACCAGGTACAAACAATAAATATATGGCATTCTTGAAAATACGCACACACAGAACACCCTCTCCCATGAAGATGACTCACAGAAACACTAACATAGGATGTAAAACTATTCAAATGTCCCTATCGGATGCAAGCTGCAGCATAATGGGCTGTATAACGGGAACAGAGCCAGTAGATGGAGCGAAGTGATTATGCCCTTTTACTCAATGCTCATTAGACCATGTCTGGAGTACTGCATCCATGCAGGGGAAGACAACAATAAACTGGATTGGGTCCAGTGGAGGCAACCAAAACGATCATGAGGCTGGAGCACATTGTGTCAGGAGAGGGTGAAGGAACAGGGCTTCTTCAGCCTGGAGAAGGGAAGGCTTCAGGGGACCTAATGCAGTGGTGACCCTGCTTTGAGCAGAGGGCTGGACAAGAGACCACGTAACATCCCTTCCCACTGCAATAATTCCGTAATCTATTAAGTTTTCGGCTTTCAGTCCCATCGTGTAGAAATATATATATATATATATATATTCCTTGCATGAAGAATGAAGGGAGGAACTATAACCACACAGTGGAACCCTGTGATATTTCACAAATGACTGTCACCACAAACAACTGTTGGTCACTTATACATAGTTGTTTATTTCCTCTGTGTGGCTGGAAGTAGCACACAGAGCAGAATGGCACAGAGATATCAAAGACAATTTTAAAAGTTTTAGCTTATAAACATTATCTTACATGTTATTTTTCAGTTTTAAACTCTAGCTAATCGCTATAGTATCTGATCACCCTGCATATGCACACAACTGGAGTAGCAAGTTTTCTCCCTTCTCCTCGAAGTAGTTTGCGGGGTTTTGTCTGGTTGGTTGGTTGCACTGGCAGGTCTAATTTTGATGCTAAGTTCTTTCTTCCATAAAGTGGAAGTGCAAACTCAAACACGTCCTGCATATTACACTTTTGTCAAGAAGCTCACCAACTATTACATTAAGACCTTCCTTAAATAGAAGGTCTTAACTTTCCTACCCTCCTTTCTGTATGCATACAGCGGTCAGTTGTGAGAGGTAGCAAAGGAGGAGATATTTAGACGGAAGAAAAATAACAGAGCCGGAAAGAATACGAGAGTAGTGTGTGTGTACGTGTGTGAGTGCGTGTGTGTGTTTCTGCTCTGCAGAGAGCTACATCAAAACCTCCTTCACTGACGATTTTTCCTTAATTAAGAGTATTGGGATTAAGCCAGTCCAGAAGATTTTCCTGCTGCTCACCCTGCTATTTTAAGGATTCTTCCAAAGTCCACTGAAGTCCTTATGAGCCTTTACAAAGGCTTTCAAAGACTCCCACTGACTCCAGTGGACTCCGAATTTTAATGGCTCAGTGATGGTCTGGCCAGATATTCTGCAGAATATGTGAAGACAATTAATATGGCAAATTGTTTCCCACAATGTTTCCTAAATTGTTTCCCACAATGTTTCCTAATTTCATTGAGGGTGTTTTACTTACTTTCTGTGTAATAAAGCATTCATTGTAAAGAATCAGTCAGACCCTAAATGAAATTAGCTTTTACTAAATAATATAATTCTTAATTCTTTTTTATGATATTTGCTGTTGCTCAGTGTATTTCCAAACTGAATAGCTCTATCAAGTCTGGGGAGCACAGCTGGTTAAACTAATGGTCAAAAACCAATCAAAACTGATCAAGTTGATTGAGTTTCTGTAATATTTCCCGTTCTCCATTTGTGCTGGACACAGGCTTTGCAAAAACTTCACTGGTGTCAAAGGTGCAATCAGAGGTAAGATTGTGGTGCTATGTTTAATAAATCACAAGGTTTAGTGCAGAAAATAAAAGAAAATAGAAAATACACATTCCCTTAAAATGCAGCTGTTAAACATGAAGCATCAGGAGAGCGATCAGCTTGAGTAGGGAAGTCACTCTGGCTGCCCCCATCACAAATAAATCACTGAGGAGACAATCATATGCAAAATTTTCCAGCCATTTTGCAAAGCAATCTAAATCACTACAGGGAAATATTTAATCTGTTTATCAAACTGCGATGGGAAAGTAGTTGGAGATTAAGGAAGGAAATATTAGTCTGAAGTTTAGAGAGTGTGTCTAGTAGGCTTAGCTTTATCATTTTATCAAGGTACCAAAATAGCCCGCAGTTGTTTGCTCCTGACAGGTTAATTATGAGGTAAAGTATGTGTGCAGCTAAATAAAAGGTATTGTTGTTAATTCCAAGAATAAGATAGGGAAAAGGGTAATGTTAAAAATATACAAGCTAATCAAAATGTTTTTCATATCTTTATATGGTGAAAGGCAGGGGAGCTTTGCCTAGTAGTCACCAAATTAAACTATATTTAGAAGTATATGGCATGTGTAATAGCGTCCATCTAAACCACCTTCTGGATCATAAAGATCTCTCTGTAGAAAACTCAGGCTGGGATTCCACCCAGTGAGGAGGGACTGAACACAAAAACTCAGAAACTTTCCAAAGCCCTGAAGAGAATAAGTATCTGTCTCAGACATTCCATTTCTCTAACAGTTAATCCTCAACCTAAGTAATGAAGATATTTACCAAGGGGATCTAAGACTGCAGTGTCAGTGGGATTCCAGTACTGCAAATGCAAAACTCTGCTGGGCTGCCAAAACTTAAGCCATAGAGTTTTCCTGATGAACACAGCTATATTCTGCAGTTAATCAGAGAAAGCAGGACTAGAAGGGATCTGAAGAGGTCATCCAAGGCATCCTCCAAGCCAAAGGCTCTACTATTGTACTTAAATGCTGATCTTTATTTTTAAATAACACCACCACATAGCTTTCCAAACTGATCTACTTCCAGATTGTCTGTTAATGACTCAGCTAGGGTCATGATGGTTTTTAAATGATTGATCGGAGCTCAGTGATTTTTCTAGAATCACGCCTGAACACAAGGTGCCTCCGTCAGCCAGGTCTGCTACGAGGAAATTCTCTGCTCTTTTGTGTTGCTGCCCTTTAATATAAAGGAGCTTTGAAAATGCTTGCTGCAGCTGCTGAAAATGGCATGCTGTCATTTTTTTCAAATGGCATTTGAAAAATAGATTATCATGAAGATAGTCATAAGCTCCTTACCTTTTTTTCTTAAGGAACACATATTTCTTGAAGAGGTTTACAAAGATTAGCCATTTTTCATCACTCAGCTTTTGACCTTTTCCCCTACTTGCTCTCTTAGTCTTTACTGTATGTAGTTATATTCGGTTCATGTGCAATATAGATTATACAAGCACAACTCATCTGTGTTGGTTCCCAGTTTTCTTCTCTATAGCTTAGCTCATTTAATTTGTCCTTAGGGAATTTCACAAAATTTGTCAGTAAACTTCCTTTTTTTTTTTTTTTTTTATTTTATTGAAAACTATACCATAGCATTTACTCTGTCCGTATTTAACCTGCCTAAAAATATTTACATATGGTAGAGGAATGTCCTGTAGATTTTCAGTTGTTACAGTATGAGAGAAAGGCAAACCAACTGATCGGGAAAAACTCACCACTGCTCATTCAGCATTCACACATAAGAAAAAATGGGAGCTCTTTAGAGGTTTACTGGGCTTTAAAAGCTAAAAATCATTTATATTTTAAAGGAGTTCCAGAAAACAATTTAAGAAATTTATTGGTATGAGCTCCAAAAAGCTCCTTGTTGTACATAATCATGCTTTGTACTTGTTTTGTAAAGTCACAAAGCTTCTGTCTTCCCTAAACTGAAGCGAAAATATTAGCAATAATTATTTACAAAATGAATCCTGAAAAGGTTTGCAGCTGTGCATGTGGGAGGTTTTGGAGCATCTTCCTCATCTTGGCTACAGCTATAAACTTAGATCAACTTTTCCTAACGCTTTATAAGAATTTGACACCCATTTAATGGCTTATTCCACAGAATCAGATGAATTGTTGCTGAATCTTTTATCAAAGAGTACGTAACACTCACAAGACACAGTTTAGGTGCTTGCATTGATTTATTCGTTGGAAATTCATCAAATACAATTCGTAGTTTCTCTGATGTTAGACATCAGAGAACTGTACTTTCTGCAGTGTCAATCAGGACAGATGGAGGATCTCCACCAGATGGACAGAAGAGGCATTTGTCAAACCCAGCAAATCATTATCAGCAACAAAGCAGTAAGGGACATGGGTTCAACTTACAAGAGTCTTGCACATGGAGAAATGTCAGTAAAGTGCAGGAGTCACGAAAGAAATACTATGAACATTGTAATTTAAAACCTCCATTTTAACCTTAAGGGCTAGCATGTTGCTTAGCTCCGAGGCAATAGGTAGAGCTAGTGCTAGCTGGCACCATCCCAAAACACTGCCAGGGAAAAAATCTATTATTCTGGATTCACGGGATATTTCCTGACTCCTATTGCCCAAGTGAGGGGCATGAAGAGTCTCTCCAGATAGCTGATGCCATCTCAGCATCTTATTTTCTCTTCTGAGCCAGCTCAGGGACTAGTTGACACACTGAGGAGGGCAGTGGATGTGTGAGGAATGACACATACTTACCTCCCTTTGGCTTTCTTGTGCCCTAAGGAGACTCAGACCCCTATAGTCAGCACCAGGCCAACACTGTCATCTAGATAAACAGCAGTATCTGCTGTGGCACATATGAGCTATTCACCCAAGAAGCTAGGAAGTGCTTTTGCATAGTTTTGAAGCCCAAGTCATGGCCTCTACATTGCTATGAGATGGGAAATATGCCTAGAATCATGTCCCTCCCCACTAAGGCATCCTGACAGTCACAACTGACTCAGCCGCTTTCACAGCCCAGGGAACCTGAAACCACTCCCATGTAAAAGGTCACTCTTCTGAGATGTGACGTTCAGGCTTGAGTGCCACCTTCCATTTGAAAAACTCTTCAAATCTAACTCCAGTTCTTGAAATAAGAATTCTCTCCTGAATCCCTGCTCTTTGATCACTTTAGCCAAACACAAAGGTGTTTTCCCAGCTGGATAACTGCTGAATGCCTGTTTTGCTTAAAAAATGTCATACATTCTGTTATAAAGTCCTATTTGCTAAATTTAGCTGATTAATTGCATGTTTTTAATGCTAACAGTACATGAAATGGGTTTCCCGGTATGAGTTTTTCATTTGGGCAGCCTCTCAAGGGAAATTATTTGGTTGTGAATGGAAGAGGAAGTATTCATAAAATAACCTCTTTGTTTGGGGTACACCATTTTTATGAATGCCTGGGATATGGGAAGTACCACAATTAACTTCAGGTTTCAAGAGGTTTGTACTATCATAATAATCTAGATAAATGGGGTGATGTTTAGGAGCTGCCAGAGAATGTATTAGAAGTTATAAGGTATGTCTGAACACACTCCTTCTGGGAAGCCTGGGAACAGTTAGATCTTTTTCTTCAAAAATGACATTCAAAAGCTCTTTGAAGAAGGCACAACCTTATTCCATGTGTGCATTGTGCAACAGCTTGGGCAATGGAGGTTTGATCTTTCACTGAGATCAACAGATGTTAGTGCAACAGATGTGTACATATAAACACAAGGACTGTTTTTTAATTCTACATTAATTATGTGCTCCTTTAGCTTTCAGATGGTGAAAAGCATTTCCTTATTAGCTTTAAAAATAACAAAAGTAACATTTTATTACCAAAAGACCAAAAATGAAAGCAACATGCATTCAGGATCTTTAACAAACAGATTCTAACAGTGATCTGACGGGACATTTACCCTTCCTAAAGGCAGACAAACCAATTATCTCAGATATTGTCTCTGCTTGTTTCTTCTGGACAGGATCTCTGTTTTCGGCTCTGAAGCCCCCTGAAACGATCTTCAAGGTGATTTTTTGGCTTGGCTACTTTAACAGCTGCTTGAATCCAATCATCTACCCTTGCTCAAGCAAAGAGTTCAAGAGGGCTTTTATACAGATCCTAAAATGCCAGTGCCACCGTCGAAAGCAGTTGGGGTGGTGGGCTTACAGCTACAGAAACTGGAATCGGTGCTCCTTTGAACACCCTAGGAAGGACTCCCTGGAAGACGGCGGGAGTTTCCTAAGTGGCAGTCAGAGGACATTATCTTCAGCATCTCCTAGCCCCGGCTACCTGAGCAAAATCACTCACCCACATATGGAGATGTGCACATTCCAGGAATGGAAAAACTCCAGCCCTTTCCTGAGCCCCTTACAGGAAGGCAGCAGACAAAAGGACCCATGCCAGTTCTTCACCTTCAATCTCTTAACAGAGCGCAACGGACACGTTCCTGCTGGCAGCCAAGCTTCCAGCAATGGGGACCATGAGGCCAGCTGTGACACACTGAATGGCAAAACCGACTGTAGAGCAAACATGACGCTGGAATGAACAGATTCTAAACAGCCTGTTCTCTTTGTACACTACCCTGTTTGACATTTAGCCCAGGCGAAGAAACGGACCTTTGCACAGTTTCTCAGTACAGCACTAGAAGGAAGCCAGTGAGGAACAGGCAGATTTATGTCACAAAAGCAGCAAAAGCAGGGGCTAACCATATTCCCAGTCACTTGCCAGAGAGCCTACTGAAGCAAGAACAGAACGCAGGGAAGGCGCTGCATAAATCCAGGGAAGTGCACATACAATTATTTAGATGTTGTGGAAGTGCTGTGGAACAGCCAAACGCATATGTCCATAGAAAGAATGAATAAATATGGGGGTGGTCAGGGGAAATGTGTATGAATGTGCGTGTGTGTACACGTGTGCTAGCTGCATGTATGGATGCCTGAGAGTGGAAGCGAGCAATGCAGTGTTGTTTGTACCTCTCCAGGGTACTAGCTGCCGCTGCTTTTGCCTGTAAATTCGTATTGTTGTTGTACTTCACTGTACATTAGCACTTTAGAAGTGGAAAACAATGTCAAAGATTAAAGTAATTTTGCAACAATTTAAACATGTGCACCTATTACTATAGGACTGGAATTCAGCCAAGTTCCCTCATCACTACTTTCACTTCAGAATAAAACACTCATAGCCGTTAAGTTTGCCATTGTAATTTCTAGGATGCTCTTGAATCTCTCTGCGGTTGCTTCCCTTCCATGATTCCCTTATCACCAACACATGTAACTCCTCTATCCTTGTTCTTTTTTGAAAGTTTGAAAATACCAGCAATGATGAGAGGTCACAATCTACATTTCAGCACATTAGTAAGCATCCTGTAAACATACAGGCTACCAGAGGATCTGATTTCTAAAAGCAACACTCATAAATCACTCCAAATATGTCGTAAACAGTGTTGTGGACACAGCACAAAAGAACACTGACCGCTGGAGGCCTAAAACCCAGCCTTAGGACAAATACGCTGAGCCCCTGGTTCTTTCACCACACTTTGAAAATAGTATTGCACATTTAGAGGCTTTTACTTTGCAACTCACTTAAGAAGAGAAAGAGTCAAAACAATGGAGTAGTGTAAGTTTCACTGTCATTAATATTTTTCAACTCAATAATACAGAAACTGTAACAGAATTCCTGAGAATATCTTCTAGGACATTTTAGGTCATGTTTGGAAGTTATTTTCATCTCTTGCAATTAAGTGTGAATCATGAAACTAATGACTGATTTTTTTACATGAAGTGGTACAAACCGTGAAAATTGGTATTTACTCCTTCCTCCAACTGAGACTTTCCTTATTAGGAATTTTAGTGAATTTTTTTTGGAAAAAAAAAAATTCTCTGCTTGAAACAGAGAATGAACCATAAAGAGATGTACTAAAACCACTTAGGGACAATTTAACAATGCTAGGTCCCAAGGGAGAGCCATTTCCTTTTGTTTCCTTAAATGTGTATTCTCTCATTAAGTTGACATGTGGCTTGCGGTTAGATGAAACATCCCCCAGCTCAGTGAGCAACGATAGGAAAGTCATGTTCCAAGGTATTCCCATGGCCATGTTATAGCAAGAACCACATCAGTGTATTTTCAGTCTTATCCTGATTGAAGTTATAGCCAATCTCCTATTTTAATAATTCCATTTTGATTGTGGGGAAGGCTGTAATTTCCTCTTACAAGAACACTGCTGACAAAGTTTAGAAGTATTATAAGACAGATAAACAAACTCTTGTTGCTCATATATTGAGGTTGCCATAAAGAATATTCTATCTAGCTGTGATATATTAGTATGAAGCTATCCTCTTTGGGCCTCTAAATGGCAGAGAACTATATTTCTAACCTATTGTTATAATTTTTGAAGGGAACCTACAGTAGGCTGTCAAACACTTCTGGGTATTGTAAAGCTTCTTGAAGATTCTTGTTAATTGGAAATAAATTTGTTTAATCTAATGACCTGACGGCACACTTCAGCTAAATTTTGAGTCACACGACATCTACAGTGTAAAGTAAATCCAAGTAATGTTATCCATATTTGAGAATTTCTAACTGATACTGCAAACTTTCAGAATAAATAGCATTCCATTACTCTAAAGCCTTTAAATATGTTGCTCTCAGAGACTGATCATTCTTTTAATTAGTTTCTAGTCCTAACAAAGGCTGTGTGATCTCTGATTATCATTTATGCTCTTTAAACAATGACATAATTCTCTAATTACCTATGAAATCAGATAGGCTTTTATCCCATACTGAAGTGACCTATGAGTACTTATCATCTTTGTACATTTTTACACATCATGTTACAAAAACTGCAAGGAAAGTTCCCTTACTGCTTTTTTTAAATCTATAAAAAGATAATTTCAGCCATTTTAGTAGGGAAAAAACAGCTTTCTCTAAACATTGTAATTGATCAGGAGGAGGAGATATGCATTAACATCATGCAGTCCATGCCATTTGGAATATCCAGTGCCTCTAACCTTATGAATCATATACCAAAAACCTCAGAGCCAAAAACCCCAAGACAGATGTCCCATAAGCCTTTAAGAGTGGAGAAGAGAAGGCATACCACAGGCAGACAGTAACACTTTTCCCCAGGAGTTACACTGCTCTTCTGTAAGTTTGAGCTGGGAAGGCTGCTGCACTCTGCAGGGCCAGCAACATGGACTCATCCACCCCTGCTAGCTTGCTTTCTCTCACAGACAGCCACAGCACTGCTGCTCTTCCCATGTCCTGCCTCGTGTGGGAGGCACATTGGAACTGCATGCAAAACGCATGTGGCTCAAGAGCCACAGGAGCCCTGTGCTGCTTCCCTTCCTCAGGCCCAAGTCCTGCAAGTATGTTAAGGGCAACCTCCCTGGGGACATGACTAGGTTGTGCTGCCTTGCCAAGGAAACTAAAAGAAGCTCTGCTTTGGGATTTCTGATACTAGGGAAAACAAGAAGGGGAAAAAAGTTTATTCACCATGTTGAAGTTGGAAAACAAGAAGTTGGAAATAATCACAGGCAATCAAAACAAATATACTCTGCCATTCCTAAGACAGACATTTACATCAGGCCCATTTTTCTTAGCATATTCATTAGGCCCCATCTGAAGGGATCATCTCATACAATCCCTAGCATCAGACAGATAAAGGAATGACAAACTGTAGGCTCCAGCACAGCAACCAGGGATAACAGGAAGAAGTGAGAACAAGCCCAGGCAATACCTGATACATACTTCAGATATCATTTTAACAAACTGTGTCTCATTATTAATCACTATCCAATTAAACTTTAAGACTGGAGAGCCTACAACTTGTAACAAATATAAGATGGAAGGGTTCCTAATATTTCTAATAATTTTGGGTCAGGGTATCATCATCAAACCTTGCGGGATGTATTAGTCCATTTTTTTAGCACAGCCAAAATTAATTTGACAAGCAGAGCATCCGCAATCTAGTGAAATGGCAGTTGCCACACGATGGTGGTCTATCAGATGCAACTATACTCCATCGTGCATATTTTTTATACATATTAGCAGACCTTCTGATGAATCCATTTTGTGGGTGAATAGATTTGCCTTCAAAGAGGAGTTGCCACCATTTAGCACAGAAGGTGTTCATAAACCACTGTGAATTTCTCCAGGTTAAGCTACTGTGTGGAGCTTAATCACTAACTAGGGGCTTGTACAAAGCCATTCAGTTGAGAGGCACAGCTGTAATGGCTCACAGAGTATTGTCACAGCCCAGCTGCACATAAATTAAACCCATTAGCTATCACAAGTGCTTCTTATTTTTGAAGAGAGTTATGGTAAAATCAATCCAACTGAATGAGACTGAAATTCTAGAGCATTCTACATTCTTTACTCTTTGGAAACGCAGTTTTCTATTATCTTTCCGAATGTGACAGGGAGAGAAGAGAGAACATTAATATTATAAAGCGCAGTTCTAGTTTGGAAAATGTAAAAATAGCAACTTTCTGTTCAAGAGATGTGCTCTCTGCTCTCAGTTTCTGTGCTTGACTTTCACCTGATACAAATGAGCATAAAATTGCACAACACAGAAGATGATAATCCACAGCAGCTATGGTATGAAAGTACTGGTATGCTAACAACTGCTTATTCCTGTTAGTGGCCACAAACTAACATGGGGTCATTCCCACGAGAATAAATAGAATTCTGTTCTGATACTCTCAACAACAGATATGCTTACCTTTTTTCCAAATCATGCTGGCAATGCTGTGACTCACACTTCGTAGGGCAGAACACGGTATCGCAGGGATGGTGCATCAGACAAAGAAACACCACTTTCATCCTGAAGTGGTGAAAAGGAAATACTTCAGAATATGAAGACACATCATGCTAGTTTAAGTCACTTTAATGGAACCAAAAAATGTTTCCACCCACTATGACTTTTTTGGAACTAGAAGGGGTACTAGTTACCTTCCTCATGAAGCATGTTATTTGTGCAAGAGGTAACTCATGATTCCCAAGATCAGTAAAAACACCTGCAGCAGTAGTGGTCAGAATACTAACCTAGGAAAATTCCAGCCTCTGCCGTAATGACTGTTTCTATGTTTCACCTCCAGGCTGTATAATAATCTGCACAGACAGTGCAAGGAGCAGAGAACAGTAGTCCTCCCTTTCAGACGGCTGTGCACAGCACTGTGGCACAACATTGCCTCCCCCTTACACAACGCATGTTGAGGTCCCAGCTATACAGTGGCATGGCTTCTACAGGAAACATCCAGCAAAACTTTCTCTCCAGGGTTTAGGGCAGTCCCTAGAGCGAACAGAAAATTGAACCCACGAGTCCCTCTTACAGAATGATGGCTATGCCAGTTGCCATTCGGTAACTGTTGGGCCTCCTCTGTTTCTTTCCCTCCAAAGAACAGTTGAAAGTGCCTACTCTCAGCAGATATACCTAGACCATGGATCCCAAGTGTTTGGAGATACCTTCCTGCAGCATACAGCAAGGTCCTTGGACAAGGCAGGGTTTCAGGATGCCTTCTGTCCTCCCAGCAATGTCCTAGTACATGCCAGCAGGCAGCTTTCAGCTTAGGTTCTCCCAAGTAGTCTATATTAGATCCCATTGTCAAACACCTAACTCTCTCCATGCATTGCACACAATCCATAGACAACAGTATTTTGTTGTCTTTTGTTATCATCCTAGATAACCCTTATTCATGCAGGCACATTTTTTCTTTTATCAAGTATTTTTCCATATACTTGTCTTACAAGAGTTTAATGCTTTCTAGCAGACCTATGTATAACATTCAGCAAATATGTTAATTACGAAAGAAAACCTCCAAAGGCTCACCAAAGAAAGGGGAACAGCTATTTTACATATAAGTGGCTCATTGGAGCCATCTGCTCAGCTGACATTACAAGCAGACAGAAATTATATACCTTCTTAAGATTTCGCTATCCATTACTTACTATTTTAGGTTTGTATACTTATACATCCAAACAGCTCTAAACTCCCTCATTATTCTCTTGGGATGTGTAATTATTGGTTTGTCTATGAAATGGAAGAGAAATTTCTCTCTGAACACATAGTAATCAAAACATCATTAACCATGCTTTCTGTGGTAAAGCGTACAGGAATTTTTTACCCTATTCTCCTGCCTGTGTAGAGATATTTGTGCCAGCCAGCTGAGAACAAGCATGACGTTTGAAAGGTATCAACAAAGTTCATATACATTGGACAGTGTGTAACATTTTCTGGGAAACAGAGAATGAAATCTAGATATAAAAATAGATGTAGTTTAGCCTATTCATAGAAAATTCTGGATTCAGGAACAGAGACCTTATTCCAATATATTATGCAAAGCTGCTTTCACCTTTAGTTGTAGATGAATATACGAATATATATAAAAGTTGGCAAATAACATATTGCTCATTAACTTACATGAATCTTTACCCTGGTATTTTAGAGAAATGAGGCTCACACAATCATTCTGTCTGTCCATCTGTCAGCTTCCTTTCCCATCCTCTTCTTATTAGCCTTTGAACCTCTTCATTGATTTCTGCCAAACTGCAAAAGAAGTTAAATTAAGAAAGATAATCAATTCTGTATTATAAAAACTTGTGGCTGAATAGAAGGACCCAAATTAGCGCCCCCTCTCAGGAAAAGACTTTTATAAGTCTGTCCCTTAACCAGTTTCAAAGCCTGTTGGCTCCTAAGCTTGTACATGCTAACTAGCTAATCAGCACACGCATAGCCCAGAAGCAGCTAAGCCACATGCTCCCGTTTGCCCGATAAGACAGGCAAATAAGACAGGAACAGGAGGGCATGTGGGAGGACAACATGGAAGACAAATGAGGGTGCTCAAAATACCAAGTGAAAGAGACAAGTGTTAAGAGATAAAGATTGCAAATCCATAAATCAGCCTTTATTCATCCTAATGGTCACAGGACAACTTGTTATACCATGTTTATCTGATTGGTTTATAACTAAAATGAGGAGATAAGCAAAGCTTCCCTGTAGAGAAAAGCAAGGCTATTATGTCAATTTATGTCACTATGACACGGAGAGATGCATCTGCATTCCTCTGTTATCTTGCCTTGGTTGTAAAAGCATTAGGTTAGGTTCAATTTATACTCAGTTGTAATCCATGGTTTGGCTTTTTCCTAGAATATCCATAATTTTAGGAATATCACATTCAAATTCGAGTACACAGTTCTAATAAGACTAATCTGAAACTTTTTTTTGTTTTTTAGCAATTCACAATGATACGCTTATTGCTGATTTTAATCAAGCACTGGCTTGATGTTAAAGCTGCATTTTTTAATTTATTCCTGTAACCAGTGAACTCCATAGAGATGACAAACGTGTCTCGGTCACTTCACTTTTCCATTAGCGTCATTGAGGGTGTGAGTCTGAAACCAGTGTAAGAAGCAGCATGCCCCAAATGAAAGTCACCAGTAGGGCACGCAATCCTACCAGACGAATTAATGACTTCACTAGAGCAAATCCTGCTTTAGATACTCTAACGATGTGAATTGGCATAGTTTTGAGTTCAAATGAGACAAATTCGTTTGCACTGGCTGAACAATGAGCATCCTGCCTCTACAAAATATGTAAACAGTGATAAAGGCAAAGAACAGTCTTAATTAACAGGTTGGACCCTTATTTTATACCCTGTGAACTTGAGTCAAACTGATGAAAACAATGGGAGGCTTGAAAAAACACTGGGATAGGGTCGTTCAGAGAAGTGGAAGGTGACAGGGAAAGGAAATCCGGTGTTGTTGCTGGAAATTTCTTATGTCAAAATATATTAGCTTGACCAACGAAGAACATGCTCCCTATCTAGTAATTCCCATGATCTTTATAGGACTCCAGCCAAGACATGGAGAAAAAGAGAATGGATGTTCAAAATTAATAAGAATCCTTCACAATTTCTTTAATAAGTCAACCTAAAAAGCAGATGTAGTAAAACTTTAATTTATAGCTGTGATTAAAAAGCCTTTAATTGCCTATTTCACAATTTTTTTCTTTATTCTTTATTTTCTTTATTCTTTATTTCTTTATTTATTTCACAATTTTTTTTCTTTAAAATGTTCTTTGGGAAGCACAATAATTTGATTCCACTGAGACTTGTGTGCAAATGTTTAATTCTAGCAAAGAACCTGAACTTTATATGACCTCTGGAAAATGATAATTATTTCTTCTTTGCTTGATTCGTTGAGCTTTGGTTTCTTCACTGTGAAGACCAAAAAAGCTGTCCCAAAAAGTAAATTTAGCATATGCTCTGGAGCCTGAGGTAATTATGGAACAGTTCATCCCTCTTCCAGTTAGCTTGGAGTCCAGTCCTGCACTACTGTAAGACAGAGGAGCTTCAGCCCTGATTTGCATAAGAACTGGATGAGTTTTACAAGGAAAGGATTGGGGACCTGGCTTTGAAAATCCAACATCGCCATCTATTGGATTTCTATGCCGGGTGAGATTCAAAAATACTTTAATCCAGCTAAGAGTTTCCTGGATTTTACACACTACAAATTCAGCCTCTTTAACAGTAAATCAGGAAGACTTTTTCTTAAGGCAGCAAGAGAACTTAGATATCCTATCTTCAATTTCAATTAAGCCTCTTCCAGAAGTGACGAGTTCCCAAAGCTCCGTTTGTTTTGTCAAAACATTTCTTTTTTACAATAAAATCCATGAAGTAAAGCTGATTGGCAAGCTTACAGAAAAAGAAGTCAATTAACTGAATTCTGCAGATGCCTTTAAAAATCCTCTCCTTAAAGTACATAAAGTGGCAATTTGGTTTCCATAGAAATTCACATGTCTTGAAGTTTTATTCTGTTTTATTTTAAAAAAAGAGAAAATGCTGTTCAGGCAACTCAGCACTAGAACCTATTAAAAAAAAAAAGAAAGTTGTGAAAAGCACTGCTTACTTTGACTGAAAGCTTCCAGATATAACATGCATTCTTTTAGTAGAAACTCTTTCATTTGGTCTTCATTTCTAAAATAATTCACCTCTTGTGCAAAACACGAGTTTACTATAATAATGATAATAAAAAAAGAGAAGCTATTTTCTAGAATGCTGAGTTTTAGCAGCACAAATTGTACTCAGCTGCAGTACACGCCCATCGGCTTACCTGCACCCTAGCTGTGAGTGCAATAATTCGTATGCTGTAAGTAGTAGTGAACATCTAAAGACTGCAAAATTCAAACGCATATCCTCATAGTCTCTGGCTGTTTGAATCCAGGATTTTAGTTCCGTCTACTGGCAAAATTTAAACCTCCCTTCAGGCTCAGATTTGAAATACCTTAACACCTTTAATATTGTATGAAACCAGACTGGTATGTGAGACTGAACAAGTTTAAGGTCATCTCAAAGTTACATGGGAAAATCCACATACTCCTGAGATATATAAACATGAAATGTTCATCAGGGGAGCTCAGAACTGGAATAACTCACAGTTCATGGAAACATTTAGAAAAACAATGCAACTTTCTGGAATGAAATGTTAGAAAACTGTTATCCATAAAGACAAATGAAATATGTGGGTATCACAAGTCTGCAGGAGGGAGTGCAAAGAGCTGCTTTTATTTATCCCAAGACCCAGAATGTTTTAAGGATGATTTTTTTCAAAATGCAGGTACATTTTTTTTTCTTATGCTCAGCTTTCTTGCTTTTTCACATAAATCAAGCAAATGAGCAAACACAAGAAATTCAGCCGTAAAGTGTCAGCCTGAAATCACTGTAATTATGCACACAGATTAGATGCCTAATTGTTTGCAGAGCCATCTTGAAAATGTGGCCATAAATACTGGAGCTACAAACTCCCAGTGTGAGACTTAGTTGCCAGGTATTGTTCTCAGGAGTTTGTTGAGCATAAAATCAGCTGGCCTGTAATATTTAAACTATTGTATGTCTATTGTTACATTTTACGAACATTTTACTCTTGGAAATATGAGAAACGCTCATTGTCTTCAGTCTTGTTAGAAGATGTTTTAGTGAACTCGACGATATTAGGCTATGAATTTCAGTAACTTCATTAAAAGAGCAGAGTCATTTCACCAACTGCCAATTAGGCATTGCTGCAAAATAGGGAGTAACTGTTATGAATTTTAAAAATATGTGTTTTTAGCAACCTGAATAAAATGCTCTACTCTTCCCAGTTGCCCTCTTGTCTTCTATAATAGTATTAATAGTTATAAAAGGTAAGCAAAATCTAAGTTTATATCAAAAACAGTAAGAAAAAAAGTGTTTGTATACCATCTAGTAGAAAACTTTCATGTCAGAAACAAAAGAATATAAATCTTCTTTCACATCGGTCCTCTCTGATTTTTTTCAGTGCTACTGAGAAAGCTAGGGTCAACACAACATTCTTCACTTCCTCCAGCTTTCCTTTTGGCCCACTACATTGTACTTGAATCTGTTGATCATTCCAGATAACACCACCATCACCACACTGTGGGTTTGGGAAGAAACAAGAAAAAATTTGGAAGTTCTTGCTGGAGGAAAGTACTGAGATATAGACTCTGACTTTACCTCTTCAACTCACGCCTGGCTCAATAAAAGTGTTGTAGCATTAAAGCATTCCACTTGAGGTACTCAGTGACCCTGGATTCTGCTGCGTGCCTACCCAGAAAAGTAAGCCTATTCAAAACAGGTAGTAAATCTCAACAATACAAGCTAAGGCTTCCATCACTGAACTCTTATCCAAACATATCTACTTATTCAGGATTATATGTTCTCAATTTTTTCAACAGGTGTTCACTTGAACAAACATCAATGCTCTGAAAAATCCCTCAGCACCAAGAAGATTAAACAAATGATACCAAGTTTTCATTTTTTGTATATATACAGTCTTCAGCTACTCATACACTTTCACTTACAGCAATGAATTAGAGGTTCTAAAAGACTGATTAAAGCCATAACATGTTCTGTGTTTGAACAAGTGAGATTTACTGGTAGAAACTGGCAACTGCTCTATAACCTCCGGGGTAAGTGTTTCTTACTAAGATATGTATGTTTGAAAATACTACAAGACAACTTGTTCTTCTATTTTCCAAACATAACGTAGCCTATGAACACAACACTCCTGTAAGCAAAGTTACAGTGTAAAGAAGTGAGACATACAGACAGTAAGTCAGCACTTGGCAACCTGAAAGACAGAGGTCATACGCATTGACTAGGTTGATATCTAATGAGGGGTTAGAAAGTTTCTGCCTCCTGGAGGATTGGCCCCCTGATGGCGGGCAGAGAGCCTCTGGTTCCCCTGGAGGGTGTCTTATTTCCTGAATACCAGTGAAGCCTTTGGGATTTTACTTCATAGTGGCACTGAGGAGCAGTTCCACAGGAGAGACATTCAGAGACTCTTCCTGAGCTGCAGCTTGCTCAGGGCTAACCTCAGGGGGAACCAACAACCCTGAGCAGCAGCCATGAGGCTCAAAGGTCACTCAGCTAAAAAGGACTGCTGGGGACATCCCCATCTTTAATAAAGCAGGGCCATGGGAAAGCTTGCCCTTCTTGCTAGATCTAGGGTAAAGAGTCATAAGGGAATAATCACCTCTAAATGAGAGCAGGGAACAGGGGTTCTGGGGAGTTGCACCTTTTCCCCTATGTTGTGTTGGAAGAAATAAAATGCTGAATAGACTCCAGTTATAAAGTTCAGGGAGCCCCAAAGTGTATCCAGATCAGAGGAGATGCAGGCAGAAAATGTATATGGTAAAATTTGCTCATTTTTCTCACACTTCTTCCTATGAAGTCAATAGGATAGTATGTTTCATCAACTCTATTTAAAAATGTGATGATAAGGAAAAATTGTCAGTCAGCCCCACGGGATAGGAGCCAAAGGCGGCAGATAGATTTTGGATGGTGCGCAACAGGGCTGGTCGGGGACTAGAACTGGGAACCACAGCATTCCTGAAAAGCAAACATTCCTAGTCCTGGCTCCCACTAAGTTTGGAACTGTGTGGAAGCTAGAAAACCATGCCTTACATGGAGGCAAGGTTGTATCTTACCACTGATCAGCAGCAGCTCAAAACTTCTAAGCAGGTCCAATTCTTGTAGAGTTTTTGCCGGTAAATAAACTGTCTTCTGCAAAAGTTAAAATAAAGGCTAGCACACCACCCTGGATGGGTTGCTGAGCCCTGATGCCCAGTATTATTCTTACCAGTTCAATTCCTTCTGGGGATGAAACACTGTAACTTATTCAAACCCCTGTGCTCTTTGCACAGCCAGAGGAGATTTAAATAGCATTTCACCAAATTCAAAACTGCATGGATTGATTTTGTACCACAGCTGTAATTTCCTTCTCCCTTTTCAAATGACATGATATTTAACAGGACAGTGTGAAGGTTCAGAAATATTTTCTGTAAGACAGAATAAATTACACAGTGCTAGCAGAACAGCAGAAAGGCACATTTTTGTGGGCAAAATCATTGCAGCTGGGATATTGCAGAATGCTGAATCTACTTATTCATCCAGAGAGAGAGGGAGAAAAATCAGCCATAGAGCTCCTGTTTGCTTTCACTGCAACTAGCCATGCTTTTGCCAACTTACTGCGAAGTGTTGCAATCTCTCATTAATACCCACATCCGTCACTGGCACCAACAGCCTCAGTCATCAGCAGTGTTCATTTAGAAGCAGTGATCAAACAAATTAAGACCAAAAATGAATCTGGCATCCAAATCTTCAATTTCTACCCCAACTTTGAAATGCCAAACATCCCACAGGCCCTTCAGGCTTGAATCAAAGCCTGGTGATGCCAGTTAGAAGAAGTTCAGAAGTCGGACACATCTCAAAATATTTCTAAAGATGCACCTCCTCCTCAGCACCCTCATATGGGATAGACACATTTCAGTCCACTAGTGGAGTTCTGCCAGATTTAACACTTTCTTGGTAATTTAACAGTGGTGGCTGGTAACTCCAAAAGAGCTGATATGGCTTTAACAGTCAGCATATTTCCCCATAGTATGAAGGGAAAGAAGAAAGAGAATCGCCCTCTCAATAAAAGATTGATTACCTCCTGTTTTTAAGAACCCGTGTTCTCTGAGGATACTCCTTGACCATGTCCTACTGATCAGAACAGATTCTACCTAACCCAAATCTGGAACAGCCTATATAGTGCACGGGCTTTTTGGTCATTGTTAAGTTTTGATATTGGGCTCTTTTTCTTAAATTAGGGCACTTACTTAAGAACTTATTTAGAGGAACATTTTGGACTTTATCCTTCATCAGAACTTGCTTACTGAAAAGCTGTCTAGTGCGAGGAAAACCTCACAAGAATATGCCTTAACTGCCTTTTGGCTTGCCGTAGCGATTTTCAGTAAAAAGGCATTGCTTCACATGCCTTTGAATTCAAAGCTTGTGAAAATTCAGTTTTGTTTCAAAATTTGGGGATTAACATTTGTGGGGTACAGAAGGAACACATGCAAAACAATATGAAAGGGAATTTTATTCCAGTGCGTGATACATAGACCTCAGTTTTCACATCACTGGAATAGAAAAACCAAAACTGAAGTCCATATGGGAAACAACCAATTCACGGTGCCTCAGAAGTGATACAGCTATCACATGCATGCTGCATAGCCACTCGCTAGATAAATGAACCACTAGGTTGAAGTAGTGCAGGCAACAGAACCTGAGCCAACATCACCGATCTGCTGCTGTAGATACGATCCCTCTTTTTGTCCATCTACCAAGACTTTCCTCTCTATTATCGTCTTTTTTTTTTTATTTTTTCAGCTGACCACATTTTTACCCTGATGTGTCTTTTCAAGCCAGGTGGCACCTGCCCGAGACCACACCTCTCCCGCTGTCCACCCGCATCATCCCTACCTGTGCCCTGTGCTTCATTTACCACGCACCCCCCCGTCCCTTAACCGCCTCCTGGCGAGGAGCCTGAGCCGCGCCCTTGCCGCGGATGGGGCGACCTGCAGCAGGGCTCTACCAGCCCAGGGACTTCCCATAGCTTCAAAGGCGCCTGACCCCTTGAGCAGCCCCGGGGCGGCAGCCTCCAGCCTCCCCGTGTCCTCAGAGCTGCCCTGCGCGCAGCCTTACAGGGGCGGACCCCGCTGCTACCACAGCGGCGGTGCCAAGGCGCAACTTCTAACCTTGCAGTGAGCCCAAGCGACCACAAGAGACCGCCTTCCAGGTGCGCAGAAGAGCTGTGCAAGCGGCCCGCGTTAAAACACTCGACCGCAGCGCCCCACGCAGCCGCGAGTGCGGCCTCGAGGAGAGAGAGGCCGGGGCCGGGGCGAAGCGCCCGCTCCGCTCCTCAGCTCCGCTCCGCTCCCGCCCGCTGCCTGAGGGGGCCCGCGCTCCCCTCCGGCGCGAGACACCCCCACTGCGCGCGCTGCGCATCGCGCGCCCTCGCAAGACTGCAAATCCCAGCAGCCTGCGCGCCGCCTCCTCCTATTGGCTGTCGCCGGCAGGAAGCGATCGGCGCGGTGAGGGCGCGGGCGGCGGCGGCCGGAAGGGCAGGAGGGCGCAGGTCTCTGCCGGGGCCGGGCGGGTGCTGCGGGGTGGGCCCGGCCCGGCCCGGCCCGGCCCGGTCCGGTCCGGTCCGGTCCGGTCCGGTCCGGGGGGGGGGGGGGGGCGCGCCGGCGTCATGGGGGGCGCCGGCTGCAGCCCGGCTCCTTATCGCAGGGGGCGGGATAGCGCTGAGATGACAGAGCCGGGAACGGCTGCCTGGGGCCTGGCTCTGGGGGGTCGCGATGGGGCTGAAGGGGAGCGCGGTGCAGGCCGGGCCTGGGGTGGCGGGGGGGGGGCTCGCTGCACGCAGTGCGCAGGGGACCGGGGCGGGCGAGGCGGTGCTGAGGCCTGTGTGTGTGACTTCAGTCCCCCTGCAGAGGAAAAGCCGTAGCGTGGTGCTGTGGCGTGCCGGTCCTGGGAATCCGAGCTTGTGAATTAGCGTATTTATGGGAACAGCGTACTGGCCCCGTGTCGCTGTATAGCGCATAGAAGATGCCTGTATAAATTGCTCCCTCCCCTGAGCGACAATAGTTTCCCTCAGGTGATGAAAGAGTACTATTAAGTACTTTAGAGATTTGTTTGCTGACAAGGCATTTACATTATACTTACTGAGGGTTATTTCTTTCTCATTTCTAAAAACCTAACCCCTCCAAGGAGTCCAACATGGAAGAGTTTAAAGATGCAAGTCCACCTGAAGAATTACTTGATCACTTAAAGATTTCTGATCAGAAGTCTTCAGAGACTGGCCCCAAAGATGCACAGAATCCCCAAAACACTGAAAGTGGATACGCACCATCTTCAGCCAAAGATCCCATAACAGCAGATGAGTATTTCCATGACTGTCACGACTCCTTTGAGGGAAAAGAACCTATGCTGGATGATGAAGGGAATTTACAGGATGATGAGAATAGCTCAAGGAAGCAGACAGAACCAGATGAAGAATACTTACTAGAACTAGAAAAAGATATGCCAGAGGAAGAAAAACAGGTAATCCAGAGTACCAGTATTGAATATAAGAAGATGTGTTTTCAGTGTCACGTTTCTGAATGGTCTGTGACCGGCATGAAAATAGACATTTAAAACTCTCTTATGTGTCTAGTTTTACTATTCTTAATTTCTTCTTTTAGGTAACAAATATTTTTGTTAGCTTTCCTCACTGTTCTTAATCATCACATTCCATTGCAGATTTTTGTCTCCTTTCATCGCTGTGTAAGGTTACTGTGACTCAGAGAGTTTATAAGAAACAAAAATCTCCCTGTTTCACATTACTTAGTTGTGTGCATTCATTGTTTTCACCTCATTAGCTGCAAGGTGCTTTTCCAAAACTCAGAGCCGGTTTCAGGATAGTTCAATATCTGAAAGGCTAGTTTATGTAATACAACTAATGGTGATTAAATTTGACAGTATCCCTATAGATTGCTTAAGTTTTAAACAAACAAAGCACATTAAATATGTGGCTTTGTTTACTTTCAGTGCGGTTACATTGGACAAAGCGCTTGGGTAACAAACTGGATAATGTGGGGAGTAACAAAATAGGTCTTGGGGGAAGTCCGACAGCCTCTGTAATAGTGTTTACTCCCCCATAAGTCAGTGTGAACCAGTTGTTTTGACCCTCAGTGGTGTCACTTGATGGCAGTTAGTTTTCAGGGTTCTAAGATATCATGGTCATCAAGTAGTTAGTTAGAAAAAAAGATAGAACTTTTTTTTTCCTAACTTTGAGAAAACTTGTTACATCACTTTCGGGATTAGATTCTGGTCACTTGAGTAATGTGGTGATTTCTGCTGGTAATTACGTTCTCATAGCAAATGGTGGAAGGTTTTCTACTGATTTATGGAATTTTTTTCCTAATTTTTTTCAACTTTAGTTGCAAATGGTGGGGGAGTAAAGATATTAAACTAAAATCTGCATCCCAACATACAACTGCTGTAATTTTTTTTTTTTTTAACACTCTGTTTTTGACAAGTTATATAGCTTGGCCTCTTGAACAGATCGTGTTTCAAAGAACTGATCCAGCCTCTTAACATCTGATTGAATTATCCAAATGAGCAGTTACTTGTACTGAAAATTGAAATAGTGACAAAAAGTACTACTATATTCTTTGGCAGTTGGGGAAAAGATTAAATTCTGACATATTGTAACTTATGTGAAGGGAAGACTTCAAACTTTATTTTATAGTCCTGTAGCATGAATTAGATCTTGTTTTAATAAAAGAAGTCCTTACTGAAAGGCTAGCTGCACAATTTGGATCATCGGTAACATTGGATAACTGATTATGATGAGGGAAGGAGAGAGTGGAGTAAGGAATGGTAACTGACAAGAGATGGTCGGCAGCATCTTAGGAAAGCATTACTTCATAAGGGAAGATAGTGTGTTGTGTAGCTGTATAGTTTTTATTCTGGAAACTCCCAAATCACCAGGAGCAGTAGAAGAAATTACTACTGTAATGGACAAGTACTACTAAAATGAGGCATTTGATGAAAAAGAAGAAATGAAGGGTCATATAAATTTTTTTTTTTTTTCAAGTGCTTAAAATATTATGAATGTTTCATTGAATTTATAAGGGCTTATTACTCTTTTGTACAGGCAGGGTGATCTTTTCTAATTCAACTGACTTGGTAAAGCTGGACCACACTTTCTTAACTGTTGGCTAGCCCTGTCTGTGTTGTATAAGTAAATAAATGCTGGCTATACGTTGCTCAAAAAAGTTGGAAAGAGGGAGGGGCTTAGCAAGTAGTAACTTGACTATGCCATGGTCTTACTGCCTGCTACTGTAAATAGAGAACGAGGGGCAGAAATACGCAGAGCTAAGATGCCAGAGGCAACCAAACATCTAAAGTGTTTGTTACAAGCCAGTATAAAGAAATTTAATCAAGTTGTGGCTCAAATAATTCCCTTGCTGGTAGGGTGGCATTTCTGACATCAGTGAAGACAAAAAGGTAGTTTTTCATCTGTAGTACAGATTGTCATGTTAATGTAGAATTTCCTTGAGGTGGAAAAGCAATATGGGACTAGTGGGGAAGTGGAACATGGAATATAATCTCCTTGTGGTAGGCATGAGACTAAATGTAACACTTGTCTGCTGCTTCACCTTGTGGAAATCACTTCATCTCTC
Organism: Platalea leucorodia; assembly: GCF_965183815.1. Lineage (NCBI taxonomy): Eukaryota > Metazoa > Chordata > Aves > Pelecaniformes > Threskiornithidae > Platalea > Platalea leucorodia. Next base: position 713,638 of record NC_138833.1, read on the forward strand.
TCTCTCTTTCTCTCTCTGTGTCTCTCAATTTTGACATCTGTAAAATGGGCATAATGATGCTTGCCAGTGGTAATACTTTGAGATCTAATAAGGAATAGTGGGGGTGGGGGATATCAAGAGGTTATCTGGTGCATCGTTTGCCCCAAAAAGGCCTCTGGAGAGGTCATCAACCCCCTGCTGAAAGTTACATAAATTAGATCACCTTGCCCACAGCCATGCAAACATCTCAGAGCCTGGAGACTGCACAGCCTCTCTGGGCCCCTGTTCTAGTGTTTAACTACCCTCATGGTGGAAACTTTTTTCCACATATTTAATTAGTGTCTCCTTTGTTGCAACTTGTGACCACTGCCCTTCTTTTTCTGCATGCCTCCAGGAAGAGTCCCTCTCCATTTTCTGTAGCGTACATAGGAAAACTACTATCATGTTGCCCTTGTGTCTTTTCCAGTTTAGACTAAACAATCCCTTTTTTCTACTTGTATTTATTGCTTTTACAAGGAACATTGTCATCATGAGTCACGGTGAGGCTTCTGCAGCAGCCTATAACTTGAAGGCAGCTTGAGAGTTTCATAGACAAAATGTTAAAAGCTGGGGGGAAGTTATGTCGTAGAATTAAACTCTGGAAAGAGCAGCAGGCCTGGAAATTGGGTGTCTTAGTTTTCATGCTGCTGTTGTTTCTGTTGTATTGTTAGGTAATCATTTAATTTTGCACATAATTTTTTGCCTTCTGTAGATTGAACGAAAGAATCATGGATGTTGAATACTTGCATTCAGCTTTGTGGAACTCCATTGAAAGGTGCTATGGGAGTACAAAATAGTAACTGTTTAAAGCTGGAAAGATTTCCTTAGAGAAGGTATGGAGACAGCTGCAGTTTTCATCTTTCTCTAGGTTTATTTCCAGTAGTGTTGAGTAATTGTACCTTTCAGCTTGGTTTATGATTATACCTAATGAAATGGAGGGATTGCATCTCTGAGTATCGCCATAAATATTAGATTGGCAATAATATTGTGAATTTCGTTTATGTTCCATAGAGAGCTTTCTGAGTGGATTATATAAGCAGTCTTTAAAATATAGCTATTTTTTTCTCTAACAAAATATTGTTGGTATCTCTTATAAGAAGAGCTTGAGAAATCCAGAAATGAGAGATGAATTAGAAGCTTACAGCAGTTGTTAAAACTATTGAAGTAGCCCATTTGCATGATCTTACCTTGCATCACCTGATGTTCTCTGTGTAGAAAACCATGGGGATGAGTCATTCCTGAATTGCCACTGCCAACTTTCCTCACAATATTTGGAATTGATGGCTACAAATTTTATTTTATTTTTAAAAGTGAAACATTCTATATATTTTGATTACGAAAAGAATCTGTTAAATGATGCAGCTTTTAAGAAAAAAATACTGCAGTTACGATCTGAAAACGGCTACTGTACATCCATTTATTTAGAGTTCTTCAAACATTTTAAGCCTCCTTCCAATTACTCAAAAGGTCATTTTTGAGAAGAAGGGCAACATGTTTGTTTTTTTTTTTCTTTTGCAGCTGGAGAAAATGATGCAGAAATATTCAGAACTTGTTTATTTGACTGTTTATGTTTTGACCAGACACTCAGCAGCAGTGCTGTGTTTGCTACTTAGGCAGTCCTTGATCAGTTATTCTCAGCCCCCTGCTGCCTCCTTCATTGTGCTAGCACACCTCTCTCTGAATGTGCAGTGAACCAGTTACAGGGAATGATTCAGATGAAAAATAATGCTGTATTTTTAGATCAAGGGCAGCGCTGGTAAAAGTAGACATCAAATGGCAGCCTTGTGATGGCATACAGGGGTAGATGGATTTTCTTCAATTAGACTACTCGCCTAAATAAGAAAAACTTCCTGTGAACTGTGGTTGCAGCACCAACCATAAACTATGTACTCCAGTCATAAGAAGAACTTTGTTAGCCCTGCTCAAATCAAATTTATGGAGCTACACCTTAATAGTTTTGGTTTGTTTTTTTCTTTTTTAACTAAGCCCATTGTTATGTTTTAGCAGCTTTAATAAATCAGTTCTTTTGAGCAGTGTTATCCAATAACTAGGCCATAGAAAACAAAGCATCTAATTTATTCTGAAGATGCAAAGACAGATTCTAGTCCTTGCTCTGTGTATTTATGTGTATCGTATGTGCAAGCTTTCATGGTAGCAGGTCTGAGTAGAAATTCTCACCCATGCAGAAGCTGCTGCAGAGATCAAAGTGAAGGAGCAAGTGGTTGTGTATTTTCTCTCAATTATATTTTGAGAGCCCCATACAGTGAGATTTCTAATTTTAAGCAACAGGAATTACTTCCAGTACTGATACCATAAGAAGTCGTCTCTGCACAATGAAGCAAAATATGAACTTGAAGGGATATTAAGACACAAACCTGCAATACGTATTCTTAAAACAGATGTAGCAGAGAGCCTGGTTGCTTGCCTGGACTTGCAACTCTGTGCTTTTTAAGAATTAAGCAGCCTGAAACAAAATTCACTTTCTAAGATTTTTGTGGTTATTTCAAAAGCATGCTGATTGCTGCCTCAGCAGAGGCAGTGAGCAGTAAATTGCTTTTGATGCATTGCAAACAGATTTTTCTGGTTAGTTGTCCTTGACAGTGATGGCTTTGACATTGGTCTAGTCTGCAGAATTAATCAGAAGACACCCAACAGCTGTTACATGGTAATTGTTTCAGTCTGACCCGCTCCTCTTCTGGAGGGACACCCGTTAATTATGAGTTTATCCAGCAGCAAGATTCTGAATCCCTCATGTTCTTCCATCGTGACAGATATTGTCTTGTTCTTTGGGCCTTGTCTGGCAAAGACTTAAGCACCTGGCCTAGTAAGCTTTTATTTTGGATGTAGAACACTCCTTTCTAGCTGCTGTAAGACCCCAGAATAAATATTTAATATTCCTCAAAAGCAGTTCCCTTCTTTGGGCTGTTGCATGTTTATTAGAGCTACAGCAGGCTGTAATCATGCTCAACTTCTATTTTAACACTAGGAAATGTGTCAGCAAGACAAGGAACGCAGCTCTAGTAGAGGAGATTCTTGATTAGTATCTTGTTAGCAACTCTGTAAGAATTAAGTGAAACTGATCTTTGAGAAATAGTATTTTTGAGTTATACCTGAGATTTTTTCAGTTCTGGGATAAACAGTAAAACTTCCTTTCCTCCTTTTTTCCTCCTTTTTTCCTCCTTTTTTCCTCCTTTTTTCCTCCTTTTTTCCTCCTTTTTTCCTCCTTTTTTCCCCTCCTTTTTTCCCCTCCTTTTTTCCCCTCCTTTTTTCCCCTCCTTTTTTCCCCTCCTTTTTTCCCCTCCTTTTTTCCCCTCCTTTTTTCCCCTCCTTTTTTCCCCTCCTTTTTTCCCCTCCTTTTTTCCCCTCCTTTTTTCCCCTCCTTTTTTCCCCTCCTTTTTTCCCCTCCTTTTTTCCCCTCCTTTTTTCCCCTCCTTTTTTCCCCTCCTTTTTTCCCCTCCTTTTTTCCCCTCCTTTTTTCCCCTCCTTTTTTCCCCTCCTTTTTTCCCCTCCTTTTTTCCCCTCCTTTTTTCCCCTCCTTTTTTCCCCTCCTTTTTTCCCCTCCTTTTTTCCCCTCCTTTTTTCCCCTCCTTTTTTCCCCTCCTTTTTTCCCCTCCTTTTTTCCCCTCCTTTTTTCCCCTCCTTTTTTCCCCTCCTTTTTTCCCCTCCTTTTTTCCCCTCCTTTTTTCCCCTCCTTTTTTCCCCTCCTTTTTTCCCCTCCTTTTTTCCCCTCCTTTTTTCCCCTCCTTTTTTCCCCTCCTTTTTTCCCCTCCTTTTTTCCCCTCCTTTTTTCCCCTCCTTTTTTCCCCTCCTTTTTTCCCCTCCTTTTTTCCCCTCCTTTTTTCCCCTCCTTTTTTCCCCTCCTTTTTTCCCCTCCTTTTTTCCCCTCCTTTTTTCCCCTCCTTTTTTCCCCTCCTTTTTTCCCCTCCTTTTTTCCCCTCCTTTTTTCCCCTCCTTTTTTCCCCTCCTTTTTTCCCCTCCTTTTTTCCCCTCCTTTTTTCCCCTCCTTTTTTCCCCTCCTTTTTTCCCCTCCTTTTTTCCCCTCCTTTTTTCCCCTCCTTTTTTCCCCTCCTTTTTTCCCCTCCTTTTTTCCCCTCCTTTTTTCCCCTCCTTTTTTCCCCTCCTTTTTTCCCCTCCTTTTTTCCCCTCCTTTTTTCCCCTCCTTTTTTCCCCTCCTTTTTTCCCCTCCTTTTTTCCCCTCCTTTTTTCCCCTCCTTTTTTCCCCTCCTTTTTTCCCCTCCTTTTTTCCCCTCCTTTTTTCCCCTCCTTTTTTCCCCTCCTTTTTTCCCCTCCTTTTTTCCCCTCCTTTTTTCCCCTCCTTTTTTCCCCTCCTTTTTTCCCCTCCTTTTTTCCCCTCCTTTTTTCCCCTCCTTTTTTCCCCTCCTTTTTTCCCCTCCTTTTTTCCCTCTTTTTTTTCCTCTTTTTTTTCCTCTTTTTTTTCCTTTTTTCCAGAAGTTCTAGAATGTGTTAGAACATGGTCTTAATCAAGAAATCTCCTTTAAGCTGCTCCCCTCCTGACCCTTTCTTCCCCATGCTTCAGGTTGATCCCATTGTTCTTCCATAAATTATGGCTTCTGTATAGAATTTGCTTTTCCAGGGGTTGAAGAACTGATCTGGGATTTCTTGTGAGATGGCTTCTCAGGTGTAGTCATTCATTTCAGCATTTGGTGTTTCCCTGGTTCCATCTGTCCAATATAGTATAGTGACCTTGACTCTGTCAAAGTTGCTGCTTTTTCTATAGTATTTACAAAATAAAAGCTAAGGTACAAACTGGAAGATAGGGTACAATGAAGCAAGTCATTTTTTGGAGCAGTCCTCAGGTGCTGATCACTTGGAGATGGTCTCCGGAAAGAATTATGTGGTTGGACCAGAAAACCCAGATTATTAATACATGAGACAATCCAACTGACTGTACAGCAGTAACACTTTTTACATAAATTACTGACAAATACCAATAAGGAATATATCTTTTTGTTAACAGTTCTCATCAGCATTCAAAATTATTTTGTATAGCAACAAAACTTGCAAGACAATTGGGTTTTGAAGGCCACACAATGCAATCTTGTGAAATATAATAAAAGGTGATACCCTTATTCAAATGACCTACTTTAATAACCTGAATCCTGTATACAGTACAGCAGCAATACTAAATATGCTATTGTTTTGGTCAAATTGGAGGAAAAGAGGGATTGCTAGACTAAAACTGCCCTGTCTTCTGGCTTGCAAAATAGAAGAAAGCATACTGTTATGTTTTCTGAATTAATCAAAGCTTGGAGAAGTACATTTGAGAAGCATATCTGTATCTGCTAGGGTAATTAGTTCCAAGTGCTGGTGAGAAGAACCTGGATAAAATCTGGAGTTATAATCTCCCTGTGTGATTTATAGTTCTTTGAGTTACATTTTTAAACTAGAAAAAGTCTTTTGCTGGATGGCACTTTAATGGAAAGAGTGAAAAGTATACCTTCGTCTTTCTTTCAGTGCTGCCATCTGATTTTAGTCTTATATTCATTTTCGTATTTCTGTGGAAGATGCTGATGCTGTCAAATTGAGACCTTTTGGACTCGTGGTGGTGATGGAATAAGTGGTCAGCCTCACTTTTCTGCCTGAGGCTGTTGCCTCTGGAACAGGAATGACTGAACAGCGTGTATTGTCACACAGGAATAGTCGCAGTTAGTCTGGCGTGTTAAATTAAACTGACTGTCTAGGATGGATATGACCTATTGTCTCTGGAAGTGCTGCTTACAATTTCAGGAAAAGGTAGTGTTTTGGCAGCAGAAAGACTAATGCATCTTTACCATGGAGTTACAACGAGCAGAAATCGGCCAGAGTCTAGCAATGCTTATTACTCTGCCTCTTGAGTGTAGAGGGCAGCTTTGGCACCGTTTTCAAGTGACAACTCTAGCAAGGATTTTTTGAGTGACTACAACCTTAAATTGAAGTTCAAATCGTTGAATGCATGATGCAGCAATAGCTTCACAAAACTGCAGGGGGAAGCAGATGACTACTAATGGATGACTTAGAAATAGAATTGGTATTTGAAGCTGAAAAATATATTCCGTATCTATTTAAATTCCTTGCTTCTGTGCACCCTTTGAACCCCAGTAATTTTAAATTGGCTGCTACGTGGTGACCTTACCAAAGGGTATATGAGATGCAGATGTGCGTTGTCACACTGTATAAATAGCCTTACAGAGAAGAGAGTACGCATTTGCTGCTCTTGACAAAACTGGAGCCAAGAACAGTTCCCTAGCAAAGTTAAATCAATTGATCAAATAAAATGCATAGGAACAGCCAGAGGAAGCACTGGTAGAAGCATTACAAACTGAGGGTGTTTCTCCTTCAGCTCTCACCAGCTATATTTAAGGATTTCACTTCCAGCACTTTTATTATGTTGGTTACTTCCAAAACAGACTGTGAAAATGTGTAGCTTGCTTTCTTCTCTAATAGTAGAATAATACTCTGGTGCTTTTATTTTTTAACCCTGAGTTTTTTGGCAGAGTAGCTGAGGTCTGGGGACTGTATTTGGTGGCCTTTCTTTTGAATTGTTGTACTTTATTCAGAAGGCCAAGCTGTCTTTTCGCATTGCTTCAGATCAGGCCTTAATTTGCAGGACCTCTTGCTTGCCAGGCAGGTTTATGTTAAGACCCTAATTTCTTCAGAATATGGATGATTGGAATTCAGTATCCAAATCTGTAAACATTTCTAATCATATCCTTTAAGAATCATATTACTAGTTAAACATAGTTATTTCTTCTGGACTTTAAAAAACAATTTTTTTACTTCGTACATCAAAAATTAATGCCTGCCACTTGGAATTTTCCATCTTTGTGTTAATAAAATATGCAGAAAAACCCCCTTAAGATTTGGCTGACTTTGAATAGCAGAAAATCATAACGGAGTGTAAGTTGGGGAAGTTGCACCTGACCCCAATGTCGTATATGATCAGCCTCAGGAAACGTAGTGGGTCAAGATATCTTTTCCTTAGGCAGAGCATTCTAGGAGTTCAGTCTGACCTACTTCCCTCACTGAGGAAAGGCTAGCCTGCCCTGCAGCTACTTAAATCTTTTGCTGAAAAATTAGGGGGTGGGGACGCTGAAATGACATTGTGCAAAATTTGTCCCAAGGACAAGTCACTTGCAATTTTTTCACTCTGGGCTGATATGATCACAGTAAACTGATGACCAGTCAATTTGCAATTCTCCATCGAAACTGGAAATGCAGCATACTGAGTGAAAAGGTTATGTCTGCTAACAGCGCTTCAGTTTTTGGTGGTTGTGGTTTGTTTGGTTTTTTTTACTCTGAGTTTGAATAGAAGACATATTCTAACAGCATCCATTGGAGCAGTCGTTTCAGGTTAAATGTAAATTCATCCAAAATAGTTGACTTTCCACTGCTTTTGTGTTATGATTTTCTGTTTAAAAAAATGTATATATGGAGGAATAAATGGTGTATTTATTTCACAAATACAGTGTGTTTAGGATGTGACGTGCTAATGTGTATGGTTTTACATTTTGTGGAAAAGCCAGAGCAATTTGCTGCTAGCGATAGTGTGCTACTATATATTGCTTATGGGTCATACTTGAAATACAAATACAGAAGGATGCATGAGGTACCCTATAGACTTTACCTGTTTGAAAAATACCGTGAAAACTTGTACAGTTTGGAACTTAAGGGACAGCCTGAAACCTGTAGTACAGGGATATCTTGAAAATGTTGGTCAAGCTATAAGAGAAATACTGGTTTTGAACCAGGACTGCATTGCTTGCATTGCTGCTTGCTGGGGAGCTGAGTAAGCTGCAAAACCATATACGGTGTTCTTAACAATGCTGCTGGCTTCTGAAACATGCTTGGACAACACCTTTTCTGGTCAAATAGTCAGAAGTGACCCCAAGACTCTCACTGACGTTTGTATGTCTGTAACAGTTATGTGACTAATAGTTCTCTATCCTTCAAGTTTATGCAGTTTGATTCACAGGCAAGCAGACATACCAAGGAACAGGCTGTCGGAGGAGGAGAATTGTATGAATCACCAGCTTCCCAGTGTGCCAGTCCTTAAACTCTTCAGCTGCTCAGAACTTCTATCTGCACATGTTTCCCCAGCGAACATGGCCACACAGCCACCTTGGTCTGTCTTCTGTGCTGTTGAGGCTCTAGGTCACAATCCTCTTGGCTACCTGAGAAGGAATCCCACAACTTAAGAATTATTTTTGTTCCTTTTACTTTTGTTTTGTTTTGTTCTAATATAAAGCTTATTCTCCTGAAGCCTTCTTGCTGCAAATCACTTTTTATATTAGTATTTAATACTTAACTGGGGTAAACATGTACTATTTTGTAATAATTTTAATAAAATTAAACAAAATAATGCTAATACAGGTAGAGCTTTTCATCCAGTATTCCTTGATTTTAGGGTTTCTGCATCAGGAGTACTGTGACCATGCTGTAGTTCTTATTTTATATGAAAAAATTTCTTTCATTATTGTAGAGTTGTAACTCTACCTTACGCAACAGTGGATCAGTTAATGGCACTTAAAGGCCAGTTCTAAATAGGTCATGAGCAATGAAGTCAGTAGGGCTAGCGTTTCAAGCATTTCTTATCTTGAATGAGGGTTGTCTATGTAGGTCTTTCATGTTTTCCAGTAGGATCATCATCTCCAAACCTGTTCTTTGCTGAAATCTGGCTATTTTGTTCACTGGTATGAAAACTGCTTCTGTTGTGCTTTCACTCTATATGCATTCAAGATGTTTTAAAAATGTCTTTCTGTAGAGGGGCAACTGCACGTGTGGCAGTGACCTTGCTGGAGCTGTTCTGTGTGGCACTTCAAAAGTTCAGGTACAGCTTTCAAATGCAGTTACGTACTCCCTGTGCTGAACAGCAGAATCTGGCATATATACAAAGAATCTGTGCTTTTAATGCAGCTTGTGCCTTAAGTGCTCAAATTTGTTTGTATGCTCATATTTAAAAAGCACCAACTGGCTTACGTACCTTGGTGCAAGTGACGTTGTGGAAGGATTTGTGTAGATTTGTCAGTCCACGCTGGAGGAAGGCTAGTTTCTAAATAGCGGTGCATGCTTTGTCTGACCTATGGTTTTGTTTCGTTTTTTTTTAAATGTGAGGAGCAATGAGTATTAGAAAACATATTTAATAGGCGATAGGAAAAAATCTAGTGATCTAGGCATGTATCGAAAGGGTCAGATCATATTTTATTGTGTAATTTTGTGTGTCAAAACTGAATGCCATTCCCCTGAGCCTAGTTTTCAGAGCATTGTGGTCTGTTATTACTAAGATGGTGACAATGGTCGGGTGAATTACTTTCCAAAACCAATAAAAGCAAGAGGAGAGAACCTCTGATTTTGTATTGTTTGTCAGCTACTTGGCATAGCTGTGAGATGGTGCAGCGCTCCACAAAGAGTACTATATTTAGCTGTTTCCAAGGAGATGTTCTGTGCGATATTGATAATTGCATTAATCCTTGATTTACACAATCTGCAGGAAAGGAAACTGCTCCTTTTCCTCGTGTTGGCTTTTTAATTGCCCAATGATCTGTAATTTATAGACACCTTGATTTAAGTCCTTTGTGTATGCATGTGTGTTGGGGGCAAAATCAGTGGTCAAATGATCGTTTTTCTACCATAGAAATGATTCATGAACATGAGCATTGCTTCTTGATGTTACTGTCTTTCTTACACTGCTTTGTTTTTACTTGTGTGAGGTATGTCTGCATGTGAACGACTTCCATTGTAAACAGGTTGAAGAGATGGCTTGATGACATCCTGTGTTTTCTGTGTCAAAGGCTAAGAACATGCATGTCAACGTCACTTGTGCCAAGAGTACTGTTAAGATATTCATGGTTGAAAACACAACTCTGCTCAGCATGTGCAATTTTCACTGCATAACAGAACAATCTTCCTGTCTCTGGGTCTGATGCAGTCACTCTCTGCATAAGAAATCTTTCAGGGCGGTATTATCCATGGACCTGTTTCTGATGCAGTCAGCTCAACATGCTTTGTACATCTCTGAAAGTAACTGTGGACTTCTGAGGTGGAATTATTTCAAGCAAAACTTCTGAGACTTTACATCGAAAATATATTCTACCTAGTTGACCTGCACTGATTGAATTAAACTGAGTTGGAAGGGAGAAGCAGACAGCCAGCTAAAAAGCTAACATATTAGTTTAAACCATGTAATTCACTATGCATGCTCTTTCTGCATACTGTTGTCCGTGAACTGGAGCTTTTTAATTGCATTGTTGTTATACTCCAGTGTTTCGTGGATATATAAAGTATATCATGTCACAATGACGACAAGCAAGTGATCTTGGTAGTAGTTAAAATTCTTCAGGTTATATTTTATTCTGACTTCCATTCATACTTTATTTGGAACTGCAGCTGACCTACTTATTCATTTCAATTAAATACTTTGAGACATTGTCTTTCCTTTTGTAGAAAAGAAGAAAGGAGAGCACAACGCTGAAGGAGAAAGGAAATGAGCAGTTCAAGAAAGGAGGTGGGTTGATAATCTTTTAACGCCATATGGGATGTTAGGGAATCTTAAATTAATACTTAGCCATTGGGGTGATGTTGCAGAAAACCCATAGGAAGATCTCACACCTATCATTGTTCAAATCTACCATCTATATCATTTTCTATCCAGCTCTGGAGAACAGAAAGAGATAGTAGACCTCCTTAAGAGTTAAGTTTAAATCACAAAGACTTGGATTACTAAAGCAGGATTCTAATGAAAGTTAAGTGTTTAAATCTAAGAACATGATACAGAATTGACTGCCTTCCAAGTGCCAGGGTTTCTTTTACTAATCAAATAAGGCTTCCACTACACTTCGAGTTTTGCTAATGCATGTGCTTAAAATTGATGCAGGACTCAGTGGCTCAGTAGCACTCTCATACTTTTGTACATTTGCATGTTTCTTTTTATCCACTGACTCTGTCTGTTACACATTTTATTGATGTATGTGTGTGTACAGACATTTTTATATATATATACACACACATGTATGTACAGCTGTAGGTACTTACATGTACATCTATATACGTGTTTATGTGTATATAGAGATGTACACGCATGTATGCGTGTGTATATATAGAGCTGTACATGTACACACACACACATATATTAAAAAAAAATAAAATCTAGAGGTATGTGAGTTTCTAGCTTATGCCAGAACTGGACATGTTCTGAACATAGTTAATACGTAACAACAGGGTTGAGGTCAGTAATAAATACCTGTGCCAATGCTTTTAATTAAAAAACATAAAGGGGGAAGTGATTTTGACACCTGCCTTTCATTTAATGTTTTGGTGGCTGGAGGATTCACAAAGAAACCAGGAAATGCAGATTCAAACTTTCGTCAGTCAGCAGGGACACAAACCAGTAACTTCCCCTTCCCAGAAGTACACCCGGATAACCAGGCAGTGGCCTTTCTGTTGGAGGTCTCTTAGCGTGTGCTAAGAGAGCAAGATTCCGGGGGAATGGTTTACCAATTTGGGCAAGCATCAGAGCCGGCAGAAGGGAACTACTCGGACCATGAAAGCAGCATGCCTGTAATGCTGGCCGAATCATCTTGTGAAGTCTCATCCATAGCCTCTTCTTGACAGATTCTTTGGCAGATCTTTTCAGTGTGCCTGTGCCTGCCAAAGTGCTTACTAATTAGAAATACACAACCTTTGAAGCACCTGAATGGTCACCAGCTAATGTGCACAGAAAGAATTGCTCTGTTTTGAGGACAATGCACTTGTCAGCTGGCAGGGCGTTGTTCAGAGTCAGTATACCACCTTTTCACTCTTGACTCTACCTTTATTAGAAAATGAATAATTTGATAATCCCATGTGGTTTACCACTGGTCCTTGCTTTAGACCAGACTTGATGACGGATGATCTTCAGCTGATAATGGGTTTGTGGTGACTGACCTTTAAGTCGGTCATTGAAGATGATGTGGTAAATAAAATCTCTCCATAGCTGCTTTGAACAAGTATCAGTGCAGTGATGTGTTTCAGCACATGCTTCCTTTCAGATAAAGGATATGCCTAATCTAAAGAGATTCTACCTCTAAGGTTGGTACTCCAATAGGATGAAACAATTTCAGGGATTAGAATTATATGCACATCATGCTGCACTTGTTACATTAAGCTCAGGACTATATTTCTGCTTTTACAAGGGTGTTGATTTTACAATAATTAATTGTCATTAATCTATGTACTACTTAGTAATGCACTTTGTCTGAGAGCAGCTACTGATTCCGGTTTAATATCACATCATATATTGAGAAATGTTTCCAAAGAAATCTTAGCCATGTGGTTCACTGAATGTACTAGCATTTGAAATAAATTGTCGGTTTTGGTTTTTGTCCTATTGCATCTGCAGACTATGGAGAGGCGGAAGACTCTTATACGAAGGCTCTGCAGATTTGTCCAGCCTGCTTCCAAAAAGATAGGGCTGTTTTGTTTTCAAACAGAGCTGCTGCAAAAATGAAACAGGTGAATATTTGTTTTGTTTTATGAAATACCATGTATTGATTATATGACAAATGTAATAATGAAGTCATTAGGGGTGCATAAAGGAGGGCAAAGGAATAAAGCTGTTTGCAGGTTTTGCTGCTTGCTCAGTCTCATGCTCCCAGTAGAAATGCTGGTATGCTTGGTTTTAGTGAGGATGAATGCAAACCTGAAATTTGCACTTGGAACAGCTGTTCAAAGCTGCTCTGCTGCATTATGTTTACAACACTGATTTTTCTTTCATTCTCTTTATTTTAATGAAATCTAAAGTTCATGTGGAACAGATGTCTTTAAGCATGTTTAGCGTATGCAGACCATGTATTAGATTGTTTAGAATTGTAGCTAGTGAGTGTTTTTTCTAAAAGCCTGGATTGTCATATACTTCATTTAATTGGCTCAAATGCTTTGAGGCATAAGCAGGACTTCCTAACTATGGCTTTATTAATTCAGTTAGTCTGCTTCCTTCACAGTTGCCATATAGTAGGACAGACCTATATAGTATGTCACGGTCTGGATAGAATGGCTACAGCTTTCTTCAGATGTTTTCTCTTCCTTGACCAGGGACAGGTGCCCAGATGCTACCAGAATCGGCAATGCAGTTAGGTAGCATGCAAGGCATAGAACACAATCTGTCTGAACAGAAACTTTCACTTCTTTAGAAAGAGAAGATACTAAGAATTGAGGGGTAATTACTCCCTGGTTTTGCCTTTGCTTTTAAGATTAAATTATTATAGAAAAATAGCACAGTAACTCCTATCCTCAGTTTACCTTCCTGCAAAGGGAACTTTCTTGCAATTTTCCTCCAGTATTGAGACAGATGCAGCTCTGTTTAGAAATGTACCTGGCAGCCATATTTAGGCATAAATAAATACATTCTTACTCAGCATAGAGTATTCATGTTTGGCTAGAATTATCTAACTTGCTGTTGGGATACTGAATTGTTTCAGCACACAAGGAAAAAAGGCAATAAAATCTCTAATAACAGATGCTGGAACCTTTCAAATATGAAAGCTGTAAACTGAAAAACCTCCTCATAATACAGGTGTTAACTATTCATAGCACTGGGAAACTAATCCAATAGTCCCCAAAGGAGGCCAAGATGACAGAAGAACTGTGCACAAGCTAGTGTATCCCACCAGTATAGATCAGTGGAACCTGACAGACCAAGACATTACTCTGAAGATAGATTCATATTATCAATAACTTCCCCATTAAGTTTGTTCTTCCATACCTGCTGCACCCATTTGCCTTGCACTACAGTAAAAGCTTGTGAGGCATTCTTCTGTGAGACAGCTTCTGTTTTATGGAGGGGAAAATAGTTCCTTGGGTGTAGAAAGATTACTGATACTTAGATCAACCATACAAGCACAGAACAGCCTGATTTTTTTTTTTTTTTTTTTTTTTTTTTTTTAAGCCCTTTTAGTTTGAATGCAAATAGGATCTCTGTCTCTGGTCTTCTGGTTTTTTTCCTTGTTTTATTATAAGCAGATTGCCTGGCTCTCATCTTCTAACTATGGTTGTCTGGGTGCACTAAAATCTTGTCCCTACCAATTCCGGAACTCTCATGCATTGTCCCTTGTAGAGAAAGCTGTATTAGTGCTAAAGGCAGTATCTGCTTTCCAAATGTCTTAGCTCATACAAACAACAATTTATCTGGGAGTCTTGGGAACCGTCTATTCCAGCCCCTTAATTACTTGACAAAGGTAGAAAAGCTGTAGCTCGGTTAAGCCAAGGCCTGCAGATGTGACTCAGCCTTTTGACTGTAGCTTGCTGCCGGCTGTTCAGTGCAGACCGATTAGTGGGGCAGCCATGCAATTTGAACACTGGCAGCTTTCACAGAGGAAGCTAATCACTGGTAAAGAGCTTTACATCAGAAGCAACGGTATGAAAAGCCTTGATTACATGAACATCCCAGTTCCTTGGCCTGCCAGACAAACCTTTTTGCTTGCAATTGTAAATAATCTGTTTCCCAAGAAATATGACTTAAATATAACAAAACTATTTCGTGTTCTAGGACAAGATGGAAGCTGCCCTAAGGGACTGCAGCAAAGGTATGACTTTTTTTTCTGTGTGGTGCTCTTGTGCCAGAAGATCTTTCATACATAAATTATGCCAGTTAGTGCCTTACTGCAGAGCTGTAATTTTGGGCATAAGGGTCTTTAAAGATTATAGAAAAGCTGTGGTGGAAGACACCTGAATCTAGAATTACTTACATTATTTGTATTATTTATTTTGTAAAATGTCTATCAAACTTTTCCTGTCTCTAATCATTTACTTTCTATTCCCTTGTGCCAATAAGGCTGCTGTTGTACTTTTTTAATAGGAAAGTCTTTTTATTATGGAAGCTGTTTCCTTACACCTACTATTTTAAACCCACTTCCACCTGCCATTCCCCCCCCAATCTTGGTTTAATCCCAGATTCCAAAGAACTGTGAGGCCTCATAGAATTAAAAGCATTATCAAGTCCCTTTTATGCAAGGCTTTTGCTTTGTCACAAGGGCTTATGCTCTCCCATTCTTATCCTGCATAGTTTTCTCTCTGCAACTTCTGGTGAAGTCATTTCAGCTGTGCATTGCTTTATTGCTTCCACCCACTCACCCATGCTCGAATATTTGTTAAACTCCCTATGACAGCTGGGGGAAAAAAATCCAAATTACCAATCAGAAAACTAATCCAATGGCTGCGTGCCAGTACTGCTTGTACAGTAAATATGAGTTTGTACATGCTAAAAGTATTCTTCAAGATAACAAATTCTAGCTGGCCTTTGTCAGTTGGAGGTTTGCGTTGTTTTGGCAGTGGTGCATTTTGAAAAACACTTCTGCTAATTTTGTAGTGGCTGAAGGGGAATCGGTCTGCTTTGCAGCAGTGAGACTTAAACCTACCATCACTTGACACTCCCCAGGGACTTGGCTTACAAACTGCAATGCAACACTTGGAGCACAGCAGAGCAATTCACACTAACCTGCAACTTGCTGACTGTAGCATTGTCTTTGTCCTTCCAGAAGAAATAAGCTAGAATATTTAGCTAGATAATCCTAGATTTAAATTGTCCCTAGAACCGTTTTAATGGGTTAGTAATTATAAAATGGGCAGTCTTTCATACACCCTCTTTCTGTGATGAAAAATGGATAAAGAAATTCTTGAGAAATTACCATTTGCAGGTTCCTCTTAAGTTTAGCATTCAGTCTTAACTGCATCCGTAAACACGGTCATGGCTGCCAAAGGAATAAGGAGAGGAAAAGCTTAAATTCAGTCAGTATGCGCCTCTGCTAACTTGTAGAGCTAATATAACCGTTTGTGGATTCCCAACCCAATTTTGACTGTTTGATATTAAATTCAGAAGAACACCGGTAATTCCCCTGGAGTTTGCCTCAACTTGAACTGAGATAAGCAGGGAAATGTTTATTTTCCCTGCTCTGTATATCTTCAGGTATATTTAACTTCAGCTGTAATCTAATGATATACACTTATTTAATATACAAAAGCTGAAAAATATCTTACAGGTCCTTAAAATTTCTGAGGTGTCACTTAGAATCTCTGCATATACAGTATTGCAAAATTAAATGTTTGTGCATTATAAATCACTTCTATCTGTGATAGATTGTAGACATTAAATGAAATATGATCATTTGCACTAGACTTTCACAGGCAGATGTATGCCTTTCTGAATTATGACTTTAGCTTTTAAACTGTGACTCTGCTTGATCCTAAGCTACATTGTAAAGATAACTATTAAGAATTTAATACACACTTAAGAATTCATTTGAGGGGTGTAGAAACGTTTCAAGTAAAATACTGTGCTTTGGTTTTGTTTTCTAGCAGTGGAGTTAGATCCTAACTACATTAGAGCTTTGCTGAGGAGAGCAGAACTATACGAAAAAACAGAAAAACTAGATGAAGCTCTGGAAGATTATAAGGCAGTCCTAGAAAAAGACCCATCAGTTCATCAAGCCAGAGAAGCTTGCATGGTAAGCCTTTTTAGAATACTTTGGCCTAACTTTAAACCAAGGTCTTCTCTTTCCTATTCTAAATAGTCAGTGCTGTTTATGCAAGCAGCTTTATATGCAGTGGTTATAATTTTTTTTTGAGTCTGAAATTGTAGTGGTTTTCTCATCTGGTTTTATGTAAGGAAGATTACATGAGCTGCCACAACTTCCATGACAAGTCTCAGGTCCATAAAGCATAGTCCTGCTTTTACTTTTGTAAAATGAGTGAATGTAAACGTGTGTTCTGAGCTGTAAGCATGTAATTACATGTTTAGCTGTTGAATAGCGTGCACGCACACCCACACGAACACACACTTCGTTCTAGTTTTCTGACTGAGGCTGTTAATTGTATTTATGCATGTGCTAGAAAAGGTTGCCTGAACCACTGCTGCATTTTAGTAGCCATCGTTTCAATAAGGATCTTCAATTTGGAGATCAGAATACAAGCACCCAATAACACAGTTCTTGATAGCTGTTTAATTAGTAGGGGTCTGGTTTTATTTCAGGAGAATTATTTTTCTAATTGGTAAATTTGCAGTCTAATGCCTTTATGGCATAATTATAAAATAATTACTTTTTTTGATCACTCGATTATATAACTTTGAAAATGGCAGAGAGACAAAATTCTACCAGTCTGTATCTATGTTTGTAGCTACTTTAAAGTGTTGATATTTTTGTTTCTTGATTTAGCTGTTTTCTGTTCTTTGCTATGCCTAGTGTGTGTATTGGCCACTTTGAGTTATTTTACTAATAGCGACTGAAGTCTGCTATTAAACTTCAAAAACTTAGCCTTGAAGAAAAAGCACCTTGTGGTTGCAAACAGCACTCTCTTCTGATTCAGTTACTTTCTTCGTTCTAAAAAAAAAAAAAAAAAAAAAAAAGATGCAGCTTAGTACTGTGTTCCAGTGTCCACTTTCAGTCAAATTACAAATACTCCAGGACTAAACATTTCTTGCAGAATATTTGCTGTATCTCTGTAAGTGTAAGAAAATGCTTTAAAAGTTTCCTTGGCCTTTAGGATGTGTCAGTGTGGATGAAAAAAGGTAAACCCCTAGGACTTCCTGAAACCCCAGTCTAACATGTAAATAATCCCTGCTCAATGGGGATTTCAAGTCACTGCCACAGCCTGCTGATTTGAGGTTTTAAGTAACTCTTTGTGTAAAATACCAGCAGGAAGTGGTTTTTCTAGTGATATTTAGTATGTTAATGAAAAATAAAAAAAAGCTGTGGATTTGACAAGTTCAGAGGGTCTTTTCACAAGGGTAGAAAGAAGGGAAATTTATTTTGTGCAGAAAGCTCCTCTGACAGGCTGCTTGCTGTTCTTATTTTTGAAAAGAGGTTATGAAGGCTGTGTTGAAAGGACAAATGTGGTAGAGATGTAGCCAGACAGCCTGTGGTTTTGAAGGAACGTGCTAATGAAAGGTAGCCACTATAAAAAGTACAGTGGTGGTCGCTTTTTATCAAAGTGGGAGCTTCAGGTCACGGTAGGTGAATGATTTGCAAGCACCGGAGAGCCTGTAAAGAGCTGACCCATCTTCTGCAGGGAAAACTAACAGCCAAACTATTCTTCACTTCCATTTTAAGGTAAATGGATGCATTTTTAAAATGTAGTTCTTAGTTGGGCACCCAAATTCATATGCCAATACTTGACTTTATTTACATCTGGTTAAATTTTCAAAGGGTGTCATTATTTTAGTTCAGCTTCACATCAGTGAACCTGCAATGTATTCCGCCCCATAAAGAAAAAAAAAAAAATCATTTGCTTCACCTGCAAAATTATCTCTAAAACCACTCCGAATATGTTGATGCAGAAATATTTTTGAAAGGCTTAGGTTTAACTGTTCTAACTCTCCATTTGGGAAAATAAATAATTCGCAGTGATTTCCGCCCCCCCCCCCCCCCCCCTTCCCCATACTATGGTGTTGTAAGTGACAGATTAGAAACTGCTTTTATAGCATATTAGACAAGAAGCCTTGCCTGAAATTACTTCCTTTGGGACTGTATCAGTTGCACTGATGGCAGAAAAATATTCTGCTTAACTGTGTAACTCCTGTAAGGGTATGGTTTCACAAAACAGCTAAACTGATGTACTAACTGCCTGCTGCTTACAAAGCTGTCCGGTTGCTTTCCTTCTGCTAGCGCTGATACTAGCTCGTGTCCGACCCTAGGGGATGGCTGGTTCTACATATGGGTCTGGCAGACAACTAACTCTGCTAAAGGGAAAAACGGCAACAAGAAGCAAAAAAAGCCAGCAACTAAAAAGCCCCAAAGTACATACTTTTATATTGCCTTGGCTTTTTGCAGTCAGACAAGTCCTACTGCAAATGCTAGGGAGAAGGAAAGAAGACGTGGTCAAGGCAGTGCAGGAATTGGGGCCATCCCTTTTGGCATCCCTCCTTGACAAGGTCAGTTTACTGTACTGTGAAACGACCCACTGATGCTTGTTGCATGCATCTGGTTGAGAGCAGGAGAGCACTTTATCACCTAGCTCTTGGCAGTACCTTAATAAATGACAAGCTTGCCAAACATTATTACTGCATGGGTAGTGAATGTGATGGGTCCATCACAGTCCAGAAAAGAGTATTTGTGTTGGCCTTGTGTATAGTCTCCTAGCTGAGACTATGGCTTATTTGATCCAGGAATTCAGCCAAGGAGCCTGCTGACGTTTCTAAAGGAAACGATGGGGTTTAGTTTTTGTAGCTTGTAGTCTTTTAGCATTAGACTAGCTCCAGAGTGAGGCCTAGTGTAATCTAGCCAGTTACTTGGTAAAATAGTATTAGTGTATAAGGGGTGCATTTTAGCAGCTCATCTTAGAAAGAACAATGTGAAGATCAGACAGATTATTGTGAACCACCAGTCAGGACTCCACAGATTAAGACTTGGGAACACTGTCAGTGGTAGGTACAAAATGTAAGGAGTTTAAAATACATATATTTTGGCTTATTGGAACCCCCTGAAAGTATAGATACTGTCCTTTATACTTCTTGCAAAACCACAATTTTCTCTCAGTGAGTATTCCTCTAATAGTCTCGCAAAAGAGCCCTTGCTCAGTAACCAGTGGAGATTTGGGCTACAAGAGAATCATAAACAGTGCTGCTGTTCTTCCTGGCCATCTTTCAGGAATGTTTCAGAACGATCAGTAATTTATTCTTAATTTTTGTAGCCGGGAAGTACAGAGGTTGACTGTTTCATATGCCTTCTGCTCCTTGACCTCATTTTACTAGGCAGTGGCTTTAGGCTCACGTGTGGTGCAGAACACTTGGTACAAAATGCCGTCAATTTACACTGTAGTGGGATTTAGGACACTCTGTCCTGAGTTGGTCCTGTTCTTTGTCAGGTTTCAGTCTAGAAACAATCTTTTGAGACTGCAGCGTAAAACTCCCTGCTTGAAAAATTGTTAAGGAAATACTGACAGCTAGTTTTACACTTTTAAAAATATTCATAAGCAATCTCTAAATTTCATAATAGAAAAACAATTCCAGCTGTAATGTTGACTCAACATATGTGGTTAACATACCTAATATGTAGGAGACTAAGAAGCTTTGCTTTACTGTAAGGTAAAGTGCATTGTTCTTTGCAGAAATGTCACAGCATTTTTCCCCCCTCACTGGTAATGAAAATGATGCATCAAGAGAATCTGCAAATTACCTTCATTCACTGGTAAAGCAAATCTTTCTCCTTCCTGTACACAGAAAATATTTCACATGCTGCTTTAGGGAATGTCACGGTCTTGTTAAATGACAGTTTAAAAATATTAAATGCACAGTAGTTCTTCGCTTTGATTTCCTGATTTGGTAGCTGCTCTAAAATTTCAGTACTCTTTCTATTTTAGGAGTACAGTGCTAGTGTTTTGATTTAAATCCTCATGTTGCACACTTCAGTTACTTTTGACACCTTCAATGCCAAATTAAACAGTTTGAAATTATAATGTTTTGTGGTCAAATAATCCCTATTGGTGCTTTCCCAGAAAGTGTTTTATTATATGGTATCAATCTTTAGGTTTTGTTTTTAGCAGATGCGTAACAGTGTTGTGTGAATTTTAACTTCAACACAGTTTCTGAGGGATTGGCAGGCCAGATAAACTTATTTACCAAAAGGAGCTGTACTTTGAGATAAGTATCATAGACACCAGATAAACAGCTGTTCTTATGGACACCTTTCTATAGATAACTAACCTTGCAAATACATTTCTGGAGTGAGAAATGCGGAGTCTTTGGAATAGCAGTATTCCGAGAGACAAAACATGGAGGATGTATTTCAGATCAAGGATTTGTGTCTTCATATCCTGCTAAAGCCTAATGTCCAAACGTGAGAGACACGTGCTATACATGCCAAACTCGTCCAAGATTCAGCAAATCTTACAGCCGCAATGCAAACTGAATTTAGAGCCTGGGGATATCCACATGTGTTTTCATGCAGGCAGCTTAGGTCCAGATCTGCACCCAACTTAACAAGCCCCTCTGGGTCAGCAGGAGTCAGATGAGGTCTGACTGGGCTAATTAGATCTGCCTCATTGGTGGTGATGCTGGGCCTGGGCTGGTTTCAGGCTTAGCCATCCATATATATCTGCATTGTATTCCTTAGTACTCATTTTTCTGGGTTTTTTCCTGGGGTATACCACCTCTCTTTCCCATCACTATCGAAGACGAACCGTGTTTGCCTGCGTTCACCAGCACATCCTGCATTGGAGAGGAATAGTCAGGCAGCCTTGTCAATGGACTTCTTCTTGAGGTGGACATCTTATTTCACTATAGCAATATCAGGATGACAAACCTATCCATGATGACTGGAGCTGTAAATGACAGGAAGGAACAAGATTAGGAAATTAATTCTTTAACTATGTTGAGACACAAGGGAAGTGTATCAGGAGTGAATTCCACACCTGTTACCGTAGTCCGCAACTGTAATTAATTTACTGATAGCACCATTATAGCAGATGTCTTATTTGCTATGATCTCCTCAAGAAGAGACAGCATAGTTATGCATATAATTGTATGCAGAACTGCCAGAATTATACATTAATAAGCAGAGTATAAAAGCTTGAAATAGTACTTCTGAAAAATATGAAAAAGATGTATAAAAAGTGACTGTCATTCATAATATTTTGTTTTAATATTGTATTTAACTGATGTATAGAAAATGCAAAATTTAAATAATACAATGGTAAATTTAGTTGTAGTGAATATAAAATTCTAATTAAAACGGATCATTACAATCATATAGCAAAACACCAGTACTGTGTAAGGATGGAAGATCAGTCACAGATGTTCTAGGCATAAATGGGAATCTCAGATCATGAGGCATGCATAGACCATGCAGTTACATAATGCTCATTAGAAACATGGGATAAGTTCGTTTGTGATGGTGCAACAGGTTTTAACACTGGTGCCAGTTCTGAGGAGGGAAAAAGCATGTTAATGAACCGTTACTTGGACTAATACCTTGCTCGAGATGAACTGTTGGAGTTCCCTCCCCACGATCAATCGCCAAATCAAGGCCCTTATTTGTAATAACCTGTCCTCCTTAGAACTATGCCATACGTTGCATAATAAGATGCTGCTGCTTAAACTGTGTCCTGAAGTTCATAGACAGTTAGTTCAGTGATCTGATAAAATATTTGTATTTAGAAGACATTAGTGTTCTCACAGTGCAGATTTCCTTGAAGTGTGATGCCACTGAGAACTGACTTTATGGATGTTTTCCTCATTACACCTGTGTTTACGTTCAGAAGCCAAGTGCTGCGCTTTCTTAGTTCTTCTAGCCTCTCTTACAAATTTTATGCATCCAGAAGAGGAGACAGGGCTAAAATATACTTCAGTTGTAAGTCTCTTACATTCCATAAGCTTTTCAGTTAAAATCCCAAGCAAACAGATTAGATCTGTTTTTCAGCAGTAAAAATGTATGCCTGTATGAAACCTGCACTTAAAAGTTACAACTTACTGCTTATGTGAACTGATGTCATAGGATGAATCACAGGTTTCTGAAATAAGATGAAATTGTGGTTTGACTTAAGGATTCTTTTTAGGCCATAAACAGTGTATCCTGGGTATGAAAATTCCAGAAGCTTAACCTACGGTATTATTGAAAGCATGGGTCTGGTTCCAATTTTTGTCTCTTTCCACAGCGATTACCTAGACAAATTGAAGAGCGGAATGAAAAATTAAAGAAAGAAATGTTAGGTAAGTAACATGTACATATAACTTGCATAATAATCTTCGTAGTCTACTAGAAGAATAAAAATGCATGAGTAGAATCTCTTGCATAAAATCTAAAGAGGGTAAATCTTAAAGGAAATACTTGTTCTCTGGTAAACAAAACTCCTGATTTCTTCATAGTTCTCTGTTGCTTGCTTTCACCTACAGTAAGTTCTAGCCAAATAATTCTCCCATACAGAAAAGACTATTAGTTAAATTTAAAGAAAGAAATACTCAAGACCTTCTAAAACAATTTAATATTGATGCATATAAAAGCAGGGGAAAATGGTTTGAAACAGACCAACTGCTCTGCCCTTTCTCTCTGCAAGTAAACCTTCAAAGGAAACATTCCCGTGAAAGGGATAGAATGGGGTTTTCACTAAACCTTGACATAAAAGAAGTCAACCAGCTGTAATAACTGAGCATGTTTGATCTTGTGTCTGAAGAAATAAAGTTGGTTCTTTTTGTAGCGCTTCGAACCTATAGACCTCCACGCCTTCATGTTTACCTTGATTTATATAGTATTTCAGTTCTGTTTGTGTGGAGACTGAATTAGACCTACCTAGTGTTACAAACAGGCATCTGGCCTTGCTAGGAGTGGAATTAGATTTCCTAACTGCGTAGCTCACTGTCTCTTGACTTGTTACTATTCTATATGAAGGGATACTATGGACTCTACTTGTTTGTAGAAAAGAGAATTTAATTAATATAACTCATTTGCATGTATGTGCCCCCATTGTCGCATTGTATGGTATTGCTTGGATAATATCTTAACTGGATTGAGGTATTTCAAAAGAGTAACTACTTAAGTAAGATTGCCCAAGCAAGACTGGGTTTCATGTGTAATCTTAAGTGTAAAGTGCTTCGTGCACCACTTACAGTGTTATGGTTAAGCTAACAGTTAACCTCCCGCCCAAAAAAAGACTGCTGTCAGCATTGTCTACTCTCTCCTAGTTAACAGGGTTTGTTAATTCTTAGGGGTTCAGATGCTACATAAGCCAATGTGACATTCTGGTGCTTTTTAAAATGAGTTTTTATTTTTATATAGTCTTTTCATTTGGACTGTTTAGAAAACCCACACAAAAGAGCAAGGACAAATGACAGTATAAGATAAAGAGAAACTAACTGTACTTAACCTCTTTCAGAAATAGCTTTCAATAGTTATCTGTTTACTCATTCTAGGTGTGACAAGTCGAAGATGAAATGCTATTTTAAGATGAGTAGGCTTTGAGGGTTTGGAATGGGAAAGGGGAAGACAGTGTTTTGCTAATCTGCAGAGAGTCAGGTTAAATAAACTGTCTTGCATACTGTAACACTAATTCTTAAAATATTTGGGAAGAAGAGACTGTTTCAAGGGCTTATGCTGAAGCTGATATTTTTCTTTAATTTATTTTTTCTTGCTGCACAGGGAGTCTGATTAGCTTTTGCTTTGTACCTGTTTTGGCCTAGTGAAGTTGCAATGAGGCTTTCTAGACCTTTACATCATCAGATTCTGTTTCCACCGTTGTACTTAGAACAAGCCATAAATAAAGAAGGTCAAGTGTGATAGTGCTATAAATAAATGACAAATGAATAAATATAATATAAATAAATGAAAATCTCCAGAAGGATCATGCACATTTGTAGGACATGGGATGGGAAAACAATTCCTGATCTTTTTGAACTCGCCCTTTGTACCATTGTTACCAATGTCTAAAGGGCCTCGCTAATCACAAGGGACTATACTGAAACAATAAATCCAGCTTTATAAATTGCCATTAAAACCTAGTTCTATAATGCTAATTTTTGCCTAGATTTCAGACTAGATGTGATCTTTTTTAAAAGTGTTAATCCAGTGGCAGTTAGGATTTCAGAACGGAACTGGTCTTTTGGAAACCAGTTCAGGGTGTTTATATTGGGCTTCTCAAGAAAGGAATCCCTTCTCAGTGACGTTTACAACAGTAAACATCAGTGTATCTCCTTGCGTGTATGTAGCAGCCAGGATAAGCAGACAAAGAGTGGGGTGGTACAGCGTATAACTCTATGTTCATCCACAACCTTTGCGTGTGACAGGATTCATATAAATTGTCACATGTATTGTTAAAATGATATGGCGTTAATTGGGCAGGTGGTATTTTATTCTTAGCACTGCTTGTGATCGCTAGTGTAACACAAATTGAGGATTTTTTTTCTATAATATATTCTCTTAATAGAACACTTGAAATTAAGTTAGGAATATGGGCAGGAACCAGACTAATTTTTTTAAGTGTTATAAAATTCCCTGTATCTTGTCAGTAAGAGAGATAGCAGTGATGTTCTGGATCTAACGATGAAGGCCTGGGAAGGAAATGCTACCCAGGGTTTACAAAATGCTGCTGTTCTGTCTGAGGTCAAGGAAAAACCCTTACAATTGAAGAAGGGGGATTAGATGGGAGTTCTGGAAGGAGTGAAAGAAGACAAGCTTGATACGGTGTGGTGGTGAAGAGATTTCTTTGGATTGTTTTTGTTGTACAATGTATTTATTTTAAGCTGTTTCAACTTCTTTTTCAAGCACTTTGTTAATGCTATTTACCAACTGAGTACTGTGTCAGGATAGACCATTGCTTGTGTTAATCTGTTAGGAGATTATCTGACTACTAGTTAAACAGTGCCAGGTGTGCAAGGATTCATTCCCCCACCTTCTTACAGGGGAGTCAGCTCAGGTCTCTGGGTTGTACCCCAGATTTTTTGGTTCCAGGAGAGCAAGTCAGATGCATCCTAATAGTTCCAGGCGAGGCCTGGTCCAGGAGCCCTGACAGTAAACTTAAATAAATCACCAACAAAATCTTTAGAAAGAATGTCACACGTCATGCTTTGGCTCCTTTGAGGTTTGGATATTGAATTGAATTCTTATTTTAGTCAATGATTCAGCCACTAACGTTGTTTTTTCTAGGCTTTTATTCTTTCAACTAAAACTAAGGCCTGGTATACCCAGCTAACAAACACTGTCATGAAAACTGGAGCTGTGTACAAACAAACCAAAATAAATGGAGTGCATCTTCCTCCTTCCCCAAGTGTGTTTCCTGTTTTCCAGCGCTACAGCTCATTACCACGTAGTTTGTCAGAAGCCGAAACCACTTCTTAAGTGATTGTGTGTAAATAAATCAGAGTACGCATTCTTGGCTGGATTTTTCTTCCAGACTACCTAACAATGAATTCTTGCATGCAAGTGGTAGTGCATGTGATTGATGAAGTTGATGTCATTAGAGAAAACATGTTTTGTTGCCAAACCAAGTCCATTTCTGCTATGTGTTCTGCAAGGCTCTAACTTTTTAAAGCTGACTTTTGTATTTAAATTATTTTCGTATTTTTGATTCAGCCTTTGCAGGTTAGTGCTGCCACTTGCCACTGAAGTTTGCTCAGTACGTACTAACCTCCGAGTTTCACATTAATGAAAGCTTAACTTACAGTGCACTTTGAAAGTAGCTTTTAAATCCATGTGGCTCTTTCCCTTTATGTTTTCATAACATGAGCGTCTTCTGCCTTAGTAATTGCCCAGGACATGACCATAGACTGACCATTTTCTGTGGTTTTTTTATTTCTCTTCTGACTTTAAAGCCAAAGATTTCCAGCTATTGTGCAACAAGCTAGTCTTGTTTAGAGAAACTATAATTGTTGTGATAACTAGGACCAGCTCCTTTGGGGAGAGAGTGTGAGAAGAAGGGAAGTTTGGAATACTTTTAGCAAGGTTTAGCAGCTCGGGGCCTGTGACAACAATACTGCATGGCTACAGGGGAGCCAAGTATGTTGGATATAAAACAATGGGATGGAACATATGCCAATCTGTGTAACCCATCTCATACACACAGAGTTCATCAAATCTAATTAATAACTATTGGGACTTTCAGCTTAAGTTATAAATGAGTGCATTCCAGAAAACAATGAAATGTGTGTACTTGATTATCAATGTGATTAATGGGAAGACCCATCAGAGCATATCACCTGGGCCTTTCTGCCAATAAGAGATTTTTCCAGCTACGTGAGATCAGCAAGGGTATTTGTTAGGCTTAGCGCCTAAAGAATTAGTTTCTTTTTTCTTTTTTTTTCTTTTTTTTTTTTTTGATACTGAAGGCTATGTTGTATTTTCAACTAAGCTGCTAAACTCTAATACTGTCTATAGGGAGGTCACTTTAAATAGTTCAAACCAGAGCTAATATACAGTTACTTTTAGTTCAGTCCTCAGTTACCATTTAGGGAAGGGAAAAGGATTTGGCCTCGCTCTTTTAATTGCTTAAGAAATGTTGTTGGTAATACAGAAAGTTATACAAAGATGAGACTCATCAGGAAATTTGTCCTTTATCCAAAAAAAATTCTTAACACAAACAATGTATAGCTTTTCAACTTCCTAACACCACATTAACACTAGCAACTATACTAGAATTATTGCCAGAAAGACTGAATAGCGATTAATTTTGGCTGTTCCATCTTAATGTAAATTGTGAGAAATCTTTTTGTGCATCTGCCTTTTGCAACAGGATGTTATATTGCAGTTTAGGTGAGTAATGAATCACAGACTTCTGAGCCCTAAATTGATTTTTACCAGTTAGTTTTCTTGTTAACCTCTGAATATTGCTTTGCTGAAGAAACTTAACATGCTGGAGTTCCAGGTGAAAAGCAGACATAGGCTCTCTAAAATACAAAGAACAAGATCTATGAAAATACGTTCTCAGAGGGGAGAATGTGACCCTGCCCGGGGAGAAACGAGTGTTTGACTGCTGAGGACTCTTTGCAGCTGAGTCACAGCTCCACATGCCTTTTTCCTTCCTTCAAGCACAGTCTCTGTTTTAAGAGAGCTTTTCTTTGGGGGGAGGGGAAGGTTGGACTTAACTACAGATCTTAATTTAGGCATGAAAGCGGAGTGGGGGAGGAGGAAATAGTGCTTTCCTACAATGATGGGTTTATGTGCGCCAAGACAGCAGGAGCAGCGCTTTGGGCTTGAGTTCCTGGAAAAGGCAAGGCTTTCTTCTGCTTCATTAACAATTTATTAAATGTGGCTGCACCAAAAGGCATTGCTGTACGTGGATTTAAGTGATAGAACAGGAAGGCGACCTATGACTGTATTGTTTTAATTATTCAATCCTAGTGAGATGAAGACCGAAGTACTAAATATATCATCTAGTCTTTAGCTTCTCCCAAAGAGCTGGCCTAGCTGCAAACAGGAATACCAAGGCCGTTGTTCTGTGTTTATTGGCTCTGGTATGACCGGAAAAGAGCCATCGTCCTAGCTCCAATTCGAAAAGACCTTTCACAGTCTCCTGAAACAGGCGCACTCGGCGGCCTGCTCCTGAGCCAGCTGCAGTGCCTGGATAACTTGTGAACTGTTTACAACTGGCTCTAGCAATGCCAGACCATGCCAGGATTCTTCCACCAGCAGACAAAGACACTTCTCACCCCAAACTAAGCTAAGCAATGACCAAATGTTTGTCTAGAAGTACAATAGCAACTATTCATCCCAGTCGTAGAGATGCTATGAACAACTTGATAGTTTTATAACCAAAATGCTTTTAGGATGCAGTATAAAATTATGAACTTAATAGTTAACTTAGCTCAAACAGGGTGTAGCTTAAAAAAAAACCCCACCACCAGTACTAGTGCTTAGTATTAAACTAATCCTAGCCGAGCCACTCACTGGAATTACTTTGGCCAGATCACTCTACCACCTCATCTGTTAATCCACACAGAAAAAATATTAAATTGGAGAAAAATTGTCTCACCAACTAGCTGCTTTTGTAGGCTAAGGTTGTCTTTTTTGCTGTGTAAGGCCACAGAATTTCCATGTTGACTCTCAAAGACCAACCTTGCTTTAAAGTAATTACACAAATCTCTGAAAGATACCCAGTTGTGGACCAGCAGTTGGATGCAAGATCTTGATTACTTTGGCATATTTAGGAGTACTGTAGTAATGCTAACTGTTAGTTTCTTTATGCAGGACTTAGTTGTTCCGTAGAATAAAATGTTTACATTTTTCCCCAGCCATTGCTTCTCTTTGTATTTTCTGTGAATGTGTTCAAAAAAGCTCCCCCTACCCCCCATTCAATTTTGGAAATGTGATTGAAAAAACAGCATATTTTGGTTTATGGTGACGGTGTCCAGCCTGACTTGAACTGCTGCCAGATTGCAAGAGATACGGGGCGTACTTCCATGCGATAAGTTCAGACTTGGATACGATCTCTGTTTTGAGCACGGTCACAGGCCTGCAGTGTCATGCAAGGCAAATCTCTTGATCCGTTTCTACTCCATTTGGGCAACGTAAATACTGCTTGTCTCTTTCTGTAAGGAACTTACACGTGGCTCTGCTCCTTACGTTTCTCTACTTTATCACTGCTGTGAAGTTGCTGCTTCAGTGTGGCTTAGCAACAAAGCCTGCGCTGAATTCTGGCTGGTGCATTGTAGTGAGGGAACTGACTTAATAGCAACAGTGACGATTGCACTGCTGGGCAGAAACAGGGTTTTCAAACAAACGAAATAACTTAGGAAAAGCAAAGAAACTAAATAAGAAGTGTTCATATGACTTTGCAGTTCGATTCTAATATGTTAGTTTAGAAACAGAAATTGAAGGTGAAGATGACTAGAGTAACAGAGCTGTTTCTCATGACTTGAGATGGCTTGCGGAAGGCACACACGTGCACGCAGGAATAGGTGTGGCCTTTGCGCGTTTCAGTTCCGTGATTGTGACTACTGCAGTTGCTTAACTGGGTTTCCCGTGTGCCAGCTAATGGTGGTGTCGTCACTTTTTCCTCACCCTGTGCACACACAAAACTCCCAGCAAAACAAAATCCATTGCCTTGAGGATCTAGTGAAGGCAGAAGGCTTTTTGAAAGGTGGTGTGTAGCCTGTGGATGCAAACGTAGGGTAGGCTTCAACGTGTCAAAACTTCTTCTGTTTGTTCTTTGGGAAACTAGTCTACAATTCGGCACTGAGGCCAGGAGGAAAAGAATGTTTTTCTTGGAACACTGAGCATCTTCCTCCTTTGTCTTGTCGTGCCAGGGGCTCAGCTTGGGTTTAGCCAACATTGAAGTTGTTACCTCTGCTTCTTGTTTAATTTTATGCATTTTATCTATTCTATTACCTTTACAGAGAGATGATTTTTTTTAAAAAGAATGTCCTTTTGTTGCCCTTCCCCTTTATAGGTGGTAGCAAGATTCATTTTCTAGAGTCAGAAAGCATGTATGCTACATACATGCTGATAGAAGCCTTTAGATTTTATTAACTGTTATACCCTATGTATATTTAACAATGCTTGTTAAATAATAGTTGTTTAGAGCTCTTCGCGGTGTAAGTTAGTCCTGGAGAACTGTAGCTTTGAAAGTGAGTTAATGATGTTATGTCATGGTGCTGAGTTTTTCTGCAGGCAAAATGGCTGTAAAGTTGTATGCTTCAAATGGAACTGCTTAGTTTGCAGGTGTAAACACAGTTGCAAGGATGAATTTTATTTTTCTTTATATCAATCCACACCTTTAGGAAGGGATTTTTAATAATTACAAATGAGCAGTTTGAACTGTGGCTTTCATTGTTTCTTTTGGTCGTCATGGAAACTGGCTAGTTTGTTGATTGTTTATAGAGCTGTAGCTGCATCAGAAATGACCAGAACTGAAAACCTTGTGTTAGAAAATTGAATATTGGCAGCTATCAGTTATATCCAAGCGTAAGTATAGGGGAGACCAATGCTTTGTTGTGAGCTGTTAAACTCACATGCCTCAAGAGCTTATGACTGAGGAAATAAGGCGCTTCTGGAGAGCTATAACCACACAGCCATGACTGTCTGCAGCCACTGGCTCTTCATCACTGCCTGACAAGCTGTTCAGAACCAGCGTGGCATCTGTTTTCAATCCCAAAGCTGACAGTAACTACATCACGATTGGGATTTTCTTAATTCATGTAAAAGCCTAAATATTCAACAAACTGCAGAGATTTCCACAGCATTTACCTTAAATTAGTAGATAAATCAGTAGCGCTGGACGGTGTAGTTGGGCATAATTCAATGGGGGTTTTCCCTCTGCTTAATGCGTAACGTGTTTTCTCTCCTTTTCATTGTAGGCAAACTGAAGGATCTTGGGAATTTGGTTCTCCGCCCCTTTGGCCTGTCGACAGAAAATTTCCAGATAAAACAGGATTCATCAACTGGTTCATACTCCATCAATTTTGTTCAAAATCCAAACAACAATAGATAACGTTAATTCAGTCTAGTTCTGCTGGCTTTCAGGCTTCGTGACCGTGTGCTTGCACGTACCAATAAAAGGATTCAGCAAACATTCTTCATGCTCCCCAAGTGAAGATAAGACTCAAGCATATTCATTTCCCTGCTTGTGAAATAATTTACAGTGTGGATGTAAAGCAAATCGTTTGACTTCTCTTAGTGATAAGTGTCCAGTGTGTGAATTTTTTTTTTTCTTCCCTTGCGGTGTTTGGATGTCCAACAGTCAGGTTCATTATTTTGGCCCACTCAATGCTGGCAACAAAATTCTAGCAAGCAATTCAGTGGAATCAAAATGCCCACACACCTGTAGCCAAGAACAAAGCCTAATGGTGTCTTGGGGAATTAATGAATCTAGCAGAAGCACTTCTCCACACTCAGCAGGTGGATATGACTGACAGCATGCATGGAAGCAAGCCAAGCCTCTTCGGTGGAATAATTCTCTTTACAATAAAGGCTTGGTATTTCTGTTGGTTTGGTCTGTGAAGTTCTTGCCTTATTTGAGTCCTTCCCATGGTGGTATTGTTTTTAAAACTGCTTACAACCATGCACAAATAACATACTTGCAAGACATTAATTTGAAGCATTTGATTTTTTTTGACTTGCTTATAGCAATATCAGTAAATTAACCTCAGGCCACTCTTTCACCACAGTTTGTTTACTACTTATTATTTTTTCTGAAAGTATCAAGGAAATTTTGTGCCTCTGTGTGTATAAATATATATATATACAAACACACACACACACTTTGTGATGGTACCATAAAATTAATTGAACTTGCTTGTCTGAGATTCATTCATATTATGGATATCCATAATGGCAAACAAATAAGTGAGGTTAAAGTTGATCGCAAAAGATCTTCGTAATGTACTAGACCTTGAAGGCTTTGAAGTATCTATCTATCTAGGTACTGTTGAAGTAGTTCATTCAGGTTTTGGAGAAGGGGTGTCTTTTATAATGACTACGTCCTGTTTTGTGTATTGATGCTGAAGTGTTTACATTGGAGGCAGATTTTTCAGTTGTCTTCATGCAGACTTCAATACGTGATTAATTAAATAATTAGTGGTGGCTGTCTGTTGGCTATTAATTGTCATCTGAAATTTATTTCAGGAAGTCTCTTTCTGCGTACTTAAGGACTGAAATAGAGCTCCAGTCTTTACACTAACATGCCTGAAAGGAATAGTCTCTCAGGCTAAGGTGTTCGTGGTGCTTTATTTTCTTTTTTGTCTCTGCAGCTGTGGAGGGGTTTTTTGATCGTTGCTTAACTCCGTCCTGCTGCATTTTTAGTTTTGACTTTGTGGTTACCTGTTTGTTTGTAAACTATCTCAAGTCTGCAGTGAGTGTGTATTAAGCCTGTGGGAATTAAAATGTCATTGTCAAAAGAAGGGAGAAGCCCTCATTCACAGTGAGGCCTGTGCAGCTTTAACATCTTCTGCATAATTAAAATGTCACTTAACTAAATAACAGTAAACAGCCTCTAGGATTTCCACGTGCTGAAACTGTAACTATGCTGTGCTTTACTGGAGTAAAGTTTCTAATGTGCAAGGCTGAATTTCCTTTACTAATAAAGTTTGGGCAAACGGGTAGGTGTGTGGATGGGAGGTTTTAAAGCAAGAGTTTGCTCCTCAGAGCGGCCACAGTGCTGCTGGAGCGGGGTTTGCCAGCCAGAGGCTGGGTGTGTGGAACTCCAGCATGCAGGCGGAGGGCTGAGCTTACCTGGGCAATGGGGGGCTGAGGGAAACTGCTAGGAGAGTTTCAACCCAAGAGGCTGTGCAGGTCTGGATAGGCTAATGAGCTGTAAAACCATGCCGCCTTCTGAACTGAGCCCCTCAGAGTCAGGGAAGGCTCATTGGGTTGGGCAGGGTGTTAGGACTAGTAGAAATGTTAATAATCTTCCCTGAAACCTGGAACGCTACAGAGCAAAGGTGTCCAAGCTGCTTCAAAGGAGCCCTGGGCAGAGGCAGTACTGGGCTGAAGCTCGTAAGCTTGGCTTGTGTTCAGACTGAGGCGCTCAGGTGTGTCCGAACCGTGCTTCCCTAGAGCTCCCGGTTCAGCAGGAGCCGGGTAGAGATGCCAGTTCTTGCTCTCGCAGGCTCCATGCTGCCCAGAAGTGGAAGAAGCGGCCCTGGAAGCAGTACAATCCGTCTGCAGCTGGAGCCAATCCACTGACCCTTGAGTTACAGTAGCTGACTTTCCACAGGGGCTGAAGGGCGGGGAAAGGCGTTCATCTAGGCTTTTGTCTCCTTACCAACATTAGCGCTAGGCCTGCCTCGCTGAACGGGAGGCAGCTTGGGTCTGTGCCCCGGGTTTCACTCAACTACAACATATATACGCTCCCTTAGACCATACGTAAATGGAACCACTTTGAAGCTACTATGGGTACTTTAAATTTTCCATCTATCTTTGTTATCACCAATTAATTGCTCTCTTTACACACAGTGTGTGTGTGTGTAACTGTTACTTACCAGTGTATGGCTGTCGTGCACAGTTACAAGCAGTGGCTTTTAGCAACCTGCCACTTGTCTTGCAAATGAGTTCATTGACAAATCTCCTTCCTTCCATTCTGTTCCTCCTTCACATCTTTCTTTAAAGAGCTGGAGGGCTGCAAATATGCCTTCTTGGGTGGAGGCTGGTTAACTTTATTCTGGAAAATAAAAGCACAACAAAACTTTTGAAATTACTACCTGCTGTGCAAACACAACATCAAGTAAGTGTGCAACTTCCCTGCTGGATGCGCACTGTGCACCTAATAGTTTTAAAATGAAAGGAAGAACAAATGGAGCTGAAGGCTTGCAGCCAATTTGCTTTTCACAGTTGTGTTTGTAAATGAATTGCGTTGTGTGAAAGAGGCAGGTTAGTGTCACTGGAAATTGGGCACACCATTACCGAGGACTCACATCTATAGGTCATACCTATTCAAAGTGCCACTCCAGCTAAACCAGAAACCTCTAAAATGTGTTATCTGCCATTACAGCAAGTTCTCCTCTAGGTAAAATTCCAATTAATTGCCTGAAAGAAGTCCTTTTGCATTGTCCAAATCCTGAACAATTGCATTTATTTTGCTTTTTATTTTTAAGTTTGTGGGTTTTTTTAATGTGTGAACTAGTCATCACAGCTGCCACCAGAAATGTCATCGGTACGTCCGTCTGTTGTAACTGGCCACAATTTCACCGCAGTGCCAGGGTGCTTTGAGTCACGCGTGCTGGGCTTACAACCTCCAATAAGAAAAAAAAATGTTTTATGAAACAGTCTTTTAGATAGAAGTGCTCTTCAACTGACAAGTTCCTTGCTAATTTGTTCCAATAGTTACTCACCCTTACTGTAACAAGCACGTGCCTTTTTTCCACTTCAAGTTGTCTGTCCTCAGCTCCCAGCCTTTGTTGCTTCTTACTCTGCCTGCAAAACAAAAAACCTTTTGGTACCTGGTCTCTTCTCCCTGAACATGTTTGCAGAGTAATGAAGGGGCCTGTTGGGCTCCTCCTTAAGCTGAAGAGACAGGGCTGCTTTAAGTCTCTCCCTACAAAGAATTTTCTGCAGGATTTCTATAATGTTTGTGTCTCAGACTGTCCATTTTTTGACATTTAGGTGCTCTATACGGAAGGCATGACATTCTTACTCACTTCTTCCTTGTTTATACCCTCAAAGACTGTCTTAACCCTTTCGGCAACAGATGAGCTAAGTTTTACACCTCCCCTCAGCCTTTTCTGGGATAGCTGAGCTAGACTCCCCTTTCCTGCAGCTGTGGACAACGTTTTCTTCCTTGTGTTAATGCAGCTGAAGGCAAAATTAAGTCACGCTTTCTGGCAGGCCTGTCTTACTGAGCAATATATGTTTTTCTGCGTGTTTTCCCACCATGCTGTTGCTTACTGGTGTTTTCAGGAGTGACTTTAGATTTGCTGCTCAATCACTGGTGAAAGTGTCAAATAGTATGAGGTCTGGCAGTGATTTGAGCAGAATCTCCCAGGAAACATCCCTGTTTGAGATCTGTCAGGGAGACAATCTTAATCCGCCTGTGCGTCGTTTATTTTACATTGTAGATAGCTATCTGTAAATATTGCGTGTACTGTGGAGTGCCATGCCAGGTGATGCGTCTTCATAATTACAATTACTAAGCCTGGTTGAATGACAAGGTCTATTTTTGATGGATTTTAATTGCATGTTCGCCTGTAATTCTTTAGCAATGGATTTCTGATCGTGTTTTCAGATTCCTGTCCCCGATGTCAGATGAACGAGCCTACCTTTACCCGGGTTGTCATCTTGCCCTCTGTTGCTCCACTGACCGGTCTCTGCATCCAGCATACGTTCAGGCAAAGCGCGTGAGCCCGTTGGCTGTTTTAGGTGAAGTGTCTGGGCTTATTTTCCGTCCGGTTACCGTTCTGCCTGGGTGCTAACAGAATGGCAAATACATATTCCACTTGCTTTAAACTGAGAAATACCCAACACCAGTATTTTTATGGTCACCAACAGGCCGCCACCGCATTTTGGGCACTGCTTTTATTCCCAATGGATTAAAATTTCTCTTGTATCATCCTTATCTTTGTTAGTCATGCCTTTTTTAAGCTTTCCTTATCAGGATTGCATTCTCTTACATCAAGTTTATATCAACTACCTATTTTGTCTTCCCATATCCATTAATTATTTTTTAATTTCTGCCTCCTATCGCTGTTGAGCCTCCTAGCTGTATAACCAAAGATTACCTCCCTTTGTAGTTTTTTAAAAAAAAAAATCTATTTATCTAGCTTCTTAGAAATTTACATTTTGGTTTTCATTTTCTTATTTCTAGTCAAGTTTACCCATTTTTTCCTTCTAGTTTTAGCTTTTTTAAAGCAGAGGTAGAAATGGAAAAAACATGTACATTTATATGTGAATAGATGTGCA
Organism: Platalea leucorodia; assembly: GCF_965183815.1. Classification (NCBI taxonomy): domain Eukaryota; kingdom Metazoa; phylum Chordata; class Aves; order Pelecaniformes; family Threskiornithidae; genus Platalea; species Platalea leucorodia. The sequence goes on from NC_138833.1 coordinate 749,430, forward strand.
TAGATCTATGGGTAAATCCGGACTCTGCTGGTCTTTAACTAAAAACTTGCAGGACACTGATTTTTGTCTCTAGACATTATAACATGGCTCAAAATAACATATGCAGGATCTCATATTAGAAAGCCCTTCTCAAAATGATTTTAGGAAACGCAGAGTGCCCTGTATGGCTCCAGCAGTTTATCTTTTCATTACAAGGGCGCTTGGAAAGGGCGCTTTCATCTGTTTTCTAGTGGGCCCATTAGTCCTGTTTCCTGAGCTTTATCCTCAGGCTCCTCGATATGTGCTCCGGAGCCTTTTTAGTCTACAGTATGTAAAATTGCTGCTGCTTCTTCCTCTACTTACTCTACCCTTCCTGAATGGGTAATAGCCAGTAATTGCCAGTCCAGGCATTTAAGTCATTCCACTGCATTACCAAATTCTAAAGCTTATATCATTATTTTTTCCTCAGTTGGGAGGCTATGTGAATGTTCTTATTGTACAGGAATATTAGGAGTAAGAATGACGAACTAGAAACCTCTGTGTGCTCTCTGATAATTCAGGACGACTCATTTACAACACTAAATTTCAGATTATACCACTTTTACCTCTTCCTCTTCCTGTGCGATGGGAGCGGGATACCCAAGAGAGCCATCCTCATCCTCCACTTCTCTGCCGCCACGTAAGCCAGCTCCACCTCACGAATCAAACCTGGACACAGAGAAAGTTCAGAGCGGGTGTTTGGGTTAGCACAAAAACCTAAATTACTAAAAATCCAGCAGGTGCACTGCCCCAGCAGGGCTTGCACGCAGGACTCGGCCCACTCAAGACGACCTTCCCCACGTCAGAGCTCTCCATGCCATAAACCCAAGACGTGCAGTGAAGTACAGCCATTTCCAGCATCTCTGCATTTATTCAAGGGATTGGAAGAATTGCTTCTTCCAATTGCTTTATAAATAACTTTACAGGGTCCCTACAGTGTCCCATACTCAGTAATTTCCTTCCTGTGGTTATCCCTGGCAGCAGACCCTTGCTGGGTCTCTGTAACCCACCCAGCCTTGTAGCTGCAGCTTGCGTTTCTGCCCTTGCAGCACTGCGCTCGGCCAACCTGCAGGGCTTCCAAAATGGATGTTTCGCAAAGCTCTAAGGTCTATACAACAGGTTCCTGAGAAGCAAACGCTCACGTATCCCCAGAAAAAGCCTTGGTTTGCTGTCTCCCTCAGCAAAGTGCAGCTATCCACCCAGCTACAGAGAAGGGCTCCACAAACCCTGTCAAAATCTGGTTTGTTTTATTTGACATCACTTCGCTGCAGCGGGAGGTGGGATGCCCCGAGAAGGCCTCTCCCCCAAACACTCACCTTGCCACATCTTCCCACGTACCCTCACGAGCAAACCCGATGATAGAGCATCACGACCAAGTTGGCCGAGGCACAAACCCAGGGCGGTTTCTGTTACCGTGCAGTGACCGCCCTTTTGCTTTGGGCTCTTCCCGCCCTCGGCGGTGTGCAAGGCCCAGTCCCCTCTTCCTGCCGCCACCTCGCTCCTTCCCGCCTGCTCGTGCCTTTTGGCTCCTCAGTGAGGAGCCGTGCCGGATCTGTCCCTGTCCCCCGCACACCTGGCGCAGCGGTGCTGCTGCCCGCCTCCGCGTGCTCGCGCCTCCCCGCGACCATTAAAGCACGAACTCAGGTGGGCTCCCTCAGCTGCGGCCGCCAACCCGCACAGGCCGCGCCAGCTGCGCGCCCTGCTGCCACCGCCGTGCCCCGTCTCGCCTCTCGCTGCTTCTCCTCCCTCTTCTCCCAGGTCTCCCCTCGTACCAGCGCCTCTGCTAGCAACTTGACCTGGCTCCACCGAACAACGAACTGTTGTTTCAGCCCACCCGTACGCTCAGTGGCAGACGGGCGGGCAGCTCGGCTGCACCGCGCCCGGCACAGCTGCCTGCCCTTAGCTGGAGCGCCCAGCTCTGAGGCAGGTGCTATAAAACGCAGGACAGCCCAACCTGTTCCAAATCAGGAGTAACCAGCAAAGCAAAGTCCATCGCTTTCCCCTAAGAAAAGAATAAAATTACGTCCACAAAATGAGCTCAGCTTGCAAGACACCCCCAAGGGGCAGAAACCACCGGTGCCCTGACCTGCATGGGCTCCGCCAAACCGCCGGCAGCGCGGTGCTTCTGGGAAAGGCTGCTTGGGTGAAAGCGGGCTTTTCCAGCTAATTCTGGATTCTGTGAGAGTCCCGAGGCCTGGCCTTCAGAGGAGTTGAACACCTGTAGTTCCCTCAACCTAACTAAAGATTTGGGGGATTTAGCATCTCTTAGGAAAAAAAAGCAGCTCTCCACTCACATAATACTAAGATCTGCCTCCCAAAAAACCAGCCCCAAGTGAGGCGGCAGGAGGCAAGACTTGGAAAAGAGGCCTTGGGACCGACATATGCCATGCCCGTAACTGAACCGTAAGCACAGTGCTGCCAATCCCCTCCCACCCAGCTATTAAGCAGGGATCCAAACTCTCTCTCAGCTCATTGCATTGGGATATTTAGGATTTGCTAAAGCACTAAGCTTTGACGCCGAATCCTTCCTTCCTTGATTAGCACATTTCAGCACAAAACTTCCTTGAGATCTACCTAGCTCTGATTAGCATAGACATAGCCGGAGAGAAAGGAGAATCTGCTGGTCACCAGTTCCTAGGCTTTAATTAGCTGTGTTATTCCCAAGGGATTATTGCAACAGCCAAGCTCTGTTGCCGGCTGCTGCAGCCAAGAACCAATTATATCAAAGCGCCACCTCTTTTTAACAGTAGGTAAAGATGTGCAGGGGCATATTTAATGTGCAGCGTTAATACGTTGCTCATTCACAAGCTTTCCCTGTTTGGAAGAATCCCAGCATTTTCTTGTTCAGCAGCTTAATTTTTTTTAAACCTGTGCAGCCTCCTGCTAGAAAGGATGTAATTGCTGGGGAGTATCTTTTATCGGCAGAGGCTCTGGCTAGTCTGCTTGTCTGCCGAAGCGCAGTAAATTGTCAGGCTCTTGGCTGCTGTGGCATTAAGCCAGAGTCATTACAGCCTACCCTGACAAAGCAAAGTCCTTTATAGATTAAAGGTCCTAAACCAACTGAAAACTAAAATAAACCACATTTTTCTGATTCTGCATGTTCAGTGGTAATCCCCCCAGTTGGAAACATCACCATCTGCAGCTATGACTCCAGCCCAGAGTCCCCGGACCTGCCCATTTCTCATCCGCCGGTTCCCAAGAAGATGATTTACAAAGCCAGTATTCCTTAAGCAGATGCTGCAGAAAGAGGTTTGCCTTTCCTAGCCCGACTGAGACTGTTGCTCTGGTCCTGGCTCCCAGTACTGCCCGCACCGCATCCGTCAGCTCCCTGCAGTGACTGGGCGGGTGCTCGTCCCTGGGTGCAGGAGCGTGGGTCCCCTGTGGCTGCTGACCAAGAACGTGACCCTCCACCAGGCACAGTAAATGACACTTCAAGTGCTCAGGCATCAGCCATGCCCGTTCATCTGGGATACACACGCATTGTCGGGCAGGTTTTTTCTGTTTCGTTTCTAACCCTGGCAGGTGAAATGCAGCCCAGCCCTAGCCCGGCCCCGAGTGCAGCAGTGCGGGAGGTGCTCCTGAGCAACACCCTCCCTGCAGGCTGACGCATCGGTGAGGTGGGATGTCAGGAAGAGCGGGGGAAATGGTATTATCTCGTCTAGGCAGTAGCTTTGTGCCTGGCTTTCCTAAATGTATTCCTGGAGTGGTGCTGGCGAGTGCCAAGCGATAAAATGGGCCCCTGGAGAGGCAGCGGGGCTGTGGGCTCTGCTTGCCTAATTGCATTTGAGCACAGCTTCTGACAAGTGCATCTTTCTTTATCTCGGTGAAGACTGACGCATTTCCATTAGCTCGTTTGGCTCTGGCCTCCATCACGGGGCACTTTTCTACCTGAGGATGGAGGAATTGCAGTATTTGGAAACTTTGGGAAGGAAGAAGCCTGGAAGCTGATGGATTTACTGCCTACGGCTGCAGCCCCTGACCTGCCCTTGAAGCGACAGTTCTCTCTGTGCCCAAATGTACTTGTGTGTCCCTGCTCCAAGCTCAAATACAGCTGAGGCCACGGTACTTGCAGCCAGCCGCAAGTTTACTAAGCCACGATGCGACCAATGGCTTCTGATACGATTTCGCAGTATTAATGAAAAGGAGTACAATGTACGGCTACCCCAGCCCCCGTTCTCACAGCTCATTTGCAATGGCGCCTTTCTAAAGGCAAACAGAGCAAACTGAGTGAATCACAAGAGGATTATCTATACCTATCTTTGCAGTATTAGTATTTCTCAGATCTTATATTTAGCATGGTCCAGTATTCACCCTTTTACACTCTGGAGCCCCCAGCCCCTTCCTCTGATGGCTCAGAGTGCTTCAATGTCTGAATGAGCCCTCCAGCAGGCACAGCCTCAGTTTAATATTTAATGACCAAGACAACCACGTTTGGAAATTCCAGTCCCTAAGCTCTTAAGATGCGGAGCTCTTAGCTGAAAATCTGGATTTCAAAATTAGAACTATCCCTCCTGGGCTTTGAATATTTACCCCAAATTCAGAACACCCCAAAAACTTCCCAGGCAGGCGCCCAGCCTGCCCAGCATGGAGCACCCACGGCTTGTGCTCCAAACCCAGCAAGGCAGTAAAAACAAAGACCACAGAAACACTCAAGGGAAAAGCGGGAGCAAGAGTCATAGAAACAGGCTACAGAATGTGAATAAGAACCAGCTGCCAGCACTGTATGAACCAGCAAACAACGTGATCCTTTTCCTACTGCCACCCAGCACACGCTGACACTCGCCGCGCAGTGCCTTCGGAAAGCCCTGACTCCACTTGCCCTCCCTGCATGAAGAGGGAGAACGACAAACGCACCGACGAAGACTTGAGCAAGGACAAGTGAGCAAGAGAAAAAAAATGACAACAGCGAGCAGCAGTTGATAACCATGGCCATATGCACATTGGCTTTTTTCTGCCCCAGCAGCTGCTTAGAGGCCTGCTGGTACTGCTGCGTCCTGCTGCTGACAGTCTCTTTGCACACTCGTTAGCGTTCGGCAATTTGAGCATTGCCTTACCTTTGATTGAGCAGAGGGATGAGCTCCTTTTCAAACAGCTCAGGTTCTCTGCTGCACTATGGGTGCTCCTCGCAACACACAACCACACCTCACACCTCAGAGAATCGTTCCAGCCTGCCGGCGTTCCCCGCTTTCCAGAAAGTGCAAAAGCATGAGAAGGACCGCGCCATGCACATCTCGGCAGCCCCTTACACTCTGAGCTGCCTCGGAGGACACTGTCAGTCGGGGAGATCACCCAGGGAGCACAGAGGTAAGCGAGAGTATCCCTTGCATGCCTTCCTCAGCCGCAGGGGAGGCTTCAGGCAGGTGACCGCTTGCCTCCTCCCACCGCGCTCCTCACCACATACTGCTTAAAAATAACGAGTATGTGACAGTGTCTGAATTTACTACATCATCTCTCTGTTACTGATCTACCCAATTTCCTTAAGAAATCTGCCCATTGGTCTCACCCTAAAAGAAATCTTATTTCTCTGTACCAGTCCCTCACATTTTAGCTGGCGAGCGATCACAAAACCCTCCTGCGCCAGGAGCCGCACTGAGCAGCTGCTCTGTGCACTTTTGCCCTCATTAAGTACCACCCTTTTGATGCTGCAGGGCAGCAGTAAACACTATTACTGAGCGGCATTGTGTAGGACTGGCTTCGTCGCTGAGGGCTGGGTTACTTTTATACTTTTGTCACCGAACTACTGGAGTGAAGATTAATCAATGGAGTAATTGCAGAACTCTGAAATCTGTCTGGCTAACCTCTCTTGTGGGCTTCAGAGTCACGCAGCAAATCCAGCAGACTCCCACAGCGAGACGCTACCAACACAATGCCACAAAGGAAAAACCATTAGTGAGCAATTACATTTCAGCAGGATTTCCCCTCGCCACCACAGCCTAATGAGGATAACCAATTCAAGAGGAACTGCTGTAAGGATGGATGAATAACGAGAGAAAGAGGATGGGAGTTCCTGTAATCTGGACAGAATAAGAAACAACCCCGTGAAGGAGAAGAAAAACACATGCTGGAGCTCTGCTCCAACCAACGGACAGATGTGGACGTACGCTCCGCTGCAGGAGGCACCGGCTAGTTTCAAAAGCATCACAGAGGCCCAGGGCCAAGACAAAAGTCGCTACAGACAGTGCACATGCACACAATCCCTTCACTCCAGAAGTTAATTCAGTTTTGGGGAAAGAATTCTGACGATTGACAACAGGTCGCTGCAACAAAACACCTTACTTACAAAAGGGTTAGTACCTCTGTATCATCCACTAGTTCCTGACACACTGTGTGCCATAAAAAAAAATAACACTTCCTTGAAATAAGAACTTCCTAGAAATCAAGTTTACCTGAGCAGCTTTTTTTTTGTTTAACCTAGGAGCTCAACTAAAATTAGGGTATCTTTTCTTTACAGTAATAAAAATGCAAGTGGAAAAAAATCTATATAAATGCTACCTTCTATTTAATGGGAGAGTGCAACTCTACAGATTCTGCCATTTGAGGAAATAGGTGCCACCGCGGCCCTCCTACGACTGCCGTGCCAGCGATGGAGAGCTCCAGTACAGGAGTTAGCTGCCACAGCACAACTTGCTCCCCCTCCTGTAGGGCACCACGGCAAGATAATGCAACTCAGTGCAAGGCATTTCTTCCCTAAGCAGAGAAATACCCAATTACACTTACCTGCAACGGACAAACTCGTCTGAAACTGTTAGTATTGCAGTAAACACCAGCCAAAGAAAAGATCAGCAGGCAGCACGCAGGTATTCAAAGGCCCAGCACTTTTTCTGTGTTTCAGCTGCTTTGTGCCTCACTGCTGCTGCAGAGCACGGACCTTGTCTGCTCGCAGCGAGACTCGCGCTGCCCAGCAGAGCTGGGGGAGCCCTGAGCTCGCCCCCAGCTCCGCAGCTCGCTCGGCACTCACCGGTGGCGCTGGAATCGCGTCTGCAAGGGGCAGCAACCTCTTCCCATGACATCCACCTTCCTCCTTTAACCGGGACTTAGCGTCTCTCAGCCACAGCCGTGGAACAGAGCCATCGGGGCTTCTTTGTATCTGTCTGTGCAACGTACACATAGTCTTTTCTTGCTAGTTACACAAGAAAAAGAAAAGTTTTTTCCTATTGCTTGTGGGAAGCATCTGGCTGGTTGAGCATGACTTGGTATCTTTTAGCCACCGTGGTGAAAGGTAAGGTTGGATAGAGACTTGTCCAGGTGAGACTTCCAGCAGTGGACTGGTTACCTCAGTTTAATCTTTTGTTTAATTCAGGGAAAAAAAAAAGTTAACATAAATCAAAGGCTTTTGGGTCAAGGACTGATAAAACAAGGAATTTATGACATCAAAACATTATTCAACATTATTTCCCTTTAAAAGAGCACTGAAAAAAATCAAGGCTTTATTTGAATAAATGTTACACAACATTCTTTATCATTTACTTCTCAGCAAACCTTAAAGGGTGAATCATATTTTCCTCATTCAAGTCTACAAAATGAAAGAGGCATAGTGACCATTCAATATACAGACAAGAAGGTAGCACAGAGCAAAGCTTAAATATTAAGCAACTAAAGCAAAAAAGTGAAAAGCAATACATTACTGTAATTCTCTATCATTAGAATATCCCTGACAATTTCATTTCAAAATGAAAATCTGGTTTCAAACAAAATGGCTGCAATACTTTCTGTGAAAACAAACGCAAATACAGTTAGCTACCTTGTCTATTTTTATGCTATTTGCTTATATACCCATATTCTCCAATGCAGAGACCTGCATCTCTCTTAAGTGTATTTTTTGTATTTCAGCTGCTGTGCACAAGTGCTCACGAAGGTGAGGGAATAAGAGCACTGGTTAAGAGTCAGATGTCACACAGGCAGGCACTACTGGCTTCTACTTACAACATCAATCCGTTTTCAATCCAATGTGCAATAACCCTGCTATTACAGTCCTGGGCCTTTTTCCTGAGCAGAAACTGTTTTGTGCCATGTTGTTTGGTGGCTTCTTTTTTGTTTGGGGTTTTTCTTTGTGTGTGTGGATAAGAATGTAATTTATTAGGCCAAGACCCTCGTTCATTGTCAATACAATCGGGTTTTGGTCTCCGGAGGCGAAAGGCTGGCACATACACGACATCAAATCACTTCCCCTTCCCTCAAATTGGATGTCTTAATTTTTCTCATTTGTGGTCAAATCTCGGGCCACAAACAGGACCAGACTGCTGATCCTCTTCAACGGGTGAAAAGGAAAAGCACTGTAGAAGAAACATTAATCTCCAATTAAAAAAAAAGTTTGTAGTTTTTTATAGAAAATGGTACCATTTGAACCTATTGTACAGCATTATACAGCTATTCTTTAAGAAGTAGGCAGTAAGTATTCAATTTCTGGCTTTATACTCAGAATTTACCTCTGAAAAATAGAAACCGAAACACTACGAAGCACAAACTGCCTCAGCACACGTGTATCGCTGATACAGCTATCCGGGATTTGGGTGCGTGTCCCAGCCTCCCACTTCCCCGCCTCTCCGGTTGTTTAACAAGTATAAACCTGGTGCCAATATCAAAGCCAAACGATAGAGGTGTCCTAACTTCGAATGCTACGTGATTGATTCAGGCTCCATACACGAAGGCTGTGAAACTGCCTCTATGCTGATACAGATGCTGATACAGAAAGGTATCTCTGTTTTTAAATGATCTAGACACTCTGTTTTCTTCAATCGAATCAGGACATTAGTAAGGAGGAAAAGAGTTTACTACAAGTCTTTTCACTTCTATAGAAACAAAAATTTGACTTTTAGTAGATTATGTGCACATCTGCATTTCTTCAAAACAAAGATTTTTCTCCCCAGGTTATATAATAAATCCCCTGCTAAGAACTTTGTAAGAAACGATACTGCTGAGAAAGTGTGCACACCATGTCAAATAATTAGTGACAAATAAATTAATATTTAATAACTCAATATTTCAGCAGCGTGTCCAGCATTCACAAGCTCCACTGAAATAAGTCTTACCAAACACCTTTGAGGGAGGGGAATAAAATGGATAAAACCCACTGGGTTCCTTTTTTTGATTTACAGCTATTCAAAGAAGTCAATGCAACTCAGATCAACAACCACCAGAAACGCTAATAAAACCTTTGCTCTACTAGTTACCTATCTGAAAAATATTTATGTCAAAAGGAAAAATTAACCCATGATTTGAAACAGAAATGCCATCCCATTGTATCACTCCCCATTCATGATTCCCATCTCTCTGCGTTGTAGCCCTTCTTAACGTTACGCCACAATCCTCAATTCCCTAAGTGTTACAATAGCATAAAGAAAATGCAACCATATTCACACAGAAGGAGCTTTCCCATAATACAGAGATACATGGAGTTTGTGGTCACTGTCCTTTCCATCACCTCTATGGGAAATATTGGTCTCATATAGCAGGACTGTTCATATTTTACAATACAATTGGTTTTGGACATGCTTTTGATCACAGATCACAGCTCTGCTAACACCTGCACTAAATACTAACTAAGCCTCATAGAATGGAAAATTGCAATGCTAAAGTTAAGAATTAAAATAAAAGTTCAAAAGTTACAGTCAGCTTCCCAGGCAATTGGCTCCATCACTGGCACCTATCAAAACATACAAACGTGACTGTCACATTACAAAAAAAACCAGTTATTTGCAGTGATTCTTCATACTAATAATTCAAGTGGTTCCTTGCATGTAAGTGTCATATAGTCTTTAATAATTTCATGCGTCATTTATTGCAAAAAAGTTTTATAAAATATTTCCTAACATCTTTTTAAATTTTAAAGAAAATGTACATTAGGTACAGATGCCCTAACAGGGTGCGAGGGGGAGCTTTAACATATTTACCCCCTTTCCCCTTCAAAAAATGTTTACTACTTGGTGAAGATATCAGAGGAAAAATAGGACAATTCAGTCTCAGATTTCTTTCAGTCCTGATGAGCTGGTGCTCTTCGTGGCAGTGTAGTGAGGTTCCATAAAAACAGCAGTTGACTAGTGTCTCTGAGCTGAAAAGGGGAGAGAAAGGGAAAATGGTTACATGTCTTCCAGCATATGTTGCAAAAGTAGGTAAGCAAAATCTGAGGTGGCCAGAAGTTACCAGTTCACCTGCATTGTGTGCAGAAGACAAAAGAAATATTTATATTATCACAAGACATACACAAGTAAACAAACTCCTCAGTTGACTGGAGCTTTAAGAGAAGCTACCGTACCAATCTATGTTATATCTCACCCCATTTCAGCATCCAGAGACAATTTCAGTTTTTAAAGACGTTTAAAGGTAGATAATGAAGGAGGGAGATTAATATACAAAGTCTATATGATGACGTGTAGTTCACAATACAAAGCTAAATCTGACGCTGTAAGGCCACTCCAAATGCAAGACCTAAGCGCGCATGGGAGCACGGAAGCATAAAGCTGCTAATCGTGTTTCTTTCCCATTGTTGCTTATGTTTTCCCATTTGCTCCTCAGAACTGGAATAAAATGATGATAAAGCAGACAGAAGCAGTCCAGGTAATAACTACTGCACGAGACCACCCCCAGTCAGTAACCACTTAGGGCCGTGCAGCCTGCGCTGACCTGCCTCTTGCGTAGGGCGGAGAAAACATTGTTCTAGAATAACCTAAGTTGGAGGAGACCTCTGGAGATCATCTGCTCCAGCTCCTTTGCTCAAAAAACACACAGGAGAACAAAAAAAGGTTCCAACACGACCAGGCCGGTCTTGTTGATTCCTTTTACCATTCTGTTGAGCTTTTGACTGCTAGGATCATTTGAGAGGTACATATACATTTTCCAGTACTGACAAAAGCATTGGGAACAACACAACCGAATTTAAGAGAAATTCATAGCACAGGCAGGAAAATCCTATAGTTCTTTCCAAACAGACAACTCTTCTGAATAATATCCAAAAGAAATACAAAAAAAAAGAGAAGTAGGAGAGAGGGATTTGTGAAAATGGTCCTACCACAAGAGGAGGCAGGGAAGAGAAAGGGGATAATCACTATGGCGTTGCTCAGTTGCTCAGTTGCTCGCTGTGCCACAAAAGGACAACATAAACCACAGAAAAATAATTCATTTTATATCTTATACAACGAAATAGAATTAAAATAGGAATGAAATTTTGGGAAAGTTGAAACAGAAGCAATGAGGACTAATTATGAAATTGAACAGATCCAGGCAAAGATGCACTAAGCTGCTATATGCTGACAGCAGACTAGCAGCCATCCATTCCAATACCCAATAGGTCCTCATTTGGGTATGATACTCAGAATTGACATACAATTAAACCTGTTTTAGCACTCCAAGATGCATGAGATAAACCGGCAGAGCCTCTACAAAGAGAAGGATGCTAGACAAAGTTCCACTGTATTCAATAGTACTTACTGTTGGTGCAGGTAACTAAACACCACAGTATTCCAGGCTGCAAAACAACCAATATTGGGTATTAAAGCATACGACCAATAAGAAATTCTCCAAAATAAGATCAATATTAAATTAACATCATGTATCCATAAAGTCTTGCAAAAAGAAGCTTTTATAGTATGTCAGAGACCCAAACTCTACTCAGAAATATCAAAAATCCCATAAAAGGTTGGATGACAGTTCAGCCAGTATGTCCAAACACCCGCACTTCCAAATTCAAGCCTCAGTGACATTATTACTAGCCAGCAAACTTCTGGGATCTACAAAGGAATAAACAAGACAAGAATTTGGTTCAGTTATCTGAGCATGCATACAACAACTACTACTAGGGCTAAGGAAATGACCAGTTCACTTCAACACGGGTGTTTCCTCATTCTGACGGCAGGCAGTTTTATTTTTCACACCCCATCTACCAACTTAGCAATCCATGCAGTTGCAGTGATTTTCAGAATCAATACTTGGCAAAGTCTGATCGTTACAAACCTGGCACTCATGTTCCTACAGTGCCCAAGTCAGCTCCTACAGCTCTCTTTTACTCTTTGATTCTTACCATTGAGAGATTCCAGAACGCCCTTAGTGAGAACAAGGAGCTTCGCTTCTCCCACTGACCTTTACACGCCATCCCTAGTGACTCCAGAAACGTTACTAGTCTTATCCTCTATTATAGTCCAGTCTTCTGCTTTACCAGCAGCAAATTTCAGTTTATAAAAACTGAAACCAATGCATATTGAATATGTAATCCCAGACCTAATGCAACAATATAGTACTGGATCAAACTTTTTAATGTTAATGAAGTAAGAATCATGACTTCTTCATGTAAATCAAGCTCCCTTTACAGCAGCTGTATGTTGTCCTCACTGCCCTATTTCCTCTCCAAGTCAAAAAAAGATACAAGAGACATGCATATATCCATGACAGACCTAAGTAGTAAATACACATTTGGGCTAGAATTCCCAATAATGTTCAGTATCTGCTTGGCTTTAAACATGTGCTTTGAATTTCCTTATGGACTTCGGCACGCATTGAAAGTTAAGCATGCTTGTTAAGTGTTACTCCCTCAGATCAGGGCTTTGGAAGGGAGAGAAGAAAAAAAAAGAACAAAGAAAATAAAACTTCATTTTCCTAGAAGAGTGGCTCCCTAACTCTGGTCCATATGTCATCTGCAGGTTTCTCACTGAGATCTTCCTGCTCATGTTTTCAATTCTTTTCCTTGTTTTAGGTACTGAACTTCTTTAAAAAGACTAAAATGTTATGAAATTCTTTCCTGATTTTACTTTTACATATCAGTGAAGGCAGGAAGCTCTGCCTACAATCTCAAGCAGCAGATGAACTGCCCACAGGGTAGATCCTACTAAGATGTGATCCACATAGCAAAAATGTTTGAGGATTGCTGGTTTAGGAGACAAAAATCTTTTTTTTTTTTTTTTACCTTTACATTATACCTGTCAAGTTATTTAACCTAATCATGTACCTCAAACTTCAAGAAGCAAGCCTAAAGAGAAACTTAGTGTGGCTCTTTTCAATAAAATGCGTATCAATCCTGACACAGGTTAGTTCAGGGAAAACAGCTGTATCTGAAGGTTCGAATAGAAGAGGGAAATAAAATAACAGGTAGCTCATTACCTCTGTCCTAACCTGCTTTGCATATGATTAGTTGATAGCATACTGCGCCCTTCACTTAAGGCAGGGCTTAAACCAGACAGACCTGCCAATTTCACTGATAACTTCAGTGCCCCCAATCTGAATCCACAGTGGTCTGTCAGACACTGTAAGGGAGCAGCAGGACTCGTCAGTCTGATGTAAAATGCTGCCATTTGTTGAGACCTATGGTAGAAAAAATCCAGTTAACAGGAGTAAGGAATTCACGATGGTTTTAAAAAGAAAACAATTAACCTCCTCGCCTGCCTGAATTCTTACCAGGTGTACTACTTTTGCTTTCCAGACAAGAGCATACCATGAAAAGATGCTAAAAACTCACAGAAAAATCAGATACCAACTTTTTTGAGCTTACACTGGACTTCAGCAGCAGAGTTAAAGGGAAATTACACATCACTTAGCAAACAAACTAGCAGACAGCAAAACAAAGTATCTACCTATACAAACGCCTATGCAAACACTGGTACTGCCCACTGAACAACTTGGTGCTCAAAGCCGGAGTGATACTGTGAAATTCTGCTGGACAAAGTAACTACCTAGAATAAGTGGAACCTGAAGCAATGGATTATAATTCATGGTGACCATGACCTTTCTCTATTTTAGAGTAAAAAAAGCAAACTTAGGGCACTATCTATTCAATATTGATAATTTTACAGCCACTGGGCAATGCAGCCTGTGATAAACCAGATTTTTTCATACACTGAAAAATGCAAACAAGTGTGACAGCGAGGCAGACGACTTGCCATTGCAGCAATACAACCAGTAGCCAAATCCAGTTAATCATTACTTTCTTCCACATCTTACCTTTGTCTTGCATTCTAAAATGTGAAAACCACCAGCTATTCCTCCCCTTTTTAGAGCATGACTCAGATGAGACACTAGTTTTCCCCTTCAGGTAAAAACCATAAAAATAAGATTGTGCCTTCTTTTGGCTTTGTATCTTCGCACAAAACTGTGCGTGTACACTACATTCGTTATGGTCAAACTACCAAGAATTTCTTTATTATAGTAATTAAATTTGCTTGAGAGAGAAGCAGATGACTCACTCACAGTTGCGGAGTATATTGGAGTTTCTTTGTATTTGGCTTCTCATTCTTTATTACAAGTATTATAAAAACTGTTCCCGCTCGGTCATTCACACAGTCTTTAAAGAGAAATTCAAAGCCTTCTTGCTAGTGGCATTGTAATCTTTGTTAAAGTGATTATAGGACGGAAGAAAACTGAGACAAGAAGGTGAAAGAGCAAACAGACCAGTTGCTCTCATGGATGTTATGATTTGGAGTCAAAAATCCAGGGTAAGAAGTAGATTAAAAAATAGGGGTTTATTAATTTCAAGAGTGTTTCTAACTATCGCAGAGTCTCACTATTCCAGTACATACTAATCATGCACTCGTCACCTGCGTGTTTGGCAAAATTAATGAATATGAAGTATTTTCTGTGGGAACCTTTGTACTGTCACAGTGAAGCTGACTTCAGAGTGCTGCATGTGAATTCAGCCCAGACCAGTGAGGAATAACCTTGGGCTGGATTGCTATAAGGTATGAAAACTGATTAGGGGATGTCTGATCTGCCCCGTTAAAATACAGTTGGTTTTACATTGTTTTATTTAGATCAATAGCAGTGTTTTGTATAGAAAAGGTTCAAGGCAGGAGTATTCAAGATTAGACTCCTCGGATAGAGTGACTGAAAAATAAAGCCACACGCGTGCAGTCACATATCTCATTCTCCTTGTATTGTGGAGGAATGTTTCTTACCCTGCGGAGTTCCCTGGAGTGAACCATGCCGGGCAAGGACTGGCGACCCAGAGAACAAAAGGTACAAAGAGCGGAGTTGCCACAAAGGATGAAGGGTCCCTGGGTCCTCACAGACAGCGCTTCTACACTTGCAAGCTGCCTGCGTCAGCTCAATATCTGCATCATTCAATTCCCCGACCCTCGTGAGCGCAGCAAGTTGTCCGTTCTATCAGTCATTCAGAGAGTTCATTCACTCCATTGTGTCATCCGCAGTTTGTAAGCTCAGTGATAGCAAGGCCTAATTCTGAGAGTACAGCTCTCCAGTGATGTACTGTATACTTACAGCAGCTTGGACTCTGTTTTGAAGCAGTTTCATTCAACTGCTGGAGACTATGGAGCCATCATAAAAATTACCACCAGTAACAAATATCAGCATGTGTGTTAGGACAAGCACTGACGGCGCTTATGGCCTTTCAACACTGATGTCATGAACGTCTGCCCCACTCAACTGCATTTTACACAGCCACTTTCCTGGGAGTCATCACTGTAATGTGGATTCTGATTTTTTTAATGGGAAAATGTTCACGATCCTGTGTATTGACTAATGTCCAAAGAGAAGCACTGCCTTTGAAAGTATTTGTTTTTCTCTTCAAAGGAAAAGCAGAAAGATGACAGGCAGCCATCAAGAGGAAGAAAGGGCAGCCCAGAAGGACAAGGAAAGTAAAAATAGCAGTATCTCCCATCACATACTGTGAAGAAGATACATAGCTCTTACAGCAGAGCACCCAAATTTAAAAATAGTTAAAGTAACATATATGCAACTTCTTTAGGGCACTAATATTTTGTCTATATGCAAAACTATGTAACAGAAGAAACAGCACGTGTTATTTTACTGTGACATATTTGGATTTTAACTAGTTAGGAAGAGTTAAAATAGGCTTCTCTTCCACATAATGAATGACTAAAAAGCAAGCAGAACTGTTGCATTCCTCTACAGCCCACGACCATCTTCAACAACAGGGCCTCAACTACAAGGCAAACCAAGAGCAGTAACACATTCTTCAGTTTACATGCCTAATGCCCTGAAATATATAACACAGTATCAAGAATTTCTAAAACCTGGCCAAAACCAGCTTTTTCATATAAATGTATCAGAAGAGATTAGGTCCCTAAAACCCTCAACACTTGAAAAATCTCAAGGAAAGTTTTCCCCCCCTGAAAATAATCAAATATTGCTAATGTGATATTCCAACCAAAAAATAGCCAATGCTTAAAACCTCAGCTATGATTTTTAACAGCAACTTGTAGAGAGAAAAAAAAATCTGGTTTGAGGGTTTTGTTTGTTTGTTTGTTTTGTTATTTTTTCTAGCAAAAATAAAGGAAAACAGGTTTGCTTTTTTCCTTTTTTTTTTGGGAGCAGAGGTAGAGGGGGGAGCTGTTTTTAATCAGGTCATACAGAGCAGCTTGAGGTTCTAAACCTAACCTTTGAAAAATCCGGTTTTTATGGATTTAGTTCCTCTTCACCAGAGCTACTAATTACGAAAACTGGCACCACATGCTTTAAAATTCTGAACCATTGCAGAAGTACAATTAAACACTAGTGTTTCCTAAAGCCAAACAAAAATCCTAAATGTTACTAAATAAAAAATTATGCAAGATTAGCATTTAAGTAAATATTTGCTTGGAATTGTATCTGCTTACTTTACTGACAAAGCAAGTACCCTCTTCCCCTTTATGCACCTGTTAAAAACAGGCAAGGACAATTCTGTCACCACAATTATGCTGCATTTCTGTTACAGAATCTTTTAGTGATGGTAACAAGCTAGTGAGAACACAGCTTGCCTTCCAAATCACAGATTCATAGCACATGGCTGAATATCTTATTCATATTGCATATTTGACATCAAAACCATTAGTAAGCAAACATGAAAACCGACCTAGATCTTTTTTTTTTTTTTTTTTTAAAGACCCTAATTTGAAGTTGACATGTTATATAAATGAAGTCATCCAAACATGATTTTGCATAGAAGACGCCCCGGCAGGAGATGCAGTGCAGTTTTACTGCACGTGGAAGCTAAGACTCCACTGTTAGACGGCCATACTTCCATTACACCAAGCATGATTCCTGCATGACTATGAACAGGATGCATGAGGAAAAATCCTTCATTATATGCATATTTCTACAAAGACTCTGTTTTTCCAAAACCAGAATTGTTAATAACAAGATTACAGAAGACAGAGCCGTGACAGGGTCAGGATAGATCACCTATTCTATCCCATACCTAAACACAGGATGAATTTAACCCATTCCTGACAGAGGTTAGCCTAATCTCTTGGTTTTAAAAACCTGTACTTACGAAAACTATGCAACTCTCCAAACAACACCAAGGGTTTCACTATAACAACTGGAATAAATATTCTAGTGCCTAGTCTTAACTCCCTGTTTTATAATTTTAAGTATTATTTCTTGTCCTAGTTGCAACGAAACAGAAGCATGTTTCCCCTTTGCCTCTGCACCTATCCTGCACAGGTATTTGCAGACCTCAAATATCCTCCGTTCCAATAGTCCTTTCTTCCTTCTCTGGACTGAGGAATAAAATCATTAGCATAGAAACTGCATTGCAGTTGTTCAAAACATGCATGCCCTGACTTTGAAAATAACTTCTCAAACATGTAGCCCAAATAAATCCCACAGATCCATTTGTCTTCACACACTGAATGAGCAAACCCGAATTTAAACTTGCAACAGGGGATCCTGATTTGTTCCTCACACCAGCTTATACCTGCAGCCTGTGTTGTTAACGTTATCCCCTCGGACCATGGCTATGTAGGTAGAGAAGATCAAAGACTATACATCTCCATCAGCACAAGCACAGGAAATCAGAGTTTTCAGCCCATGCACGCAGAAACTATCTGGGAGGGTTACGCAGGCACTCAAGACCATCTCTTACTCCCACTTCTCTCCCTATTGGATGTGCAAGGTGGCTCAGGTCTTCTTCTAAGGTACAAAAGCCCTGGTCTTATCAATGACATTAATTTTCCATGCCACTGCTTATCCTACTTCACGCCAAGAACATTGATTGCTTTTTCTTGGGGGAAAAACAATGGACCCATGGATCTGAGTTCCCTTCAACAGTCGGTACCTGGCACTAAGCTTGCCAGTGCCGCCCCAGGGACAGGTATCCCCAGCTGCCAAATCTGGTAGCAACAACGGAACTGTGCAGGGAAAAAGCATGCTAGCGAGCCAGTCACCAAATCGCTGTCTCCACAGCCATGCCTGGGAACTGCTCTTTTGCCTTGTGTTCACAGAAGGGCAGTTGTGCCACAGTTTAAGAAAAAAATTTGCAAATTAATCTAAATTACTGTCTGGATTGGTATACGCATCCCAGGTATTACAGCAGAAAGACTCAAATGTATGAGTAAATCATAGGAAACTATAAGCTGCTATTAGGATCTAACAATTAAAAACCAATAATCAGGTATTTCTGACTGAGGGAAGAATCACTGCCATTCGATAAGAGTTTTGTAAAACCCCATCTAAATTACCGTAAACAGTTCTTGCCGCTGATGTCACAGAAAGATGGGTTCAAACTAGAAAAGGCGCATAGAAATGCCAGTAAGATGAGCAGGGAATAGAAAAGCCATCTTACAAAGGGATCTTATTTTATCTAGTTAAATGGCCACACTAACAGGATGACACCATAGGAGGGAACTATTTAAACTGAAATACAAAGTTGTTGCAAAGAACAGTAGTTGAGGTATTTTAAATGTTGAATAGGAACTTGCCATCATAACTGTTAAGGACATGTATCAAAACAGAGGTTCTTCCCATTACAGATTAAGAATAATTTGAAGTTGAATACTACATCCACATCTCACAAGCTTGGATCTAATGGATCTTTAGATAGTGTGACAGCTACTACGGAAGTTTTCAATGCTACAGGCCTCTACCTGTCCTGATGTTAAACGTGGATCATCTCTGATCACTACAGTCATGTCAGAAGAATCTTTAAGGAAGTTAGTTATGCAAAACCTCCGTTGTTACTGATACTTTATGTATAGGGATAATTTCACTACATTATTGCAAGTATAGCCTGTCTATATCCCCAAAAAGTATGCTACTATACCCTATCCTAAAAATACAAAAAGACACACGCACTTAATGTAAGCAGAGCTTAAACTGACAAAATCTTGTAGGAAGTCACTCCATTTCCACAAGCATGAAGTAGATTCTAGATGAAGCTCAAAGAGTTGACTGTGGGATAATGACATACATTTAACCAAAGTTCTCCTAAGCTCTCTAAAACAGGAGACCACTACTCCCTTCTACTGAACCTGTAGAGTAACATCGTATTCTCCAAGAGCCAACTCATAGTTCTCCTTCCAGTATCACATCTAGCTCAATACACCAAGTTCTTCTCTTTTCCTTCAGGTTCCCTATGACCTTTCTATTTATATCCTTAAAAAGTAAACTGAAAATAAGAATGGAAAGCACCTCAGCCTTTAACCACTATAAACTCCGTACTGTAAGATCACTTTCAAGTTTGTTTTTAAATCGTATACTTATACTTTTACCAAGCTTATGATACAAAATACTGCCATCTTACTGCCCTTTTAACCATAAGCTCACTCTACTTCCAGTTCACAGTCTTTATCTCCAAGTTAGTGTAGTGATCCCACTGCATTGACTGAATTTGCTTATTCCTGTAGGCATTTATTAGAATATAATTATAAAGAAAGAGATGAACCAAAATAGCCTTTCACTGATTGTCAGTATCCTCCTTTCCAGAGTTCTTCAGCCAAGAAGACAGCTCTATTTTTTTTCACTGTACTTCGCAGAACATGCATGAGGACAGATGATAGTGCTACAGAGGACTAGCTACTAAGATTTGTTTTCCAAAATTCATGTTCCTACTTTACTCTGACAACTTTAGCTTATAGAAGACATGAATGGAAATCAGTTTCAGGACCTAAGACTAGAAACAAACCTAAGGCTAGCAATGCAAAAAGCAACTCTTACCCCTTCCTCACTTCCACTGATGTGCTATTTCTTAAACCTAACCACATTTAGAAACTACTTTAAAAAAAAAGTATTTTACAACATACTGGAAAAAAAAAAAGTCTTCTCAGCTTTGCACAGTTGACCTAAATTACCCCAACTAAACACACCCCTCCTGGTGAGGCAGCTGTTAGTTATGTAGGTTTCAAACTAAAGACAGCACTGTCTAAAAGAAAATACCATATAACCGAGATGATTCTCTCATTTAAGTGTTGACATAAAATTACAACTCTGATTAGAAAAATAACAAGTATTTGTTCCATTTCCTGTAGAACTCCAGAGACATACAAGCATTTCACATTTGCTTCTAGCTTCACTCATGAAGAGATCATACCTTCAAACACTCCTGTTAAAGGAAATCTTTCTAAGTTTTGGAATAACTACTCTCTCTCAAAACATTTTAACCGAAGCTAAAGATCTTCAAAGGAAAAGTAGGCTTGTACTAGAAACTCATCACCACCTGTCACATTTTCCCCCCTAAACTGAAAGACCATACATATTCAACAACACACTGAGGAATTTCATTAACTCAAAAAGACATCATTTGCAATTTATTATATTAAGCTGATGACAGAAAACTATCAGTCACTCTTTCTACTGATGTTTGTTTTTTCAAGACACAGGCTGCTTCCAACAGTTGCACAGCTTAATTACACAGATGCACTACCCTGGCGCTGTACAGGCGTGCTCCCGTCATGAGTTATTTGAAAGTCATTTAAACTCTCAGGCTAACTCGGAGATGGACCCAACTGCTAGAAGAGCAGTCCACACTCAAAGCGCAGCCACGGCTGGGAGCATACAGGCACACAGAAGCGTGGGGTTTTTTGCGGCTTATAGCTAAAACAGCACTAAGCTTTGTCTAAGTCTTCAAAGCATGCAGCATCCATACTGCCGTAACCAAGGTTACTTACTGTAACCAGACGTTATACCTCGAGCCCAACATTTTCTCCACTGTGAACTCTGTTATATCTAGAGTGTTAGCTACTTCAGAGTGAAAGGAAAATCATGGACAAGTATGAATAGGATATTTTCAACCTAATATAACATGGTGGTGTAAAAAAAAAAAAAAAGTCTGTTTTGAGACCTGATAAGTCTGACATAATAATGCACATTCACTATAAAACTTAGGAAAGACTTCTTAAAAGACTGATCAACTACAAATCAAAACTAAGACTCTTCAAATGCCTTTCATAAACAGTTCTTTTGAACATAAAACAATCTAAAGATACCCCTCTCATACTTGCTCTCTCATCTTACCAGCGAACACCTGAGCAAGCTTTGACTATGTATGCTTTAGTACTATTCTAACTTTATATAAATTAAGAGATGAGAGTACAAAGCTTCCATGTTCTTTAAAGAAAAATTAACAATGTAAATATTGATTTCACCACTACTTGGCTCAGAACAACTAACTTATCACCAGTGCACTTGAGCTTCTAAACCTCAAGGAACTAGTGTAGACATCTAAACCACGTTGTATGGGTTCTTGACTTCAAAAAGCAGCTGCTTTAATAACAAAGTATGGCTTATTTACTTAAATAGAGTAACTGTTTCTGTTTGCAGGAAAGAATACATAGAAGTGAAACAGGATCTTTTTTCCTTCTTTTTTTTTTTTTTCCTCCACATTATGAAATTTATTGTGTGTTTATCACATTCAAAAAGCATTGACCAGTGGGGATTTTTTGGTAACTGTTAGAATGCCAAGGTAAAGCTGGTATATTTAGAAGCTTAATTAGCACCTAACAGAGAT
Organism: Platalea leucorodia; assembly: GCF_965183815.1. NCBI lineage: Eukaryota > Metazoa > Chordata > Aves > Pelecaniformes > Threskiornithidae > Platalea > Platalea leucorodia. The sequence goes on from NC_138833.1 coordinate 771,109, forward strand.
GACTGTAAACTTGAGGAAAATTTGAACGACCATGTATTTGACACTTTAGACTTCCAATAGTTCCGTGGGCACAACAGAATAATTTAAAAAGGTAAAAAGAAACTGAATGCTTTGGAAAGACCAGACAGTATCATGAACATATGAAATTTAATCTTAAGTTAAAAAGATTTTTTTAAGGGTTTGAAGATTAAATCCTTTCCCTCATTTTTATGTCTGTTTAAAATCTAATTACAGTCTAAACTTAAAATCTGTCATGATTGCCTACATAGGCAATTATGGAAAAAACAGGTTGAAAACTGCTTTGGGATGAACGCTGAGAGATTCTTCACAAGGCATTGCAAGGCTGAAACTGCAGTGGGTTGGAGAAGAGACAGTAATTCACATGGTCAGGTAAGGACCAAAACTAGAAGGGGGGGGGAAGTAAAGTCAGTTGCATGAAAATGCCCCAACACTGAGCAAAAGACATGCAAGAAAACTGAAGTAGCAGTGGAGAGCGGGTCTGATCAGGTTTCGATAGATGGAGAAAACTGAAAACATTTCCCCACTGTATAAGTGACATTATCCACAGTCTTTATTCAAATATATGGAACAAAATCTAATTAAGGGAGAAATTTGATAAACTTTACAGGAAGCCCTCTACAGAGCTAGTTTTGAAACAAAAGGGACAGATAATTGCTTTATCTCAAAATTAAGACTGAAGTATACCAATAGTACTTTACATCAAGCAGTTATCTTTAGGAATGTGTGAAAAAGGACAATTTACTTTTTAAAAGGGTGTCCTCTAAATATGGCATACATATAAAGTACTCTAACATCCTGGATTTTTTTTCAAAGCTTTTTGAGAAACACACACAAATAATTCAGATTTAGTCAATTTTATTTACAGTTTGTTTTTTTTACATTTCAGAGCATTACACAATTACATATTCTCATTTTCTGACCTGCAAACAGATACCTTAAACGGAAATATTAAAAAAATGAAGTTAGATACATCCAAAATGCAACAATTACACATCTGACAATTCACAAAGTGTAATGTACTAGGACGTATCCTAAGAATTTAGGAGCAACCAGTCAGGAGAAAATCTGACCAATTTCAGCAATCAATTATTTACACATTCAAAACAAAGCCTCTCTTAATCTAAACCTCCAGGCAAATGGCCTGAAAGATTTCTTCAGGAAGAAAGACCAGAAGTTATGATTCACACCTATGCAGCATTAACAGCCCTTGATCCCAAATACTGAGCAACTTCTCAGCTTTGTCTTAGAGCTACAGGCATCCCTCTCAGCTTCTCAGACCCTGAAGTGTTATATTTGTGCCCCCATGTGCATAGAAAGGCTGAGTGTTTAAGTGGTCACTATGATAAAACCCCATTTAATCTGGTCTTTAAGTTACACGAATTCTTCCTTAAAAATTTCAGCAAGTCTTCTAATGTCATTTAAACTGGCCTACGTGGACTGCGATATGCCTCCTTAAGATGTTTAAGCATGCTTTGAACCAATTTGCACTGGCCAGACTAAATACATTAGAGACTATTTAAAATAATCTTTAAAGACCATTTAGACAAGGCTTACATTTCTACACTTCCCTGATGGGCCACCTAAAAAAAAAAAAAAAAGTCACAGCTACTACTTTCATCCCTTGTGTTAACCCTTTGCCACACAGCAACTAGTTATATACTGGGTAGAAACTACTAAAAAATTCCCTGCAAATAAGCTGCCTTTCAGCTGAGGCTATGGCTCCTATGCATTGGGTGTTTGAGGAGTTTTTTTTCTTTAAAAAAAATTCTCACTTGAAAAATACTGAAGTTCTCACTTTAGGCTAATTTTGATTGCATCTTCAATTTGTTTAACTGTCAAGAAACTGCTACAAATGGAACAACTTTAGTATAAAAAGAGCAGTCAACCGAGTGCAACTTCTGACTTGGCAAGTCCTTCATGGTAGTTCTCTAACTAGGCTATGAATTTTGTGGAGCCTCCAGATTTCTTGCCTACCTTACTTTCCACGTTCACGTTTCAAACTGTGTCAGCAGGGCCCGAACTTCGGGAGTCAGCTGCTTAGCAGCCTTAGCTGCCTCTGTGACGGCTTTGCGGTAAAGACCCTTTCTCTTCTTATTAAAGCGCAACTGGAAGCTTTCTAAAAAGGGGGATAGTTGTGCAAGAGCAAGAAAAGATGTTGTTGTGGAGCCAAACCACGAGATACGAGCCTCCTGTCGAACTAAAAGGCCATTATCTTTCCGGCTCACAGTTATGGTAAGAATACGGGCTGGCCACCAAGGGAAGCCATAAATCTTGGCCCAAACAATGTCCCCTACACATACGGTCCTGCCATCTGGTGTGACACATTTAGAGACGTTTTTGGAAAAGACTTCCGTTTTCAAGGAATTACTGAGCTTTTTCTCTTCCTTTGAAGAGGAGGAGGAGGAGGAGGAAGGTGCATGCATGCTGCCTGGAGGAAAATCAAAGCTTTCAGTAGAGCTACACTCAGAGTTGGTAGATTTCAAATCATCTGTGCTATCACTACTACAAACTGATGCACTGGAAGAGTCAGATTTCTTTTGATTAAGGGTCATGTAAACCGTTATATTGCTTTTGCTGCCTCTCTTGCCCAATGTCTGGTGTTCATCCTGATCAACAGTTACATGCACTTCACTTGTGTCCTGAACCTCACTGCTGGCCTCTTCAGGGCCTTCTGAGGGGCTCTGATTTTCTGAAGGGGCCTCACCTGCTGAGCGGGTGGAGGAGCAGCGAGACTGGGGCTTAGTTGCCATCTTGCCACTCCGTATTTTCTCAAGTCCTGTCTTGAGAGAAGAGTCATTTTCTTCATTCCGATACCTTTGTGGCTTTAAACGCAATCGGGGTGGGAGGGAACCTGAGCTGGTGTTCTGAAGACGCCGTGTGAAGTGGACCTTTGAATGTGCATTTTTAGAAGAGGAGGTTGCACTCTGCTTCTTTTGTGCCTTTTCTTTGGCCATTTTCAAGACTTCCCGAGCTTTTGCATGATCCATGTTTTTGCTCTGAAGAACTTTTTTTGTATTTAACTGCGCTTTTGAAGTATTTGCTTGTGCAGAAACTTTAACTACTCTGCTTCTGCTGTGGGCAATATTTGAAACCTTGACCACAGCATTCCTTTTCTGGCTTTCATTTTGGCTTTTTCCATCCACTTTATGGTCAGTTTTAAGTTTTTTATTCACAGTAGTCACGCTCTCATTTCTTCGTTTTTTATTATCCTCATATTTTGAAGAGTCACTTGCATTGCCACCTTTTTTTATTTCCTTTTTTTCTGCAACAACACTGTTTTTGCACTTGTCACATAAGACCTGCCGGGGTCGTAGTTTGATAGCATTCATGATAGAAGTGGGTTCCTCTCTGTACATTTTACGCTTGGGCCGCTTAATTTTCCGAGGTGGAGGCTGAGGTATTGACTGGTTATACGTGTCCCTGATAAACAAAGGAGGAGGATATGGCGCTCCCTCATGAAAGAGAGGAGGTGGTTTAGAAGTCCATAGGCTTTTAGCTATGCTAGGTTCTGATGGCTGCGTGAGAGAAGAGTCATCAGGGACTGCAGCATTAGATTCACACTTCACCTGTGCCTCATCTTGGAATGGTTTACTTTGGAGCTGCATGGCTTCAGGTTTGTCCTTGTATTCCCTTTTAGGAAATATAGTCACAGGGATTCCATGGGGTCCAAACCTTAAAGAGAAAAAAAAAAAAAAAGTAAAGGTTTTGAGGGACCTTTTACTGCATTTATAAAAAGCATTTGAAAACCTGTCCACATTATGTAGCCACCATTTGAAAGACATGAGTCCTGGGAAAATCAAAGTTTCATATCTAGCCTTACGGTATGCTTTGAAAAAGCAGGACACCAAAACCAAGTCAGTAGAGAACATGAAATTCGCTTATCAGTTTCTCTTGCATGAACAAGATGCCCTGAAATGTAACAAAAAAATATCACCTAGAGACAGCAGTAAAAGAATTAACTTAGTGCTTTTAGAAAATGCTTATAAACATACAAACTACACACTCATCCCATCAACTTCAAATCTACCCAAGATTAATTTCCATACTAAGTCAACTTATGTGAAGAAGGCATCTTCAGTAACTTTTACAAAATTCTGCCATTTTTAGCATAGCACAAAAGGCTGAATATGTTTCAGATTTAATTGAGGCAAATACAGACTGCATAAATACTTGCATTGAACAGTGAGTGCCATCATTCTTCATCCACAAAAGATTAGCACTTGATCACCAAGCACAAATACAGGCTGGGCGGAGAACGGATTGAGAGCAGTCCTGAGGAGAAGGACCTGGGGGCGTTGGTTGATGAGAAGCTCAACATGACCCAGCAATGTGTGCTTGCAGGCCCGAAAGCCAACCGTACCCTGGGCCGCATCAAAAGAAGCGTGGCCAGCAGGGCGAGGGAGGGGATTCTCCCCCTCTACTCCGCTCTCATGAGACCCCACCTGGGGCGCTGCGTTCAGCTCTGGGGCCCCCAACGTGAGAAGGACACGGACCTGTTGGAGCGAGTCCAGAGGAGGGCCACGAAGGTGATCAGAGGGCTGGAGCACCCCTCCTATGAGGACAGGCTGAGAGAGCTGGGGTTCTTCAGCCTGGAGAAGAGACGGCTCTGGGGAGACCTTATAGCAGCCTTCCAGTACCTGAAGGGGGCCCACAGGAAAGCTGGAGAGGGACTTTTTACAAGGGAGCATAGTGATAGGACAAGGGGTGATGGCTACAAACTGAAAGAGGGTAGATTTAGATTAAATATAAGGAAGAAATTCTTCACCATGAGGGTGGTGAGGCACTGGCACAGGTTGCCCAGAGGAGCTGTGGATGCCCCTCCCTGGAAGTGCTCAGGCCCAGGCTGGATGGGGCTCTGAGCAACCCGGTCTGGTGGAAGGTGTCCCTGCCCATGACGGGGGGGTTGGAACCAGATGATCTTCAAGGTCCCTTCCAACCCAAACCATTCTATGATTCTATGATCTGATGCATTACAGCCCAAAACTTGCTAGCCTATTAGTTTGAGTTTCTTCCAGCAAAACTACCCTTATTTCAACACAGTACAAACCACTCCTCCCTGTTCTGCGAGCAAACAACATTTTAAACCTTTTCCTACTTTTCTCCAGACAGCTCTAGATCTCTGCTGCCCCACTGAACACACGCAGGACTTCTCACCACCCTGATCAGCTCCGACAGAGGAGAATGAAAAACCCCAGTATGACCCGGGCACTAGCTCAACTTTCCTGCAGTAACAGAAGTAACATGTTGCCTAACAGCTAACCAATACTTTCTGCAAAGGGTTGCGCTAAGGGAAACATTTTATCAGTCTGCAAGGCATTATGCTTGCCTTCTCCTGAGAGGAAAGCAAATGATAAACACAGGCATTTTACAACAATGTACCTTTCAATCCCCAGAACAGGGCAGGAGGGATTATAAGAGCTTGTTTAACTTTCCTTCTGTTCCACTCCACAACCTACCAGCCGAGGTACCAGCCTTGCACAGAGCTGTCACTAGGCCGTTCACCGCTCTTCAGCTCTGCCTGCCTCCAGCTCCCATACACACACTAGTGTTTGGCTTACATTATTCGGTATTTTCATAGTTTGACCTTCATGCAGTAACACCACGATAGACAAGGTTGCAATTCAAATGCCAAATCATCCATTTTGATTCACTGAACAAACACCATTCTGTTCATCCCACCCCACCTGGCAGGAGGAGGAAGCACCCCAGATACGTCCTCAGGTTGACACTGGCTCATGCTGCACTGCAGCTACTCAACTGCTACACCCTCTTAACTGATTGAGCTGAAGTTTATTGACAATCTATGGTTGCCTCTCAACTGAAGATAAATGCTGAATACCGGTCTATTTTCCATTCACACTCCTGCAAGAAACACGCAGTTTATATACGTTGGCTTTCCGTCTTCAAAACTGGTTTTGAAAAAACATCACCACATGTGTTAGAAGTTTCTTTACACTGTCACCAACAAAAGCCGTCACTTGTTTGTCCTTCTGCTTATCTGTTAAGCCTCTTTTTACACTTAGAAGTTGCAATTGAAGCAAACAACCCATCCCAGATTAAATTATCCATCCAGTTTGCACCTCATTACAGAAGAACAGAAACAGCAGACAACCTAAGCAAGGGGCAAACGAACAATTTTGTCGTCATAAAAAAGAAGGGAAGTTGAATATGTGACAATTTACAGTTTAGTATCAACATGGGCACTGCTTTACCCTACATCTAGGTACTCTTATATTCATACCTTTGAACTCCGGAGACAGAGGCAGGAGCCCAGGTGGGCAGCTAGAGCAGTTCTGTCCTTATCCATGGGCTGATGAGTGCTCTTTACCACAAAATATCTCACCACCCCACAAGTTCGTTTCTGAGGTTTGGACCCACTCCAGTCAAATTCCACGTCCCTCCAGAAATGAGCAGCATAACTAAATGCGGTCCACTGCACTAGTGAAGGCTACAGTGAATTACAAACATTTAGCAGCTGACACAGGCATTTCTCCAGCCTACAGTCTGGCATTAAACCACAAGGGATTCACTCATAACTAAAAGTTTTAAGGTTCCTAAAGTCCCAGAAGTCCATCAAGTGTAGAGACATTGCTTTTCCACAAACACCTTTCCTTCCACTAAGGATTATGAGTAAGTTAGTCAACTCCAAGTAGGTCTTTAAAAGAAACTATCAGCTGATAATAATTAAATTAGCCATATTTTCAGTTGCTTGCATCAAGAACTTCAGCTGCTTTAAGAGTAGTAAGATCCAGATCCTATCTTTCACCACCGGATAAAGATTACAGGACTTGGGAAAAAGTTAATTTACTGTAAGAGCTGAGAACAAGACAGGGCAAGATCTCTACTGTGCAAGTTTCAATCCCAGACAAACACCACAAAAGTAGAACCAGACAGGAGTGTGATATCAAATGGGCAAAACCCATGCAGAAGAACATCACTTGCAACTCTTCACTGTCTCAGGAACTGCATTTCCTAGCCCCTCACAAGACATTTCCATAGTCCAATGCACAAGCCTTTCTTCTAGAAGACATTTATGATGACTCCATGTTAGGAAATTAAGCATTATTAGCAGTGACCAGGGAAGAAGTAGATGAAGAGGACTTAACAGAGGTTCTCCAGAAGGATCCCATTTAAGTACTTAATCTCTATTTTCCTAGATTTTTGTTCTACTGCCTCACAAGCAAAGTCAGGGTGATTAGCACTCCAAATGCATAAAAAAGCCTAACAGAAAGCTCCGCATGTGACTGATACCATAAAGGCATCACAGATTAATACTGCACCTTAGACTACCCTTTCCTTCAAGCATCTGCATAATCCACAGGCCAAACAGCTGAAGAACAGGACAGCCAAAGTGGAATTTTTAATCTAAGATGCAAACCTGCTTTAGTAAGACACAAACCCAATGCAGACTGAATCTCTGAAGCCTGGGTCTGTCTCGCAGAAGGTACTGTTTTAACAAATGAACTAGAATCTCCTGCCCTGTCTACCTAAAAATTAATGAATTGTAGAATTAGAGAACAGTCACAGATATCATCTAGTGCCAGTTATGTAAGAGCAAACAAAGACACTGTTCCTGTAAACTATGTGCCAATACATAACGACATGACTAGTCAAGACATAGTCCACCTGAAGCACCAGATGAATTTGGTAAGCCCAGAGACTAAATATTACTTCCAACAGCTGAGTGTATGATGCCTCCTCTTTGGCCTCATCCAATAGCAGGTTGCATTCATAAACATTCAGTTTTTAGATGATCTTCGTTTGCTCCTTGGTGAGTGAAGTTCTCCAGCTATGCAACTTGGAAGAATGATATGAAAATTAAGAAGACAGAACAATGGCAGAAAAACTTAGGAATTTTAACAGTAAATGACACAGGAGACAATGAAGACAAAGAACAAGGTAAGAAGAGAGTGAAGGCAAAACAAAGAATGGCCTATTTTTCTTAAAAGAAGCAGCAGAATGAAGATGTGATCTTAAACCTATTCAAGACAAGGCATGACACAGCATCTAATGAGTTCAACAGTGAACACAAGTATTTATTGCATATACTAGAATTTCAAGCCCTATTTTAATACATCTATAGTTCGTGGACCTTGAAGACAAGCATTTCTCATACAATCACAATAATAATTTTTGTTACACCAACTATACATTTGAAATAGCTAGGAGTGCCACATGCATGTAGGTTAGACAAAAGAGCTGCGACAGCTAGCATTTGGTTCATCTACTACCGAGATGAAGATGGACTAAAAGGCTACCACATGAAAAAAAGATTTAAAAAAACCAAGCAACGTAATTCAGTTGTATCATGACATTTACTGATCCACACATCAGTCAATGACTGGGCAGTAGAAGATGGCCTCACAAAAGAAACCATTTCAGTTATGCTACATCAGTGAGACTACCTACATATTTTGTTGGTCACATGTTGCATGTTTAAGTACTATAAAGAATTGCCTTGTTTTTATTCTAACAACAAACTACATTTTTTTTAATATATCAACCCCAAGTATCACCTGTCCCTGATATAATATTACTTTCCTCCAGAAAAGGCTATTCTTGGAAAGACATACTCCAATTACTGTTTGCTTAAAAAAAAAAAAAAAAAAAAAAAATCTGTTTGTGCCTAAGTTCCAGCTGTTCATTGTACAGCCTACTCATGCATAACATAATATAGTTCTGCCGCAGACTATCACTTGAAGGAATAGAAGGATTCCTTAATGGGGGATCTAAAATTGAAGTGTTAGGAAAACTAAAGAAATAGGTATTTCAACCTAATTTAAGGCAGTTCTGGAAAGCAGTGCGCTGCTGCTTCATACCTATTCAAAATTAGAATCAGTTTTCCATGTTGCCAGCTTCCTCTCCTGTAAAGGTGTCCTGGCTCTTTTTTGCTTTGAAAAGGCACCTCTAAAAGAGAAGACAGTTGAGACCCACTGGAAGAAGCTTATCTCCAAGAAGTTTTACAAGTAACCAGAGCAACCAGCAGGATCTAATCATATTTCTGCTATACATATCACTTCAATATATGTATGCACTAGAGACAAATAGCAACACGAACATCAGGAACTATATTTAAATAGGAGATTAGTGGGGTAGACGAGATCAATTCTGGCAGTCCAGTGATCATTACACTGATAAGAGCTTTCAGGTCACTAGGGTATGCAGAGACAGAAATATGATAAAAACAGTCAGGTTTTATTTCCACAGTTTGTCACCTGCAAGTTAGTGAATAGGTAGCCATGGCATCTTTTGTAATTATGTAAGAGCTAGTTTGGGTATCCAATCTAGAAGTGTGTCACTTAAAGCCATACAGATTTGTATTACAGATATGTAAACTTAAGTACTTCAAGCAAAGTGAAAACACTTTTTTCAAATCTAAATTCTATAGCAGAATTACTACAATGAATACGTATTACTATTCAATTTGTATGCAAAACTGTTAGAGAGTATTTTTTAAAAAATAAACATGAGATAAGGAATAAATCCTTAATGAAATTAAGTTCATAACTCTATGTACATAAACATCTAAACAATACATCCTGGGGCAAAGTGTTCTTACGTTACTATGTAAAGTCTTAAGCTCTCATCTTTAGCTTCCAATGTCTAACTTTTACCTCTCTACTAAAAGAAACAAAAATGAAAAAGCACCTTGTTCTGCCAAGAAGAGCTGGAGGAGAGAACCCACTGAACCGGTTCAGAAGTATTTCACATTTGTCTGCGAACACACTGAATTAACATCAACAAAGCACAGTAGCTTCCAGTGTCATGATAAGTGTTAAATCAAGCCTGTTGTAAATGACCATGATCAAAACTCATCTTCACCCTTAAGTCAGACTACTGCAATCTCCGATTACCTTTTTATGCATTGCTCTTGTACTCAATAATCATCCTTAGTGTTTTGCAAAAGCCAAGACAAGCAACAACTGAAGCAATTTTTATTGCATGGATAAAAGTTCAAAGACTGAATGCTGAGAGTATAATAATATGCTGAAATAATGTACAGCTAAGTATATATTTTATGCATGTATCTAAACTGAGGGTTTAAAGTATAACATTCAATATAATATACAATTAGATCATAGCTATTTGAACACAAAGTATTTCAGAACTCCTCAAAATAACCTGTATTCAAAACACAGATTATGCAATAACCTATTTTTAATATACAATTTACTTGGTGTGATAAAGCATGATATGGAACACATTGCTTCAAGTGGCAGGCACCTTACTGAAAAAAGCATACACAGAAGCCAAACTATCAACTCAATGGTTTATCACCTCCCTGAGCAATGGAACACTAGGCTCAATAGACTAGAAAAACACACATTTCTCTTAGAGGTCTAAAAACATGGCAAAAGACTGCAGTGTAAGCGACTCTTTGGAAATAACACATCATCAAGAATAGATGTTGCCTCACCATCACAAATTCTCAGCACCAAGAAAAATTTCGTTAAAGATATGATAGTTCAAATTAAGTACCGTAACAATCCACTTCTAAGCAACCGAGTAGGAAGCTGACATACTCAAAGACTTTTACTAATCAATGCTAAGCTTAGTGTTTTTCCAGCAGGTACACTTGCCTGAAATCCAAGCTCTTGTTTCCAGCACACTTTCAAGGCACAGAAAGACAAGAGCAGGGTATGTGTAGAATGGAGTCTGAAAGAGTATCTCAAGAAAGCTGGTTAGAGGTATCCAAGGCAGCAGCTGATTTTAATCATTCCTAACCACTGTCACCTGGTACTCCTACTGCAATCACTACCCAAGTGGAAACCAACTCATGGATACCAAACAATATGCAAATATACCAGAGGTTGTATTAGCTTAGAGTACACCTCTCCGTGAAGTTAGAAGCCCTTTGAAAGACTTCAACTTCCAGGAAACTGAATCACAGAAGTCCATGTAGTCAGGATGCTGATGCAGACTTTGAAGAATTGTCCACCATAAAGACAGAAGAATCTCTAAATTGATAAGCCTGAAGAGTACGCAGGTGGTCCTCTAATCACTGCTTTCCCCCCACAGAAGTGGGAAGGTACCCCTCACCTTTTCATTGGAAAGGATTTACAAGTGAATTCGCAGAATTTCCTTCAGTTTTCTGTAACTTGCAGTTCTATCAGGGATACAAAAGTAAACTTTAAAAGGTAGAATGCTTTAAGTTTAGGCTTCCCACTAAGTCCCACAATTTTACTGGCATGCTTATAAAGCTGAAGGTCTGTTTAAACTGAAATTATCTTTTAAGTTTTACATCTGTTGGCAGTATTAGTTTCAAGTGTCAGTTGCATTTTAAAGTAGATGCTTTGCTGATATATTTGGAAGTGTTACACAATTTCAAAACTTTATGATTAAGATAAAATACCTTGAATATACACTTCAAAATCATCCACGTACCAGTCAGAGCCAAGACACATGGAAGAGAATGATACCGTTTATTAATGGATGAACTTTAAGCCGCTTCAGTGTCAAGATGGACAAGAGTCATTCAGTCTCGTAACAGTGTAAAGAAAAAAAAAATTATTTAACACATACTGAAAATTTCACCTCCACCCTGTCTCTCAACACTTCAAGCCAAGTCAAGTCAAGCTACTCTTAGAAAGCAAGGGCAACCCATGCTGTTGGAATACAGAAAAGCATACCATAAGAAGAAAGGACAGCTTAACCATCATCTGTTGCATCGCAGACCTACAAGGAACAGTAGTAGACTACAGCTACTTTAGGAAAGTTTGAGGCACAATGCACAGATGCCCTATTTACCAGCAAGATTAGGGCGTAGTGGTTTGAGAAAGGGAAAAGTCACACTCCTTGTACTGGCTCAAAATCAGAAGCAGATTGGCAAGCGTTTTCAGTATAAGCAGCAGCTTTAACGTGCTTTATTCCTATACGAGCAAAATCCTAAAAGCTAGTCCAGTTTTGTTAGCCATTTTCACTTTCTAAGTGGAAACTTGGAAATGAGTAAACCTTTCAAAAAGCATTTGATAAGTGACCACAAATAACACTCAAAGTTTTGGATGTAGATAGAGATACAAGAGAAACTATTTTCATATAGAAGCTGGAACATTACAAAATCATAGAAAAATTTATGTTGAAAGCAATATCACAAGGTCCTCTGATCCAACCCTGTCCTCTAAGCGAGGCTAAATCTGATGCTATACCATTCAATATAACCTCTGTCAGTCACAAGCAAAGTATATGTAATTTACTCTATTAACCACACATGCGCTCATATCACACCTATGCTTCCAGTGTTCTGGGGATAAAAGCAAGTATCAAAGAAGTGTTATGGCTGTTCCCTAAATGCTAGAATTTCACCAAGCTCCTTTTGCACATCTGAGAAACAACAAAAGAGAACAGGTGACAAATTGTAGGAACACCTTGCAAACTGAGTGTAAGTTTAAAAAAAAAACCAAACTCAGTCTGAAACACAGCCCACACACAACCCGGAGTAAGAGACATTTCTTTACTGTTGGAAAACATGTATCATAGAACATTGATACTTCTATAGAACTTAAACCTTCCCCAGACAACGATGACCAAATGCAGTCCCTATTTATTAAATGAAGTTATTAGTAAAAGAGAACTTAAGAGAAGGGAGAAACATGCTGCATTTTTTTCAAGTAAGATTTCTGCTGTTTCCTTCTTGCATCAGCAGATCTTGAATTTCTCAACTTGGGAGTACCTTTTTTTTCCCCTCCCACCTTTCTTGGCATATATGGTCACAACACACTAGATTCACCCTGCGGAGTTTATACCAACAAAATGCGAGCATACATAGACCGCAAGTTTCAAGAAGTGCTAAATGTAAATGATTTAAAAAAATCTAATAGATGTTCTGCAGATTAAGACAACACGAACTAGGGAACAGATACAATAGTTCATTATTTATCCTTATTCTTTTGCAGTAGAAAGTTCAATGAATAAATTGGGAAAAGCGTAGGATTCAAGAGTCGCCAAGAAAGAATGCTGTGACTGAAAACTGCTACTAGGATTATAAACTTTTATAGACAGCTTCTAATTCTTATTTTCATCATATAGTTCATGCATACCTTGCTGCAGGAAGTCTTTCCTTATCTTCCACAACCAAACCCCAATTAAGATAAAATTTCAAACACCTGTCTACTGGCAATACACTGGGCATCTTTTGGATATCTAAGGCTTTGAGGTCACAAAACAACTTTTTGCTCTCCCTTTCCCCCCCTCAAGAACTATTATGGTCACACACAAGTCAGAAGGGAAATAGCTTAGAGAAAAAGACAATAGGAAGACACGTGTCCATCACATCTGTAGGATTAGAAGGAAAATTTTAGTCAAATGATAAAGCAATAGAAAGTCCAAGTCCTGACTGTTGGCAAAACAACATAACATAAACTTAATCCCCCTCCTCCCCTTAATCTTTGGGAAAGGAAAGGAAAAAAATTTGCGGAAATAATTATCCTCTCTCCAGAACAGCAAACTAAAACCAGGACTTCTTAATCCTACATTTTAAGATTTACAAATGCTATGCTCATCAGGTATTTCCTTACTGTCTACTTCCTCCAGGTGCAGAGCAAGATTTCCACTAATTCTGAGCCAGCAGGTGGCATTAACATCTCATATACCCTAAGCAAACACAATGTTAGTCAAATGCTGGATACAGGCAAGCTTACGAGCCCTATTTAAGCCCCATACCTAACGAGGAGTTTTCAATGACATTTTGTACAATGGCCTGGAAAATTAACTACAGTTGTGCACAAAGCATTCCACTATCCGCTCTGACAAAATGAGACAGGGTTGCCTTCTCCTGCCTGGCTGCATTTCCTGTCTCCCCCATCAGCCCAGCTCCGGCAGGTATACGCTGAGGAACTCGCATCAGAACCTCATCCTAGCATGCAACATGGCACTTAGAAGGTGTCACAGTAGGATCAGATTTTTAATTTAAATAAGGCTTTCGAATAACAGAAGTGGGGATATGTCCCTCTTTAAATGATGATGTGCTGCATAAGAAACTGATTTGGGACTCAGTAGATATGGGTTCCTATTTTCTACTGATTTTCACAACTTCCTGTGTAGCAGCTGACAGGTACACAAGGCTGCCATTAGTACAGGCAGAGAAAATACTTCCTTACCTCAAATAAATGCAGGAATAAAGTCCACTGAACACTGAGGTGCTTGTGTTCTTGTGTTATAAACTCCTAAATGGACATCCTATTTACAGGGGGTAGGAGAGGAAGAGGAAATCAGACCTTTAATACAAACACCACTGACTTCATACCAAAGTCCAGAAGAACAAAATGCAAAGCCAGTGCATCACTTCAACAATGGAAACAGAATTAGGGGGGAAAAAAAAAAAAAAGGGAAAAAACAAAAAACCAACAACAACAAAAAAAAACAACTTTAAAACCAGAAATATACAGGGTCATTTTTGCTTTTCTTTCACCTTGAAGTTCAAGTAATTCAGAACATGACTTGAGAAGGCTAAAAAGAGTCCAGTGGACAGGTTTTTAAAACAGTCATTAAAACTTACTCTTCTTAGTACTGTACATAAGTAACACCTTCATTGCCCTGGAGGGGAAAGCAGAAATTAAGATCCAAAAAGGACTAGGAATTATTTGCTTCCCAGTATATGATGAAAATAGCATTAGCACATGCAGTGAACACATCAGCCACTTTTTGAAGCTATTGAATGAGTAAATTTAATACAAAATTTCACTTTTATTTAATAAGAACTGGCAGTCTTAAGATATTGATCCCCTTTGCATTAGGAAAGTTTATAAGATTATTCCCATGCACTTGAATCAGCTAGTGGAGACAGCTTTCAGTAACCACCCATCTTCCATCCTAGAAATCTCAGTGTTTTCATGTAAAATGCATGCTGGAATTTAGGTGGTTTTGATTTAACCCTATCTTTCCTTTTTATTTTTTTTTTTTTTTTTTCAGTCCAGTGGAAAAACTTATAAGAATTCCGGGTCCTGCCACAGATAGAGAAGGAAGTTCACGAAAAATGTTAATGTTCTACAAGTCCAGGTGCTGCTACACAAAACAAAAATAAACAGATATAAAGAAAAGCTGATACCTAAACAGTACTATCATTCAGTCACTCACCACCGAAGTCAAAGTCTAGAATAAAATTTAAATCTTGGGCATCCATGTAACACCTGTTTTCTGATAATGCTTCAATTTCTTACAGGTAGCAAGTTCTTGGACTATTACTAGAGTTCACTTACCACTGCATTTCCTGCTCTGAGACATTTGAACAGAGACTGGTATTCACCTACAAATATTTACTTGTCACCAGCCAAATATTATAGACCTTATGTCTAGAAACTCAGTTCTTCTTGTCCAGGCACTCCAAAGAGCTTGGCTTTTAGAATTTAAATTTCACCTTCTGGATTCCCATGTAACAAGCACCTCTGAAGAAGTCCAAGATCATATGAATGGAGATAAAGGAATAAGTGGTTCCACTGCATAAGAGAATCTGGGAGTAATTGCACAAGCCTTCACGTATCACTTTTCCACAGTTCTTAGTGTGAAGACTTGCCCCAGGGCCTGTGCTTAAAAACAGAGGAAATTACGATGCATGCTTCTGCTGAAGCCGCAATGCAAAAGCAGCAGACAGCTTGCCTGCTACAGATGACCTTTATTGCAAAGGGCTGCAGTAGATCTGCTGCATAAGAGAAGGATCTTCACTGCACAAGAAAACCTCAGGCAAATGAGGGGATGTTTGTGGTCAATGTGTGTTTTAGTAAGATATGATCTTTCAGGAGCAAGGGAGAAGCTGAATTTCCTTCTTCACACACACAGACCCCTAGAAGCACAGAAGCATGTGCTTTGTCACCCTGCTAACCAGGGCAACAATATAATTTTGCTGGTATAACTTCAGAGCTACAAAAGAATCGATGTTGACTAGCACTGCAACTTAAGTTGTAATGCCTTCGGGCCTGCTTTGAGACATTTAGTATTTCCCACTAGAAGTGAGGACAGTTTGCAGATCACATTTTAGTACTTGGCTTCAAAAGACAAACTGATAACTTAGCATTTCAAACCACAAGAATGGACAAATTTAAAACTTACTTCCATGACATGATCCAGAACTTGGGTTTCAGAAAAGGCCTTCTGTTTCAAAAACCAACCAAGAAGCTAGGCCCAGGACAAAAGTGCTGGTCCCTAATACCCTTCCTTTTAGAAAGCATTAATAATATTGATATTACAGGAAGTTATTAAAGACCTACTAGTAATGTAAAAGGGAGTGATAAAAGACATATGACCACACATGCAGCTTAAATTTTGGGGAAAAGCACGCTGCATTTTTTGCATACTAATTATTTTAAATAATAACCCTGGTCAAATTTCACTTTTCTCTCATGTACTTGCATAATCCTTATCTGTCTAGAAAACAAACAATAAGAGGAAGAGGTATTTTCACCTGTAAATAGCAGCCAGATTGTTTAAGAGATACAGTATCACTGATGACCTCTGGCCTCCTGAGACCTCTTGCTACAGGAAGACAATGAAAAAAACAACCCCCAGACCTCACAGTCTGATAAGGCTTCACGGTATTTTGTGATACATAACAGCTCCCCCCCAAACAAAAAGGGTATTTAAGAACCATTAAACTTCACCCCATTCATTGCATACAAGGAGCAATCAGTACTAATAACTGTTCTTCAGGACTGTAATAGCCTGGCTTGAAAACCATTCTTCTGAAAAATAACACGTACTGAAAAATAAGGTTACCTAGGCAATATAACACACAACAGGAAAAACAGACCTCTCGGTCTGCACGTTTGTACAAAGGCTGGAATAGATGCCAGCATCTGTAGCTCAGGTCCTCCTTCCCCGGCAGACAGGGATGCTGGCGGCCCGGCGCGGACGCCCACCGAGTCGGAAGGACGCGCCCATGTGCTCGCCCCTCTCCCGGCTCCCCCGTCTTCTCCTTCCCACTCGGGACTACTTTTGTTAGGGTCAGCGCTACAAAGCGGGCGCCGGACAGCCGCCGCTCGCAGCCCGCGCCGCGGGACGGGCCCTGAGGCCGGGGGCGGGCGGGGAGCGCGGGGCTCGGCCCCGCCGCGCTGCCCCCACCCCCGGCGGGAAGGGCCGGGGCGGAGGAGGATGCCCGTCAGCTGCCGCCCCCCTTGCCCGGCGGGGAGGCGGGGGCAGGAGCCCCGTGCCCCCCGGCGGACCCTCGGCTCCGGCCTCGCAGGGCGAAGGGGGAGAGGGGAGGCCTCTGCCGTCGCGCCCCTCGGCCCCTGCCCAGGCCGCTCCCCGCGCGGGGCGAGCCCAGGAGGGCCCGCCGCGGGCAGGCGGCTGCGGGCGAGCCCGCTGCCCTCGCCGCGGGGCGGGGGCTCGGGACGGCTCCCCCGTGGGATCTCACCTTTTAGAGAGGTCCATGAGGACCCCGGAGAAAAGCTTCTCTCCCAGCCGGAACGAGACCACCAGGGCGTCCTCGATGATGTGATCCAGGGTGACCCGCACCTCGGAGCCCGGCAGCAGCGGCGCCTCCGCCGCCCCTCCGGCCGGAGCCACGGGCACCGGGGACTTCGGCTCGACGGCGGCGGCACCAGCAGCATCCGGCTCCTCCTCCTCCGGCCGGGACGGCTCCTCCCCGGGCTCCGGCTCCGCGGAGCCCCCAGTAGCCGGCGGGCAGGGCTGCGGCTCCTCCTCGGGAAGTTCAGGGTGCCCAGCAGGCGGCGGGCAGGGCTGCGGCTCCTCCTCGGACTCCGGGCTCGGCGCTCCCCGGTGCTCGGCCTGGGGCGAGCCCGCCTGCGGGGCGCCGGGCGGCAGCTTCTCTGTCCTCTCGGCTTCCGGCTCCCGAGTCCCGGCCGGGCTCCGGGCGAGCTGCACAGGCGGCGGCTCCTCGGCCTCGCCGGGAGCAGCCTTCCCCCCGTCGGCCTCCTCCCCATCGGGCACCACCGACTCCACGGCCTCGGTGACGGCAGGGAGAGGGTCCGCGCCAGCCTCGCTGCCCGGGATAGGCTCCATCTCTGGCTCGGCCTCGCCGGCCCCCCCATCGCCCGGCACCGCGGCAGTCGCCGCCGCCTCCGCAGCCATAGCCGCCATTTTCTCTGCTGCTTCACCACCGCCTCCCTCCAGCAGCGGGATCGATAACCGCGGCCTTCCCCGCCCGCCTGGGAGGGAGAGCCCGCCCCCAGGCTCGCATCCGGCAGCCTATTGGAGGGTACGGTGCAGTTTTCTACGTCTACTGGAGAGCGGAGTAGTCCGTCAAGCCCAGCGGGAACTTCTCGTTGGCCAGCGGGGACTTCATTCAATGAAGAG
This sequence comes from Platalea leucorodia, assembly GCF_965183815.1. Lineage (NCBI taxonomy): Eukaryota > Metazoa > Chordata > Aves > Pelecaniformes > Threskiornithidae > Platalea > Platalea leucorodia. Next base: position 789,373 of record NC_138833.1, read on the forward strand.
TCGGGAAGAGGAAGAAGGGGTGTGGCTTAGTGCTTTACAGGCCGTTACAGATTAGAGGGGCTGGGCCTCTAGCGCTGCTCCGCCGTCTCATTGGCGGCAGGAGGAGCCGCTCCCGCGGGAGGCTGCTAATTGGCGGCGCCAAACGTCCGTCAGGGCGGCGCGAGGCAGGGGCCGTGCGGTGGCCGGCACGCGCGCTGCCGGGCGAGGGCGGGAGGCGGGGAAGATGGCGGGCCCGGGGTGGCGGCCCTCGGGGTTAGCCCGCCCTGCAGCGGCGCCGCGGGGGAGAGGCCGCCGCTGCCCCCCAGCTCCTACCGCGCCGCGGGTGCGGGTGCTGCCGGTCTGTGGCGCCACCCGCCCCCGTGCTGTGGGGGCGAGCTGGGCCCTTACTGAGGGGAGCAGCGTGGTGAGCGGGCGGGTCGCTGGAGAGAGGGAAAATGTGATGAAGGCAGGGGGCCTGATGTCTTTTGTGAAGTAAAGCAACACTTTAAAAGATTAAGTCGCGTGAATTAGGTACGTCGGATAAAGGTGAAAAGCGCAGTGTTGAAAAGGGGAGGAAAAAGAGTTAACGTTTTCCCTTAAGGTGTTCTGAATCGGTGATTTTTCTTCCTGTGGGATCAATAGTTGCTACCGTGTGGGCATTTTTTCCCCCCAGGTAGGAAATCTTGTATTTCCTAAGGAAAAATTAATGAAAAATGAAAGGTTTTAGTCTGCTATATGCATAATTTTGTATTTTGGGAAGCCGAGTCCTTTGTAGAAAGGAGGAATTTGTTAGAAGGAAGGACAGATGAGAAGGAAAAGTAGGAGCAACTGGAGATGTAGACAAAAGTGATCTTAAAGCGTGACTGGTTTCTTTCTTCCTAGTGTTATTATGAGAGAGATATTGTTCAGCATCAAATGACATTTTCTGAAAAGTAACAAGTCAAATCTATAAGATTTTCTTTAAAGTATTCCTTTTCTTTCATGTTAGTGACTTTTATTGGCAGACTTCAAAGTTCCTACCAACCATATGCTTACAATAGAAACAGAGCTCCACCCCGGATTGTCAGGTAAAAAACTTATAAATAACAGGCATGAAGATCTAACAAATTTCTTGCAAGAAGGATGAGAAAAAAAATCCTCAATCAGATTTAAGGCCTGGTACTGCACACACCTTTTTTCTCTTCGTTGTAGGAGAAGTGAGTTATACGTAGTTAAAGGACTATGGTAATGCAAAGAATTTTTTTTAGTAATAATAAATGCGGACATGTTACATGTCTTCTGTAACAGCAAAAAGTTATGCATAACTGTATGCAAGTAGAACATGATATTGCAAGCTGCTAGCTATAGGATTTAAGTAAGTAGTAAAGGTGTGATTAATCTACTCTGTTGTCCTGGTCATAGTGGTTTGACTTAATGTACCAGACATAAAGACTCTTCCTTTTGTATCTGGTAGTGGTTTACTTTGCATGGTGAACATAATGTTTGCATTATCGGTGGTGTAAAGTGTGTAAGGAACATATGGGAACATCAGGAAGAACAGCTAGACACATTTCTAGAGACAAACACATTAGAAATAGTTCAAAGAATTTGCTGAAGATAAAACTGCTTAATAAATTTTTGTATGTTTTACCACCATATCTGTTAAATCAATGGTTTGGTAGTGTGGGTGGGTAGAATAGAATGTGTTTATTGGGGAAGGAGTAGTAGATACTGAATTACAAATTTATTTTTTTCCAGCCGTGCTTGCAGCTTTGTCAGTCTGTATCACAGAGAAACAGCAGATGGATTCAGCATATGATCTGTGGCTTAAAAGAAATCAGATTTGGTAAGCTTTTCCAAAACTACCTACCATTACTATTACTTCCTAAATAATTTTGAAACAATTTTGTTAGACCATCTTTGTGAAAGATCTGTATTCCGTATCCTGAGGCCATAATACTTTGAAAGATGGCAACTGTCTAGGCGCCCCTAAGGCTGAATATGTTCTTTGCCAGAATTCTGGAGAATAATGAGAAGATTTGTGTTCCTACTGAGTTACCTTCATTTCAAAGCTATCCCTGTGCAAAGATTTCAGTTTTAATTCAGATCTGAGATTTCAGGTTTTTCTGTATGCTCTGCCAAGCAGAATGCAATAGTGGCTCTGGAAGGTTCATAGAAGTTGCAAACGGTTCGTAAAGAGTTCTCATCTTGAAGCCTAGTATAAAAGAAACGGTCGTGGGAGTGGAAGGAGAAGTCTGCTGTTCTTTCCTCCCATTATTTTTGTTCTGTGCGATTATGACAACATATGACATGTAGAAAATGAAGATTGTTTCCCAGAAACTTTTTACCTTATTCAGATGAGTCCTAGGACAGATTAAAGAAACATATTAGCGAAGATGGCTCATACGTAACACCAGAACTGTTTTTACGTTGCTCTCCTACGCAAAGAATTTCACTGTGCTTGGAGGTACTCCAACTGTATTTCAACAATAGACCAAGCCATACTCTGCATGTGCAGGACTGTTCTGCACGTTAGAGGAACGATCATCTGTTCAAATGCTGTTTTCCTTATTACTGTCTTACACCGGTAGTAATCCATTTGTTCATCCCAAGACTAATACTGTGAGGAAAAGGCATCACATTAGCTAGAAGGGCTGGCAGGGTACAGGGATATGTATTGTCATATACTCCATTCTATTTTTTTAAATTGTTTTTTATTCTTTACTCAGAAGACATAGTACTGTATATCAAAAGCTTATGAACACTTGCACTCAGATAAAAGTTTGCAAAAGCAAAGTTGCCAGACAGCTTTCACGCAGGGGAGGCCAGAACTGTCATGGTCCTTGCTATAAAACAGCATGGCTTGTGTAGATACTTTGTACGGTTGGCGATTTTAATTGTGCTAGCCGGTCAGTTCAGTTAGCCACAGTTCATTTCTCTGGTGCTGCTGTGCCATGGCATAGAAGGATGGCAGTAAATTCTGAGCCTACAAGAAATTACCAACTAATACAAAGAGACTGCTCAGCCTTTGAGCTGATGGGACATTAAGATCCAATAGCTCAGCCCAGCAGGCTTTTTGTTATGTTAAGTTCAGACTTATGTAGAGGATGGGCGTAAAATGGAAGATTTCCTCTTGCAAGACTTCAGTGAGGTTAATGGTTACCGAAATCCACCTTGCTTTTCAGCAGGTGTTCCTTATGGCAGACAGTTACCATTAAAATGCTAACTGTCATCTTTTACATCTACTGGAGTCCCCAGCAATCCTTATGCTAAGCATAGGAAACAAATTGGGTATATGGCTTGTTAACACTCTGAAATGTTTCATTGCAATAACAGAGGAGATTACGTGCTTGACCCAAGCAGTTTAAACTACTGGGGGGTCTTAAAATAGAATGTAAACAGCTCTTTTGCAGTATCATTTGGATGTTGAAAGGTGCTATATGTGCTTTTAAAAAGAGGTAGATAAGAACATTTATATACCACTCTAATGGCCAACAGAAATAGGATACCGTAGGTAACCCTTAAATGGAAGTATAACAGCAGGCATGTAGATACAGGATGAAACTTGTAAGCTTAACAAAAAAGTGCTCGCTATATAATTTTTTTCCATCCCAAATTCCTTTAATCACCATTTAATTTCTGTTTATTTTAAACCTAGCCTGTAATCTCGTTAGGATAGGGTTTGTCTTTCTGTGGCTGGTTTGCATAGTGATTGGCAACTGGAGCCTCATTTCTCTCCTGGAACCTTTAGAAACTGCCAAAATAAAATGAATTAAGTTAATGAAACAAATTGCACTAACACACTTTCTGTAGATTAAAACGAGTCTTCTTCATGTGTTCAGCAAGTGGCAGAAAGGACAGAAGTAGAAAGAAGAAACTATGAATTTCAGAGAGGAACTGATACAATTGGAGGGAATAAAATGATTAATTTGACGGCAGGAAAAATGCAAACCTCTATGAAGATGTGTTAACAGCATATTGGCAGGCTGGGTAGCTGAAGAAGTGGTAGTAAGTTTGGGTTGAGTGAGTGAACGGATGTGATGCGGTTGCATGATGCCTGTAAGAAGTAGATACGACTGTATGCATGGGTATACATGGGTGAAAGAATTGTTTCTGTGTGTGTAAGCTGGGACGTAATAAGGATCGGGTCTGGCAGACTTGACTGTTTAAAGGCCTGTGCTGCTCAGTGTTAGCGATACTGATTTGTTCTGTCATGACCAAAATGTATTACTGCCCTGACCTAACTATGAATAGAAAATCTTGAAGTCTGTGAATAGTCGCAGCATGTATGTGTGTTTCAATTAATAAGTGCCTTGGGTTAGAGCGTGTATAGTTTAAGGTGATGTATAGTGGTAACATCGTTCTCTGGGCATCAAGTTCCATAAAAGTGCACTACCATGAAAGAGCCAACACAAAATGCAAGGTTGTAATGGAACAATATACATAAACGGAATATAATCAAGGTTGCAGGGAAGCCAAAGTGCATGATGGCAGCATATCTACAAATACTCAGCTTTCTTGAAGCTAATTTAGCTACCAATAATGGTGAAACTGTGACAGCAGTCTCCAGAATGGGCCGTACCCTGGTAATTGCCTGGTAGCTGGAATTTGTGGTGTTATTGGTATCCAAGCGAGCTGGATATGTATAAGTTCACTATGCCTGCTCATGCTGCAACTGATCTGTCTTAGTGTAGGCATATGAAAGCTCTAAACGAGTGTGTGGATTTATAGGGAGTGGTTATAGTGTCTTGGTAGGATAGCAGATATTTTTCCTAATATCTAGACTGGAGCATAAGAATTTTAGATTAGAGGTTTACAATTTGAAGTTCTAACAACCTAGCTGAGACTTTGTGACTCCACATATTAAAGAGATTGTGGTTTATATACATCCAATAGCTCCAGTCTTTGCTGGCTCTTCAGTAACACTGAGAAATAGTGTACTACAGGAAACATCATACGTTTCTCCCTGCGTCAGTCTGAATCGTAGTGGCAATAGCTTCCTGTGACTGCTATAGTGATAACAATTTCCTGTGACCCTGAGGAAGGTCTGAGGGTCTCACAAAAACCTCCGCAAGTCAAGGTTTAGGGACCACAGTTTTATGCTGTGTTAATAAATCAGTTTTAACATTATTCAGTGTTTGCAAGGCATGATCTGCTATTGTTGTGACATTTTCAAGGCTTTCCTATTTAAAAAGTGTAACCAATGAAAGCAGATGTATGTAAGCAATGCAAAGGAATATAAGCAAACAAATGGAAAGTAAAGATTGGGTCTTGATTGTATGCTGCAGACTCGCTGCTTCTATAACAGGAAAGTAATGCTCTTAAAACAATTGTTAACTGCATTTAAGCTGTTTTGAAACTTCATTATTGATTTATTACAGAAGATTGGTATGGGAGGAGAAAATAATCAGTCATTCCTGTAATGTATGGTAACTGATTTTTGTAGCCTTATGAATGTAGAGCTCATTTTGTTAGGTTTATGAATGATCATTAAAGGATTTGTAAAATCTCACTGCATGCACACATTCCCCAGAAGTCTACTCTGCAATTTGAAAAGTTAATTATATGCTAAACTTCTTGTGAGCCAGATATGAAGTCAACAATTGGGGCTTTACCTGATGTCCATATGGAGAACTGACTTAAATCCATTACCATAGTTGGAGTTGCTTAAAAAAAATTGCAACTATAAATGAGCCCTTGGGGCAAAGCACTGGCACTAGCTCACTGATGATGTCTCACATTTACTTTATAATTTTAGACAAATGTGAATCTGAAATTACTTCCTGTCTTGTAATCTGACTGATTTCTGCTATCTTCTGAAATTTGTACATCTGTAGGTACTGGTGGTATCCACGTTGTATCACCACATATCTTTCCATTCAGATAAAACAACTTTGAAGGCACAAAATTGCTAATACTATTGTTGTCCTGTATTTTGACATCTAAAACCTTACCTCTAGTTTTGCGTGCATACATTATAACTGTCTTTTAATAAAAGATCTTTCATTATTTTAGTATAAATAAAAATAAATTAATCATGCATTAAAAATTAGGTCTATAGTGTTTCTCAAACCATGATCATTGTTATTAAATGATTAATTTATTGATTATAACTAATTCTTAGTAGATAGAGTGCGAGTCCTTTTCCCACACACATATGCTAGTCCTCTTCCACAGTTACTTATTATCAGTATTAAAAGTTGTGGATGTGGAACGAATTCATTCATTTATATGATACAATTTTGTAATGCCCAGCTAGATCAATCAATCTTATTGAGTCTTGGAGACTCAGTAAATCAAAATTAGTCTAAAATGTGACCAAGGCATCAAAGAGCAGAGTTTGCAGGGTGTCCTTTTCAAAACTATTGTCAGGACAATTCAGCCTTTATAGTGCTGTGGGCCAGAGGTGTATCAGTCTACCTACGAGAGGCGGTGGGGCTAGGACGCCACTCTGTCAGCACACAAGCTGCCTTGTGTCAGAGTCGGGTATGAAATACTCCAGTTCCTTCTTGCTGGAGCTACAAACCTCGTGATGGGCTGGCAGCCCATCTGGCCACCTCTTCATCAAGCGTGGCAGGCTCTGATAGACCAGGTGGATTCAGTCTGGGAGATGCTAATTGGTTAATGTGGGCCTAAATGACGAAGAAAGTTCATTTTCAATTGTCGTTTAGCTATAGAGGAAGGTATTGACATGACCTGATTTAAGTGCCTAGATTAAACAGCCAGTTTAGGAGCTCCGTTAGTAAAGAAAGGGATCACTGTCAGGACAGTGGTTCAGAAAGGGATGCTAAGCTAGCTCTGAAGTGATCTCGGAAGACCATCTGCCCTTTCGACTATATGGGTACTCTAGCTTCACAGTTTAAACATTGAAATTGTGATTATCACCTGTACTGCCGTATTCTCAAGAGGAAAGGAAGGTTCTACAAATGTTAACAAGTGTCTGTTTGGGCAGTAAGTGACCAATCTGTTGAGGCATCCATTTCGTCTTAATTTTGAGTGCTAAGGCTAAGTATTTTTGAAAGCATAAAGGCCTTAGGCTCTCTGAATAATTTTGTGGCTAAAACAACATTTATGTTTTCAGGGCTTACATGAAATATAATGCAATTTCTGACTCTATTCAGGAATAAAATTACTTATGTACATTTTTTAAACAGACTTCAGTATTACTTACAGAAGTGTTCTTCCTCAACAATTTTTGATTAATTTTCCTTGATGGTTTTAGGAAAGTTTAATTTTCCTGTTCTAAAAGAATGTGTTTTGCAAAGAGCAGAACTGTAGCTAGTGTATTCTCTTTGGATGACTCTGTTAGTGCCAAGAGCAGCACGCTTGGGGACTGTTACGGAATTTAAGATCTAGGGAAATGGAAAACTGATGTCCATCAGATGTTAATTTTTTTTTCTTTCTGCCTGTTTAAAGATTTCCCTGTCTATGATTTGTAGTGAACAGAATAGGATATATTATTAGTCAAGTTTTAGATGATCTTTTAGCCAGAGTCTCACGTTGTTTTGGCATAAATATAAGGTGGTATAAAAAAATCTAATGTAAAGGAAACCATTTGCTTCAAGTAGTCTATACAGTGTTCTTTCTTGTGGGAATGCAAGTCTTTGTATATTTGGATATGGTCAGTTATTTCTAATTTTGTGACTGAACTGTAATGTACAGATTTTAATTTTTCTGACTTGTCATGAATATTTGTACATGCTCCTTTCTACAATAGCTGGCTGCTGCTTTTGCACCTTGATCACATGTCTATTCACAACTGCGGATTTTTGCAAGTAAATACTTATATTTCAGTTTGAAGATTATAAATTTTTATAGGAAAGTCATGCGTGTTCTCAAAGTGTCTAAATATTTCTAATGGATGGAAAAGCAACTGTGTCTTGCCAGGCGTTTCATTGTGTCTTATGTAGACATTCACTTGTGAAGTTCTGCTGTAGTTCTTCAGATTACTTTATCTTTAGGTATAACTTATGGCTCTAAAACACAGTCATGGCTTTCAGAATCCATAGTGTTGCTGAAAGCTTGATTTAGCAGAGAGGTTGTTTAGTCTTGTCTCCCATGTTAATTTAAGAATTTACACTGTCACTCTTTTAAAGATCTCCCCTGTGGCTGTTAGATTCCAGCTTCTTCCCTCCTTAATGATCTGTGATGATACCACCTCCTTTGACCAGTAATTAGTTAATAGATACCTGTTCTGTATTCTCTAAATCTTTAGCCCTTCAACTGTAGATTGAAGAGAAAACTTTCTAAGTTTTTTCATTCCTTATTTATATGTTTTGCAGTGAAGTTTATGGCACAGTATGTGTCAGTTACTCATTGAAATATAGTCCTGACATGGCAAGCAGGACTGGCCCTTACCTGAATTTGAGTGGGAGATCCCTACAGAATACTCAAGTGATTTACTAATTGAGTCAGTAACAGTCTTTCCTGAATCAGTGCTAAATCGGCGTCCTACACTGAGTAATGGCTCACATAGCAGAAGAGTTTGCTCACAGAAACTATTACAGAACAATTCCCTTTATGGATACTCTGTTCTGATTGAATGAGGCTTTCCAAAGTGAGGCCTTGCCGTGCAACTTGTAATTTTCATAGTGCAGTTTTTAACCGTGACTATCCTTTGCAGATACCCTTGCTGCTGTGGCATAATCTCTTCAAGCTGCCCTAGCACCAGTAGAAGTGCCCTTGGTGCTTATTGGTGCCACAGCTGTCAGTGTGGAGAGCCCTGCAGCTGTGCCAGTTATAATTGCTAACTGAGTTACTTCTTTTACTTTGCGTAGCAGAAGAAATGATTCCAGAATTTGTTGTAAGGGCCAGTCACTGCTAATACTGGTACGTTACGTAGCCTTAGCTTGAGGTTTCATCCTCTGATTGTCTCTCTTTGAACCTGAAGATCTGCTCTAGGACTAAACTCACTTTTGTCTCTGTATTTTTAAAGTAATTGTCCAAGAATGAAGAAAATCATTCCTTCAAGGAAGCTGTTCCAGAATAGGGATTGGGGAGTAGCCCTTGGAGTGCTCCTGGAGGTACTGTCTTTGACTTGAAATGTAAAACAAGCAACTGAAGTTCTGTTACTTCTCCTAAGAGTTAGGATATTAGTCTTGATGACTTGGGTATTTTCTTTTCTGTGGTGGGGCGGTGTGGTTTGTGTGTTGGGTTCCACCCCCCCAGTTAAACTGAATGCAGTAGCCTTAGGTATTGAGTTGTGGTTGAAATCCGTTAAGTTCTGCTCTGGAACAGGGTTGGGTTTTAGTGACTTTCCTATCTGAGGTGAAGGTTTAGAAGCTCCTTTTTGGCTTTAATTCCCTGCCATCATGTCCTCTTTTATCTTGTGACAGGTACTGGATCAAGCCACGATAATGATGTTTTTTAGAATCACTAGGATACTTCTGAATCACCCAGAGATTCATTTGTAAAAATGGCAGGTTGTGCGAGATTTGATGTTGCTTTAGACCTTGAGCAACATAAACCAGCTTCTTAGGATCTGTGTCCTCCTTCCTTAGGTCCTGAGTTCCAGTCAAGAATGTCTAATTTAATGAATTCTGTGTGTTATGCATGGACATTTAGGTATTCTTTAGGATGAAAGGGGCTATTTGTAACTAAGATTGTGTAAGAATTTACATTGTAAGCTCTAGTTCTCTATCTTTACTTTGGGACACCAATGGGAGAGATTTCTAGATTTCTGTCTGAAAAGTATTAAGGGAATAAATGGAAATGAAAGAATGGTTAATTTATCAAAAGCCAAGCACTCTGTAGCTGTAAGTCTCAGTCATTCCAGTTGGCAAAATAAAATTGCAGCGCAATTAAATGATCACAAATTATATTTCAAGTAATGCAATATATCTTATGAATATTTTGTATGTAAGTGAATTTCAGAATATCTCCTTGGAAGTGGAGAAATTTGTATAGCTAAAGGTATGAAAAATGAGTGATACAGTACTGAAAAATGCAACCAGGGACTTAAATGCTATCTGAACAAATGCATATTAAGGGACAAAGGGTGTGTATGCAAACTTACTTTTGGCATTGCCTGGCTCTTCTGTTCTTAGCCATGCAACTACTGTCTTTTCTTGGTTTTTTGTTTTTAAATTAAGGTACAAATACAGTTATTTTATCTATGAATACATCATCTTGATCCATTAATTTCTGTTCAGTCTCCTTTAATTATTTAAGCATGCTGTTTGTGAGAAAGCTCCTTGGAATGTTTGTGGCAAATAAACAAGGCAATATGTATTAGTCAAATATGTGGCAGTAATATGTTTAATATGACTTTAAAATGTTAGAACTATGAAAGATGAGTATTTTAAGTCTTATCTAAAGAGAACAGCAGGAAAATATAGTATACAAATATTTCCTGGAAATTTCCAAGTAAACCAAATCTTTCAAATTCCTTTTAGCTCGTCAGTAGTGTTTTAACAGTTTGTAGGTTTGGTTGTCTTTATCAGGTCACATCCAGCTTGATTTTCATATGGGATGAGCACAGCAACTGTATTTCTTTGCACCATAAAATGGGAGCTGGAAGTATTTGGGCAGCACTTCTGAAAACCGTATTTACTATTTACTGATGGTCACCTGTGTTTTGGGAGAAGAAATTGTATTGAATGTTAGGGTACCTGGAAAAAGCAGTAATAAAAAAATAGTTGGTATTTGGCTGAAACGTTAGACTTCCAATTACAAGTACTAATTGTTACTATTTAACAGGGGATTCTGCATATTATTATATTACTCTTGTTTTAAAACATCTGACATCATATCTGTTGTTTAGGATTCTTCACTGAGTATTTTGGTTTAATATCAGTTGTTTTCAGAGTGTTGATTTGATGTTAAATAATTATTTTCATTGTTTCTGAAGAAGTCTATCCTGCTGCAGGTAAAAAAATATGTAGGTTCACTGTCCTTTTGAAATCTGAAGTGGAGTACATCTATACTCAAATTTGTGTTTAATGAAATAAAAAAGGAGCAAAGATAGGGAAAAGGTATCCTATTTGGATAGGGTAGCCAGAACTGTTACTTACAAGTTGGATTATGCTTGATTTTGTGAGAAAATAGTCAATCAGTCAATTACTTACTCTTGCATACATGTTGGGGAGGGAAATTACTCATGTGGAAGTGGAAAGAAAATGTTTTCAGAAGGACATAACTGTCACTTTGTTTTTCTTTCTTAGCTAATGCAAGACTGAGTATTGAAGACGTTTTCTTTTGTCTTATGACTGAACTAAGGTGGGGGAGAAAACACTTTTATAAGCAAGTGGAAAAGATGATTGAGAGTTTTACTTGCCCCTTTTGATTTCCATTTCTTTCTTTTACTAAGCCCATATACTACCTAATTCATTTGGGTCTTGTAAACTAACTTGTAAATTATATGGGCATATAATTAAGTAACACTGCTTTAACACATTGCCCAGTGTAACCCAAGTTACTGCAGGAGCCTATGCGAATCCACTCCAAGGGTGAGGTAGAACACGGTTACTTTAAACATTGTTTCTCTTCTACAAGAGAAAGCCCTTCTACAGGTCCTCACAAGGGGCTGTATTTTACTGCTGTGTAAGCTATTATTATTGATTTCGTGACAGAGGACTGAAATCCAGTGTCTCATGCAGTGCTTCAGCTGAGTAGTTGCAATTTGTTAAGCTGCTGGAAGTTGTTTGTGTTTGATCATAACAGTTTTAAAATGTTTTTGTTTGGAAGGGACCAAATTGCACTAAGTGAAAGTACTGTTGAAAAGTTTCTCAGGATTTTCTGTGCCATTCCTAAACCTTTCCCCAAAATTATTTTTGGTGTCGAACACGTGCGTTGCTATGTATGGTATTACGTAGTTAGTATAAAATATGTGAACATTTACCTTTAAATTATATGCAACGTGCTTGTTTGCCAAGTGAAACAGGATACACCTTCCTTTAAAGATGAGTGTTGGGGTGGTTTTGTTACATGAAAAAGCAAATGAATAAATTCTCTAATTACTTCCCCTTCATAAATGTTAGTGCATTGAGTATACAGCAGATAAGAAACATCTGATGTCCCTCTGTTAAAGCACTGACATCAAAATACAAAATGTATCCTAAGGTGTGATGGATGAACACCTCCTTTCTTCAGGTAGGAATTAAACCTATCTACTCGAATGTCTTTATAGGCATTTAGGGTCTTTGAAAACAGACCTTAAATCAGTTGGTGAAAATCCTCAATGTCCAAAGCAAATGGTAATTTTGAAAATTTAGAACTGTTTTTCCTCCATAGTCACCTGGCAAATCATTGACAGTGCTGTAAACACCACCATGTTCCTGTAACTGCTGGAGGCAGCTGCTCAGCAGGCCTAAGTAAGAGTAGCTCTCTTAAATTGATCACTTCGGTTCATGTCTGCTGGGCATCAAAGACCCAGTTCATTTCTGACAATTAAATGGAATCCTTTTATTTCTGCAGTTGTACCTCTTCCTCATTAATAGCTCTTATTTCATCTAAGCTTTTGTTCTGTCTTGTTCCTTTTGTCATAAATATTTCTCTTAGCCATCTATGAATAATATACAGGAAAATCATTGAACAAGATAATCTTTTTCTAAATGAAAATAATTTGACCACGGTGTCTCAAGTACGTTTAGTTTTTTGCTTAATTCTTGAGCTGCTTAATTCTTGAGCTGTTTATTCACACTGTCCCTTTTATACAATTAATTTTTAATTTTTAGTGCTATTAGTAATTATCTTTCCTCCTTTAAATATTGTGTTGAGCTGGCACTTAAATTGCTTGTTACAATTACTGGCTCTTAAAGTGCTTTACAGAACACTGACTTACATAATCTACATTCTTTAAAAGAGAGAGAGAAAGGAGGAGGGAAGAGTAGGATGATTGTCTTAAATTAATACTTGATTCAGTCTGCCACACTGACTTGTCCACTAGCCTTCAGTTAAGAGCTAAGATCAAAGCAAAATGATCAGTGGGCAGCTGCAGTAACATCAGTGCAGGAAAATTTTACATGGGAGTATGTGTCTTATGACGGATCCGAATTCAGCCTAGAACTGTTTATTGTATACCAAGATTATGAACGTTGCCTGATTACAGAAAGCGAGTTGAAGATCACTATCTTATTTCCATTCAGATAACTGTCTGTGTCTGAGAAGATGCCTCTTCTTCAGGACACGGAGCCAGTCAGTAGGGGACTGTTGACAGAGCATGTCTATATAGACACGCTTAGATGGTGTCGCATTAGCTTAGCCTAGGTACGTTAATTGAGGGCCTTGCAAGGGGGCAGGTCTTTTCCTGCAACGGCAGTTGTATGTTAACATGTCTAAAAGGCTGTGGATTGACATTGGTTTATGCCCAACCGTTGCCCGGTTCAGGAAAGCAGGACAAACATGCAGCTGCATCCATCTCAACGTATGGACAGGCCCACAGATCAATAAATCCTCTGGAAGGGATGGAACGTACTAGTGCTGTAAAGAAACTTATTTTGTGCATGTACAGATCATTTGCTTTGCAGGACTCTAAAAGTAGAATATTTTATCAGATGTTAAATGCACAAAAGATAAAATTACAGATACACGTGTGCTCTTTAGGATCAGATGCCTGTTACTATGAGTTGACTTACCACAGCAATGAGTTCAGTATAAATAGATATCCGAGCTTTTGTACTATGAAGTTGTTCCCAACAGTATGACCTCCCAAATCCTGTTCTGGAAATTATTCTGGAAATTACTTCTTGCTAGATTCAAGTCAAGAAATTTCCTGGTTACTGCAGCATCTTCAGAAGAAATAACTTATGTGTCTAGTGTTTCAAAAGTTGAAAGGACAAAAAAAATGCCTAAGGCAGGACTGGCATTTGAAGTAAAAGAGCCTGTTGGGGCTTCTGAGTGTTTCCCAGTTTTGTTTGTTTGTTTTTTTCTGACCTGTTCCCTTGTCCCCTTATTTCTAGGAGCGTGCTAGCTATTTAATATTACCACTATTTGAATGAGAAGAAACTTAGGCACCAGTCTTTGTTTTATCTGTGAAATTGTTCCCGAGTCTTGTCTTTTCTGCAATATTTTCTATGTACTTGTGTATGAATTACATGAACTATTAGCTCTTGTTTTCCATGGAAGTGCACAGCGCAAGCAGGCAGCAGCGTTGCTCTCTTCCCCGGTGCTGTATGGCACCTACCCCTTGAGCTCCAGGCCTGCTCCACAAACGCACCCCACTCTGATTTGACAGAAGCTACCAAACGGGTACAGAGATGGAAACATTTATTTGGTCAGTATATTGCCCAAGGTTTCTTCTTTGTTTGTTTTGTTGTTTGTTTTATTTTTTAATTTTCCTTCCCATTAAAGTATTTTCAAAACCACAGATTGCTAGGTACATGGAGGTCTCTTTATATGTTTGTATGGAGCACAAAACGATTGGACCCAGCCCTGGTTGTAACCTTTACCTGCCACTGTAACACAAATAACTATGCAGCTTTTCCTGCAGTACCAGAAAGACTATTTGTATCAAATATAAGTGTGTTACATTTTACCCTCCAGGCCATATTATAACTGCAACGTTGTTCCTATCCTGATCCCTGCCTGCCTCCATGCAAAAATACCCATCTCAAATTCATGGCTATATTGTTCAAGAATTAGTTGGTTTGGTGTGGATTGTGGGTTGAAACGCGTATGCTACTGACATGCCTGTAATGCATTGGCGACATTATCACTGGAGCTAGGATAAACTGGGAGGCCTGAACTCAAGTATAGGTAAGTTAGCGTGGTAATTAATTTAGAATTTCTCATAGAAATCTTCTGAGCAAATGACAAAAGTGTCTTTTGCCTTAAATAATACGTCAAAGCAACTCTCTTGTTCTTTGGTTGTGGAAACACAGTAGTGTTTCTGAGGTTGTTCTACATTTGTAAACAAGCTCTGTTGACCCCAAGATCAAGAGAACTTGCAGCTGTTGAGGTGTGGCTCTTCCTTACCTGTGGTCCCTGGAGATAAATCTCATGTCAAATAGGAATAACAGGAATGGCAAAATACTGACCTTAATTACTTACAGAAATGGGAATCCTACGTAGTCTATTGTCATTTAGGTTTTTGTGCTGACAAGAGCTTAAGAAGATGGGACAATAGAGGAAATAGAATTGACTGGTAATCGTTCGCAACCATTGTACTTCCCGAGCTGAAGCAAGCAGCTGCCGACACATCTCTGACACCGTGTCCTTTTCTTTGCCACTTATTTGTAGCCTCAGCTTTGCTGGCTGTGAGGTATGGACAATGGCGTTTCATTCACAGAAGTATGTGAACATTCATTACAGTGAATGTTTACAAACAACTTGAGGATGAAAAGTTCCATGTAAGTGCTAAATGTTATCCTTGACAAAGACACAGTAACCAGATAATTAGTCTTTCAGATGCACCTAGTTATTCCATAAATTTCAAATTAATTTCTCTCCTTAAATTAAGAGTTATTGACACATTCAGCTTTCTTGCTAATTGGTTTACATGACTAATTGGATATGTTTCAGTAAAATGGCTGGTGAAGGCAAATGTGTTTTCCAGCTAGACACTGCTTTACACGCAACAATTATGTATGGATGGGCTACGAATCAGAGCTAAGCACTGCAGTAAGGTCAACAAAATAGAACAAATTTGTTTTGGGATTTTCTAGGTAGATTTAAAAAGTGGGCTTATAATTGGCAGTCCTTCTTGAAGTCACCTTGACTTCACAGTTTCCCTGAATAAGAGTGAGTAACTTTTGTCTCACATCCTTGTCTTATTGTCCACATGCCATTCATAACTGGTATATTTTGTAATTGGATCTTCCTTTGAGTTTGCTATCTGCCATCTCTCTGATGTTTTGAAAGTCATAAAATGGAGACACTGTGGAGCCTAGGATTCCACACTAACTTGGTTCTTTCTGCCTCTCTTGTGATACAGTTTTGAAACTGTTCAAAGAGGAAGGGTGTGGCGTAAATGACAAGGTATCCAAGTTTTTCAAGCTTTTCCCCCTTGCTTAAAAAGGCCAAACGAAAGTATTGAAAAGCATAGCATACAGCTTAGCCATGCCATCCAGTTAAGCTCTCAGTTAAAACAAACCAAACCAAACACCAAAACCAAAAAAACACCAACCAAAAAACCCCAGCTGGTACTGAGGTCTGCAGTTCGCATGTGAGGGGGAGAAAAAGCCACTCAGAGCTGGAATCTTCCCATACCATGTAATCACATCAATATAGAGATATTCAGGGTAATGCTCATTTCTGATATAATTCCACTGACTTTTTGATCCGATTACACTGAGGATGAATTTGTCCCTCATGGTGTCTGCAAACACGCACACACAAAAAAGCACTAACAACAGTTGGAGAGGTCATGGCCCATTTGTGTATGCTAATGTCTCTGTGCCTAATGTGCACATTTCATCTCTTTATCAGATGCTCTGTTCTCTGACTAAAATTAGAATAAAAAATTGCAGTTAGCAATTTCTCAATGCCAGACATTTTTTTCCCGGAATTATTTTGGTAACATTTTGCTATAGGATTGGTTCTCATTCTTCCTTTATCTGTCTGTTTCTCTTTTCTTTCTGCCTTTCCACAGAGTTCCCTTTTATCCACCCTCTTACTTCCTCAGGCCTCATCTGATGTGCATGGTTTACCAATTCAAGAAATGCTGTCATCACAGACAAGTATTTTCGGCTCTTCTGATCTTGAAAATGTACCTCAGACTATATGTGTCCCTATCTACTCTCTGTATTTTTGCATTCTTGATAAAAATAATGAATGGTCCCTACTGTTTAATAAAAATGACAAGTTTATTATCGATTTTAAAATATCACAGGTATTGAGGGGGAATATATAGAGAAATAAACTACAGAGATTGCTCTCAGTCATCCTTTTGGGGAGTGGGGTGGAAAGGGAGAGTTGTTGTGTCCTTATGTCCTTACTTTCTTTGGAAGACAGTACAAATTTTTAGCTATTCGAATTAAGGTCCTTTTCCCCCTTTCACCTCCTCCCCCAAAATGGGGAGTAGCTGAGGATGTTGTCGCCATCTTGTCAGTAGCCTAGAGGTATGCACATAGCATTCGGCAGCTGGAGCTGGGTGCTGTCATCCTACCTCATCTTTAACAGTGGAGTTAATCTTGCAAAATATCTTCATTTCTCTGCCATGTGCTGAACAGCTCTTCATTTGCATCGACAAATGTGTGGTACTTGGAGTTTCAGGTGGGAAATAGCTTCCATCACGTAATAAAGGATAGCTATGCTATAACATTGTGATGTCACATGCCTTAATTCCATCAGCAATTTTGTATTTGTGCCACTGTCTAACCAGGCTTGGTTAGCCTAAAGTTACACAGACCTACCTTTGCTAAAACCCTGCGAACATTAAGTATGCAAGGGAGAAAATGCTGTACTACTTTCAGAACACAAATGTTCCCCTGCACATTGACAGCAAAGTATGCCTGGCATGAAGCGACTTTCAGTGCTCCCTGAAGTGAGAGCACTTAGAAGACACAGTCTGGCCACAAGACTGCAGAGTTCAGTCGTTAACACAATGAAATGGGAATGTAAACGTTAGATCCTGTTTACTAAGATATCTGCATTTCTGACCACTCTAATTCTTTCTAGATCTTAAACCATTTTGCTCTTTTCAATGCGTCATGTTGTGTTCGTTCTTTTACAGATCTTTATTCTTGTCAGTGTCTCATGTTCTGTTTTCTTGTGGACCTTAAGTTGTAGAACCTGTTGTTCTAAGTGTATTTCAAAAGAAGGAAAAGTTTATCACCTCTATTTTATGCCTATCTGATGCACATGGTTTCTTACCGTTACCTAATCCAAATCCAGGTAGGATCAATTTATGGAGTGTTCAGGCTCAGCCTGTCTTCTGTTCAGAGCTCATCAGCAATACCCAGCATGGTCCTTGGCAATTCACTCCCTTTGATAAAGTCAGGTCGCTTTTTAATTGCTCTTACCAGGTTATCTTGTAACTTAAAACTCTGAGAGAACACTATTTGCAATTGGTTTGCACGTCAAGAGAAAGAATCCTTCAAGCTAAGAGCTTGCTCTGTTATCTTTCAAGGGTCTGCTTGATTGTCAATGGCTGGGAAGTTGTGTTGCCCTCATGCAGAGGCTCCCTTTAACTCAAGCCTTATAGCCATCGAAAAAACATTCCATCATCCCAAAAACAAAACAGGCTGTGGTTCTGATACTGTAATCAATAAACCACTGTGGTTTGTTATGTCAGGGTAAGTGCTTGGCAGCTGGTCCACAAAACCAGGTCAGAGACGATTAATGTAAGACACTTGATTATCCTGTCAATGATAAGGACACATGGTGATCAGTGGAAAAATTTGCAAGATGGTAAATGCTGCTTGTCCAAAAGTTTTGGGAATGTAGATATGGAGTGATGCAGTCAAAATAGAAACTCTAAAAAATCATTTTCCTTGGTCTTGTCACAGATAAGTCCATAAAATTACAAATGCCAAGGTATAATAACATGTCTGCCACTGTGTCATTCAGCCTGTGTTTAGCCAAGACTTCTGCATATCTATCTATTGGCAACTCTAAAGGCAAAAAATGACCGTAATTAGAACTAATCTTGGTAATTTGCAAAACATTGTTTTTTCATTTTAACTGCATTCCATGAAATAAGAGTGGCTGGATCTTGCGTTTGAGCTCCTGCATTTGTTGTTTGTTGTGATTATTGTCTGTGTTCTACTTGACAGTTGAAGTCAGTGGAAGTTTTGCTGAAGCGTAATGTGCGGAACTGGGTTCTTGTTTGTATTCGGAGAGAGTTGTTTGGTTAGCAGGAATCCGTGAAAAGTTTTGACAGGCGATTTTGGGACATTGAGCAGAGTTTCAGGGCACGTCAATGAAATTTGAACTGTTGGTGGGCATTACAAGGAGCTAAGGAGGAAGGCTGTGTTGTCTCACAGAATGTTTTACCCATGTCACACAGTTCTCCAGAGCTGTGCACAGCCCACGGAGTCTGACAGCAAGGCTGAATTCAGGACCTTGTGAATGTGCCTCTGTCAGAAAGCTGGAATGGCGTTGTTCTCATTTTTGCAGTTCTTCCATTGGTCAAGTGACTTCTAAAGCTGCAAAAGCCCAATTTTTATATTGTTGAAGTTAGCAGGAACGCTTGCATTTTTGTCATGTACCAAAGTCCCGTCTTCTTCTGTCTGGTTAATATCAACTCTTAGTGTGGAATCTACTGAGGCTGTATGGTATTTTCTACAAAGTATCTTGCAGTATCTGTAGGCCCGGAGTTTCAATGCTGTAATTAAAGCACATAACATTGTATTTTCTAGGCAAATTCTCAATGTCACCACACTTCTTTTTTGTTTGTTTGGTTGGTTGGTTGGTTGGTTTGGTTTTTTTTGTTACTGGCTAATTTAAATACCAGAGAATAAGTTGTGAAGTAAAGTAATATGCCTGCCTTAGGGAAGGAGACTTGAATAGTGGTGCTCAGTAGGTACTGCAGATTCTTAAATGGTAGTAGAATGCATGAAAATAGTGCAGACTGTTTAAACACACACTGTTATTTCACTGCGGTAATAGCAGTAATGTCTTGAATTACATATGAAGGACGATGCAGTATTAGTATCTTTTATGACACAAATTCCCTTATTTCTAGAGTTGTCCGACTGAAACTCTCCCCACCCCCCAGTAAATAATAAAAAGAAAATTACAAGCCTTGTATTTAGAAAACATGTAATAGAAAACAAGTATTTCACCATCCTTTTGAGGAAATATGTTGGTGTAACTATGCTGCATTTCTCTGTCGTTGTACTAATCTAATTCCCCATGTGGAGGCTTATCACAGAATAAGGGCCCAGTCTGCAGGACCAAGGATATGCTGATGTAGCTCTATAGCACAGTTTATTTTAACAGATGGAGCTCCTTCCCCACTACAGCTAAAACCACCATGCTGAATAGTACATACTCTACTAGGAAAAGATACCTTTGCCAGCCTAAATTTAATTCTGTTCACTGGAATGGTTGGTTAGAAGTGCAGTTGTTTTTCTTTATGCTTCTAGTAGGCATAGTTAGGCTGCAAAAACATTGAGAACTGATTTAAAAATGCATTTTTCCCAGCATAGTGTATAGCAGTTTGAAAACTATAGAAATTAAACCGCAGTAGAGATACTTCATTCTGAAAAGGAAGGACATATTAATGACTGGGGTTTTTTGCAAGATTATATGTTTTCTCTATTTAGGCTCAACCTGACTAATAGAATAAAAAGAGGGGAAAACTGTTAGAAAAACAAATTAACTGTACCATGTCATTCTATTTATTATGGGGGAAAGATTGAGACTGATTTGAAACTGCAACACTGCTTCCTAGCAATCTGCACTTCATACAAGTTCATTCTTTGTGGTTTTGAGGCCTGCAGCCTGGATAATTAATGTTGGAGCACCACTGGCATTTAGTATTACTTTCACTCCCCTGTCATTGATTACTGTGTTGGTTAGATGTTATGTTTACTGAATGTTCCATCACCAGTTCTTGTACTTCAATCTAGTATATGTCTGGGGGTGGTCAGTTTGTTCTGCTTTGGCATCCGTACGAATGACAAAAATGTTCTGAAATGCAACTTGAATTTCATGACGTATCCTGTCAAGTGACATATTTCTGTAGTAAATAAGGTATGGTGAATCATACAATGCAATGTAATGTAAGGGTCTGTGTCCCAAAGGAATTAACAGAATTAAATCATGCTGTCTCTTAATGATAATGGAGAAGTTGCAGTTAGGATTCTGCATAAAAGCTAAAGCAGCCAAATGTCTTAGCAGTGCAGCGGAAGGAACAGAAGAAGGAAGGAGAAAAATCTCTTATCCTCTCTGAGATGAAGAATCAAAGAAGTAAAAATCAGTATTGATTAAAATTCAATCATTGGAATATAGTCAATCATCATAAAGCATCCTCCGTACCTTTGAGGAAGATACATTTAGGAGCAACTTCTGATTTGATACATTTTTGTTATAACATGATTGATATAGTTATTCAGTTGCCTTGTGCTATCAAATTACTTTCACTTGAAAAAAGACAGATAGGGGTTTTTTTTAGGTTAGATGTCTAAACTACTGATGGCTCCAGAAGAAAAACTACCTATTAAATTTTAGCGTTACTCTGAGTAACTCCTTTTGTTCCCCAAAGGGTTGCCCTCATGCAAAGAGTTAGGAAGTTCCTAAGGTCCTTGAAAGGAGTAAAGACAGAAATCATTTGGCATTGACACCCTTAGTTGATGAGGTGCTGCAATTAAATTGTAGACAGGTCGAATTCTGCTCCTTTAGGATTTGCATACTAAGTTTTTCCAAACCTAAATCCAATCCATTAATTTTTTTCAATAGAAATTTTGTTTTGATTTTTTAATAAAGAAGCATTGATAGCTCACACACAATAGTAGCATCTTATAAAATGTTGAACAGAATGGAACTAATCAGAAAAAAAACGAACACATTTTCACAACCGAAGCCTAGAGATTGCATGTCTCACTAACCGCATAATTATAAGTAGTGCATTAGACTTTAATATTGTAGCATTTTTTGTATTCTTAATAATCCCACTTTTTTTGCAATACATTTGTTTGTTTGCTTGCTTGTTTTTGAGTATTATGTTCCTTGTTCTCTGCTCAGGCAAAATTCCCGTTGATCTCAACAGGAGTTTGCCCAGCAAAGAACTGAACGAGTATGCAGTAAAGCCCTTGGAATTTTGCCCAGTGTTTTTCACCTGGCAGTGTCCCATTTATGAAATGCATATTTCATAACGTGGCCTACCCTGTACTAGCAGGCATAGAACAGACTTTGCAACTGTCTCATGTATGAAATATGAAAGTTTTAAATGCTTGTGTAAGCCACTGTATTAAAACAAAGTAGTATTTTATAGTTCAAAACACTGATGTCTGTTTTAATACATTGTAATTGGGGAAATTTGATACTATTTCTCTGGTTTTTCATCATGGGTTCATACATATGTATGAATGGGTTTCTTAAATTTTTATCTCTGTGGTACAGTGAAATTTTTGTAATTGTAAAGGATTTTTCCCTCTATGGCACAAATTTAATATAAAAGGGATTAATGATATTCATTATTGTTTTTTTCCTCAGAATAAAATGAAATTGGCTGGTTGATGCAAGCTTGGACCAGTGATAGACCAGATAAATACTGCTTCACATTCCGATTGGAGGCCAGGAATTCTTTGTCACATCAGTAGAGAGACTGTAGTTACAATTTGACTATAGTTTTCTTTTTCTACACTAATTTCAATTTGATTCTAATTTCTGAAGTCACCCAGGCTGAGTCAGATCTGGTCAAGCCAAAATAAGCTCTTGAATCATTCCCAAATGGCGGAAAAAATGAGTCAATTCAGAGAGCTAAGCAAGTAGAGACAGTCATTATAGGCATAAAGCAACCACAAAGCTTTATACAGTTCAATGGGAGAGAAGGTCCACCTAGTGAGTTAAGGTTGAATATAACTGGATTTCAGGGCTCTTCTGTTAGCAGAGCTGGTGCATGGCCAGATGAGAGGTAGGAGAGCTATGAAAGGGGAGGAAAAATGGACCAATACTTATGTTATGTGATTTGGTTTGGATTAATGTAAAGCAATACACCCAGAAAGGAATGGGTTTGAGCTGTGGCTTGGACTTGAACATTCATTTGAGGGGAGACTAGGATAATTAACAACATGGAAATAGGCAGTGGACTTAAAACTCTGAAGGCAGGTGAAGAGGCTGTGACATATCTTACATAGTGAGAACATAGTTCCTTGCATTCATTAGCATTTTTGTTGCCAACTGTATCGGCCTCGGCACACATATTGCAATTAATAACTGTGCTTTCTCAATAGTTCTGCAAAAATATGTGCTGCTGTCATATACCACAGGGAACAGTTACTGTTTTGCACAAACTGCTGTTAGCTGTGGGAAAACTTCTCATGCAGAGACCTAGAAAACAGGAGAACTTGATATTACACAGTAGCACATCAAAATCCATGTTTAAATATGCTTTATTTTTTTATAGTAGTGTTCCTCAGCTGTTCATGGTCATAGGCAAAATACAGTGCATGTGCTGAGTCAAGAATCAAGAAGAGTTACTATAATACAGAGTTTGCTCTATGAGTGTGGTTACAAAATTTGGTGAAAATTCCTTATATAAAGGCAGGACCTCAGTGATAATTTTAATTTACAGTCAGGTATGTACCAAGACAAAATCCTTTTCTTTTAGCTCTTTTCTCCTCATTTGTAGCCTATTGCTGCTTCCTCATTACTACACTGTTCTTTGCTAGCGCAGTAAATCTGGAGACCTAATGGTGCACAAGCCCCTTTGAGGACAGCACTGACTTCTCAAATATTCATTTCTATGCGGATCAGGGATATCCCAGTCTGGCTGTAATCAGAGGAAGAAGGAAGGAGACAAATAATCACTGAACATGACTGTTTAGGGAGCAATTTCTGTCAAAAAAACAATCAGCAGCAAAGGTGGATGTGAGCTGGCCTCGCACCCCCAAGCACAAGTAAGAGTGATGTGGGCTTGTTTGATAGCCATAATAGTATAATTGCTTCTTTCTGTTCCTTCATCCTCTAGCCAGCCGCTTCTCCTTCACTAAGCTGAAATGCCTGTTGTTCTCTCTGCTAACTGCTGAGTAACGTAGGGCTAGTGAAAGGTGCCAGACTGACAGCAGTGGGATCTGCGCTTTGTTCATACCTAGAGTGCAAGTATATCGTGAGCCCTGACAGTGCCTCTTGCTATACTGGTGAGATACAGCCCTGACCTGCAGGGACAAACCCCAAAGTAGAGGATCCTTCAGGACAGTTCAGTTCTTAGTTATTTTTTTGTTTGTCAAAATGGTGCCAGCTGTGGTAGTGAATTGCATGTTCTGGAACAGCAGTACAACTCTGCTTCCAGCCAGTGATCCAGTCAGAGATCAGTTCATAGCCTGAGTTATTCCAAATGGAATAGACCTTTGTGC
This sequence comes from Platalea leucorodia, assembly GCF_965183815.1. Classification (NCBI taxonomy): domain Eukaryota; kingdom Metazoa; phylum Chordata; class Aves; order Pelecaniformes; family Threskiornithidae; genus Platalea; species Platalea leucorodia. The sequence goes on from NC_138833.1 coordinate 813,231, forward strand.
TATGAAATCAGTTTGCAGCAAGTCTCCAGCCACTGGGAGTTGAACTGACTACCAAATTTATCTCACCCAGGCTTAATGAAGAGTCATCAGGTAGTAATGATCCTACCAGTCTTGATTTAAATGTAAGTTATAGCAGGGGTTGGATTCCATATCCCTAGAGTAATTTCTTGTGCCATCCAAACCTCATCAAAGTGTCTTGGTGAAAATGATTTAAGCTAACATGTTGTACTGCATGTTGGCAAGCAGCTAAGGGAACCTGTGTAGCAGTTACAGTGGCTCAGTGGCAACGTGTTAGTTCACAGTAACTTCATTGTGTGCCTCAGTCCTGTGTTTTATTCAGACAGAGGCATAAGTTTACGTTGTTGTTTTTTTTTTTTTTTTTTTTAAATATCAGGATAACAACACTAGCAAGGGTGTGTCCATCAATGCCACCTTCAGTGGGTAAACTCTAGATTTTTTTTTTTTTTTTGAGAGAGATATTTAAACATTCATTATGATAGTGAAGAAAACAAACAAACAAAAATTGTATACACTCATATCTGACCCTGTCTGAAAAAACAATACAGAGGCCACAGCAACTCCAGAGCTGGCTCAGACAAGCAATGTCACATAAAGCTCTATTTCTCTTTAATTTTTTATTTGGATCATGTCTGTATGTAGGCCACAATGACTTAAAAGAGCAGGCACTGACCAGACAAAAACAAACCTTTCAAAAAAGTACCATTGTTGCAGGAGAAGGATTCTTTCTCCAACAGAAGACTGAAGGTTAGTACTAGAAGGATGTCAGCGTTCACTGCTGTTTCAGTTAGTTGGGATTCCAGTTACCAGCGACTGAGCAGAGGGGGACCAGCAGTGGTTGTATTCTCTGCTTGCCTGTCTTCTGCTTGTAAGCTGATCCAGTGCACAGCAGCAAGATGCTATGAAGCTGGTTCAAGCCATTTCTCTTCCTGGCTTTTTGTGCTGTGATGACCCCATATAAATCAATTCTAGCTTGATCATCCTTCCTCAGGAATAAAGAAGAGACACGAAACCTCTCACTGCAGCTCCCCAGACCGGTCTACGTTTCTGCTTTCCTTCAGTCCCTAATTACAGGGTCTGGACAAAAACCTCTCCTGCTGCTTCCACCCTTGTGAACATCACTCAGTGGCCAATAGCCACCCTAGTGATTCTGTGCTTCTCTGCAGGAATTACTCCTTTATGCAGGGACCTACACAGTCCATACATCTTTTCTGAGCAAACTACTGTTCAGCTTTGAGGAGCCTGAAGGGGGGGGGGGGGGGCGGAACTAGATCTTCTGTCTAGCCCTCTGGTCAGCCTTTGTACAAGCACAAGAATAGTGGCATCTTAACAATAATCTAATAAGCATTTCTTCTAGAAGAGGAAGCTGGAGGCAGTGATGCAGCTGTGAAGAGTCAGGGCACAGAAGGTCTTAATGCCTCTGGCCAAAATGCTCTTACTGACACTTGGGTTACAAATAGCAATGCTGTGTGGCAACAGTGCAGATAAAAAAAAAAAAAACAACCACAAAACCAAGGTATAAACTAGGCCTAAGAGTACGAATCACTTGTAGAAAAGCTGTATAGAAATGCAGATTGATGTTTTTGAAATCCACAGTGGAAGCCAATAGATTCCCTTTGGCTTTAAAATCCAAATTATGCACCCAGATTTTGTATCACAGTCCATGCATGTATGATTAGCAAAATTTAATTTTTTTTTCCTATGCCAGTCCCTGGAGATAGCAAGAACTTTAAGGCATTGTGCAGCAGTGGAGGTGTATTTTTATAGTGAATCATCTTTTCACAAAGATTAGGACTTTCAAGACAAGTATGTTCTCAGAGGATGATGTTCCTCTGCAGAAAAACTTTTTTTTTTTTTAAATTAGAATGGTCTTTGATACTTTTTTAAGATTTCCAATTTTTTTTGAGTTTTCTGCAATATTTTCAAAAGATTGTGTTGATTCTATCATCTTACCAAATTACTGTTGTAAAGCTGTTATTTAATTACTACGTTTTCTAGTAAGCCAAGAGTTTTGGTAAACTAACTTTGTCAAAGTTCATTTGCATAGTAGTAAACGAAAGAAAATCAAAGTGATTGACAATATTTTGAATCCTTGGTAAAGGAATTAACTTTATAAGTTATACTTATGTAAGTATAATAGATACTCTCAAAGTATAACTTTGGAGAGAGATGGGACAGACAAGCGGAATCAGTTTCATGCTTGTATTTTCCTACTATGTTGTGAGTTTCATTTGTGGACAAAGGACATTTTTCATTTGGCTCAGTGGCCAAGATAGGAATAGTTGATTATATTGTCATAGACTCATAATTTAGATTGGAAGGGACCTCCAGAGGTCATCTAGACCGACCCCCACTCAAAACATGTCTAGTTAAAAGCATGATGCCTTGAAGTTTAGATAGTCAGGGCCATCTCTAGTTGAGTCTTGACAAGTGCCAAGGATGGAGATTCCACAACCTCTCTGGGCTACCTGTTCCAGTATTTCACCAGCCTCATGGTTTAAAAAAAAACCCCAACATTCATAATAGCTAATAGAATTTCTCATATTCTCAGTTGTGTCTGTTCTTCCTCCTCTTATCACCGTGCCTCTGAGAAGTGTCTGACTCCATCTTCTGTCTTTCCTCCAGTGAGGTAGTTGTAGAATGCAATAAGGTCTCCCCTTTGTCTTCATTTCTCCAAGCTGAAAAGAGCCAGTTCTTTCAGCCTCTCCTCATACATCGTACCCTTAAGTATTAGCATTTCCACAGGTGGCAAGCGGAAAGCTAGGCATAAAAGTGTAGGCAAACGAGAGATTTAATCCTTTAAGTATAGCTTTAATTGCTGTTAATTATGAAGAGTTGTCTTGCTGATTCCAGTATCACTCAGTGGGAGACCTGCTCCCATTTTGTATTGGCTCTATTTTTTCCATACGTTAGCCTTCTTTCCCATCTTCTTTTCTCTGTTTCAGCATTTTTGTTTCTCCCCCCTCCCGTCTGCCAAAATGAAAGTCGTGAAATAGTTAATATTGGTATGTAAAGCATCACAGACCTGCATGAGCCTAACATTCAAAGGAGATGAATAGAGCAGAATAATGATATTTCTCTTCAAACAATTGTCTCAGCCTGCCCGTTTTGCAGCCTCCAGAATACAACAGGATAGTGGTTTATATCCAGCGTACCCTTGAAGACTGTCCCATAATCACAACAGACCACAACAGAAACTCAACAATCATAAGAGAAGGTGAGAGCTAATTTTCGGGTGTGCTTAACAGTAGTGGACGCACAGACATCACTTGCTGACCTTGAGAAAAGTACTAGCTCAATTCCTCTGGCCTCTGCAACATATTATTCGTAAAGGATATTGACAGCTTCAAGAGAAAAGTGTACTAGAACTGTAAAGAATTAGTAATTAATAATCACAAAGGGCTGAAGAATTTTATATTTCAATCCTCGGAGACAGACCTTGCAGTTCAAATCAATATCAGAATGTCCTCATCACACCTCTCTCTGCATTAGCAAGTTGAGGGGGATTTTTATGATAAAGCCTGATCTTGCCATCATCCTGTCTTTGCATGCAGGAATCATTATCAGGGCTTATTCTGCATGAAGAATTCTGCATTCTACCAAGAAGCAAAATGAAAAAATCAAGCATAATGAAAGCAAAAGGCAGCCCACCTTGAACCAAGGCAATGTTGCGTTGCAAGGCAGACCTTAGCAACCTGAAGACAAACGGCCCCTTTGTGTTAACAGAGAGTAAACTCCAGCAAAGGTGATCGTGGCTTGTTTACAGAATCTCATCAGGTGCTTCTAGCAAAAAAAGAGTTTTGAAGGCGGGTGGAAGACTTGCTGTTAAACAAACGCAGTGTAGCATTTTCAATCAATAAATTTAATAATCTGCCTATATCGTCAATTTTGTAAGTATGACAAAAATTCCAGTATCACACAGGAAGAGCTTAAGTATTTGGGTTTCTTTAAATCTCCTGTATTTTCGGACACAAGCTGCAACTAGCCTTATAAGCCACAGATGTTGGCCCAGGAGTTCATCTGCGGCACCGTTGAGAGCTCCTTCAGCGGAGAGGCAGGGCTAGCGCCGTGTCGCTAGGTGGCAGCAGGGCTTGCGGCCGGCCTGCGCTGGGAGCCGGCTCTGAGGGGCGCGGCCGGCTGGGGAAACGGGGCGGTGGTGGAGCCACCCCAGCGTGCTCACCAGGGGAGGCACAAGGATAACCCTGGGCACTGGAATCCTGCGTTAATGGTGGGTGCAACTGCTTTTTAAACTGTGGGCGAATTTTGTCAAAGCATTTTTTGTCTGAGGAAACAGAATATTGGGAAGTTGGCACCCTATCCAGTCACTGAACTAAACATCCATGTTTTTAAGCATCCTGAGAATAAGTGATCTGTATATGTTACCAAACTGAGCCGTTCAAAAATGCAAGTTTACGTTAAGAATGAAGTTAAAAAAACTAAACAGTTGTCACTGTTTAGTTTTTTTGTTCCCTGCTGCTTTCTCATCATTCAGGAGGAAAACAGCTGTTGTTTGGTACTATGAAGTAAAGAAACTTCCAAGTGGAAGTTCAGATTTTGAAATGTTTTCCAGATATTTTCCTTCTGATTCCAGAAGGAAAGTTTAAGAGAAATATGACTTATTCCAGAGTTTAAGGTAAAATCATGGCTGTTAATTACATAGTCTCATTTTCCCGGTTTTACATCAGTGTTGTTTGGTTAAAAACAGCAAATTTATTGCTGGCTGACTCAAGAACAAATAAAACCATTGGAAGAGGCACACTACAGGCTAGACGTAATAAAAGCAGTTAACAGAACAAGCAGATGCAAAGATCTGCTTGTTTAGGAGATGGTGAAGAAATGGTATGTGAGATGTATGTATTTTCTCTGCTACAAAAGTATATTTATTTCTCCTGTTAAATGTATCTAAGGAAATATAAACAATTTTAGATTATCGTAAAATATGCAGTGAGATGTGACTGTGTATCATACACATCAAAGCATAGCTGAAGCCCAAAAAAGTACTGATATGCAAAGAAAACTGGCTTTTCTTGTATTTCAAGAAAAGAAATGGATCCTTCTCTGCATTGCACATTCTCAAACTCTTTCTGTTCTTGCACAATTAACCTGCATCAGTATTTTCAGTGTGGCACATTATAAACACTGCACTAGCATAAGAAAATTCACTCAAGTACTGGTTTCTTATGTCTGCCTTTAAGCTTCTTTGAGAAAAATAAATATCTTTGTTTGCTTGGCTTACTGGGGTAGCAAATAGCTTATCACCATCACCAGATAGATGCCTGTTCCATCTAACTCTTCTCTTCAGGTGAGCTGCAGGAGAAGAGAATAGAGTAAAAGCTTGAAAGAGTGAAGGAGATGGGAGGGAACTAGTACACGTGATTTTAAAATATAAGAAAAAGTAAATTGCAAACCAGATATGTCTTAAAAAAAAAAAAAAAAAAGAGTATCTAAATTTAATGTTCCCCTTAACAGAGATTCAGGAACTGCAGCTGAAGGAATCCTTTGGAATAGTAGAATTTAACTGTGCATGGGGTTTATGTGCACAAATAAAGCAGCAGGATTTTACAAGTGCAATAGATGGAGATTAATACACTTCAGGAAAATCAGTGGGAGATAACTGGGCAATGTGCTGGAGAAACCGTTATATCTAAAGGATGGAGGGGTGTCTAGAGTTTTAACAGACAGCAGTGAATCAGGATTTCTGGCTATTAATCCCATCTCATATGACCTGGGGCAAACTACATAATCTGTATTTAAAATACAGTACTATTGCTTTAATGGTGGAGGGCTTGGGAGCAGCAGTCTGGAAGGCAGGATGCATAATAAAGTATGCTGTGTTTATTCCAGGCATACTGAACTCTGAGTAACCCTTGCAGTAGAAGGAGTTCCCCTGGCAGGCCAAGTGGGGAATCTGGCCTTCCTTTAGCTCTGCACCTCTGGGTATTTGCTTCAGTAACCATTAATGATCCAGATACAGAGATGTTGACATTACAGAAGTAAAGACGCATGAAAATAAGGAAGTTGTGAAATTGCAGTATCTTGCGGGGGGGGGGGAAGATTTTTTTTTTTAATGTCTTCCATGTTGGAAGTAAGAAAATGTTGTGTTGGCATTTTCAGTAGAAACAGTCTGTTTCAAAATCAAAAGACGTATTTCAATTTATTGGAATGACCTAGAAAGTTTTCTTTTGAGACATACGAAACACATATCTGTATTTCTAAATGGGGAATTGTCTTACTGAAGCTGAAAGTGAACCCCTTGCTCAGCACCCATTGCTGTGCTGCGTTTTTCATCATATGTATCACGGACTAAACTCTGCAGTATATTAAAGAAAATGCTGTGAATGTCCCAAACTAGAGGGAAAAGGTGAAGGGAATAGGACTGCTATCAGCGTACAGTTATTAAAAGGCACTTGTATATAATGCATTATTGGGTTTGAAAACAAACATTTCGGATATTTTAAAACTGTGTTTGGTTTATAGCAAATTAAAAATAAATATTTGTTTTTTCCAGTATTAACTTTGATTAAAAAAAAATCTGTAAGCAGCATGGTATGTAAAAAATTATTCCAACAACAAATACAAACTTTATAATGTGTAAGCTTGCATGTCGAACAGAGATAATGTAATTCGGCATCTACACCGCACGTTAGAAATATTTTCTAAAGAGGCAGCTTTAGTTATACATTCAATAAAACTAGGTTGGCCATAGGTATGGGAGCAATTTAGATTAGACATAGCGCTGGGGTTATTTGAGACCCTTACATGTCTGTCTGGACTGCTGCCACTCTCTTTCAGCACATCGATTCCTTAAAATAAAGGAAAAACAAGGAAAAGACAGAAGCTCTTAATGTCTTTGTTCTTCCCTGAAACAGCACGTAAAACTAATGAGTTTTCCTTTAGACAGTATAAGGCAGAAACAGAGACAAGTGGAAAAATCGTATGTCCCTGTGCTTCAAAATATGGTCTTTTTTTAAGCAACTCCTTACCAATATGAAGAAACCTTTTGTGTTAAATAAATATGACACAAAGTTCTGCAAAATCCTGAACACCTCCAATTCCTGTTAGATTCTCAATTAATACAACAAAATACATTGTCTTGCAGGACTAAATAGTAGTATTTTATTAAGTAGATAATGTTTGTTGTTAGAAGTCCGTCATTTCCTTCTTTATTATCCACAGGCTACACACCAGTAGCCTCTGCTTAATAAGCCAATAATGTGAGTAAAATTGAGAAAGGGAAATAATTTGTGTATAACTTCCTTTTTTAAAATAACTTTCCATTTTCAGTGTTCCTTATATTATATCTCCGTAGATTTTGAAAACCTCTCTCTTCTGTATAGCAGATAGCACTTAAACTGATTTATTGTTTTATAACATGATTTGTTTGGGAGGAAACAGAGCAGCTCTTAGCAGAATTCCTACAGAAGGAACAAGTTAAAACATGGTGTTACCTATTGTTCTTTATTGACTTCAGTAGACTTAGTTAAAGGCAAGCTCTGTGCAGCATTTCTCTATGAAAACCTAAATCAACACCATGTACACTAAACCATCAGTTGCTTCGTTTCTTAGATGGCGCAAAGCATTCTGTGATTATTACAGTGGACTGAATGCTGCTTGCTAGAATGCGGTTGTAGGGCACTGCAGAAAAAGTATGTGAGAAGTAAGAATAACTGTAAAATATGCAAGTCAGTTCAGTGCATATGAAAACGCAAGCTCTGGGACTGGTTCCAGCAAGCTGTCCAGCTATCAACAGAGGCCTGCTGCTGCCAGAGTCCGTGCAGAACTCCAGTTTATACTGTAGAAGCAGGATAAGTACCTGAAACATTGAGTCTTGGTTTCATCCCATGTTCATCCTGTTGCCTTCTAAGGCTAATTTGAATAAATTACTGTGCAAATTTTGTAGGTAACTGTAGCTGTAGAGAAGAGGCTTCCAGAGCATGATACCTTCCAAATACATTGTGGCTAAGAAAGAATTTGATTTTTTTTTTCTTTCCTTGGTGGTGGTGCTGGTGTGTGGTGGTGACAGCCTATGGCATTCAGTTACCCTCCCTGCTATCAGTTCCCACTAGTTTTAGATGCAGGTACAGGGCACGTTCATTTTATATTGGTATGTAGCTTTTTTCCCCCCTTTTGGTGGTGACTGAGGATTGCTTAGACGAACACAGCCATGTGATGGAAGTCTCCAAATTAGACTAGATTACCTTGAAGATAAGCTCCCATTTGGAGCTATGTTGTCCTGGCGTGTCAGCAAGTACAATCATATAGATACTATCAAGTAATAAAATCTTTACAACACGTCACATGAACTATGTAGATAAAGGTGAGATGACTATTGATTTTTGGTCAGAAAAGTCCGAAAGAGTAGTTGTAATGATTCCTATCTTTACGGATGTCTGTAACTAACTTTATTAGAACTACAGTTACTTTCTGTTAGGGACCTCTAGTATAAATATATGGAACAAAGAAACATATAGAGGTGGTATCTTTAACTCAGTTTGCTTTTACCAGAAGACTCTGCGGATAAGGTTGAATTACATCTTTCACTTTAGCAGCTTTTTAAAAATGTCTGTATTAGACTAAAACCATTGGGGTTCAAAATGTTCCATAGTGGCTCTTAATCCAAAGATGATATTTCAAAGAGATCTTAACAGTTTTGTGTGAGCCAAATCGATAGTAGCCAAAATCAGTTTTACTGTGTATTTTCAGATTACATGAGTCAAAAGTGGCATAACAAAAATCTTCAAGTCTTCTGCTGTAGTTGTTACTAAAACTTAAAAATCAAGATAGCTTCCTATTTCTGCTATCAGTCCCCATTACCATTGAATTGGATGCAATTGATATCATTAGTATAAAATAACTAATTAAAGGGAAGAATCCTGAAGAAAGAAAAGAACAATTAGATTCACAAGAAGTTTCTGCTTCAGTCTTACTGTAAAACCAAAACATTTTAGTTTGTCTGTTAATGATCTTGGTCTGTCATTTCAGAAGTGTCTAACAGAGCCTGGCATGGCTTAGCCCAATTTATTTACCCTAGCAAAAAAAGAGGATGTAGCTGCTCTCTAAAGCACTTTGGGGTAAACTCAGAGAGAGAAGCTCTACTTAAGAGAAGGGGCAAGGGTAGCACAAGTACAAACAGGCTTAGAATAACCATGCATTAATTTAAACTAGAAATTAAGAGAAGATTTTTGCATACCAGGCAATAAGCTGCCCGCTAGAGTAACAAAGACGAGAAATTGTATAGAGTGCTATCAACTCTAGAAGAGACTGAAGTGATAGCAGAGATTTCCCTCCCAGTTCTTTGGTTTGGTGCTTCTGAGTCCAGGAGTGCTCATTTGATTTACTTGGGTGTTGGACTCTGAAGAGACGATAGGAAGTAATGAGCTCAGAGAATTTGGGCTGAGCCTTCAGCTTGCAGAAAACTTGTTCAGTGAACCTGTTCAGTGAACACATCGCTAGCAAAATTAGCATGAGCATAATTCTGCTTTTCCTCTCCAGAACCTTGTTTACAATTATCAGTTTAGACTTCTTTATTCCTTTAATATAGATCATAAAGTATAACTCAGACCATGATTACAGTGAGCATTTTTCAGTGGCATAGCCACCTCGTGCCGGTATTCCACCAGCTGCTTGTTCCCTTCTCCATGCCAATACTGGCGTTATGCCAGTACAGCTGTTTGTGTGATCATGTGAAGAACTGGATCAGAGCACTGATCCAGCTGAAAAATACCTTTTCATTTTATCTTTGGAATTTTTAATTCAAATCAGACCCTCACTCTGGTTACTGCACTACTGCGTGAACAGTCGTGCCAGCACAAAGCAGGAGGCGGCTCAAGAACAGCTAGGAATCAGCTAGCAATTTAAGCAGCACTGTCATATCCTCGGGCTGCTCTTGGTCGCTGTGTGGTTTGCAGCCACCGCTAGGCCGATGGAAGGGCTACATGTTGTTGATGATGATGGTGCCATTCATCTTCCCCTCCTCTCTCTTGTACCTCCTGTTGTACTGGCAGGGCCTGACCGTGCAATTGAGACAGTTCAGAGAGCCAGATCAGCTGAAAACTGATGAAACCAGCTGATAACTAAGTGCTTCTTTTTTCTTATTTTTTCCTTAGGTTTAGTTTTCTGTCTTTTTAGTTGCCCAAACCAGACCTCAGCAGTCCCTCAGAGGTCAGGAACACCAGTCAGGGGCAACAGAACCAAACACTTCTTGCAGAAGCTGTGCCAGCTTGTACAGCTTGAATGATTCACTTGGTTATCTTGCTCTCTGGAGATCGAAACAGACTAAAGGTTTTCTTGATAGAGTGTTTTGGTAGGAAATGGTCAAATTTCCTTTTAGGGAGTCCCAAAAATACTGGATTTTTGGAAGATCTGTGCCTTCCTCCCCTGCAAATGTTTCTGTCTCTGAGCTTCTGGTAGGATCCTTTCTTTCCTGTTTTTGTTGGGCAGATCCTACCCATCAGAACGTCGCAACTGGGGCAAGGACAGGGTCTGTACTGTGTCGCCTGCAGAAGTCCTGTAGAGCTGGCTGGTGCATTTCTGTTAAATATTTGGACTCTGTACAAGCATTAGCTTTTCAATAATTCAGCCACATCTTGTTGGTAATTACTTTTCTACTGCTTATGGGTTTAGAATAGTAACACCTAGTACTATACTAAATGGATACTTAATAAGGCAACATTATAATAGGACTCCCGTGGAATTCCACATTACATTAACACCAAATGAATTCGTTCTGAATTCATTATGAATGATTACTCTGAATACCAAAGGAATTAATAATCATTAGCCATTTACTATGGAGGGTTGCTGAGTAATTGCCAGATACAGCTGTTTTAAGAATTTAGAAGCTTTCCTGATCAAGTTTCATTCTGAAAGAATCATTAAGTGTAACTTTCTTTTCACTGGAGAGTTCCTACTTTTATTTTGTATCTGTACTCCTTGTTCAATTGCATTCCAGTTCTAAAAGTACTTCAAAGACAGTCACTTGGCCTAGTTCATTCACTAATGGAATTACTTTCCTTAACGCCATTTTGTCTTTGACTGTATCTCAGTTGGCTTTATACAACACATCTGAAAGGTTAATAAACTTTAAAGCATGCTGGGAGATATTCAAGGGCAGGGTGACTCCGACATGACAAAAAGAATGCAAAAGCGTTATATTTATGACTTTGTGGCAAGTAAATTCTGAAAGTAAAGATATCCAAGGCCTTTGATTCGGTTCCTGAAAGTTCCCTCTATTCCTACCAGCATTTGAAGATTCAGCTGTTTTGCATATCAGAGGTAGCTGACTTGGGAGACAGAGGGAATTAACTGCTCGCTTTAGATGAACCTTCCTTGTTACTTATTACTCCTTACACCTTTGGGTATAAGCTTCCACAAGAGTTTTACTTCTTTGACAACTTGCTCATGCTGTCTACAACAGCCACACAGTTGCAACTCACGTTATCCTGACAAATTCAAATACAGCGTTGAGCTTTTCTGCATAACTTCTCATTGTAACTAGTAGTTTGATTCTTGCCCATAGTCCTGACAATATACATTCAAGTATGAGATTTACTGTGTGTTGATGTTAGATCAGTGACTCAGGTTTCAAAGTTAGGTAAGCACAACTGTGAATGCATGTTTTTGGGTTATGTTGGGACTTTTTCCCTACTCAGTGAGACAAATTCAGTGTAAAAACCCTGTGCACCTTAGAGCTTGCAGAATAAGGTTATGCTGTTTCCTTGCATTCTGCCTTCAAACAGCGCTGCTCCATTGAAGCATGCACACCCTTGTTTGTGTTTCTCTGTGGCAGCTGAATCCACTCGGTGGGTTTCACAAATGCCAGTCTGCCACAAATAGCATTTGCACATAAAGTTAGATTCATTAAATTGTGTTGAAGTGTTAGTTCAACTGTGGATGATTCCCACTGAACGTAGGGGAGCCAGCATTTGGCTTCTGATCTATAATGTTTAATTAAATTTGTATGAAGCAGTCCTGTGTGTCATTGATTGCCAATTTAGCAATACAAATGTATTTGTGTTTAAGCAAAGGCTAATACTGTATGATATTTCAGTGATGCCCTAAACCAATGCTTAGGAAATCATCTTCATTTAGAACTATGTCCCAAAATGAAACATATGAAGATAATTGCTTGTATAAATACTGATTTTTTTTTATATATTATATAAATATAAATGATACATTTAACATGACTTTTACCGAGCTGATTATAACCAGCTCAGGGGGGGAATTTATTTTTTTTTTACAGTTAGAGGACGAGGGGATCGGCGGTTCTTGCAGAGTCAGCTGTGGCACAAGGCTGGTTGCAAACGCTAGCATGCTCTAACTGAAGTCAGGGGTTTGCATGGGTGAGGTGGGGGCTGAGTGTAGGATGTGCTGCCTGGCATACGGGCCCTGACAGTTGGCCACCAGATGGCAGACACAGTCTCCTATAGAATAATGATATTTTCTTTGACCTACATAAAGATCAGCTGCATCTTTCTCCATTGAAAATGATGGATAGTGCCAAGTACGCTGCAGATAATGGCCACTTTCTGAAAGCCATTTTCAGCTTTTACACCTGAAGCTTTTTATTCTTTTGCCTTTCTCTGTTACGATTCTCACCTTGTGCCAGGGAAATATCTTTTATTTTTCCACTGGTCTCAGTTATAGGTGTGAATTCAGTTGGATTTGAACTGAGTTCTGTTAAACAGAAGTATAACGTAACCAAGGTTGTTTGCAGCAGTGTGCAGGCTCTACGTTGTAGTAGGTGGAATGGATTAAATACACGTAATGTATTTAGAATACAGGTATACATAGACATAGATCATTTTGTTTTCATTTATTCTTTTTTTACTGGGTAATTATGGAGTTCTCTGCACCATTTGTTTCAATGCCCAGCCCACTAAGGATGAAGCACTGCTGTAGAGGTATGCAAAAGCAACATCATGCACTCACAGCCCTGAAGAGGCAGGAAGATCACGAATATTGTAAATGCAAAGCGTAAGATCATTAAATGGATACTGGTTTTAGCTGAAACTGAAGAGATAGGGACTTGGAAGACTAACCTTAGCAACTGTGCAAGTGACCCTAACTTCAGTAAAGTCAGAGGGCCTCCATTCCTTTATTCTTGGAATAAACATTGTCCTGACTCAGTATTTGGAAGACTACTTAATGAAATTCTTAATGCTCCAATACACTATCGAATTTCATCACATTTTGTAACAAAAAAGGCAGGAATGAAAGTAAGGATTTATTTCAGAATAAGTGAGTAGAAACAGGGGTGCAAAATCACAATGCACATTAAAAACCCCTCTGCCCAGACAGGTGCAGATGATGGCACGTTTGCTCAAAACTTGTTCTAAGCTGATTCTGATCCTGAGCAACCAGGCAGAGCAAGCACATTTATTAGCACTGTGTAGCCTTGCCTTTATTGCTTAGATGGATGTTTGTAACCTGTCCTGGAACTCTCATGTACAGCATAGCGTACAACTCCTTGGAGGTGAATAAACTCATACTTAGTGTGTGGCAAGAGTGACCCACCCAGCCAAATAGTTATTCATTGGACATTTACTGTACTACACACTGGCTCTATGCCCACCACATTCCCACTGCAGGCAAGCTCTAAGTATTGTATAGTTGTGTAGATGTCAGCGGTTTTATATCACAAGAAAGCTATCAAGATAATTTGATCTTGATAGAGAGGGAGAGAACATAAAAGCTCAAGTACTGTTCATATAATCTGATTATCTTTTTCCTGTTTCGCAGAACTGTGGCGTTTTTCTTATCCAGTTTGATCTATCTTCCAAGGTCCATGTGGTGTTACTGTGCCAGTGATATTGTCCCCCAATAAGTTTTATGTAAACAGAAGAGTTTATGGCTTGAGTTCATTTACCTTCTTCACAGGGCTGTGCATGTCTCCCTGGAACAGCGAGACCTCGTGCAAGACAGAGGCCTTCAGCGCTCAGCTGGCCTGAGGCAGTCTCACCGGTCACTCGCTCTGCAGCAGAAGAGCTGGGGCTGGACACTGGTTATCTTTCAGTACACACAGAGCCACATGGAGACGGCAAGAATCTTACCGAGGGACTTGCTCAGCCGGTTGTGCTAAGCAGCTGTAAGGATTCTCACAGCCTGTTAGTGAAGCAAGCAGAAAACTCCCTGTGTGACTGTTTGAAAGTAATTGATCGCTCAGAGCTCTCATCGTTTGCTTCTAAGGGCTTGTTTATTATACGAATGTTTAAATTAATGTGCCATCCTCTGGACGCTGGGTTAATGGCTGGACTTAGGATTTCTTACTGGCTGCGTCATCAATTCACTATATCATAAGCTCTGATAGGTCACTTTTTCTCCGTGTTTCAGCTTTCTCATGTATGAAATAGGGTTGATGATACTTTCCTCTGAATGGTATTTTTGAATCTGTGTATGACTGAAATTACTAGGGGTTTTGCCTTTATTAATGGCATAGAGTTTACACTGTTGTAGCTTAACTGGTATCTGCTTAGCTTTACCATAGCAATAAGAACTGAGGCTTCTACATATGTGCAACCACTTCATTGTTTTCCACGCTAATGCTGCTTTTCTTTATGTACATAGGGCCTAAGCATCTGGGTCCAGCTGATAAAGAAAGTTTCTTTTTCAGTTGTCTGCTCCTGCACAATTGGTCATTGAGTTCAGCAATCTTGGGATTAAGCTGAAGGAGTTTTAATTAAAAAACTAAGTGTCAAATACGGTTGCAGGACAGTCAGAATCATTTTACAGACACTTTTAAATCAAAAGTGCAAAGGAAACACTGGCAGTGAAACAAGTTTCTCTGTTCCTTCTCTGAATCTTATGTATTTGTAATTGATACAGAAACCCCCAGTTTCGTACCTTTCTCCCACACCACTGTGTTTTGAATACTAATCACAAGACATGGAGAATGTTCACAGAGGGAAGGTATACGGCGCTCTTCTATTTCACCTATGGAGACATCCTTTTAATTGCATGCAGACAGCAGACGGTATGGCATTTGTGGCGTCATGAACTCCAGCACAATATAGTCAGCCACTGCACAACATGGTACAATTTTCAGCTGAGTAAATATGGGGAGAGCGAAGGGTTAGGGGTGGGAAGGCAGTAATTCCTAGGACATTCATTCCATTTTTATTTTACAAATTGACCATGATTTTTTTATGCTTCACTCTTGTTCACTTCTGCACCTCTTCTAGAAAACTGCTTTCCTGCCAGGAACATACACCCAAACAATTCGTTTTAAAAGGATTGTTGTCAACTTCAAAAACCACATCTCCATTTGAAAGTTTTGTGTTTTCTTTCATAAGAAGATGTAAGATTTTGAAGTTACTTTCTCTCAGACTGCAGAAGAGGAAATAGCTAACACCACCACCCTGAATTAATATAAATTCCCAACTAATAAACATGAGGTAAGATCTTTTCAAGTTCACAGGTACAATCTCTCACAAAACTCACTCGGAATTTTCTGAAGCTTTTTCTGGTCAGCAAATTCTTTTCCATTAGAAGTCCCCTTCTTGCCTGATTCAGACTTTTTACCCATCAGACAGTAGGTTATTCTGGAATCCCTCTCAATTTTCCCCTGTAAGGAAAAGTTTTGAAACTGCAAAAGTTTTCCTAAGACAGGAAATGTTTTCCTATTCAAACCTCATATGCCCCCTGTATTCTGTAATTGGTTTAGAGGCTGTATAATTTACAGACAGCAGAGGCTTTGCGTAAAAGAAGGCAGCTTAGTAAGCAAAATAAAAAATTAATACAAATTAGATAGGATTCTTTTCTTTGAGTTGCAACATACCCTGACAAGTAATATGCCATTAAATATATATATATATGTAGCAAATACATTTAAGTTTAATAAAACCTTAACACCCCCCCAACAGATACTAATTTAAGAAGTTACTGTGCACACTGGTATGCTGTGACAAAACAGTTGGGTACAGACTGTCTTATTTCTAGCTCCTCTTGAATTTAATGCTGGTATAATGTAATCTACATCCAGTCCCAAATCTGTGAGGCTACATCAAGACATAGCCAGTGTGCGACCATATGAGAGAGGACCCGTAGGAGGCAGGATTCACTAAGGCACCATTCTGTCTCAACTCAAGTAGAACAGCTCGCAAACTACACTGCACTCCCCAATATGCAGGATTTAGAGCACAGGCTGAGGGAGTGTACAACTGACTGTGTGAGCGCAAAGACAGTGTTATTGGTAATAAAACTGTTTGTTAGATGTAACAATGCTCCTGATTTGTATAGTTTTACAATAATGATATACCATGATTTGTGATATTTAACATTTTACTGAAGTTGCATCCCATTACTGAAGTTTGTCTCATTCTCTGACAGAGTATGGATAAGTCTATTAATGAGAAATACAGAAATGATTACATAGAATACATTAATTTGAAAGTGTACCAAGGAAAGTAGTGGTGAAGTTTAGTAGACCTTTGTTTTCCATGTTTTTAATCAGCCAGCCTATGTTCCTGTTCTTCTTCTGATCAGTTTCTTGACTAAATAGACATGTTCTTGCCTTAGCATGTGGGATTAAATTAATTGCGTTTAAGAAATGGAATCCACTTTGCATACAGCAAAACGTGTTGAACACTGTTATATATTTCTCCAGACTTTTACAAAACCAGGGAAAAGTAGACTTTCAGTTCCTTCTCAAATCTATTACTTTAATAAAATAAAATAAAATTCTAATCTATGACACCATTTTCATGTAAATCCTAGGAATGTTTTTGTTCAGATTAAAAATTGCTGGTCTGTATCCTCAGCCAGTGGAGCTATGCCAATACACAGCAGCTGGGAATTTCCTATCCTGCTATCTGCGTGTGGCAATGGATTCATTAGGCATAGGACATCTCCTGTATGCATTCTAAATTACCCAGCAGACTCCCTGAATTTTAACATGTGGTTATCTTACACAAATCAGAGCTCTGCTTTTCCAAAATAAGTATATTTTTTGTACTTTGTGCAAATATTTGCTAAGGAATACAAAGCACTATTTGTCTCTTGATACTAAATAAGGTATGGGAACATGGTGCCATGGAGTAATAGAATATACTTTACATCCAAGTAGTGTAAAATAGTTCATCATTCCTTTTTCAGTGTGGAGATAAGGTAAGACATGTTCAGGTGCAGTAATTTACCCAGAATCTTGTTATGACCCGTATCCTACTGGAATTTCTTAGGAATCTCTGCAACTTGTTTCTTATTTTCATATTTTAACGAACATATGGTATGCTTCCAAATAGAGCAAGGCTGTGATCTCAGGACACTGCTTTGAAGCCATTTTCTCCCTGTTTCATTATAACTTATTTTACCATTATTCCATCCTGACTGCAAAATCAGTGGAATCTTCAAAGTAAAAATATATCACTTTGTTTAAATATGCACTAAAACCAAAACCAAGCTTTTGTCCTTGATTTCTGCTGATCTCCAGATTATTGTCAAGGATGTATAATTGAATTATAACCTTGATTTTCATACAGGTCAATGGCATCCATGCTAGTGACTCACACAGATCATAAAAGTATATTTCCAAGGGGTGTGGGTATAGGTGGGCTGAACAGCTTGGGCTCGTTTATAAAAACGAGGGCCTCAAGCCATCTGCACTTATCCATTCTTCTTTGTTCCAGCTGCTATTCTGCTCTACCAGCCATCACCAGGGCAACATGGCATTCGCAGGCAAATACGAATTCGAAGGCGATGAGAACTATGATGACTTTGTGAAGAAGATTGGTAAGTATGTCTTAGGCTATAAGTCTTAAAGGTTATAAATGAGTTGTTAAAAATACTTTTAAAAAAAAGGTTTTTTGAACTGAAATGTGCCGAGATCAGCAGGGGCTAAGACAGTAGGAGTGCTTTGCACTTCAGCAAGGAGATTCAGTTTTCATTCTTATAAGCACTGTCAGCCACAGGAAATAGTCCTGTTCTATGGAAGCAGTATTCCTTTTCAGTGGCACCAGAATAAAGGGCTGAGATGTGTGCAGTATAATGATCGTGAAGATCACTTTCTCTGTCCTTAGTATTCATCAGTGGGAGTATAAATTTAGTATGAAAATGCTTGTCAAAATCTTACACAGGAACAGGTTTCTGTGAATGCTTTCAGAAGACTGTGCAAACCTGTTTCAGATTACCCTGTAAAATCTCTTAGGGGCACTATGATCTGTGTGCATAAGAAGTTCAGTGTTTGTGTTTGTTTATTTAAAAAGCGATAGTAAATAGGTAGGTGCAGCTATATAGCAAAGGCACCAAGTTCATACACATTAAATTCCATGCATCTGCATGTGTAGATTAAGTAGAAGGGACTATGTATATATACTTTGTATCTATGCATTCGTTCTGTGTATCATTTCTCCAGGAAAAGAATGCAAGACCAAAACTTAACATTTTAGCAAATGCATTGATGTACGTATATCTTTCTTTATACTAGTAATTTAAACTCAGAGCTTTGATACTGCTGGGGAAAAAAAAAAAAAAAAGAAAGAAAAACAAACAAACCAGATGCTCAGACAGCAATGTCTGAGAACAAGCATACCATTAGCACGCTTTAATTCAAATACAGCTGGTAGGCTATTAGATTTGATAAACTGCATGTTTCTATTGATTAAGGTCTCCCCGGCGACAAGATTGAAATGGGAAGGAATTGCAAAATAGTCACTGAGGTGGTGCAGAATGGTAATGACTTCACCTGGACACAGCATTTCCCAGGAGGCCGCACCACAACCAACACATTCACAATTGGCCAGGAAGCAGACATGGAGACAATGGGTGGTAAAAAGTTCAAGGTAAATTAGTTTACCTCTTAAGTTCTATGCTGTCTCTGTTGTTTTTTTAATTTAGGGTGAAAAATCAAATCTGTCTCAAGGACATCTTCCTTAAATTTTTTTTTTATCTGTCATAGCTTAGAAACATATAATTTTTTTCCCTCATTTCTTGATGCCTCTAGCAAAATATCTAAATCTGATTTTAATGAGAGCTAGAGCTTCAGAACTGTATGTGCTGATAAAGAACAAGGGTAGTGTCTCAAGCATCTACTGGTGTGGCAGCTCAAGCAAAGATAATGCTCATTAAAACTCTAAAGAGCTGGTTGGCAGCTGTGTCATTGTCCAGCACCATACAGCAACCGCAGCACACTCTGAGGGGAGCGCTGTGGTCCCTAGCTCTGCCCATGCCTGGCAGCAGTGCTCACTTTTTGAAGTCACCTGTGCCTGAGCCTTAAACAAAAGACTGTGTAAAGTGAAGGGGGGGGAAATCTCTCCAGCCTCCTTCTTGTTGGAAGTACAGAGCTACTTGCAACTTAAGCAGCCTCTAGCAAGAAAGAAGATTACACAATATTGATCTGCTCCCATCTTGGACAAAATCTTGATACAAAACCTGCTGTAAAATGGTTGCTTTACTTACCTTATTCATTTCTCATCTATTTAAAGGGATAAGACAGTTTGGGACAGCTAAACTCTGCATTTGTGAGGTGTCCAGAACCCTACAATAGATTACTGGATAAATACTTTATACATATTGAAGAGGCAGGAAAACCAGCAACTGCATCAGGGAGCTGTGACAAACTGAGAATGGCAATAGCATTGCATGATTTCCAGAATGCTTTTTTAGTCATACCTTTTGATTATGAGAGAAAAAAAGCCATGTCTTTGGCTTTGAGAAATCTTTGTGAAACCTAACAGATAGAATAAGACACAATTCTAGTTGGTCAATTTATTGCAAACTTGACAATTTTGAAATATTACAAATTCCGTTATCTTCTTTTTGGCCCTGGGCACTTCAGCAGTCCAAAGCCTATTAAGTAGCCAAAGATGGAGGCAGAGTAAATGACTCTCAGCAGAGAAACCACTGCCTTTTAGTATAGTGTCACTAAGCAGTACATAAACTAGTAAGATGGTTTCCTTGTGTCTGGTGAAAAACATCCATTCATCTCTTCATTTTGCAAATTACTTTTTTCTCTCCTGTAAGTATGACTGGCTTGTCTGTCTTCATTACTAAAAGCATAAGCAAGACTGACTAGTTATACAGACAAGACTGATTTTGTGATGGAACTACATACCTAGTTTTGGTGGTCAGCTGAGCTGCTGTAGTATATGTGATCTTCATAGTAGCATCCTGGCATACTTTTTCCATACAGGAGCAGCTCTTACAGCTATTGGCACATACTATAGTATAAAGGTGTGACCGCAGACTGTGTGGTCATGTTCACCTATACTTAAATGAGCAAGATGAATTCTAGTGTAGTTAGGGGTATGAAACTCGGGATCTAGGGTAAAGATTCACATCGCTTGTCCACAGTCACTTTTGTGCTGCTTGCAGGCAGGTTATTAGTATCCCAGAATGCTACTTCAAAATTAAGTTATACAATCATGCCTTTTACTTCACTGTCAAAACAAGAGAACTACATAAAACATTGAAGACTGAGTGAGAAGCATAGTCTGTAGTCAGATCATTTTTAGAGCTATGAAGGAATATTGTCCAATTTATTGTGTAGATATGGAACTTGCATGTATTGTTAGATGAACATTTTTCTATTTAAATTGTGAACATTTAAGAACTAAAGCAGAAGGATTTTAATCTTGTTCATGAAGCTGCATGTGTAATACACAACTTCCACTTTTTTAAAAGTAAAAACTTTAAGGATCAGGTGTACAGATGTTTACAGTGTATGTGATAATATAAATGCCAGTAACCCCAGGGAACAGTAAACCTTTCTCTGTTACTCATTAAACCTTAATCTCTTACAGGCAACTGTTAAAATGGAAGATGGCAAAATAGTAGCTGAATTTCCCAACTATCGTCATACTGCAGAGATTTGTGGAGGAAAGCTAGTAGAGGTGAGTTCTCATATATCCAGATTAGTTTATTTAAAAAACAAAAAAACCCAAACAAAAAAAAACATCACAAAAAACCCAAAACCAAACCTCCAGGAGAACAGGCTTAAAATTCTGAGTTTAGAAAAAAATCTTTATCTAAAATAAAGTAAAACTATTAAATAACTTTCTTCACTCTAGATAATCTTCTACAATTTTGTGCAGGTTTAATCCAAAAATTCAATGAACAAACTTTTTGTCATATATATTTGATAAATTCGAAATGGAGATCTTGCATCTTAGGCACAGACACACAGTTTTATAGCTGTAAGACTGGCATGTTCAGACCGAAATACTCCCAACTTGCCATGTCCTTGACTGTATTCCCTGTGCCTCAAGAATAGAAAATAATATATATAAAACTTTTTACCTACTACTTACATGTTTCTATAAAGTTATTGTTTCAGTCTTAGAGAACTATCTAGCTGCAAGTCCTCACAGAATTTCTGTAGAACCCTATTTTCTTAGTCTTACCAAAGGGGGGGGGGGGAACCAACCAAAAACACAAGAGAGGTTGGATTTCAAGTAGTATCCTATTTTATCACCAAAATGGCAACATAGCTTTGGAAGATTACTGAAACTACAACACTTATAGTAAAACTTGTAAAACAAATAGGACTGTCAAACATCATGATTTCTGAGCCTCAAAAATCTTCCTGAATTGACTTATGTCTGTGCCAGTTACATATGTCTGAGTGCATCTTCAACAAAGACTAACCAGAAGTTAGTTAGTCTGTGAATCAAGAAAGGACATTCACCCTCCCTGAAAGTAAGTGTCAATCATTTATTGCTTTTGGAGAACAATTATCTCACTTGTCTAAAACCCTGATAATGTGGAGTTGGTAAAGCCATGTCTAACACAGGATACATTTAAGTTATTCCTAAACCCCTGTTTAGAAGTTGTGCAAGAATATTTTTGCGCTGTGTATTTCAGAGTTGACAAGGACGTTCAGCTTATTTTCTAGATACATCTTCTACCAAAGGGTAAATGTTGCTTCAGTAAAGGACAGGTTCTGTGAGCCAGTCAGCAGGTCTTTTCATTTGTGACACTGAAGCTCTAATTACACTGTTCAAGCAAATTTTTGGTTTATTCTTTATTCCAGATTTCTACTGCTTCTGGTGTAGTCTACAAAAGGACCAGCAAAAGGATTGCTTAAGGCAGTAAACCCAGTCTCTTCCAGTGTACTGAAAAACAAACAACGATACAAATAAATAGAGTGCTGATCGTCTTTCCCTCTCTCTTTCTTTGTATTACAAACATGAAGAATTGGTTTTGAGTATTGTTATCCCCAATGTTAATGCTTACCCCATTCTTAAAGATCTGACAAATACTCAAAAAAATCAGAATGCAAAAATCGGAAGATGCAACAAAGCACTAAATGATGCTGCTCCAGTCTAAGTATTTCAGGATGTGATACGCGCTTGGCATATTCAAATGTTGTCTACCACCTACTTAATAGAAGCTCTGTTCAGCTTCTGTCTAGAGAATAGGACAATACTCTGCCCAAATCATACATCAAAATGCAAGACCTGATGAAAGTCTTTTGCCCTGTTGCTGGTTGGAGAGCAGAAATTTAGGAGTTTCAAAACAAGGGAAAGTCAGTTTATCACTTCTGAAAAGATATACTTCCATACTGCTGTCATGGTTTTCTCATTCTCCTCTTGACCCAAATTCTTAGAGGACATTTAAGGTTTTACAGACAGACTCCTGCAGGAAAACTTGGAGTGTCTTATTTCCTCAGTGCAATCTTGTTATTTACATAGAACGCATGTGAAAACCTGTGTTTTCTCAAACACAGTAGGAATTAAATATAACACAGTTTTTGGATTCACTGTTCCAAATCACTTCTGGCCAATACCCAGTCCACAAAGCTTTTCCCTTTTTAGATTCCTTTTTTCAGCTGCCTTGCCTTCTTGATCCACCTAGCTGCTTGCCCTCACAATCTTATCAGTAACTAGCCAGGGCATGTGTCTTGTGTACACAAAAGTTCATTTTCTGATAGGCTTATGTACCTGACTGATAGTCGCAATCATTTCGGGTATCTTGCATTAAAAAAAGGCTTTTAATTACTCTTAATATTTTTCCGCAATAGAGATTGCTGAGTTTTCCAGCTGCAACAAGGGTTCATCTAGCCTCCATCAGTTTACTCAAAACAGGCTGCACATGTGTTATGACCAGGTATTGCTCAATATATTACTTACCCTGTTTCTGAGGCAGAGCATAATGCTGAACTCTAATTAGAAAAACACGAGTCAAATCTGAAACCTGTTCAATCCTGAGACATTCTTTGGTACTTGCAGCACACGGATCTACCAATTTAACAGAATTTTGTTGAAATTCAGCCTCTTCAGTTATATGAGGATATATTGAGAAGTAATAAGGGATCTCTTCAGGCTTTCTCCTCATTTCAGTTCAAGGCACCTGGTACATTCCTCTGCAAATAATAATGTGCCATCTTAAAACATTTGGATTTAGAATGTGCCCATCACATTCAACATTTAACCAACTACACAGAATGACCTGTAGAGTTAGGCACAAGTAAACACTGGACAAGCGTTACATGAAACTAAAGCTCATACTAGAACTAAGCCACTCACACCCACAAGAACCTGCTCTGAAGGTGATGCTGATACCTGCTGATTCCCTGCTTTGAACACAAAATGGAACCAGCCACCACCAATTCCAGTTCTAAAAGCAACTGCTTTTAGTGTTGTGCAACTGGCACGTTTTGTGTTTGCATTCTGCAGGTGATCAAGTAACTCCCCATTATACAGACAACAAGGCTTTGAAAGGAAGGGTGGAATTTTTATCGAGGCTCTCTAGAAAGCATGTAAGGGGTGCTTTCACATAGGAAAAAAGCACTGCTGCCTTTTCAACTGGAGGACATTCTTTAGGCTTGTCTTGAAATTGCAGTATAGAGAGCAAAATAAACAACCCTTAAAAAGAAGAAAAAAAACAATTGTGCAAAGTTATCACTAAGAATCCACGAGTGTTTGGCCCACATTTGCTAGTATAGCATTAAGCTAAATTTTATTAAGCAACATCTGTACACATTACTGACGAGTTGATTATACTGATAAGAGCACTGTATCAACTTTAGATTGTTTGCTACAGTGTGTAAAACTTACTAAAACAAAAGGATCAAACAGTGGCTTTAACAACTTTGCAAATACCAAGTTGCAGCTTTCTTACAAATAGGGAGATGGTAGTAGTTTCCCTTTCCTATTTAAAAAAGCAGCAAGCTGCAGCTGTAAGATTTTCTTTTTTTTTTAAGTAAGTTCATTTTAACCTTTCATGCCTGATCAACATTAGCAGACTTTTTTCCACATGTATCCCTGCTGCAGCTCTTGTCAGGACTCACTACTACAGTTTTTTAATTTTAATGTTGGCTTTCTCATTTGTTTAGTTACATCTGCAACGTCCTCCCAAGTAAGGAGGTAACTAGTGCCATACCCCATCATTTTGTATTCCTAGCCACATTTCACTGCATTTGCCTTTGCAGCAGCCTTTCTTACTTCAAAGTCTGCCAAGGAAGTATGAGTTAATCAGCATGTAAAAATTCTGATCTGTGACTATGCTGCAACTGACAGCATCAAACAGCACAAGCACAGGGTGGGAAGTTTTGCACCCATTTGTTTAAAGATTAACTCAGCTTTGTATGCACCTCTGCAGCTCCCTCCAAAAGTAATTGCGGCAAAAAGTATTCAGAAAAGAAAAAAAAATACAGTCACATGAAATAGTATTTACCTGGAAGTTAAATGCATGGAATTGCCACCAACATTTAAAGCATTCTGGAGAGAACTGTCAATCTAAGCGGTATTAAGCCAACACAAACTCTCATAAATCTTTTCCCTTTCAGTCTCTCCTGTTGGACTTAATCTGCCCCAACTCCACCCATGATACAACGGCACAAACAGAACCTAGAACTCAATGGACAATTCCTGCTTAGAAGATACGGTCACCAGAAGAAAGATTGAACACGCAACCGCGTTCTCCTATTCAGCCTTTCAATCTCCTCCGGTAAGATGGCACCCCCAAGACACACTAGCCACATAAACTGGAACAATCCATTCTTATATTATGTCCCTACCTTGTCTCTGCACATTTTCTGCCTGTTTCTTCAGCCATCTCCTCATCCCACTTTGTACTTCCTTATATACATCAACACTTTATTGGAATAGGACCAGATTTCTTGTGCAGTGACCAAGTTCCTGATCTGCCTAATCCTTCACAATTTATTATTTGGCAAGGCCTTTCCTTCACATTTGTCCTACCACTCTTCTGTTCTGTAAAACATTACGAGTGCTCAGATCAAGTATTTTTAAGGTATAGGCATATATTCTTTGTTAGCTCTTAAAAGCTAAGGAGAAACCACTAAAAAAACAAAGTGTACTTTAGCTGTGTGCTTGTTTATTGGAAACTTTCATTGGGAACTTAGCAAGTATTTTCACAATTGAGCATGATGGCAGTCCAAAGTATCATGCTGCACATGACAAATTAAAAGGGTGATAAAAACCAAACAATACTGCCACATATGTTATCCTTTACATCTGTCGAATGACAAAAAAATACACTAAAGTCTTCTGAAAATAAAGTTTAAATACAAAGCCAACAGAAAAAAAGATGAACTAAGTTCTCAACTTCTAGACTAATTTCTGAAGAGTAGTCTCTTCATTTAGAGTTTGCATTTTAAAAAAAAAAAAAAAAAGAAACACAAGAAGATTCCTCTAGCCTGCTGAATGAAAGAAATTATTAACTTGATACCCAAAGTTGCATTCTTGGAAGACAGTTACACAAACACACATTAGCATGCAGACAAATTTTTCCCCTCCACCCTAAAACACCCTTCTAAACTATATTTTTAGAGAATTGTTTTTAACAGCACTGTGACATGACTTGAAAAAATTGCCCCAAGTCAGTAAAAGCATATTGCACATTACTTGTATTGCTGTCCTGAGAACCTTCAGAGAGAAGACAAACCAAGAGTACTGCCTTCAAATAAATTTACAATAGTGGTTGCATATATCAGAACTAAAAGTTTCACATTTGCAGAAGTCCAATTCTTGTAAATATCTACATTAACATAAAAAAGCCTATACAGTTTTTTGAACCATCGTCTCTGGTTTCAGTTGAAAAAGAAACCTTTGGATATGTGGCAGTAGGTGTCTCTCTCATTGCAAAGAGGCAACAGGATCTTCCATCTACCAGCTACATTTTCCAAGAGAATGCCAAGATGGTATTTAAAAAGCTAAGTCAGCATTGTCTAGCACTGCAATTAAACTCTAATTTCACAGTAAAGTTAACCAGTTCCCTATCTTTGCCCCCATTAACACCAGGTTCCTCTGCCCTGAGCCTGAACTACTGCCACAAGTCATTGAGCCCAGAAGATGAAATAACTTAAGGCAGTGAACCTTTCAAGAGTTTTTCCAAGAGGATTTCTTCAAGTAACATTAAATCCCTGATAAAGCTCACAAACAATTTTACTGACAATCTCCAGTCACAACAGCAGCAGCATGTTAAAGATGTAAGAGATTATTTAAGGTTTTGGTTTTGTTTCTAAAATACTTGAAGGCAGAGTGATGTTCCGTTCAGCAGCACCACGTTTAGATTCCAAGAGAATTTTAAGTCAAAAATTATTTGATAGTCTTCTGGCCCGTTTTTCTTTTTTTCCTTTTATTCTAAAGTCTTACTCCTGAACTATCTCTCCTGCTCTAAGAAAGTGGAAAGCGTTCCACACAGATTTCTGCATAAATGAAGTTCACATTTAATGATACCAATTTCAGTATATTTTAGTAGAAACTTCCAGTAGTATAAGCTGCCACTGTTCAAGCGACATGTCACTGGGAGAGAAGGAGAGCACTCCATGTTTTCCAACAACATCCTCTAGGTACATCGCTACTTGGCCAGAAATTCAACAAATGCTCCAGCCTGAAATAACTCTTCAACACAAGCATTCAGCCAACTCTGACGAGCCACTAACTGGAGACTAGAAGGAAGTAATCTCCACAGGGTTTCTACATAGATGCCTCTCAAAGTGACATTGAGTGAGGTATATTAATGAATTTCTATTTCTCTCTCTCATTAAGAGCCAAATGTACAACTCTTGACAGAAAGGCACCCAGGTTCCAGTAATCAGTGGATCCAGACCAACATCCTCTGAGTGAACGAGTCATAAGGATTCTGTTCCATCATGGTTTTCGTTCAGATACACATCTTGTATCACACACAGGGTCTCTTCTTCAGCTTCTATTCATATCACCTTTTTCTTCCATCAGTATTTATCCATCAAAACACCCAGCTGCATATGAATGATGACCACTGAAGTAACTACTGCCATAAGCCGTGGAAATGCAGTGCCTGGGCTCTGTTCCCAAGGCCACCTGCACAGCAATGGGCGTTTGGATGGGCAGAGTCTGGGCAGATGGCCGAAGGCCGGCCTGAAGAGCTGCGTAGGAGCGCAGCGAGCTGTCAGCACTCCCAGCAAGCAGACCTCTGGGCCTGTGGGCCTGTAAGGAGTCACGATAAGCAGAGCACAAATCTTGCACTGGCGACTGGAACTGGGAAAGCGTAGCTGAATGCTGAGCTAGAGGGTGATAACTAGATTGCTGGAAGAGAACTTGAGTAGCGGCTTGATGGCTCAGATGTCCCACTGCTTCCTGTTCTTGATGTTGCATTGTTACTTGCTTTTTTGTGTTACTGGTTTCTTTGATGTCTCTCTCATAATATCTGAAACAAAGTATAAGTAAGATTTATCAAAGAGAGACGTTCTGGGAGCTTGCATATATCCCAAAGTTTTCACTGGTCAGGCTACATCATCAACTCTTTGGCCCTAGCTGTATAAGGTAATCCTCAGTTGCTTTCACAATTAATTTCCGATTATCCTGCTGCAATCTTCACACACTAACAACAGGTTTATGGATCATTTTGCATCACAAGTATGTTTTTACTGATGGACTGGTTATCTTGAAACCTTAAGTCCACAACACAAAAGACATTTTAAAATAGTCTGTGTAAGTATTTGCAGACTGTTAAAGTGCATAGCTATAAGGGAACAAGGGAAATTTTGTTATATATTAGGAAGAAACATTTTCACACTTTTGATTATCATGAGAACGATGAAGCACTGGAACAAGCTGCCCAGAGCCGTTTGGAAGTCTCCGTCCTTGGAGGCAGTCAAAGCCTGACTAGGCAACACCCTAAGCAGTCTGATTTAACTTCAGTTGGCCCTGCTTTAAGTAGGAATTCAGAAGTTACCTCCAAGGTCCACCATCACTCTCAACCTAAATCGGTCTATTAAACTTTTTTTATTTTCTGTTAAGACTGTATGTGCTTACATACCAGACCAGTATAGATGCATTGCAATCACGTCCTTTACTGGAGGAAAAAAAACCAAAGAATAGTTCTGAAATGTCTCCCTACTGTATTCTTGATGTTAGAGATACACCAGTGTCTCTCTGCAGCAAGTATATTGCAGGTACAATGAGAAAACAAGGGGAAAAAAGCTTTCATCAGCCATCTGTAAAAGCTTCCATCCAATCACATAGACAACCAGTACAAGAAAACATAATGAACAGTAAATTGTGCACTCCATTCCACATTGTTCCACATTCCATATTGTTAAAATACAGTATTTAGTAAAGTGACCTGATTTTTCCCTTTTATTCCTCTCCCCAAACTGAAGATGGAGATTACCAGTGTAATACTGTACTCTTAATTATAGCTAAACAATTACTTAAAAAAAAAAATTGAAAAGAATATCAACATCTTCCTAAAAGCACAAGCAGATTATGTTCTTTCTGATCTTACATGAGCATCATTTCAATGCATCGGGCAAGATGTTCCCAGGAATAACATGTTAGCAATTCAAGCTGTGTTGTCCAGGCAGGAGAAATCTGCACACAGATACGTGAGGCACACACACAGGCTGCAGCAATCAGAGATGGACGAAAATGGAGGAAAGTGTGATCTACAAAAGAAAAAAAAAAGCAAGGATTATACTCTTACTAATCACTGCAGTGAGCCTGTTATGTGTATACATGGCAAAACGGGACAAAATTAAATCCTCAACTTTGTTCCACACATCTCAGAGTATTAACTCATGACCAGAAAAAGTCTCAAAAACTGGATGAAGCTTTCCTGAAGATCTCTGTACTACTTGCTTGTAACTACTATCAAGGCTTCACTATAGCTTCTTTCATTTCAGAAAAAGCCATGAAATAGATTATGCTGAAATTTGTAGACTGGTCTCAGCTGAACCAAAGTTAGGTATTGACAATCACACACACATTTACATTAGTGCTGAAACCAGCTTATGAGGATGCTGCGGTTCATTGCCTCTCCCATGGGCAGATAGCGGAAGCGATGCTGCGAACAAAAATCACTAAAGGTGCCATCATTCTAAATATGTCATGTCTTGCAGCACAGGACCCTCTAAAAAATATCATTTAAAGAGATTCATACATTGAACATAATACCATGTCTGCAGGTGACAGAAGTTCATACTCTGTGGCAGATCAAACATCAGACCCCATTTCTGAGTCTCTCCAATTAGTGTTCTAAGCTGAAGAAAAAAACCTGATCTCATCTAGAGATTTCTGAAAAGAGACAAGAGGCTTGCACAAGGAAAGGACACCGTACCATTTGCCATAACCGCAAAGAGAAAACATTCTGCACAGATAATTTTGTGCAATCCATATTATGACAAGTTTTAAAGCCCTTCTCTCTTTCAGATTTTTGCCTTTTGCCAAATGGAAGATCATTCTAGCATAAAACTAAGCCTCTTACCTTGCACTGAGAAATCAAGGAAATAATACACGTATTTCTCCAGAAAAGCTTTGATTTTGGCCAGTGAGGTGATCGGCCAGCCATTGTGAAGGTCATTCTCGCCAATGGACGCATAGAGGTAGTAGTCAATGTAGTGTGCTGGTGTCGGTAGACAGAGGTTCCAGTTGAAGTTTTCCAAAAGCAGCATTTCCATTCTAAGCAAGTCTTTCTTGTTCAATACCACATTCACATTGCACATGTGTGCCAGGTTATTTAAGTGCTCCAGCTTTGGAACTTTATCTTCTTTTTCTTCAAATTTACCTGCCAGCAGTGATGGTTTTCAAATAAGATTTATCATTACGACTGAGTGTCCAAAAGCCAACAAAGAACACTCCCAAACCCAGAAAGTCTGATGATAAAAGGTGCTTTTTAAAGAAGGATGGGAAAGTACAGTGACACAAGTAGGAAAGAAGCCAACAGACCAGTCAACATATTCCTATATCCTTTTTATGGTTTTGTTTGTTTGTTTTTAATTGTTTGTATAGTATTGATGCCAAAACCAAGATTATAAACCCATTAGGATTACAGATAGATTTTCTGACAATAACTGGAAGCAGTTTGCTGAAGGGCATTCAGTCAAGTGTGAAGAAAGCAAGCAGTATGGGGAAAATATGGCAAAGAAAGATCTAATATCGAGAGGAAAGAAAGCTCCTTTGGATATGGACGCTAAATGCACATGCTACAAAAAGGAAGACTTTAAAAACCCTCAGGCAATACCACCTTTGCCCTTGCTGCTTCAGAATTTCTTTGTTCCTTGTGGTCTTGGAGGGCCTCATTAGCTAAGGTCACTGAAAGGCCAGGAGAAGTACACTGTAACCAAGTGATTAACATAAATGATTCCTATGGGGTTAGGAGAGTGCATACATTTTCACAGTCAAGATAGCTGAGCAAAGCTGCACCTTTTTCTAAACTGTATTTGCCAGCCTACTGAAACAGCAGTAGTCTCCAGAATGACTCTGTTTTCACCACTGGCTACGAAGTGCTGTCATTTTGTACAGAAAAACAGGATCTCACTCTATTCACCCTTCTTTCAGAAAAAGCATCTAATATCAGATTTGAGTCCCAGCATTAGATCTATCAGTAATAAAGCAACAATGTTACTTTGCTGCAAACTTAAGAAAACAATTAAGTCTTCTTAAATTCACACTGTTGGTTTACCAAGCCAAAAATGACCTACTAGCCACTCCTTGTTCAAGAGCTAGCAACAAACAATCACTAGTAATAGGTTTCCAGTACAGATTAAAGAACATCCCTGCTGCAAAATCCAAACCCATAGCTACTTAAAAGTACTCTGTAGTTATTTTTCCTCCTTGTTCTTGAGGACATATATGCCACAATTGATTCTTGCTTCAGTTATCTCTGTAAGAGTCCTCCTTTACCAACACAGACCAATTGACAAGATATTAGCATGTCATATGGCTTCAGAGTATTCTCATCAAATCTAAAAACAATTGAGTATTGCACTAGAAAATTATTTTAAAAGGAAGTAAGATCTTGCTATCCATTTGGGATAGCAATTCCATCCAAAGTGTCTCCAGTGTATTGAAAACCTGACAATTTTCTGTACTATTAGCAGCTTAAGTGTCTTTTTAACACATTTAAAAATGAATTTTCCATCTTTGAGTCTGTGCAGGTTTCATGGATATGAAATGCATTAAAAGTGTAATATAGCAGCCACCCCACCATAAAAGAGCATAACAATAACAATGAAAAAACAAAATTCATCCATCACAAAGTAGAACAGGAAAGGACTGATTGTGGGCACGCTGTCAGTGAAAAAGCCCTTAAAATTCAGGAGTCTATACACACATTCATGAATCTCCTTGTCACCCGAGTTTACAACTGTTTAAGAAAAATGAAGTTTGAGAGAAAAGTTAACCCTTTGTTTTTTCCCCACAAGGTGATATCACAGCCTGATACAGAAATTTAAGGAGTATGCTAGCGGAAGTAGGAGAAACCACTGCATGCCCAGGAAACTAAGGACAAGATCTGTAACTCTGGCTTCCGTAAGTTCTAGTTCCTTCTTTCTTCCCACTCAACCTTGGAAATTTCAAAAGGTCAGACTATAGTCTGGAGAGCAGACTATCAGCACAGTAGTGTTGGGAAGGTATCATACCAACATAGGGCAAAGCTATTTGACTTGATCAAGATAATTTTTCTTTTAAGGTTAAAAATAATTGACAACAGCTAAATTTAGTGATTTAGATTACTAGTTATTTATTATTTCCCCCCTTCTGCTTTTGAACACCCTAGTTCCTAGCTTTAATGTCAGATAACAGTGGCCACTGCAGCACATTGGAGACACCAAGTAAAAACATAGCTAGCTAAGTTGAAGAAAGGCTCCAAAACTGAGTTGGGAACGGGGAGAGAGAAATCAACTCAGAAGTTTTGCTTCAAATAAACTGTAAAATTTGAATATGAGCTACTTTCCAAAGCAACATACAAGCAACTCGATCACATGTTCTTACCCAGTTCCATCTTGACCTAAACACTTTGCTTCCAAGTTTACCAATCACTTCCCACCTATTTTTCAATTGAAATCTGGAGAAGGCAGCAAAAGTTAGTTCATTCCATCAGACCAAAGAGAAGATGTTTTTGAAATGCAGTGTGTCCTTTTCCATTTCCCTAATTTAAAGATATCGGAATATACTATTCCTATTTTTGTTCCTTCAGTTACACCAGAAACTGAGATTCTATGCACAGCATATTTATGCTGAGACAACCAGGACCTCCAACACAATTACTGCAAGAATATTAAAGGCCAAGACAAGACAGTTGCAAGTCTAACATTGACCAAACAAATAACACTGACTAGTTTAATCAACATCACGCTTTGGAAAGAAAAACAAAGCTGTTTCATCTACATTATCACCTGGAGCCTGTAGTTTGAAGTTTGTGAGAATTGTGTATGAGTCATTTGCATGCTTTTGAAATGCCACTGTAGACACCTCAAATTAAAAGTTTGTTGTTGTGTTCTAAGCTCCTGTTACTGATAAAACCATTTAGTTGTCACAATTGCCCTAAAAAATAGTTTTGTTTTGAGGTAACAGAATCATAAACCTTTAAAGGAATGCATAATTTAAGAAGTATCTGGATGCTGCAAATTTTTATACAAGGAGGGCTACTGAGGTCAATAGGATGAATGAAATAAGATGAACATGTAATGCAGGTTTACATTTGTGACCAACTTTTTCGTAAAATCTAAATAGATGGGGGCAGCATGGGACATTTTTAAGAGTGTGTAGTATTACTGTAATTAGTGATGCAAAGATTTTCCAAGTTACTTTAGATCATGTTCTGTCCCAATCTGAATTCTACAATCAGATGCTCCACCAGAAAAAAAAAGTGAGTGCTTTTTACATTACACATTCACACTTTTGTTTTGATGAATGAAAGCCAGAGTAAGTCCTGTTGTCAAGGCGAATGGGCTTAAGTTATAAAGAGTACATTTCATCAGTACATTTGTCATGTTATGAAAACAGCCTCTCAGTCCGTGCCAGCTTTTCACTAGGAAAAACTAAAGGTCTCAGAGGAACATCACTGCTATCAACTGTACCCTGAAGAACTGATTCATCCACTGCAGGAGGCAAGAGTCACTAGGTCCACCTAGCTACCCAGCATGCAGCTCAGGCCGATTACTGGCGGTTGGGTAGATGGTCTTCCTGGGGTTTTGCATGGGTAGCAAAACAAAAGCAGGACATGCAGGCAATTTGCTTTATTACATTTTCAGAGTCCTTGAGAAGACCAAGGAACAAAAAGGACTGCCAATTTAAAGAGTCATTAAAGTACTTTTTGTCCCATAAACACTTAAAATCAATCCAAAAGAAGGACAAACCAGTCAAGCTCATCTAGCCCAGCACAAAGAAAAGACCTATGTCTGCTTGCACAGCTGAAGGACTATGTTTCTTTGTTCCTGCGTTGTTCCAGAAGGTGGTAGAACAAACTTCTGAGACTCTTCTGCATGCCACCCCAGGTACAAACACAGCTTCTAGCGGTCCTCTAAAGAAGGCAAGGAAAAGACAGGCTACTTTAGAGACAGCCTGCTTAATTCCTTTTTCTGCAGTGTCTTGCAAAGTGAGCAGTCAGAGATTTTTCATCTGTCTGTACAATACCTAGCACACGTGCAAACCACTTAGCTCAAGGCACCTGAGTTTTTAATGCCTTGCTGTAGTAAAGTTTAATTACTAAAGAAAATATTCTGTACATGTTACAGCAATAGGGAAATTAAAAAAAAAAAAAAGAGACTACAGACTAAGTTTTGCACTAATCTATATCCTGGGCTGACACCCACTATTATCTTTTATTGAAAATAAGTAGCTCAGCTGCCTTTGTCAGAACAGTTACCTGCTTGTGAAAGTGGGACAATAAATGGAGAATGGACCAGAAAGCACAGTCCAACAGACAAGCTGCCTGATGTCTGACAACAGCTCCGCATAGTCAATGGGGAATTAGGTGATAAAGGATTATTCATGCCTTAAACTCAGCCCATTTAGCACAGACATCTTTTCTTGCTCTAATTTCTTTTATTGTCCTGAGTTAACTCAACTGCTGAGAATCCACTGGCAGATTAAGGAGCTGGGCAAAATAAAGCCAGGAAAACCACAAGAAGCACCTGAGTACTCTGTGAGGCAACACAGCACTGGGTGTGCTGAACAGTAAGCTAGCTTTGCCTAAAACAAGACTCAAATTTAAAAACTGTTACCATGTCTGCATAGCAGCAGAACCCTCCCGAGGGAGAGGGGCCATAAGAGCTAGAATTGCTGGAACATTCAGTGCCATTGAGTGGCTGAGAGAGACGTTGCTTCTATCAGGTACTGAAGCACCTGCTGCCGACGAGGGTTAGCTCTTCAGGGAAGAACGGAGCAGCTTTTAAGACCCAGCTAGGATTTTACAGCAACAGGCAAAATCTGCACTGCTTTTACTATACTGATACACCATAACAGTACAGCCCCCTTATACTGCAGTTACAAAACTCACAGAAGAAACAGTTGCAGCAGTTTAAGACTTACTGCCCAGGTGCTTGCTCTCTTCCCAGAGTTTACTGCTCCTGTGGCTGGACCATCTGAATTGGTTGTGTCAGTGCATCTCATCTGCTTTGGGGCAGCTGGTTTGCACAGATTTCAGCAGGCAATTTGAGCCAAGTAGCACTAAAGCAGATGGGATATCTACACAATCCCTTTCTCTAACAGAGCACTTGGGGCTAGAGCACCTTAAAATATCACATTCATTTTCTGTAATAAATTGCCTGATGAAGATGCAGTTTAGAACATTACAACCTGCTGCTGCTCAGCAGTGCTCCTCTACGAGGGGCTGCCTTCTCAGCTGCCAGGTGGGTGAACTGGAAGTTCCTCAATTCCCCTCAGGCAAAGTGTTAGTTAAAATAGATCAATCCACTTACTGAAACCATCAGCCAGCTGATTTAGTCTGGAGAAAATCAGAGCTTACTCAAAGCACTGGAGTGCTTTGGGAGAAAAGGAAGTAGTAACATGTAACATGAAACATGTAACATGAAAGTAGCAACAGTCGCTTATCTGTTTGCAAAGTGAGCATCCACCCATACCGGGTGCAGAGCCAGCAATCCAGGCCTCTCTGCAGGTGTACCGGTAACTACCCTGCTCTAGATCCAGCTGGCTTGCCTGAAGACCACCAGTCCCAGCTGCCCAGCATTACTTCTCACCAAAAGCCAGCATCTCCCTGACCCAACAGCAGTCAACTTGAGCAATCACTAGTGTGCTTCAAGTAAGGATGGATTGCCTTGAGCAATTAAAAGCACCAGACTTCACTGATGACCTTGCAGCAGCAGGACCCTAAAACCTCTTCTATTACCACAGCTGGACCTCAAAAGGAAGCCCTCTGTCTTCTAATCACGTATCTAGCCAAAACATCCACACAGACCAGGTCTTCCTGTATTACCAAAACACGTTTAGCTTATGATTCTTATTTAGATCATAAAGTTTCCCTTAATGCAAGTGAAAGAGACAAACTATTCTAATACATACCTCATGTAACTGTGACGTCAATTTTTCCAGCAACTTTTCCTTCCCTCCCCCAATAGCTTTCAGTTGACCTCTAGATTACTGTGAACAATTTTTACCATTCTTTTTCAGAACTGATTCAGAGGAAATAATAACCATTGATGACATTAGTAAACTTCAAAGCTTTTATAGCTGTTCTGAGGAGCTAAGCTATCTGGCAGGAATTTCCGGAGGCCTTCTCCAATTATCATGCTGTGCATACATTGCAAGAGAAACATACATCTTCCAGCTAGCGAACGACTGGATGATTCCAGGGACAGACACCCACATTCCTCTCAACTGCAGCAAGTCCAGGCTGAACATTACTTGGCTGCTAGTGCAATTTGCTTGGAACAGTATTATCTTCTCACTCCCTCATCTCCCTCACAATTATTACGGAAGCAGGAAGCACTATCGTCATCCAGTTCCCTGTCAGGGGAAGATGAGCCAGTCAAAATGCATTTCTAGGATACAGCAAGAGAAGTTAGCTCCAGCTAACTAAACAACATCTAGCGAAATGCTACATTCTCCATCATGGGGGCACTGCTGTTGTATGCTATCGAAAACAGGCGATGGCAATGTTTGTAGGTAGAGGGGGGAAAAAAGAGAGACAAGTTTTTGAGATCCTTTAGATCCGAGATAGAAGCAACAAACTTCAAAGCTAAACACAAGTTTACAACAATTTCTAAGCTTAAAAATTGTCCTCAAGTTGCATTTAGCTTAGAAGTTTGTTGCTTCCATTTCAAAAGCTGTGTGTCTACAAGCTCTATTGTGTCCCTCCCACCCCCCAAAAACGCCCACACTTACCATAATTAGTGGGAATAGGTAATCTTGCCTCTAACTACACCTCATCGTGCTTGTGGTCTGCACACTACCCTTAATCTCTTGCTCTTTTCTGAGGAAGCAATCAGGAAGAAAACCCAGAGTTTCTCCAAATTTCTTTATAACAATTATTGAAAGACAGTCTGCATTAAGCATTCATCTTGATACGCTGTAAACACCACAACTATTTAAAAAAGATTAGGTTTTTGCTCTCTACAGTAAAAGGTATATAATTTTTTAGAAGTACAAGTGTCTTGCAACACAGCCTGAAGAGCACTTTTGCTGCAATCCTTTGCTGAAAAACTATGCAACTTCCTACAGTAATGCTTTGTGGGAAGTTCTAATTACTGCATTTGCAGTTACAGGCAAGGGACTAGTTTTATTCTTCTTTGCTACAATGAGAACTTTCAAGGTGACTTCAGGTCAACACTTCTGACTTACTCAGAATCTTCTACTGCAAAACAAAAAAAAGTCATACTACAAGTTTTCTTCCATTTCATATAATTTTGAAAGTAACAAACTAAACACAAGAATTCCCACTTACTGTAAAGTGGCTTTTCCTGACTTGACTTGCATCACTTTGAACTACACATGCCGAAAAAGAATATGCTTATTGCACATTAAGATAGCCCAGACAGTAAACAACAGAGCTTACTGTGCTCCCAAAAGTCTCCAAACTGAGCCCTAGCATTTTAACCCTTATCTATACAAGCTAATTAGGCATTAATTTTGCGCAAAGCTGCTTTCGTTCAACTTGCAATATTTTATTTCTACATGTTGCTAGGAAAGCTGCCTTTATGGTAATAGACCTTTTCCCCTTCCTGTAAGGGGTGATTTAATTCCAGATCAGGATGTATACAACTGCATTGCTCTAATCTTAATTTTCAAAAGATTCTCATGCTCATTAGCTCACTAGACTTAGGCTTGCTCTTTTAAACAAATTGCCCTTTTTTTTTTTTTTAAGAACAAGCAGAAGTTGCAAAACATTTCCCTCTAGTGTTATCGTAGGGCAGTTTGTGAACTTCTTTTTGCTTCCCAGTTGCATAGAGGTGGCCTAAAGTTGCATTTTACTTAAGTCATTTACTTAAGGAAAATCTTGAAAGCTTTTTTGCTTCTTTTTAAATCCTAGAAGCTACAGAAATTAGCAGTCCAGCTCTCCCAGTCTCATATAGTGAGCCTCTGCCCAATATCTTACCAGTATATCAACTCTGACAATTCATACAAAGTTTGAGGGTACTGTTTTCATCCTATGTGCATAACACTAGAAACAAACTATAGCTATAAATCCTTCCTCTAAATCTAAATGAAAAGTTATTGGAAGAACTGTTGAAGCATCAATTTTATGCTGGGGAAAAAAATGAGGGAGGAGTATACTTGAAAGTGTCAGATTTATCTAAAGAAAATCGTCTTCTCTTTTCCTGAAAGTAACATTCATTCATGCACTTGGGAAAATAAAACAAACAAACAACAAAAAAACAAACACAACCCCCCTGCCAAAAAAAAAAAAAAAAAGCAGCAACAAACCAAACAAAAAACCACCAAACCCAAAAATCTAGCAATGCTGCAAGGCATCTTGTAGTTATGAGGTTACCCAAAAAAAGAAAAGAGATGGTCTGAAAGCTGAAGGAGTACACCTCTGAGCAGGCATCAGTCTCCAGGCTACCTGAACTTGGTATTTCATTCAGTCTGATGTGTTTGAAATTAAGGGTACAGTTCCATAACAGTTTACAAATCAGCCCTAGCCCCTCTTCCCTCCATTGCACCAGCCTGAAGCTTGTCTGACCCCTCAGAAAAATACATCTCTGGTAAACAAAGAAAACACTTCCTCAGCTGGGACGGTTTTCTGCCAATCTACTGGTCTGACAGAGCTCACCAAAGGTTCAGGTCAGCAGAACTGCAATATCTGAGAGTCACTTAAGCTGCTGTAAGACTGTACCTACAGCAGCCATTTACATTATTCTTTGTTCTGATTTTAATATTGGCCTTTTTTGCAACATGAACCAGTAACTGCTCCACATAATTCACCATCTTCTCTGGAGTCAGACAGCAATGCTTAAAAATGCTAAGTGCATAGGGTTTTTTATTATTTTACCATTTTCTCTGCAGATTAAGCTCTTCAGAGCACAACCAGCAAAGAAAAGCAGTAGCAATCCCATGTCCTGTGGGGTAAACATATAGTATCACCTTCTTTCCTCAATAGCTTCTGGCTGTCCATAGTGGTTTTTACCTTAACCAATTTGACTATTTGCACTTTTCAACCATTAATGCTAGATTTTGCATAACTTTTGCTGTCCACAGTAGTGCATTGCTCTACATGGCTCCCGTGTGGCAGGATAATTTCTCTCTAACCTAGAAACAGAGTTCATAAGTCTGCAAGGGTAGACTGCAATCCTTGAGGCACCAGTCTCGCTTTCCTCCACTTGCACAGCCCTGGCAGCAAAGATTTCACAAAAGCACTAATGACAAATGTTCAAGATTGTTTGCTAAATGGATGCCAATACTGAAACTTCAGTATCACACAGCAATGCTTAGCTGTTTGACAGGAGCCCAGAACAAGCAGTATGCATTCTAGCATCATCAGCACACCCACTAAGTGCCTCAAGAAGCAAATTTTCCTTTGGCCCCTGTATAAGAGACGTTTGATTTGCAAGGAACTGATAATGCCCAGTGTTCACAACAGAGGCACAGATTGCCCAAGGACAGATCTCCAGGAGAGGCTGCGTGTTACACAGATGTCATTCCCTACCACCAACTCTTCCTTGGAACTAACCTCTCCCAGCTTGCCACTTCCTTCCCGCCCCATCACCCCCGATCTTCATTGTCCCCTTCCACTGACCCAGCTCCAGCTGCCAAAACTTCTGCACATTGACACCAGCATATAGATGTGTAGTGCAAGCTATGCAGTTGAGCAGACTTTATTAACAGACTGCTTTATGCCTTGACTTGGACTTCCTTAGGCCTTACCCTAAGTAGGTGGAAGCTGTTAGAACAGAAAAAACAGCACGTGAGATTTAAGGAAAACAACCACCTGCTTGGAAAAACAAAAAAGCCTTAATAGACAGGAGGCAACTTACTTGCTAGGAGAAGACAGGCAAATGAAATGATGTGCAGTTGCTTGACAGTGATATCATAGCGATCCATAAAGAGGTCCAATAGATAGACAGCGAGATGCCGGGCCGTAGGGCAGAGATTGAAACGGTTGCTGAGGACAGTCAAGAGATCAATGAAGTATCGGCGCATCCCAATCTGTGGTGAATGAGCCTTATACATAGGCAACTCAAGTTCCTAAAGTGGAAAAAGGGGGGGGGGGGGGGGGGGGGCAGAGAGAGATACTGAAACAAATACCATTTCAGTGTCTGGAATCCCAAACCAACACCCACCACCTGCTGTGGCAAAGGCCTAGCAGCTACAGCACTATGACTGACACAGAAATCAGGGCTGGATCACTGCATGTTTTGACAGTCAGTTAACTTCTAATACTTAGGTCATACACTTCCCTCACAAGCATTAAACACATGGCCAAACACTAAATTACAGTTTAACCCAGGAACAGCTTGCTGTTGCTTTCTACAGAACACCAAACTTCTTGGCCATGAAAATTGTTCCTGAAGGACTCCTTTTTAATTTTCTTCACCCAAATTGAACTAAGTAAGATTTTAACAGAGTTTCATAGGCAAGAACGGCAAGATACATCTCTCCGATATTGCCCCTTCCTCAGTTACCCAAATTACTACATCCTGGGCCAAAAAAACGTGTAGGTCTTTAAAGTAAAGAACGTTTATCAAAACATTACAAAAAAATTCACATGGTGCATGGCTGCAGCAAGAAACAAAAGTAGACAATAACAAGAAAAACAACATTGGAGAATGATTCAACTTTTCTAACTATAACAAATTCCAGTATTTTCTGTACTAACTTGCTTCAGCATTATAAAAGCTAACTATTGAACTGACAGACTGTATTTCACATGTAATACATAAATTTTCATTTTAAAGGCAGAATTATACAGGTTTTTGGTCTACCTATGCTAGATCTTCACCTGCAAGTGTTTTTACACACAAGTTTGTAGTCACTATGCAAAGAGTAGGTTAAGGGAAGGAGTGAAGTTCCTTGGGAATACCTACCAACTAATGCCACTTAAAAGCTGACACTTTATCATTTCAGACATGGTTGTATACTAATGCAGTTACCACGGCCAGACTCAAATCAAAATGGGCTGAACACATTTGATAGGCGTGGATTAAAAAAAAATCCCAAACACAACAAAAAAACACCCAAAAACATTTCAGCAAGGTGTATCTCCCAGAAATTCAGATTCTGCTTATACATCTTTTTTGTATCACATATATTTGAAAATAAATTAGAAGTAGTACAGTGCTGCAAGACAGACGTGTTTTGTAGCAGAATACAAAGAGGTCCGTAGAGCAGTTAATTCTACCGAGTAGATCAGGACTTTAAAAAAGCATTCAAAGGAAGCACCTGCACCGGCTACCCCGTTCACAGAGGCAAGAGGCACCCCCTTGCACAGCCGGCGCGGCGGCTGCCCACGCTCCTTTCGTCCCCTGGAAGGAGGCGTTCTGCGAGGAGGTTCAGCTTGCCAGGAAAAAATAGCTACAGAGTCGGGCTCGGAGGGGCACACACAACTGGAAACCAGGGAGGCTCCAGAACGAGAAGCAGCTTACAAAGACGGCAAGCTGAGCACTGTTACGGATGATTGCTTCCCAGGCCTTTTTAAAGAAAGTCAGTGAAAAAACACATTCCGGACTGAACAGAAACATGCTGTGGACAGGCAAACAGCCCTTTGAAACCTGGGACAGCCTTCACTGGGGGATTACAAAGAAATCGCCCACCAGTAACAATTTATAAAGCAGGGAGACAATGGAACATGTGCCTCCCATTGTTTTATATCTAGAAAACCCCCATAAATTTGATTTTTCGATTGCCTTATGTACAGAGATTTTAATCTGTCAGTACACAGGTTCAGAGCAGGAGTTTCTAGTATACCCATAACATCAATGTTCTGGCAGAAATGGTTTCAAGCTCAGTGGTTGTATCAGTTAAAATATCTGTATTTTTTTTTTTAATATGTCTATACAAAGCCCAAGATATCATAAGATCAGGTGACAATTCTACCTCTGAAATATTTTGTTCTTCTAGGTGACTGGTAGGAGCTTCACGTTTTATTTTTTGAAATGTCCTTCCTGTTTCAACAGCTATGACTCCCAGCAAAATTATACTCTCTATATACTCTGACGTCAGCATATATATTTAATGGGAAATTTGCTTCTTAGACCATAACAAATGCAAGAAATAAACAGTAACTCCAGTTACATGTCTAGTCAAAAAATCTGACATGTCTCAATGTTACAGTTCAGTGGATGAACATTAGAGGCTCAGAACGAAAGCAGAGATCCAGAGACGCGTCTGAACCTCAGATGCTCCAAGGCCAGAACTACCCCTGCTCAGCCCACTGCACCAGAAAATTCACAGACCAGCCAAAGCACTGAATTCAAGCCAATAGGATTATTCTGCTACTGGTTTAACACAGACATTTACTCCCTGTAAGGCATCTGGGTTTTAATTTTTTTTAATTATTTTTTTGAAAATCGGTTACGAGTAAAGGGTGTAAGTGAAAGGCATTCTCATTTTGAGCGTGGGCCTCCGTGCAGCGCGACTTCACAGCCCGGGCAAGGTTCAGCTTCAGGACGGAGGCTGGGAGGAGCAGGACGCCGCGGCTGCTCACCAGACCCAGTTCCCTCCTAGGCATTAACTGGGCCAGGGTAATAATCCGTGCGTGGGCAAGAGCCTTGCCCTGCACCACGTAGCATGAAGCAGCTAGTAAGTAGTTCAAAGTACTGCTTTTACAGTGACAGATCAGTCTTAAATGATGATATTTTCTTTTAAAGGAAAGCGAGTGATACATAGTTTAATGACGCATGGGCTGAAGAGCAGGCTTACAGTTATCAACACGGCTGTGGGTATGCACCCCTTTCCATCAACCCCCCACAGAGTTCTTTAGCATAAGTTCATCAAGAAAAAAATAAAATGCTCCTTTGAATGAAAGAAATGCCTTTGCTGCTTTGGGAATACTGATGCTGGATGAATACAACTCTATGGGGAAAAAAAAAAAAAAGAACTTTTGGGGAGCAAGAATAAAATAAATCGTTTCCATTGCTTAATTTTTTCCCCTATCTCCAGTACAGCAACAGAGAAGAAACTGGGAGTCCTGCTGTCTGCTGGAATTGCCCTTTCATATGCTGCTTCTGCTTATCTTTGACCTGTTCATTCGTATCTACTTCAACAACTGCTTTGGGCTACTGAGCAATTGCCACAGTGAAATGCTAAAAGCACATTACGGGCTCACTGGTGCCTTGGTACTTAACAAGCTTTGCTCAAGGTATTGATCGATGTGTCTCCACAGAAAGCCTCCAGAAAGGCAAAGCACAGCATTTAAAAGGATCACCACTTAATCTCAAAACCTGAAAAGTAAGGCTTGGACTGAGAGTCAATCTTAAGGGTGAAGACAATTTTTAAGTGGCCACCTCCTACCAGCTTCAAGACCTGACCTTCTAAAAGAGGGGAATCAGTGTAAACATTTTTAAGTGGTGTTAAAGAAGACAAATCTTCCTCAGCAATCGCGTCTGAAAGACAGCCAGGCTCCAGACATTAGCCACCCATTCACTGCCGAGAGACAGCTCATCACCAGTAAGCTGACCACTTCAGCTGGCACCCTTCATTACCTGAGCTCAGGAGACAAGATTTCATCTGTGGTTCCCATGGTTTTGTAGCTGGGCTGGGCAAATGCACTTCAGAATCCATCCCTAAAGGAGATACTAGGGAAACAAGAACTAAAGCTTTGGAGCAACCACATGAAGGTTAGGCTTTCACTGCCCATTTGAACTAAATCAGCCACACAGCGATTGGAGAGGAAGAAATCCTAACAGAATCACTTCCTCCAGCTCCCTCGAAGCAGCAGCTGGTGCAGGCCAGCCTGCCCAGCATTTATCTTCATCAGAGTACCACATCCGATGGTTTGGTGTTCAACATGGCAAGAAATTCCACACACACGTCCTTTCTGTCCAGATTCTCCTCGGTAAAACTGTTCTCCCACTGATATAAAGCCCGTAGTGAACTGACAAACAGTCAGGAGAAAAAAAAGCAGTAGAAAAGTTAGCAAGTGATGTGACATTATGGTAATAAGTCACTAATAATGATCAGTTCTCGGAACAAAAGTGGAATTCATCAAGGTATTTTAGAACAACTCACAGGCTTTTTGACAAGGCAAAAGAAATGCTGTAGCAAATATGCCTCGGGTTATGAAATTCAGGGAGATGTTAAGTGAATCTGGTTTTCTACCATGTCCAAGCACTTGGACTTCAGTCGGCATCTGTTCTGTCCCACAGGTCAAACATGCAACTTCTCCCGACTCCTGCAACAGCTCCGGTGTTTCTTACTGCCCTCCTCCCCCTCTCAGCACCAGCCATCTCAGCTGCAAGACACCCAGCTGCTGCACACAGGCGTCTCCAGAGAGCTGCATCCTCGATGGAGAGCCAGGTAAATTACCTTCTCATTTCTGCAGCAAAATGAAACACCAAAACCCAAGCTACTCGGTAACAGTAAAGCCCATTCATCTAGAAACAGCTCTTTCAATACTTGCCTGCACAGATGCAGGCTCCATTTACTACTGTAAACTTCATGCTTCTCTCATCATTATACTTTAATCTTATTAATGTCTACCTCTGTTTCTGGATATGTAAACAGAATCCAGCGCATGGCCCCTGCTATCACAGCTCGCAGATCTTGACCGCTGATCCTAACCCAAAATCTGAAAACAGGTTCCAGCTGATGAACAAAATTACCCAGTGAAGGTACGTAACTAAAGTTTCAACACACATCTCTCTGATTCTTCTTAATCCAGTGTTAAAGTATATAACCCAAGTGTCTATATAAGGCATTCAAATTTAAAATAAATTAAAAAAAAAAAAAAAAGGAAAAAGGCTACTAAGTATTTAAGTTAGAAAACTAGTAAAAACCACGGTAACGCTAGCAATCATTTAGCTCTCTGT
Organism: Platalea leucorodia; assembly: GCF_965183815.1. Lineage (NCBI taxonomy): Eukaryota > Metazoa > Chordata > Aves > Pelecaniformes > Threskiornithidae > Platalea > Platalea leucorodia. The sequence continues at coordinate 857,836 of NC_138833.1, forward strand.
TGCATGTTCTGGAAAAATAGCATGTAGATGACCTCCACCAGATTCTTAAGAATTCCTGTTGTAAGAATAACAGACACTGCAACTTTGTTGCCATTAGAACAGGAAAAAGAAATGATTGTAGATGAAAAATAAAGGGAAAGCTTATCTAGCGGGCTGTTAACAGTTGTTCTTTGAGAGAGACAAACTCCTTCCTGTTTTGTGTTCTAACCAGTCTTCCAGCTGTGGAAGAAAGGTGCCAAATTGATCTCCTAGACAGAATTATTGCACCACACATGAGCAAACCAATAAAAGCTAACTTCTATTTATGCAGGCAAGAAGATGATATACAAAGAAAAATTCAGAGCACTCTGCATGCTTCTTTGCAGTAGACTAGGTAGCATGCTCCCAATTTAATTCTGCTACAAACGTCACACACTATTCCTTCTCCCGCACAGAAACAATCCTCCTGCCCCTGCGCAGACTGCAGCACTATGCCTTCCAGTAACAAAATGACTCATACAAAAGTTGCCGGTAAGTGTTTCTATGCCTAGGCAGCTGACTGCAGTTGAATTAATCCGTCAGAAAGGTTAAGAGTTAATGTGTTTTGAACAGTCTGGTAGTAGAGTACAGCTGATGCATTTGGCTTTTACTGATCTTCAAGTTGGCCATGCAGACTCAAAGGGAAGGGCAAAGACACATGCCAGGGCAGTGCTCTTAGGGTATGGCCAGCAGGATGTGTGTCCTCGCAGAGCAGAAAGGCATGGTGAAAGTCTCCAAAACAGTCACACTTGCTTTGTCTGTGCAAGCACAAGCTACTCTGTCTTTAACACAGAGCGACCAATGATTATAACTGTTAGGAGATACAGCAATAAAGGAATACAGTCTAGGATTCACTGCATCATCTATCACTCCTCTCTTCAGCCCTGCTGTAGCCATATCTCTCAGTCCCAAAAGTTACAGCGTTTCCTATTATTTAATCAACCTTCAGTTCTTTTAGACAAGTCTTAATCAGGCCCTAGGAGAAGCGCCAGTCTTGCACAGCATCTGGATTGATGTAGGAGTAAGAGACAAACCTGACAGAACCACGTTTCAAAAAGGATGTCAAACAGTTCCTCTCATTATTTCCAGTGAAAATTCAAGATCCAGATACTTTCTAATAAGGAGGGGTACATGGGCAATATATCCTTTATTTTTCCCCTCATTGAACAGTGACCAATCAAGTGGACAGAGCAACAGCTTAAACACACTTGTTACACTGCCTAGATCAGTGCTGCCAGCAGCTACCCTTACTGATTTGTGATACATTCCACGAATGCATGAATGAAACACCATAAATTAAGATTTTCTCCCATTACCACTGTCCCTGCACACTCAAAAGGAGCAGCAAGTTCACATATATCTCCCACAAAGGACCAGAACTCCAGCAACATCAAGCAGAACCTCAAGTTCCAACCTAGTCAATGACTTTGGCTTACACTGGGTTGTTTCACTCGCTCTTTGAAAGAACAGTAGCACCTTCAATAGTTTCCCCCCCCTTTTACCTAGATGAAAGGCCATCTCGGACTACATTCTGTGCTCTTGATGCATTTCCCCTAACACTCACCTCTGTCTGTCAAAATATCTACAGGTAAGCACAGACTCCATTCCTCGAGATCTGAGCTTAGTGTAGACACTTAAACTAAGGTTCATACTACTGAGATGTCACACAAAAAACCCATGGCAGACCAAGGCAGTATTTCAACTGTATGTAAAAGCTTTTTGTGCTTGAATCTGCTCTACCCTTCAGCATCCTCACAACAGTCCCAGGCATTCAAAATTTGCGAGAAAGTTGAACTAGTATTGTGCTTGAAAAGCCGTTGCTTCACACGTTCCACCGTGGTATTTTATCAAGCATTTCATTAAGTCCTTCTTACGCACTTCAAAGTATTCAGAAGTTCAGCAGCTAATCTGAGAAGGATCAGAGAAAGGAGTGTGAAAATTGAAATTCCAACTTTAAGGAAAAAAGAAGAGAGATCATGAATAACCATGTACTTTATTAGGACACTTGTTCCTTTCAGCTCCATGCAAATGCTGCCATCTATAACATAAGTAAATTACAGCTAGCAACCAGTAATGCTATTGTTGCTGATTTTCAAAAGCTGGATGGTTTTTTTTGTGTGCTTTTTTGTTAAGTGAACAGATTATGCTTTTGTTGCTGGGCTTCCAGTCTTGGATAAAAAAGCCCTGACATTAATACACCTCAATACCTGTTACACCTACTTTCTTTTACAGCCGATTCAAACTGGAAAGGTGCATCAGAATGAAAGGTTAATGGTTTTATCCTTCTGTTAAAGGAAATGGGAAAGAGCGCCAAACCTTTTGCATGTCCGCGGGTATCTGGGACCCCTGAAGTTCTCGTCTAGATTTTGTTTTAAAAACAAAAAAGAGAAGCACCACCTAGGCAATGCCCTAACACACAGTCTGAACAGAAGGAAGGTGTAACTGTCTAGTCTGCACCAATCTGAACTTCAGGCTGTGCCAGGCAGATCTGAACATATCAAATGTACCATTTAATTAATTAAGCATTGAAGGGATGACCAGTTTTTTAAAAAAACAAGGACAAGAGTGGACTTACAGGCTAAAAGATAAAACAGTACCTATTACAGCAAGACCTTCAGGCTACCAACAGGTCAAGTAAACCAGATGCTTTGGCAGAAAGACAGAAAATAAAGGGACATATGCTGGGTGCAGGGAGAAGAGGAAGAGGTTGTTTTTACTGAACAAAATTAATAACAGGACCTGCACTACTTCTAACAGGATGATTTAAAACTGCAAGAAATGCATTTATGGTGACAGTACTCAAAGACCAGTGAAGAAAAGGACCCTTCACAACAAAACCTCTATGGATTACACTCGTGCTTCAGAGACTGCGGCCCAAGCTGACACCATGGACGAAGCCGAGGGAAATGTTGCATGTCAAAGTAGAATGAAACACATCATGGTGGTAAACAGCATTTCCTCATTAAGATCTTTAAACCAAGAGGAGGTAGGAGACAGGTGTGGAGGAGCTTTCACCTAGAGGAAATCACTCAGACATTTTTACCACTTTAACAGCAAAGGACTGCTTGCTTTCAGCAGAAAGAGAATCAGCTCTCCTCACCTGGCCGAAAGTAACTGCACAGAGTAATTTGGACTGCCTTTAAAAAGATCAAGTTACAATGATTAACCTTTTAAATTCATGGACAACAAGTCCTGCAAAATTTGGCCCTGCACTGAGAAGCTATGCAAGAGATAAATGAAAAAGGGAAACGCAGGCAGATCTAGTAATTCTCATTAATTGCAGGAAATGAACATATCCTGGAAGGAAACAGCCCAACAAAAATGGGGGAGGAATAGCAAACAGACATCACTTTTTTTTTTCCTGGGACACTCAGACTGCCTTCTAAAGCAAAGTATTTCCTCAACTTTAAACAAACAAACAAACAGCCCCAACACTGACTGGTTACTCAGCTTTCCACACTCGTGGAGCATTCAGGGCTACTGAAGCAGAGAGAGCAAGTTTTGCGCAGATACTGCAGTAGTTCCACTTCCATTGAGAGAGGTCTCCGATTTTTGACATGAAAGTCAGCTGCCTGGCACAACCAGTACCCTTCCATTATCAATAGCATAGGGGCATTGTAGAAGTAGTTGAAGCACCAGAAGATATCAGCACATACACAGAGCACCTTTCTCAGACTAGCGCGTGTTAGACTCTCCAGGTACAAAGAAACACAGTATGCTCCAATTTTTATTTTCCTTCCTGGCTCAATCTTGCAACAGGCTTAATGTTCTAGCCTAATCCGGGGGAATACTTTAACCTCTCATTTAAAGTCTAAGGATGTGTGTGTAACACTTTTGGAATTCAGGCATTTTACTCCACTAGGTCAGCATGCTCAATAACTAACACAATACAGTCCTGCTAAGCTAAACACCGCATACCAATAATCACAGCACAGATATTTTACTGGTCAGACAATTGAGGGGCTATTAATTTCCCCTGCATTGAGCTAGAGCCTTTGGGAAGTCACAAAGCCTCGCAGCATCTTTCAGCCCTCTCTGAACTGGCAGCCAGGTATACCACACACATTCAGTATCTGCTCTCATGCAGAACATATCCATCAGATACAGCACTCAACAAAGGACACCAGCTTTCAGTGAGGTTAAGAACTCCCAAATCCAGCTGGTGGGATGGGAGGGATGGCATAACATTTTTTCCAGTTGTTAACAAAAAACCTAGATTGTTTCATAGTAGGCATACATCTCATATATTTGTGTGTCTAAATTATGGGGGGGGGGGGGGGGGGAGGGCGGGGGGGAAGTGATCCTTCAGTTGGTTTAGGAAAGGGTTATGTTATTCAAAAAGGTCATTTTATTCCTCACCTTAAACCCAGACTTTAAGTGTGTTCTTCAAAAAAAGTGGGATAGCCTGCAACATGCATTTCAACCTCCTTGACAAGCATCTTAAGTAACTTTCCTGTCAGATTCACATGCTAAAACTAAGACCTGTGTACTCTCACCCAAGACCAGAGGCACCCTCTGTTCCAGCCTAGGGCTCCTCAGCAAGTAGCTTAAACCAGAGAGGTCATTTAGGCTCGAAGGTACCATTGCCTGAATTTTCTGTATTCCAGTATTAATGTGCTAATACACAAATACTCTAGCGGGGATGCCACTATTGAAGCTCATTTTGTTCTATGCAATGGCCATAGGCATCCCTAAAACTGGTCCGTGCTCACAAAACTGACCTCAAAACTACTTATCTTCCCAAACTTTGCTGAAGGATCCTTTTGAGGAGTTCCATGATGTTCTGCAGTAAATTCTGACACTTTGAACATCAAAAAAGCAAACCTTGGCAATATACTCAAGAGCTGTTTCTGCAGAATATTACTTGGGGAGGGGGATCACAAAAAATGAACCAAAGAAGTTTTAGGGGCTGTGATTATTTTTGCTTGATATACTTGTACTCTAGATTCTCATGTAGTACTTCCTTCAAAAAGAGAAGTAATCCTTACAAGGTGGGCAGAATTAGGATTAAAGTTGTCCAAGCAGAAACCCTTGTAGACCTCCCTCGGAGCAGAAAGCAGAGCAGCCCAGAGACCCTTCTCCCTCCTTGCAGGTTCTCTGAATTCAAACAATTCTTGTCATTTCAGCTGGTCTAGGTTAGTATCCATGTACAAAGAAGTTTTAGCAATCTGGAGTTGTCAGATGCATCCAGAAAGCAGGCTGAAGAATGAAATAATTGATTAAAAGGCAGTGGATACACACACCACCACCACCCCAAAAAAAAAAACAAACCAAAACCACCAACACCAACAAAGCTTCCCCTGCCTTTTAACACCCTGACCATTGGATGCTCTGTTATTCCTCCCCCCACTGCAGGGCCGGGGAGACCTGCCTCAGCTGGAGGACGTGAGGACAAACCAGCCACCTCGCAGAGACCTGGGAACAGTTAACTCGCCTGACGTGATTTATTGCTAAACGCCTGTGAAGCAAACAAAGGGAACAGAACGTCCAAAGCATTAACTTTGCTAGCCATAACTTTAGTAACTTAAAAGCTGCGTCAAATGCAGGGAGTCAATATTTGCCGAGGGCTCTCTCACGTTGCCCAACGAACTGCGTTTAGAGCTTCCCCAAAGCTGGGAGTCTGCCTAAGGAAATGTTCAAAGTAAACCAACAGCCTCAGTTCTACCCGCTCTCCGTACAAGCACGCCAGTTCTTCAGACAGCGACCGGGCTGTTTTGCTTATTGCGCGGCATTTTACTGGTTTTCTAATCCACGTGTAAACGATACACCAGCTTCTAGAAAAGCCATCACAAGCCACGTCTGTACCTCTTTCAGCTCCTTTACAGTCTGCCAGGGAACAGGATCCTACCTTTTACTCGAACTTTAGCATTTATCTGTTGGAAGAGAGGTAACGCTATTTCTCCAGGTCCACAACACGCTGGGTTTTTACGGGCCGACATCAGCATCCCCTTAGCGTTTAACGCAACGCGTCATCAACGCCCCGGCTGAGGGACAGCCGCGGGGGAGCTGCGGGGGGAGCGCTGTGCCAGCCGCCGCAGCGAGCGGCCGGCCCCGGCCCGGGGACCCTGCTCGGCGGCCGGGCGCCTCGGCGGCAGGGGGCGCGGAGGAGGAGGAGGGAAGGGGACAGAGCGGGACCCGACCTTCGTCCTCAGGGTCTGGTGGATGTCTGCTGCCAGCTCCCCTTTCCACCACTGCTGCTCCATCCTTTTTCTTCCCAGCCGGCCGAAGGGGGAGAGCGGGGGCCGCTCTGCGGGGCGGGAGGACAGCCCGGACCGGCCGCCTGCCCCGGCCCCTGCCCCGGCGGCCCGGCCCCGGCCGGCTCCCGCCAGCGACGGCACCGATCCGCGCCTCCGCGGCCCTCAAGGCGCCGCTGAGCGCCCGCTCCGCCGGCCGCCCCTGCCCGCCCCGCAGACCCGCCGGGCCCCGGGCCGGCCGCGGCCCATTTGGGGCCGGCAGCGGCTATCGCGACCGGCTATCGCGAGAGGCTATCGCTCGGCGCTCTGTGCCGCTGGAAGCGCTGCCCGCGGCGCGGCCCAGGCTGAGCCCCGGGGGCGGAGGGTGGTGCTGCCCCTCCGCCGGGGCGGCTCCGAGGTTAATTGGCGCTAATTAACAGCTGGCTGCCCCAGGGAGGGGCAGCTCCGGCCCCTCCGTGCCCCCGCGGGCCATCAGCTGCAGCCCCTAGCCCCGCGGGGCGGGGCGGGGCGGGATGGGATGGGATGGGATGGGATGGGCAGGGGGAGCCCCCTCCCAGCAGCTGCCCAACAGGAGGACCTTAGGGCAAAACAGCAGCACCCCGACGCGGCTGACTTGGGTCTGCTGCGTTTAGTTGTCTTCCTAGCTGGATTGGAAAGGGTCGTGCAAGCAAAATAGCTGGAGAAAATGAAATATAAAGCTTCTCCCAGTAATGAAGGCTCTGAATGCTCGATAAATATCCGCAGTATTAACAGAAGAGATTGACTTCTTCCTTGGTTTATGATTCCCTACACGAGATGCCTTATCTTAAGCTGCCAGCAACCTGTAGATAGAAGTGCTTGCTCGTGTCCGAGCGTGAGGTTTGGCAGGAGCACAGCTCCCGATCGGGCCACACGTCAAGGTTGCCCTCACAGGGCCAGAAGGCAGCCCTGTCCCGTGCAGGCAGCGGGCTGGGACTCACCGGAGGATGCACTGCCCCGTTCCCCGTGCTCAGACATAACCCACGCCTCGCCTCTTTGGGACAGGTCCCTCCTCGTTACGCGGCAGCGCGCAGCGCCGGCTGTAGCGCGCCCTGATGCGCCGCAGACCTCGGAGATTCGTGGTTCGCCCTCAGAGCTCAGCCTGGCTAAAGCTTCAAGGCTGGGTGTCAGACACTGCTTTGCCCTGGGAGCCCAAGCACCCTCATCCCTTCCAAGTTTCATACCCAAAGAGCCCAAGAAACTGTCAGGCACCACATAGCTTCATTCCCAGGCCTCTGAGGGCCGTGTTTATAGTGCAGTGGATATTTCAGCAGATTGAACTGAAATCTTTCGACAAGTCTTTCTTAGCGCTCTGCTTCAGCAATTCCAGGAGCCAAAAAAATCACCGTGCAACCTGTTTTATACCCAAATCTCACTGTTGATCCATGAAGGATGAAGAATTTTCATGAGAAAGTTTACCAGGCCTAGCAACGGCTTTCCCATTTAAAGAACTAAATTTTATTTTTAGAATTAGGTGGTTTTTTAAAAAAAGATAATTGCCAGTCATTCTGCACTCAAATTTGCAAGAGAACCTCACAAAATGTTTGTCTCTCGGTTGGTTTCCTAAAGTAAAGGAAGAACAAAAATCTGCTTGCTTCAGTCAAAATAAATATTTATGTTGATTTTAGTGTCCCTGGGAAAATATTTTTGTGATCAAAGAAAGTTGTTGACCAAATCTTCTGGGGAAAACATACCCCAGTTGTTTATAGTCTGTGTTTGCTGGCTTGTCCCCTGCTATAAAAGAGAAGCAGTGAAGTTAAGTGGCAACAGCTATTAAGCCTACAGATAAAAGCTGCCACCAAGTGTCCATCAGAAATAATTTCCCCCTATTTTCTTTTAAGTACATCCCAGTATCCCTTAAACAAAGTACTTAGGTGCCTTAAATTAAGACAAAGAAAAAACTAGCTTGTCTTTTTCCTTAAAACTGAGCACGTGCTTAACTATTTTGTTGAAGGACAGCCGGAGCATTTCTTTACAAGTAGTCTGTTCATGGTTCGTACAATAATATATTAATTTTCTGTAAGAGTTTTTATATCCATGTATTCTATCAGTATAATTCACAAATTTTTTTACAGTGTAAATCAAACCAACAGTATCATTTGAAAGAAAGAGTATCAGTTCTTTGAAAAAAAGTTTCAATAATATGAACATGGTATAGAAACTCATGTTTTCAGAAACTCATGTCCATAGCATCTATTGATTTAAAGCTCTTGTATTTTTTAAATCTGAATTATTTTAAAAAATCTTGAGATTCCATGTGAAATAGAAAACTGTTCCATATAATGTTGCTTTTAATTTTGCAGCCTAAAGATTTTATTCTTCCAGAATGTGGTCCATGTGTTTCACTTGTTCCATTTGAAAAGAAATCAAGTATGATGTATCAAAAGTTTCCTCCAGTAACTGCATTGATATTAAAAATGGAAACAAACAATGAATAAGGTTCTCCTTTCTGTAGCACGGCTGTTAGCAGGGCTCAAATAGACTGCCCTGTTGGTTTAAAAAAACCCCAACCAGCAGTGTGTTCGATATCATAAACTATTCACAGTAACAAATTAGAGACAGCAGTAATTCCACACTGGATAAGAGCTCATACATAGCCTTGAACCTTGGAATTGCTTTATTTCGAAGGAGGGAGTGCCAGCAAGGCCATGTACATAAACCAGGGAATCCAGTACTGTTCTGTCTGATAGTCAAACGAACAACACACAGACATTAACTTCTTGATATTGCAAAAACTGATGGCAGCTACAGTGTATCTTTTTCCATCCAAATCCTCATCAGGTTCTGATATAATGGGTAAAGCTTGAGTTAAAACATAGGCTTCAGCCACAACAGAACTGTGTTGATTTAATTTTCAAGTGTTTTAAAAAACATACTGAGAGAGATAAAGGTAAAATCCCATGGAAATTCCCAAAGCAGGTTTGCACAGGGTTTATATTAAACTTTGAGAAGTTTTATGTTACTCTTTCATCATTAGTAAGTCACGGTTGAGTAAAGCACAGGTACAAAGTCAGTAAAACTTCACTGATGTAAATTGGGTTTGTAAGTCAATGGAATTGTTAATGTTGAGGCTTTTTTCCCTTAAAAAATCAGTTTAACTAAGCAAGTTAACATCTTTACCACTAGTGCTACCCTTCTGAGTGCTGGGGCAATAAAATCGCCTTTAGGCGACAAAGCTATCTGAACATAACGGAGGACACCAACTGCAAAGTGACCAAAAAGTGGCTCAGGCACCACGTATCTCACCTGCCAGCACGAAGGGCTCAGAAGAAGCAGGGGCTCAGCCAGGGAAGCAGCGTAGTAGAAATACTGCGGTAAAGAGACAGCATCAAGTGCAGAGCGAGACTGCGCCTGTGTCAGCAAGGGGCTAGGCCGTGGGCTTTTTAGTCAAGTTTCAGGTACAGCACGGCATCTGCTCGTGCCTGTGCTCCTGCCAGGGAGGCCGTATGTGTCAGGAAGACGTCGAGAAGACTTGTTCACCCCTCTACCTCACCTGCTACTGGAGGTGGAGTGGAGCTTCCCCCATACCCAGCAAGGAGGCCAGTGCAAACAGGGGCCCCCGTGTACCTGCAGGGGCCCAGGGCTCCTCCTTCCCCAGGTGAGCAGCCTAGCTTGTTACTACCCAGGTGCCTCCCATTCCACCAGGATGCCAAAGCCAGATTGGCTCAGCAACAGCTTGAGCACTAATTTAAGCCAATTTGAGTGTTTTTACACAGTGCAATGGTTTCCTGCTGAGGGAGAGCTTTATCAACTCTGGTTCTCCATATCCATCCATACTTTCCACTGCCCTGCCTGTGTGGTTCATCTGTCACTCCTCATACATTTTTGTTATCTGATCTATCTTAATGAAACTAATTTTTCTACTGAGTTAGTTTTCTGTAATTTTAGAGAGCGATATTGGCTCATACAGGGATCTGAAGCCAGCGCAAAGCAAGCAGCGAGGAGGTACGGCCCAGAGCAGCAAGAGGTAAGCGGCGCCTAATCCAGCAAAAAATGCCCTGGGGAGGATGCTGTGAGCTGTGCGGAGCTGTGCCCTCGCTTTACTGGCTTAGCTGGGTTGGGTTAGCTCCATTAGCAAGCTGATCGGAGGCACGGGAGCTCTGTGCCCTCGCAGACGGCAGAGGTGAGAGCAGGGCTGCCCCTTTCTGTGTGGGGTTTGTGGGTTTGGAGAACTGCGACCTGCTTTCCTCTGCTATTGGTAGAAGCAAGCTATGATTTTTTTTTTTTTTTTAAAGACAGTGTTGTAGGATTAGGACTGTCCTTAGGAGCTGTAATTATTAAGCCTGGCTGGCTGGTGTGAAGGGCTTTAACCCCAGTGAGCTGCTGTTGGGTGTGTATCCATGCCAGACTAAGCCTGTGGCAGTGCAAGGAAAGAACAAATTGCAGATAGTATTCTAGGGTTTAAGGACAATACTGCCGTGCTTCTCTGTAGCTTGAAGAGCCTGTTTTAGTCAAAGGCTTTTAAATAGTTGCAGTTCCTAGTTTTCTGCTGATGCCGAGTGGGTTGAGTCAGGATGCTTCTGCCTTGCCTCGGGGCACTGAGAGCCCCAGGGGAGGCTCGTGGGCCTGTTGCTGCCCAGCAGCCTGAAATACCTGAGCTTTGTGCCTGAGAGCTGGCACCATGCAGGAGCCACCCGCCCTGAATTTCCCCTTCAAGCACACCATCCCCTCACCCCTGCTCCTTCCTGGTCTGAGCACTCGTTTCCTTGTTCCTCCTCGCAGCCAGGGCTTTGCGTGGAAGTTGGAAGCTCTGTGAACATACCCTTCCTTGTGGAGGTCTTCTGCTTTTCAACCTGCCTCCCAAGCAGCCAGGGGACATGGCCTCTCCTGCACACAGTTGCTGAAAAATGCACTTCCCACCCTGCTGATGCTGTGCAGAGTGCTCAGACAGTGCTCGGTCACAGCTTTGCCTGAGCGGGAAGTGCACTGCTGCATGGCGTTGGGGATGGATGTGGGAGTGGAGACAAGCTCCTGTGGCAGAGAAACCCTCCTCTGCCTTGGAGGGGACCTGGGCAGGCACGTGTGTTTGCAGCCAGGTCCATGCTGGTCTCTAATGAACTGCAAGCTGAACCAGCTGAGCCTTTTCTCTGCTGCTGACTGAACACTGAAGGCTCCTGCCTTTCCTTGCCTCCCTGCCCTGGCACGCTGGATGTGCCGGAGGGACTCGCTTGTGCCAAAACATGGTGCAAAGGGCAGCTCTGACACTTGCGGCGAGGAGGATGCTGCGGCGTAACAGGTCTTGCGCGAGGGCGGCCGAGGTGGGTGGCATCCTGTTCAGCCAGGACATTCCTGCCTCCTTCCTGATGGCATCTGGCTTTGTGCACGCCCAGCTACCACCGTTCCCAGCTCTGCCCTCGCCGTGCCAGAGGTGCAGGCAGCTGCCTGGGCTGGGGCGAGCAGCCTGCGTGGGAGCGGTGCTCTCTTGAGACAGCTTGGCTGTGAAAACCAGAGCTCTTTATTTGGTGGTCTTCCAGAAACTTTGTGTTTCTGGAATAGAGAGACTTTATGTAAATCTTGGTTTCAGTTTAAAAACAAAGTAAATAACAGCTTGGCTGGAGGACAATGGCAGCACAAACCAAAATGCAGCCTGAAGATGCAGGAGCAAGCCAGAATGTGTTATTTTTTTTTAAATTCTGTGAAGTCTGAGCCAGTCATTTTGAGTTTTGGGGGGAGTTCCCCCCCTTTTAATATTTCAATGATTGGCCCTCTAGTGACCCCGACACACTTGTACCTTGCCAGCTGCCCTTCCCTCCCTCCCCTCCTGGGTGAGGCAGGAGGAGGGGAGCCCACAGCTGCTTGAGATGATTCTTCTTGCAGGATTGGGCTGAGTGGAGACATTTTGTTCAGCACCAAGTTGCTCTTAAGGCATCATAAGAGGAAATTCATCTTTTTCAGAGACCTGTGCAAGTGGAACCCACATGTATCACTTCAAACGCTCATGCCTCATTCACAGAAATACTTAAGATACATGCTGTCTTTAAATGACTTCAGCCCAGTGGGAGGTTACACAATCTGGAGAGGCGGTTCCTGTCCCTCTTGCCTGCTATATTTTGTTGGTTTGGGTTTTCCATCACTCGGCGTCCTCGATGGCAGCAGGTTGCCTGGGGCTGGGTTTGAGCCGCGCGGCACGGCGGGCAGCAGCGTGAGCTGGTGGGGCGGCGGGGGCAGCTCCGAGGGCGGACGGGAGCCGGCTGGGGCCGGGGGCCCTGTGCCGCTCCTGTGGGAAGGACCTGGTAGCCCCAAACTGAAAGCAGCGCTATCGCACTGAGCACTCGGTGGGGGTCAGTGGTTCTCTTTATAAGTTGCATTTTTATACTCCAGACTTAAGACTCATTTGCAGGCTTTCCTTTTCCCTAGAATAAAAAGGATGCTTTGCCAGACAGTTAATAAATTCTCTTGTTTCTCATCTGGGAAAACCAGCTGGTGTCCCCCTGAGAGGGCTGACACGGGAGGAAAGGCTCCCCGCTGGGGCCTTCTCTGGAGATAACAAGGGAAGAGTGAGCGGCTGATCTAATCGCTCACTGCTGCTTCCCCTCCACCTTCCCCTTCTCAGGCTTATTCCCTGTGGAGCTCTCCCATCCCCTCCCAGCCCTGATACCTGCCTGGTGCCAAGTGGCTTCAGCTCATAAAATCAGTGGAGAACTAACTTGACTACAAATAAAACCCAAACAATAGAAAAACCCACCCCAAAAATACCCACTTTTGGGGATGGCTAATGCACTGAATGAAGGGGAAAGAACTGAGGAGGGAAGCAAGGTCTCTGTCTTTTGGCAGCAGTGGCCTGTGAGAGCTACTGGGTTAATTAAGCTGTACTGTGTAATTTCCCTTTTGGGTGCAGCACAGCTGGGTGGTGCCCACATCCATCCTCCCACGTGTCCCACCGCCTCCCTTGAGCTGCCCCCGACACGGACAGTTGCCGGGGGGCCTGTGGCAGGGCAGAGACCTGCGTGCAGCTCGGCCCCGCCAAAAAGCGGTTATTTCCCCCGCCACGCTGTCAGGGTGGGAGCGTGGGGCTGGGTATTGAGGGAGAAATGCCATCCTTGAACTGCTGCTGCCCTTGGGAAGCTGCCTGCAAATGCACCCCAGGACACCCTAAATGAGGGAGCTTTGGAAAGAGAAATATATTGTCTGAACTGCCACTGTCAGGGAAAGGACACCTGCCATCTGGGTGAGCAGCTGCAGGGGGACGCACAGGTCCTGTTCTTCCACCTTGCAGGTTTTCTTGCACAGAGAGCAGAAAACTCTGTGCATTCCCCAGCTTGCTGGGCTGGGAGGGGGGAAATACTCCTGTTGCACCAGCCCCTACAAAATCCATTGCTAAACCCAACAGTGTCTGTGGAATCTGTAACACAGTTTTGAAACCACTTTTATAAATATCAAGACTATTCCAGCAATACTTTTGTTCAGCTTTGTTTTATAAAATGTATTTGAAAAGATTTTTGTAAGATATAACACAATTACTGTAATTCATGAAAATCATGCAAATATTTTGACTTGTAAAAGTAAGATCGAAAAAAAAAAAAAATCTTTGTTCTTATGGGATATCCCTTGAATGCCTAAATATGAAGATTAGGGGAGCTGGAAGTTCATAAGAGTTTTCACCAAGTGATAAAGGAGATGAGAAATATGACTGGAAGCCAAGAAGCAGCATCTGATAGTGAGGAAGAGACCTCTGGGTCACAGGAGTGTTGGACACCCTGGGGCAAGGCAGCCAGGCTGAGTGGCTTTATAGCAGAACCCTGCTCTGGTAACAGCGAACCATTTTGGAGCACGTCCCTGCATTAGCTGATACAGAGGAGGAAAAAAAATTGCTGAGCTCATCTTAGCAAAAGCAAAAAGCTCAGCTGAGCAAAAGTTCAGCTTTTGACTTTTCTCTGTTTTTTTTCCATACAGTTTAGAGCTAAAACGTTGATTTTGGAGCATCTGTAATATTTGACATACAACATCAAAAAAGCAAAGCAGCAGTAAGGTAAGGGTCTAGCTGCAGCATTAAGCCCTTGAGGAGGATCTCAGCAGCACCACAAGTATCTTCTTCCAGCAAAAGCTGGCAGGGATGAAGGAAGGGGGTTATTAATAATCTGTTTCTGGACTGAAGTTTCATGCTGTCTTTGACAGTTGCGTCTTATCTGCAAAGTTGACCCTCCACCACAGCGTGGAGGCCCACAGGTATTTGGCTTGCACAATCCAGTTTAGGCTCGGGTCACAGCTTACCAAAGCTTGTCTGAAACCAGATGCAGGACTCCAGTGCTGGTATATCGAGGCTGAAATCTGAGAAACACCAGTGATGCTCAGTGCAACAGCTCGTGTCTTACAAGGAGTCTTACCTTTAACCTTAAAAATGAGATCTCTTTTGTGTCATCTCCCATTTAGACCAGATGCCTTTGCTTATTAGTACTGTTTTGATGAGGCTGAGAGCTACTCTTACTTTTATAGCTTTAGCTGACAACTTCCTGACTCTTGTAAGCTGGTAAGGTGTAACTCTGTATTAGCAAGGATTATTCCTGTTGTGGGGTGTAGGGGGAGGAGGCACAGCGGTACAGTCTCCAGCATCAACGGCACTTCTGAGCTCAGCTTTCAGGAAACGATCGTTGGTCTCTATGCTTTATAATAATAATATAATAATCAAAGCATTCTGCGCCAGTATTTGAGTTACGTGTCCATGGTGTGTTGGAATCATCATGGAAAATGTAATGGGTGGCTTCGAGATTTAGAGATTCATGAGACTGCTTAAAGGTGAGTCCTACTGGTCCTGGTACTCTGTGGACTAGCTGATGACATCAAGTAAATATTTAAATAGCCAACACAGGCTGTTAGTGCCAAAAATGTGGAATTGTATGATAATCCCACACATGTCCATGTACAGGCTACACTTTGCTGGACTGAGGTCTCATGCATTTCCTATTTTTCTGCACAGGCTAGTTTCTCATCCTATATTTCATTGAGATAATCTTGATCAGGATATATCAGGAAGCCAGTAAATAAGCTGTCTGTCCAGTAGGGATCATAAAAGAGCCCATTTTGTTCCGAGTAGAAGATCTGCAGCCATACCTCATCCTCCTGCTTCAGAGAGAGGATGGTTGATCCAGAGGCAACGTCATGGTTCCCAGTGTTGGCATCAAAAGTCTTGATTCGGTACTGCCCGTTGTGGACCAAGCCAATGGCCAAATGTTTGTTGGCCAAAGTGATATCGTAAGTGAAGTAGTAAATACCTGGGATGCTGCATATAAATTTCCCACTGGAAGTATTGTAATGTCCTCCCTCGTTCATCAGGATCCTGTCAAATTTGATGGGCAGCCTTTCCCTTGGGTAGCTCTTTGAGACTGCCACAGAGAAGGCAGATTTGGCTTTGTTGGCATTACAGGTGCAGGGTCCTGGCATCCCGGTCTCGCCCTTGTTCCCTTTGGGCCCTTTCTTTCCCGGTGCCCCATTTTTTCCAGGATTGCCCTTTAAACCCTTGGGCCCTCGTGGGCCTGCCTTGCCAATAGCTCCTGCTTTCCCTTTTGGTCCTGGCTTGCCAGGGTTTCCTGTTCTGCCTTGTGGACCTAGAAGACAAATAACCTTGTAAACTTTTCAGTGAAAAAGATGATATGGCAAGTGGAAGGGGGTTGTATCATTGCAGTGGTATATTTTCATTTAGGAGGAAAACCTTGCTGGTGAGAATCCTGATGAAATACCACCTGGGGCTGGACATCTGCCAGGACTGACCGACCATGTTAAGTAGGTAGCTGGCATGATAACAATGGGACTTGGGAGCAGGACAGTCTGTCCCTTTTAAGGACCAAAAGGCTGGTTCAGTTATCTGGCTCACTTGAGAAAAGGGAGTAATTAATTATAAAGCTAGCCAAGAACAAGCTTTAAATGTTTGGGTTTTTCAGGAGTGGGACAGGTTTTTGCAGCTCTTGGAGCCTAGCTTTGAGCAGATGGAGTGCTCTTAATCTCCTCTCTCTCTCTCTCTTTTTACATTTAACATGAAACTGTTGTTTTAAAAAAAAATAAAAAAATCTAGGTGTAGAAAAGCCCAGCCTAGCTGGGGGATGATCCGGTCATGAACCAGAAGGCACCCAGTGCAGGGACTGCCTTGAGACGGGCAGCGAGTTGAGCTGTCACAGTGATGCTGAAACTGCTGATTAGTGCTGATTGCAGTGGTGTCTGATATAAGACAAGTTCACGAGGATTTATACCCTATCTCTTGACCTGCTGTAGCAAGACTAGATTTAAATGCAGCTGTGGGTGGAAATCTGTTCTCCAGATTCCCCGTTTTGAGGGTAGGAGAAGAGAATAAGATGCAGCTTTGGCATGCTGGTGTTCGCTGAATCAGGAGTGCACTCTAGTGTGGCAACGGGAAATCACTGTTTTCTCACCATAGCTGGTCCTGATGCTTACTGACTGTGAGGCTGGGTCTAAGAGAGCCCCATCTCAGGATTAAAGAAGGGTTGTTGTTTGCTTTGATTTAGATTGAGCATGGTCAGAGCAGTGCTTGTCACCCAGCTAGAGCGCTCCAGGGAGCAAGTGCTTCCTTTTTCCCGCTGACTTTGTTTCGCTTGAGAGCAGGAGTCGGAGGCAGCACTTTGTCCCATCTGGAGAGCCTAGATCAGAACAGGGAAAATCTCACTTCATAACAAAATGATGCCAATAGGAATTGCGTGCAGCATTAAGATGCTATGAGCAAATAATGTGAGTCTGACCCCCCCGGCAGGAACTGACAAATGTGAGATGTTGGAGGGCGGAGAGTGGAATTTCTAGAAGAGTTTCCTATGAGATGTTGTCTGTCCTGGGGCTCAGATTTGGGGTGACAGGTTGCTGTTAACTGGGCCGTTGCGCTATTGCTTTTGCATTTTACCCTTGTTGTGTTAAGAAGCACTTTTTTCTTACCTTCATCGCCGTGCTCGCCTTTATCCCCGTCCTTGCCATCCTTGCCATCTTTGCCCGGGAAGCCCATCCTGCCAACCGTCCCCGGAGCCCCGGGTGCGCCAGGGGGGCCGGGGGGCCCGGGGGGCCCCGGCAGGCTGCACGCCAGCTGGGGACCTTCCTGCAGCACTCCCTTGGCAAAGCCCCCGAGGATGTGGTTTGCCACACAGGGCACAGTCCAGAGGAGGAGGACAGCGGAGATCATGGCGCAGCCTGTAAAAAGGAGATGGGACGTGGCTGTTACGCGTGGTAGCCAGCATGTGTGGGCACGGCAGTGTCCCCTCCACTGGGACGGTGTGTTGTAGAGACTTGCATGGAAATGGGAGATAATGGGGCTTTTTTTGGCAGGGTGGAGGAGCTGTTTGTTTTGGTGTGACATGAATGCAAGGATTTGGCTCATGGAGTTTTCAGGTCTGACCAATATTTTTTTTCAAACTTGGTCTTCTCTGAGTCTGTATCCGTGGCCATCCCTCATTTTGATTTGTTCCCTGGGCCTCCTTTCCCCTCAAAACACAAGTAGCGATGCCAGAGGGGTGCAGAAAGCAGCTGCTCGGGACTAGTGGTGTGGAGGAAGGGGAAAGGGTTTTGGTGTAAACCACCCTGCGGCTGGGTCACTGGGGTCCCTTACCAAGCACAAAACCCATCGTGCGATGCAGGGCTGAATTCAGAAGATGGGCTTGCGGAGGCTTTAGGCCAAGGCAGTCCTTACTGCGTTTTGCCTGACAGTATGAATTGAGCCTCTTAGCTAGCTGAGGAGGCCTCATTCCTCATCGCAGCTTGGCTGCACGGCCCTGCGCGACCTGCAGCCGAATCCCCTACCAAGCCTCTGGCTCAGTGTCAGGGTGCAGCTGCCCCTGCAGCCGTGACCGGCCCCGCCGCAGCCTCCGCCGGTAGTTTTCTAACCTCCGGCTGTGCTGACCTGCCTCTCTGTGGGCGCAGTAGCTCAGTCTTTGTTTGTTACTAACATTCACCTTGGAAAGAAAGGTAACTGTTAAAACCTGGGCTGTTGTTTGTCTCCTGGCTCTGTAAAGTAAGCCCATTGGTTTATAGCAAACACCAAGGTGGTTTTTTGGAGCATTCCAGGTTCTGCCTTCATTCACAGGGGGAGGCTGAGCCTCCTGGGCTTGTCTCACTCCACTGCTGGATGGAGACATAGTGATAGAGAATAATTTCTGGAATAAAGCTATTCCCATGAACCTGCTCATGATACAGAGCAGTTATTATACAGTAAAATATCCCTCTGGATGTCTGCACATGGAGCTGTTTGCAAATACTATGTTCCATGTGCAACTCCTGAGTAACTCCACTGCATCTTGAAATAGTGCTCAGATGCATCAGCAGCTTAGAGAAGATGCTCAAAATCAGGCTGATTGACAAGAACCCATCTTCATGCATGACCCACCTGAGACTCTGGATGTTAGAAGCATTTAAAACAGAATTTGGGTTCTACCCACAGTTACAGATATACTAAAAAAGATAACTTCCCCTGCGGTACCAATTTCTGACTACCCATGGGTAAAGGTGCTCCTGCCATCCCCTCCCCAGAACAGAAGGCCTCCCCATGCCTGGGCTGAGGATTGTTTGCTCCCTTTGTCTGCCGGTGAGGGAGGTCATAGCCATGGCCACCAGCTCCCCAGCAGGGCTGGTGCTCCCTGGTGGGCACTGACCATGGGCTGGGGGGAGACACTGATGGAGTCGGGCTCTTTTCCAGTTGTATGAATACGGAAACAAGCTGGTGCGGGGATGAAAGGCATTCCCTGCCCCAATTTCTTTCCTTCAGCTTCTGTAGCTAGACTAGCCCTTGGAGAAATGAGACACGAAGCCTAGAACTGCCCCGTACAAATCTGTGGCTGGTTCACTGTTTGCTCAGTAGCTCTTTGATTAGGAGAGAAAAAGCTAAGCCAAAGGATTTTTTTTTTTAAAGGTATTAGGCATGTATCAGTTTGATACAACTCCTACCCCCAGGCTAAGAGGTGCACACTCTTATTTGATAGAAAAGACTCCTATGAAATTCAGTCTTTTCCATTATTACAGCCACTTCTGACGGTAGGGGGTTAAATATTTTACAAGAATCATCTGTTTGCATGGGGTTTCTTATCACATCCTGAAGTCCTGCTAACGAAATGCAGAATATAAGTGAGGACTGAAAAGCAAGCAAGCTGCCTTTCACATATTTCTTCAAGCTTTGGTGCTGAGGCAAATTTTTAGTTAAACACTGATGCAATAGAAGATGAGCTGGGATATCCCAGACTTTTCAATCTGTCAGCAGCCTTTTGGTCAGGCAAGGTCCTGCTTGGCATTAAGTCAAATACTGGGAGGCTTTAGCATCTCCCCAGTAGTGCTATGTTTAACTCCTGCACTGGAAATAAGATGCTTAACGTTTTGTATAAATTTCATGTTGGCCTTAGCACTCTCATGCTGGTATTGGCTCTCAAAGGGGGTGGAAATTGATATCACGTGCTCCGAATCCAGCGAGCAATATGCTACATATTAATGCTGAGTGGGAGCCCCCCAGCTCTGCGATATGTATAATTAAGAACATGCAGAGGAGTGGGAAATGCAAAACAGGTCTCCAGGCTGGATCCAGCTGCTAAGCCATTTTGTTCCTCAGCTCTCTTTTGCTTTTCTTACACCTAAGTTTATTTGCTGCTGGTGAAAGGTGTCGGTTTAATGGCCTTGTGAGATGGAAATCACCAACCAGTATTAACATGAATGGTTGAATAAAGGCTTTTTGGTTCACGGAAAGGTAAACAAAATGTTAAAATGCCCGTGGAGTGCGGAGATGCCAAGAAAAGCTACATCCCTGCTTCCCAGTAACCACCTCAAATGGGGCAGAAGAGAAGTGAGAGGCGTCTGGAGGTGGATGACACTAATAAGTTGTGGCAAGGAAAAATGTCATGGTGGAGCAGAGCCTGGAAAAAAGCTGGAACTGCTTCATGTAGAGAAGAAACGGGCAAGAGGGAGTGCAGGGCAGGAGGGCAGCTCCTTCTCTTAAATTTTTTTTACAATAAGTACTTCTATTACCTTCAGACAACCCAGCTAGTTGGCCTGATGGGATAAAAAGTGGCAAACAAAACACCCTGAGGCTGGGAGGTTTGTAGTACCGATACTTGGATAGACAGGGAATATTCAACTACCTGGAGCCATGCTCTGGTGCAGCTCCCGAGCCGGTGTTAATTAACAGCTCCACAAGAACATTTCATCCCACATCTCAGCAGTGCGTGTGGGATGCAAAGCACAGCCGCGTTCACAAGAGGATCTATAAATAACCTCTTAAAGAAATCTCTTTGAAAGAAAACAACCTCGTGCTGTTCCACCTTAAAAGGAAAATTGCTCCTCGATGTAGAACGTATGATGAGCTCCAAAAAGCAAATTGGAAACAGATCAGCATCTTTCCTCTCTGCAGTATGGGCGGCAGGCCTGGCACTGGAGGCCGTGCAGCATGGTTTCAGCTGAGGTCTTACTTTTCTAATGACATTTTAATGTCTTTGTTAATAGGGTTTTGGAGACTTTTTGGCCGTGACCGATGCCTATTGTGTGGGAGTGTGCGCCGTGCCCAGGGGGTTACGAGAGCTGACTGGTGGTGGAGGACTGCTGAGGGAGGAGAGGAGATCCTGTGTTGTCTGACCGGGTGATGGCTGCAGTTTGTACCTGCCACTGAAATGCAGGTGTTCAGCGCCTCAGCACCCCAGGAGAGCGCGCTGGTATTGGGCCCTGATTTCAGCACAGGAAAAGAAAGAGGACCAGCTTCACTTAACAAGCTAGCTCGGGTGTCCGCAGCGTAGGCATGGCTGGCCGCGCCTTAGGGCTGCCCTGCCCCAGCTTCTCCCCAGCAGAGCCTGGGGCAGCACCAGGACTTGCTTGAGGTTATCAAGTGCGTTGGTGCCGAGCTTGGGCCAGAGCAGAGGTGCTCCGGCCCTTCACGTGTGGAGTGCCTCTTCCTTGGTGACAGAATGTTGGTGATGGGCAAGATCTCATGCACGCAGAAATGCTTTTCTTCCCAATACTTAAAAATGTCCTATCCATTCATTGAGTCGCTCTGAAATGATGTCTTCTGAAATATTTAGCAGCAATGGTGTTTTCTAGGTTGCTCGGTTGAAGAAGACCAAACTCTCGGGCTCAGGAGATGGTGCGACTTGTGGTGGGCACGTGATGGACAAGGGCGGCACTGAGTTGCTCTGAGGTAGAGGGTCTTGGAGGAAAGACCCTTTGAGCTCCCAGATGCTGGGTTGGCTCTGGCTGAGACCTCATGTTCTGATCGTAGCTGGTCAAACCTCCACCCAGAGAGAGAGGAGAGAGGCTCCAAAATGTGCTGCAAATGTCTGGGCGCTGAGGTGGAAGGATGAGGCTCAGACAGGTGATGTGACAGGTGCCCATCAGCTGGGTTTGAGAGACAGTGATTCCCCGAGTCCTTCACTGGAATCGATGGAAATTGCTGCTGTGGGTCCAGGGCATTCCCTGGCATCAGGGTAGTCTGTAAAACTGTGCTGTGGATCCCCCCTGGGTAATTTGGGGGAATACTTGTCAGCAAGCAAACTAGGAAGGGGACGATTTTGGAAAACATTCACTCTTGAATCTTAGAGCTGGAACACACCTTTATAGAAAATACCTCAGGGCAAATAAAGACAGAATGTCTAATTTGCAAGCATGGTACGTGCAGAGCTGAGCGCTTACTGGCTTCTCTCTTCCTAACAAGCCACATGTTTAGGGGCCTTCACTATAATTACCTAATAAAATGTAATGAATGACTCGGAGCAAGCATGTGTCTGAAGTGGGATGTTCTGGCTCTGCCCCATGGCCCTTATGTGACACCCCCTTTCTGGTTTAGGAGGTTTCGTTGTCGTGGCTCGTTGCTTTGGTGGGTCCTTCTCTTCCCGCTGGAGCTCAGGCCCTGGGCAGAGGCTGCCCCGGGCCATGGCTCTCCCTGCAGCAGGGGCCTGGGGGCGAGACTGGGGCTTAGCTTTCCTTGGGATCGAGAAATGCTGGGCATGGGTGGGCTGCCTGGCTCCCCAGCTGCCCTAACCAGCCTGTTTGAAGCAGATGCTTGTACACTCAGCAGGATTTGAACTTGACCCCTCCATGGTGAAGCCTGAGCGTCCCATGAGCTTCTGTAGCACATGGAGCGTCTGTGCAGGGGGACTGCAAACCCATGCTCTCATAGCTTTTCTGTGCATGCTCCTTGTCGCGTCCAGTGCATCACTCTGTCACCTGAGAGCCTCCGTCCCTAGGAGCTGTGTCCCCACAGGGCTCCTTGCAGCCCCCAGTCCCGACCTGCAGCTCCCATTTCTGCTGGCTGCTGCAGCGTGGGATGGGCTTGCTGCTGCTGGAGAGGCCTTGCAGGCAGGAGCCTGGGGGACACATCCCGTGCCGTGTCTCCCCTATAGGTTTGGCTGCCACAGCGTCCCTGCTCCGCGTGGCTCCTGCAAGCCCCTGTGCGACCACCCTCATCCCAGCCCTGCTGCAGGTGAGCTTCCTGAGCAACTTCACAGTTTAGGAGCCAGACCAATTCTATAGATCTATATGCATTAAAAAGGTGTTTCTGTAAGAAGAGATTCTGCCTGTGAGAGTGAGCCCCAGGTGCGAAGGATCAGTTGTACTTTCTGGCATTTACAGAGCAGCTGGGCTGAAATCCCATCAGAGGGAAATTCCCTGTTTTGGTGGCACGTGCAGTGGCCGGACGGTGACTTTTGGCCAGGGAAGCCACCCTGTGCCATGCGGTGGTGGCGCGTGGCTGCCCACGGGGAGGAAAAGCGTCGGGGGGAGAGAAGAGGAGAGAGTCTGGGGAGAAGCGCTGCTCGGAGGGAGCGGGGAGCTCTGACAGCCTGAGAGGGGACCCAGCAGCGAACAAGCGACTGTGCTTTCTGCTCCGTTTCCTTTCAATACTCGAGGCTTTCTTAAACAAAACAACCATCTTCCTGCTTCACAATTTCTCAGCGTACCTCAAGGCGTCTTAATTAGTCTTCAAAATAGTCGTTATCCCCATGAGCTCAGTTCTCAGCTCTCATGGTTGCCCTGTGGCATCCCTGCGGTGGAAGCACAAGGAGCCCTTGGGTGTGCAGGGCTGATTGAGATAAAATAAGGTGTGCCGCTGGTGACAGCAGCTGAAGTGGGTGTATTTAATTTCTGATATAAGCCAGTGAAGTAGTTATACCAGATATGAGTTTGATCTGTTATCTGCTGTTGCGCAAAGCAATGTCAAAGGAGATAAAGGAGAGCGATGCATCTTCTGTGCCTGAACCTGCATCACCGTCTCAGCTTTGGGCAGCCAGGGATGCCTGTGGCAAACTTTTCCCAGCCCTGAGCTAAAGCCCCGTTACAGGAGCTGCCGATTGATACCAGAGCGAAGGGAGAGGCTGCAGTTTCGGCTGGACGAGGCGGGTGCTCCCAGCAAAATTCTGAGGACTGCTTCCTTCCTGGAGTATTTCTTTTAACGGGCGACTGTTGCCTTTACGGATTCCTGTGCAGGCATTGGAAACCTGAGTGCTCACTGATTTAGACCTTATTTGGTAAGTTTTTGAAGTTAAGGTTAAGAGGAGGGAGGCAAAATAAAAAAGGAAGAGTGAATCTACTCACCAAGACTAATCTCTTCAGTGAGATCTTGACAGGCGCTGGAAACCTGCACGATTTTAAGCAGATGTTTTGCTGCAGATCGTTGTCACGCGCAGAGCCCAAGCCCCGTCCTGCCGCAGCAGCCTCCTTCTGAGGGGCGTGCAATGTTGACTTCGGTCTTTTATTAACGTTTTACTCCTTTTTGTGCGGATTGCTAGCTTCCTGCAGCAGCTCCGGGTTTTGGCTCGATGTTGCCGGAGGCATATTTTTATTATTGTGTAATGGGTCTGTGCCTCGTCCTCCGTCACGTGGCACGGGAAGAAATTTTTACGCACATATGGCTGGGAAGCTCTTGGTGCTTGGGGAGCTTTTTCCTTTCTCTCCCTTGCAGTCTTATATGAAAGGCTCAGGAGTTGCCTGGATAATTTCTAACCGATTCTGCCCCTCTCTGCTGTAGCTGCTGCCTGGGCAAGCAGAATTTTTAAGGGGACGGTAACGCAGATCAGACCAGGGGACAACTTTGACACTTGATCCTGGAGCAAGGGAAGCAAATCTTGTCCTAAGGGTGGAAACTTGCTTCTAAAACAATTTAGGCAAACAGATAATGGCAGATCACTCCAGGCTTGAATTAAAGGACATCATCGTGAAGCAGCAGCTTTGCAAATGCGAATTTTGAGAGGAAACTGCATGTACCTCAGTGTTGCTTCAGGCGGATGCGCCAGACAAAGCATGGAGACTTTGCCATAGGGATGGCAGGGTGGGAATGCTTCTGTCTTTGGAAAGGGTTGGGATTTTGTTTTAAGCTTGCAAAGTAATTACAGAACCCTAGCAATTGCTTAAGGTAAGGCGGTAACACCAGAAGCAGTGGCCGAAGCTGGAGTTCAGCTTTAGCACTGCCAACACAGAAGTGTTAAGCCACAGTAAATCCCTGTCCCTTCTTGTTTCCCCACTGCAGCAAGTCATGGTGTTAAGGTCTGAGCAGCGCTGACATCCCAGCTTACACCAGCCCATTAAACACAGAATTTGCAACCCCAGGGAGGTGCAGGGGTGCAGAGAGACGAACGGGGGGGTGGGGTGGGTGGAAGGGTTTCCTGGCCCCGCTCCCCCCGCCCACCCCTTCTCTCCCTCCCCGCTTTGCAGGACGCTCTGTGATGCTGCCAGGGTTGGTACGGACCAGACTCACCTTTTTAAGGGAGTGGCGGGGAGAATCTAAACAGGAGCTGTGAGATGACCCAGACAGAGAGCCTGGCCCCACAGGTGCCCAGGTGGGCAGCGTGGGAGGTTATGGGGGACCCGCGACCCTGCCAGGAGGGCAGCGATGGCCCTGGGGCCATCGTCACCCACGCAGAGTGGGTTGCTGGTGCTCCTGGCCGCAGCCTGCGGGTCCTGGTTGTGGGTGCGTGGTTCCTGCTCTGCCCCGGCCAGGATCCTGCGCGGGGCTTGGGACGGGTGTGTGCTCGGTGGTGGGGCTCCAGGCCCTGCCCTGCTGCTCTCCAGCCAGTAAATATTTTCTGCTCAGTGTAGATTATCAGCTGATTGGGAGTATGCTGGAAGTATCATTCCCTACTCTGCCAGAATTCATCCTTATCAGAGCTGTTGTGGGTTTCTTTTTAAGCTTTCCCCTGCACTTGCTGTTGGACATGGTGGGAGTGGATATAACGTGAAAATGAAGTATGTATACAGTTTGCTTTGTGAGCTGTAATCAGCTCAGCTGCTCCTGGGAGGGGTGGGAACGTTTGGCTGAGGAAGCACAGGGCTGCTTTCGTGCTGTGCCGATGGTCCTGCAGAGCTCCTTCAGAGCCGGCGCCCCGGCTCCCTGAGGGCTCGGCGATGTTCCCTGCCATTGAACCCCCTCCAGAACAACCCCCCTCCCCAAACCCATGGAATCATCGCCTTAAATTTCACTGCGATAAGGGCTGTTTTAGAGAAGCTGCCGTATGGCTGCGGAGCTCTGGCTGCGGAGCTCTGGCGTGCCCATGGGGAGCTGCCCCCAGCCCCGCTGCCCCCGCGCATCGGGCGAGCGCAGGCGGGGACGCCCCCAGAGACGGGCTCTGAGAGCCGCTCTCCCCTGGGGCAGCTCGGGTGATCGGTCGAATGTGAATTCTCACTTTTTGCCTGTTTCCATGAAGTCTGTAGGAACCCGGTTCTCTAGGAGAGCCTCTCCCGCCCTGGGTGCGGGGCTGGAGTCGGCCAAAAGGCTCAAGGCATTGCACGTGCGTGGGTCCTGCCCCGGGTTTCTTACGAGACCAGATGAAAACTTCCTGGGGGCTTTGCCGAGGTGCCGGTCGGACTGTCCTGGGAAACCACGGAGCTTTCCTCAGACACTAGTGGTGCGGAGAAGAAAAGGCCCTTATGCTTATCCCAAGCCTGCCCCATGGCAGCTGTGCTAGGGCACTGGGGCTTTGGGATGGGTGCGAAACAGGCCAGGGACGAAACGATGCTTGAAAATACAGCAGTCCTGCTGGGCAATTCAAGGCGTGACTGGGGAAGTCGCAGTTACCGGTGATTTTGTGCCCGGATCTGCGGTGTGCTGAAGGCAGCGAGAGCATGACCTAGTTGGGTGGCGTGGGGAGCGGCAGCGCTGGGAAGCTCCTGCCAGGCAGATGGAAAATATGCTTGTGCTTCAACGCCGAGCCGAGCTCACCCCGGGTACCAGACAGCTCTGCTGGAGAACATGTTTGGCAGCGCACTTTGTTAAATAAATAAACTGCCTGATCACAGTGAAACAGAGCAGCTCTGAGTCTCGGTTCTCAGTTTTGGTTTTTTTTTTTTTTTTCTTCAGCTAGACATTGCAGGGAAGCATTACAAGAGATCACATCCCGTCTGTGCTGCTTTTTAGCAAAGGCCTCCTGCCATTTTCACCATTGATCACGGGGAAGGCGGCTCGTTGCTGCAGCACAGGGAGCCTGCTCCTGCCTCAGCAAAGCCCCATGGGACATGCGTGGGACCGGGGTGCAGGTCCCCACCGCCGACGGGCTGCGGGGGCCTGTGCGGTGCTTCCTCCTCGGCAGCAAAGCCCCCCTGCCCGCACCGCCCCTCGCGGCCCCCGCGCCAGCCCCGGAGGTGCTGCCTCGCCCGGGCTGGGCGCTGCTCCTGGCTGGCGTGGCCCTGTCCCCCTGCCCGCCTCCCCACCGGTGCCCCCAGCGCAACGCACTGTGGCTGCGCATCCTTCAGGTGAAGCTTTTCGGGGAACGCGTGGCTCGCCTGGCAAGGAAAGGTGCGTCATCCACACCCACAGAGTAAAAAGCGTAAGCGTAGTGCCGCTGCCTCCTGTGCGCGGGCAGGCGCGGGTGCCTGCAGGCGGGCGGCCGCTGGCTCCCGCCCCGGGGTGGCAGGACGGGGCTGCGTCCCAGCGAGGAAGGATTGTCCCATGTTTGCTTTCTGAGCGCTAACGCGTTTTACCATTACTGATATCGACCTCACAGCAACGACTTTGCAACCAAGTAAAATGACTCGGCAAATGCCAAAACAGCTGCAGTTCGCCCAGAGGCTGGAGGCAGCCTAAAATACAGCCGTCCTGCTGCGGTGGGCAATGGCAATGAAAGTGTACCTCTCCTCAAAGGTGAGTGTAGGTGCTTTGGTTTTTTTTTCGGAGATATTAATGAGAGGGAAAAAGCATTTTTCTACTCAACAGGCCTCCTGGCTTAGTGTGGACTGGCAATTTGAGTAATTTTTATTGCCCTGCCTAAAAGGAGTTTGGAAGTCTGTGAGCAGTCTTCAGAGAGTGATTGTCCCTCTCCAAAAGCTCCCATAAAAATGAGTCAAATCTCTGTTTAAACTTAAAGGATGCCCTTGAGACCATTAGCTCTGCTTAGGAACTGCAGTCCTAACCCATTAAGATAAAAATAAATAGAGCTTATTTTAGGAAGAGGGAAGCGGGAACCAGCCCGAGCACCAGTGAGGCACGGCAAGCACAGTGCAGATGTGTTGAGGTTGGGTTTTTTTCTTTTGTCTCGTGCACCCTCTAATTCAAAGTGAAATTCAGCGATCTTTTTTGACCTGCCACAGTTGGCTCCTGCCTAGGTATCTAATAACATGGCTAGACAAGAAAAGGCTCTTCTGAAAATGCCTTCTATTTCCCAAAATACAAAAAACTCCAGCCCTGCTTCTGGAGTCTGTAGCATCAGCATCAGCTGCAATCCCAGTGCCTGGGGACACGGGCAGCATTTGCCCAAGTCAGGAAAGCCAGCGACAAATGTCACTTACCTGTGTCACGGTACAGTGCCTCTGCCCTTCAGGGCAAAGCAGCGGCCCCCGGAGATGAGTGAAAAATGACTTCCATTGCGTGCGAGCAGTGACAGTCTGTGCAGATAGTCATAGCTACAGATAAAATCCCCTCTCATGCTGCTGCTTTCCAAGCAGATAATTTTGCATTAGAGCTGGCTTTTCTGTTCTCACAGAACTGATAATTTGCTAAAAACCGTCTTTCAGCTATTCCTAAAATATTGAGAAAATATTAGTATATTGGCAGAATATACTGTGGGGCTGTGCTGCCTCTCTGGTGTTAAAACCTGCGGCCCAGTGCTTTTGCTTCTGCACGTGCCCAGCGTGAGACTCGTGAAAGCGAGACGGGACAGCCGAGCAAAACGAGAAGCCAGCTGAAGGCACCGTTTTCCTCCCCCAGCGTGGGTCTCGCGCAGCCCGGAGGCTGACGGCGTAACCCTCCCCAGCCCGGCTGCGCAGAGCCGGGGCGACGCCAGGGCGAGGAAACTCCTCCTTCGCCCGTGCTGCTGCGAGAGCCCCTCGCTAACAGGGCACCGCGGCACGCGACTTCAGCCTCGCGCCCCGCGCTCCAGCGTCCGCTGCCCCGACGCGCTGTTAGCACGCGTCCCAGCAGCTTGTGAATAAAGAGCAGCAATGGGTTAAAACTCCGCTATGAGGTGGTGTTGGAGCCAAATTTGTAGGTCTTAGCTTTATATTAAAAATCAAGAACAAATGCACATGCAAATGTGCTAAGGAAGGAAATGCGTCTGAAAAAAGGTCCCACTCTTAAGAGGTGTGGTGGGAGATTATAGAGCAACGGGCCAAGGACTGTGCTTAGATCCAAATGCAGTGCAAATGAGCGGCTGGGTGGAGGCTGTTTCTAAAACGTTTTGGAAGTGCTGGACTTACTTTTAAGACTTTGTAGCTTAGAAATTTTGGGTTTGCTGATCTGTCCGCTAAGCAAGGTTTTCTTAGGGAAAGTAAATTTTTTTCTCTGTGCCATTGAGGCCTGAAATACGTTTTGCGGAAGCAAAACCCATCACTATCTACTACCCCGGTGGGTTTCTGGTTGGGTCATCTAAGAGATGTGAACAAATTTGTTTCATGCAAAATAACTAGTTTAAGTCAGAAAGATATTTCTGTCTCTCTGTTTGCTGCATCTGGCAAAATGAATGCCAACAGGAGCGCTAACAGAACAACGAGGAGTTGCCTGCGCGTAGTTCAGGCCATGGTGTTTTGGCCTGAACGGAGGAAAGTTATGCCCAAAAGTGGTATGGGAAACTGCAGTTATTGGGTTGCACTGGGCGCTAGCGGGCACAGAAAATCCTCTCTCTCCTGTTGTTCTTTCTTTTTCCTAGGAGATGAACTCCATTTCATCCTTAACTAAGTGCTATCATTCCTGCTTTTTTCTGATCCCTCAACAGCCCAAACCAATTACGCTTGCATGGAACGGTGCATCTCTTTTGTTAACCCACTCAGGAAAGCCATAAATATCCAATTACGAAGAAATGTGGAGACAGTAAAGAACTACCTTCTGGCATGCCCTGAAAGATAATACAGAATGCTGAACCTTTCAACAAAAAAAAGAGGAGACTGTTTTAATCTATGTTTTAAAAATGCAAATGTCTTCGAATCAGCTGGCTAGTGCGTGGTTTGCAGACTGAGTATGCCTCAGACAACCCCTACTCACCAGGATGAAAAATGAGGCAATCGAAGCAGTTGCTGAAAAGGGAGTTGAGAAAACAATGGTTGAGCTTTGCCAAGGGCAGGATTCCCCGAAAGCTGCCCTGACGGCGTGGGAGGGTCCCTCCTGTGCTCCCAGTTGAGAATGCGACCGCTCTGTGTTACCGGGGCAAGGCGTTTCCTCTCGCCTCCCTGCCATCTTTGCGCGCGCGAGAAACAGGAGCGCTCAACTGCAGCTGCCTCTGCTAGAGGGGGCTCGTTTTCATTTTGTGCTCGGTTGTGTCCAAGCTAGCCTACAGACTGGTTTCAAACTCATTTGAGAA
Organism: Platalea leucorodia; assembly: GCF_965183815.1. NCBI lineage: Eukaryota > Metazoa > Chordata > Aves > Pelecaniformes > Threskiornithidae > Platalea > Platalea leucorodia. The sequence goes on from NC_138833.1 coordinate 887,732, forward strand.
AGGAAAAATTCTTCTTGTGCAATAGGAAGCAGTCTTTGGATATGCACAGTCATAGTGCATGCCAAATCCGAGGGGAAGCAGATAGAGAAAAATTAATCCTCATGATCAGATCCAATGTTCTTTAACATTTAACCTTTATGATATAAATAGGACAACATGTTTTAAGCTTTATTTGTCCTTGAACTGTTGAGACTGATCCAGACGAGATCATCATTCACAAGCTCAAGGAAGAGCATTTTGAATAAAACACTAATAATTGCTTTTTCCCCTGGAGCTGCCTTTCTGCTTCACCGGGGGGAAAAGCGGCCCGCCGTCCCCACCGGCGCTCTCTTAGCAGAGCGAGACAGGGCGCGCTGCAAAGTGAGTTACAGTCAGGTGTTGAAAAGGAAATCCATCCACATGAGTATGCTTAGGGCGGAACGCCCTAAGTTTACTTGTAATAAACATCTCTATAGCACTGAACACGTTGGCTTCTAAGATACCTGCACCTTTAACTCTCTCCCCGTTCTTCTCTTGAATGTAAGAAAAACACTAAACAAGAGTTTTAATCTGAACTTTACAGGCTGCCTACACCGGTGAATTATTTGTTCTTCATTCTAAATTGCTCTTTTCAGTGTTATTTCTGAATCGCTCCTTTGTAAAGAATCAAGTCTCCAGCTGGTTTTAGAAAGGTATCTATCTCAATCGCTCAAGGAACCGATAACGTGGCCCCTTCCGACGTCTCGTCTTCCCTCCGGCTGAAGGGGCGCTGGCGAAGACGACAGCAGCTGGCACGCCTGCCGCTGGAGGGGCGCGGGCCGCGACCACGGGCGTTACGGCCCTGAGAACAGTGTGCAGTTCAGCTCATGCAGAGAAGTCATCCAAGGACAGTTTGCGTTCAGGTCCTACCAGAGGATCTCTGGAACACAGTAAATAACCTAAAATTTTGATCATCAATGAGATTATCAATCACAGATAGCTTTAATATAGAACTACATTGCAGACTAATGCAGAATTTCCATTATTAGCATTTCTGTATGCTAAATTAAAATACTCTGCAAAACAGCTGTGAAATCAGACACGTGACACTTACGTGTATGTTTATTGTATGTAATTACTTGTGGAAAAAGAGCGGTTTTCCCTGAAATTATCCATAACCTAGAAAGGTCAAGACATGAGCTGATGTGGAAACCCAGAAGGTGAGTCACTAGTATAGCAGAAGAAAAACTGTCTCCCTAGTATTTCTCCCCCTCTGACTGTCTAAATCCACGCTGTTTGTGAAAACATACAAGCAATTTCTGCAAAAGCTAATTTCCACTCTTCAAGGTTTTTTCCTTCCTGGTACTTGGTTATATTACCAATTCCACCCCCAGATCTTTGATCTCACTAGTTGGTGATATTTTTTTGCAAGCGCCAGGAGGATTTAAAACTCAAGTTTTATAAAATAAAAGTCTGCAGTCAGATTTATAAGTCTTATAAAATAAAGTCTGCATTCAGAATTAGTATTTCTGTAACAAAAATAAGGGGGAAACAGACTTGGAAAACCTAATAAAAAAAGGAAACAAGCTTCACAGTTGGAAATTACAGGTACACCATGTTACAGGCATAACATACTGTTCATTTTCTTCCAGTAACTTTAACTTCCTTCATTGTTTACACAGTGGAAATTGTAAGCGGGTTCTTAATTTTAAGAAGAAAAGCCAGGATTACAGAGTCTTCCTTGTCCTACCCTAAATATAACCACATCAAATGTGGTTATAAAAGCCATGTTTGATAAGACAGTTGAAGCCATAACAGAAATAATTCTCAAGCCTTCCAACTGTAAAGTTGTGCTGTGAAGTTTTTCACCCATTTTTCTTCAACTTTTAATAGTTAAAGGGGAAACCTCCCAGTTTAAGGACTAATATTGCCACACGCAAAGCAGATGCTGCTTCGCAGTACCACACGGTATTGGAGCCTGCCGCTTGGTATTACACCACGTAAGAGGATTCTGGAAGTTACCAGGGTAAGATGAATACTGTTAACCAAACAGAAAACCAAAGATCTTTGCAACTGCAATTTTTATGTTAACATCTGCAGAAACAGAATGAGAGTTGAAAAGCTCTACAGTCAGCTTCTCCTAACCTCTTCATTAAAAAGGCTGGACAGCATTTAAGACCCTTACATTAATTTAACCAAAACTGTACAAGGCAATCAATCTTTACATTTCCAAAATACATATTACAAAGTCATCAAGAAACTATTTCTCCTTTTAAAGCCATGTGATAGACAACTCCCTTTACAAGTAGGAGGCTTCAGTAGCTGTATCAATTTTTTTCAACAATTTTTGTTGTATATTAAGTGACACTTGCTGACCATTTCTTTTGAGTAGTCAGTTTTACTGAATGTATCATGACATTATGCATACATTAGTTGGCCAAACAAACCTAGAATTCCAGCTGGTATCAGATTTTTTCTCTTGCAATAAAGAATTTACAGAGTAGGTGTATGTATTTTATATATACACATAATTTTTTATATATGTGTATATATATATTTGTGACTGTATATGTATACATACATACACATATAAAATTGCTGTAAGTATTGGACTGCTTATGTCTGTTGAAAGAAGTTTTCACCAGCTGCTTTGGTGCACAAAAAGGTCTCTGCTATTTCTGGCACTTATTAGACACGCGGAAGGTAAGCAAGCGTCTACAGCGTTGTAAACAAGTATGAAAGAGAGTCTTGTGCATTGGAATGATTTTCGCCATGACTACTGTCCAAGAAAAGAGGCCATGGGATCATCAGGTCTCTGACGTTTCATTCTATAGGCTTCCATTTCCTCTTCTGTTGGCTCCCTGGTTTCGTACAGGCTGTTGTATGGTCTCTTCCTCTCATCTAACTGCATGATTTCTTTAACATGGAGAAGACGAGCCTCTTCGGCATTTAGTGCCTGAAATGAAAGCAAAGGAAAAAAAAACCCACAATGAAAGTTAAGCAAAAAAACCAAAGAAAGTTTGTATTAGAGTCTACTATAATGAACAAGCAGCAGGCAGAATGGTGGGATAAGCAATGCACCGCCGTCTGGCCCACCTACAGCACACTTCATTTAATGCTCATTTTTTATGTTTAACATAAAAGGATGGTAAAATGGTATTTAGCAAGCAAGAGACTTTATCTCTTTCCAATTGCCCAAATCAAATAAGAAACTCCTTGGTTTTACCTAAAATGTAATCATGATCCAGCAAGTACAAAAGCAGAGAAGCAAGCATGTGATCTTAGGGGTTTGGGTAGGTTTGTTGTGTTTTGTGGTGTTTTGGGTTTTTTTTGGTTTGGTTTGGTTTGTTTTTTTTTTTTTCCAGTCAGGGTGCGTTTTTTGGGGGGTTTTTAATGCTTTTTAAAATACACGCTATCCCATTCCTCAAACTACTACTACTTCCTACTGAAAAGAAGTTGCATTTGTACAATGCTTGGATTAACCGTAGTTTAACACCAGTTTCACACACTGAATATCCAGCGGCAGACTGCTGTGTGCACGGAAGGGCTGGTCAGCAGCAGTCAGTATATAGCCTGGTGGATGGATTTCTTGCATCAACTGTGAGACTGGGCCCAAGTCTGGGATAAAAAGTGCTAAGTTAAGCTTTGACAGTGCCTTTGATCTCTCCATCTTTCTTCAATACCCAAATCATTGTGTTCTGCAATGACTTTTATAGATCTGCAGCTGTAATAGGTGCCTAGAAAGGAAGTGTTCTACATCTTCTAAACTTAGTCTTCCAAAACTAAATATTCATTGCATGTTTGCCTGGGAAACAGGGAATGTACTTTAGAACATCTAACAGCATTTTAAATTTGCTTTAGCTCAAACTAGCATCAAAGAACATCCCACAGAATACCACAAGAACCGCATTACAGGCTTCATAAAACTGACATTGTTGTAAAATATATTTCAAGATGTTGTTGCCACAAAACAACTGAAGAACACAGTGCACCTTTTTAAGTTTTTCTTGCTTCTTTTTCTCTTCGCCCTCACTATCTGAATTTGAGCTCTTCTTGTGCTTCTTCTTTTTCTTCTCTTTCTGTTTCTCTTGGTGGATCTGTGAGGTAGAAAACAAGCTACTGTTAAGATTCAACTTGCAAACATTAGTAATGTTCAAGCCATTAAATCCCAAGCGTCTATTAATGCTATTTGAGAGCTTATTTTTCAATAGAGATGTTAATGATCTAATAATGCAGTCTAATAATTTTCAGACTCATTACAACTTAAAATGTTGTAGTTAGTTACACATACCTTCCCATCTCTCAAAATGCTGAGGAAAAGTACCTGCCTTCCTGAGAAAGGGAAGCAACCTACCTCCATCAGTGTTTTGGGTTTTGTCATGTGTTCTTCCTCCCTGGGTTGCTCTTCCAGTACGCTTGCTTCGGTATTCTATACAACAGACAAGAGAAAGGATACCCATTTACTAAGCACATTTGAAAGGGGAAGGACAAAAAAAACCCCCAAACTACGAACGCCCAAAAAGCAAAACAGTCTAAAACTTAGGTAGGAAGACGAATGCTCTTTAAGTCTTTCCAAGTGACTAAATAAGACAATACTTACAGCAATTTCTTTCCCAGCTTCTCCTGTACAGTATGAGTACTTGACAAACGAGTGGCAGCATTTGTAACCCCACTTGCCTTCTTTCCAATATGAACCCCAAATGCACTGCAAGAGAAGATACCATAGCAGTTATGTCCACAATGATACTCCTGTAAGAGGCAGGCTGCAATTTATTCTTGAGGTTATATCTTGATAAGTAAATTACTCAAACAATCCAGAAGGGAAAGTTATGAGGAATACTTTTGCAATTTTACATTAGCCTTGCAGGTACAGTTTCAAACAAGAGAAAAGCAACAGGATGTGGGCAACTCATATTCAAAGTCAAAGGGAAATACAGTAACTTCCCCTTCAGTTTAAGATTGCCATCGCAACTCCTCAAATTCACATCTCAGCCACGACAACTTGAAATTCATCCTGACTAGAAAAGGGAGAGTGTCACATTTGAGACAGGAAAAATTTATTTGCTGTATTAATTACATTGTACTGTACCCTACCATACCTCGTGGTATGGGAAGGAATCTAATATTTTTTATAATGTTTACATAAGCAAGGCTTACTGTATGGTTGTTGATCTTTACATCCTCTTCATATTTAGAGCAAGCAATAGCTTTCTCTTGTCCTTTGATGACTGTTCCATGTCTAGAGTACTCCACGTAATCTTCTGTTTGAGCTAACAGCAGCTCAGCTGGTGGGGCATCCAGATGTTCTTGTCCTCCATACTAAAATGCATACAGAAATAACATATAATAGTTTTGTAAAAAACCCCACCTTTTATGTAGTTAAGCACACATTTCAAAATCTTCACCTTCAGTATCTTCTGAAGAAGACACAAAAGAAGTGGATGGAGACAGTTTAATCTTTAGTTAAGAGAGAAATATGTCTCCCCCTATGGCCACTGTGGTGGTTTTTTGGTGGTGTTTTTTTTGTTGTTTGTTTTGGGTTTTTGGGGGGGTTAGTGGGGTTTTTTTGTTTTTGTTTTTTTTTTTAATGCCTGGAGGGTTACAACAGTGATATTCCTCACTCAAAGCAGGAAAACTTTTAAGACCAAACCAAAAGGCTCTGGTATAACCTGCCCCCTCCAAACTTGAATGTTGACAAGGTTAGAATCTAAATGGATTATTTAGCTCTTTATCAGTTGTTGTCCAAGAAACCAGTAGCAAAATATAAAATAAATATTTATCTAGAAGACTGCACCCAAAACTTGAGTCTGAAAATTCTGCTTTTCATATTTAAGAGAAAAGAAAAATTTAAAACTAATTTTGGGAGACAGTTACTTGGGTATTTTAGAACAGATACCACTTTTAAACAGCAAAAGAATTTTTTCAACCACTTGTATTATTAAAAAAAAAAAAAAAAAAAACTAAATTCCCACTACTCCTACATACTGCTGTCAGATTTTTCACTGGTGAAATTCTGACAGTTAAGGGAAGAGCTCCCAATAATCCAAAGAAATACCAGCAGATCTTCAAAGGTTCCTATATTAAATAACATAATGAATCCAACTGATAAGGTAGTGTGTATAGATATAAAAATCTTTTTATAAATCTAAGCTGCTGAGAACAGCTGATCCATTTTCACATAGCATTAGTAATCTTATTTGTTCCCCAAGACCCAGACTTCAAACTCAACAGAATTCTTATAAATAAAACGAAGTGTCTATTACCTTCTCTAGGATGCTTTCTTTCTGCTGTGCCTTGAAATCTTCTTTTTTCACTTTGAAGGATTTATAAAGTAGCTCTAATTTTGTAGGGTCTGCTTGAAGATGAACTTCAGAGCCTTTGTCATAAGCCTCCCAAGCAAACACTGTGTACACAAGAGGTTTCACTCAATATCTATTCTAAAACTGACACGTGCATTCAAATTACGATCTTTAATTCTGTAGTAATTTGAAAGAAAGCTTTATTTCTCTTTTGCAAGAAAGAAGCATTGTTAACTTAAGACTTTTAAGTCCATTTCCTTAAAAATAAAAAAAAAAAAGCAAAAGCCACTTACACTGAGTCTGTGCCATTGAAATGGTATCTCCAGTGTAGCGAACAAAGTTGTCACCTGCGTAACCAACTCTGCAGAAAAGAACAATATGATTCTTAGCATTCAAGTCATTTCCTTTTAAATACAATCCTAGAACACCAACAGGAAAGTAAAAATTCTCCTTTGTGCCCTGAGAGTAAAGAATGGAGGGAGCGGAAGGAGCATTCAACTCAATACATGAAATGAAAGTCTAGGCTCCATCCCCATAGAGTCATGAAAGTACCAGACAGCAACCCAGAATACTTGATGCCTACGATTACATGGAAACATCCTATGGCACAGACCTGGCGCTTTGTCTGGGATACCAAATGCCACGAGTCAAGCTTGGATCTAACTGTGCAATAAATACGCATGAACAGTAGGTGATATTCTAGCATGGTGACTCTCAGCTTTTGCATTTGTGAATCTCTCTTCCCGCCCGGACCCAGTGTATTTTACTGGGTTAAAGCCTGGTAATAGCTTTACTGCTCTCAGTTACCTTTTGCACACCCCTTGAAGAGATTCACAATGAGTATATGAAACACAGGTTGAAAAAATCAAATAATGTTAACAATCCAATTTCCCATGCTTTTCATCTCCCACTCTGAAAAATTTACAGTCTGCAATGCTGTGGCAGAAACACAGATTCAACAAAGGTCAAATTATGACTCTGGAGAGAAGCGAAAGCGTCTGCATCCAAAAAAAAGACCCGACTGGCATTCTTCTAGCTGGGGGCAAGGAGGGGTGGAAGGAGCATTATTTGCTAGCATTTAGCCACTGCCATTGTACCTCCGGCAGCGAGCTAATCCAATTACTGTACCCTAAATAGATGTTTCTATTCACAGCCTGTCTACTCTGTATGTCCACAGCACTGCACAGGTCATGGCAGGGTCACAGCTCAAGTGCTTGACTCGGGTTTTAAGTGAGAGAGCCTTATGTGCAGCCAAAAGCCAGCCTATGGCATTCTTTAATTAAGTTGTCTTATCTAGACAATGCCAAAGCTTTCAGACCTTTTCTATGCAGACTCCATTAGCACATGAGGAGCTTTTGCTCCTAATTCAGGCATTTAGTTAGGTACTACAGATACTCCACGCTAGTCTCCGGGGCTGAATGCCTCCCAACAGACAAGGGATGAAGTTCAAGATTTGGTTACTGAAATACTTTACATAAACTTCGTTACTGTTTCTAGATACAGCAGAGTGTTCTAATCCTTGTACAGATCATTACACTAAACGGTGGTCCACATATCCCCGAAGATTAAGGGCCAGAATTACTAAAACATCACTTTTATACACTAAAACAAAAAGTGCTGCTAAGTAAAACAATTTTTTCCATGTTTACTACTACTTCTGTCCGTAACTGACTAGAGATTCATTAGTAAATGGACATACAGGCAAAAGAAAATACAAAACTATTAATCTCATTTTTAAGAGAGTTTTGTTGGATACACAAGCACGACCCTGTTTTAACTTACTCGTCTGGATTCTTGCCTGTATTGGCATACGGGTTCTCCCTCATTGCTCTTGTTTTGGGATCATAATAAGCCGAGTTTGGATCTAGATTCCTCAAGTACTAGGGAAAGAAAACAGCATACAAGATACTCAATATCTGTAATTTTAAAAGAACTGAAGTTACTACTGTATCCCCCAGCTTAGACATTTTAAAAAGGTGTATCTGTGTAAAAGGATGATCTTGACGAAGTCATAACATGAACAGGAATAGAACTGCGAACAGACCTTAACCTCCAAACCCCAAGACCCATATGCAAACTCATTAATAATTGAGCATGCAATTTTCTGAAATTAACTCATGAATACAAAAGAACATCTGTAAAGAATTCTTTACTCACTTTTGCAATATCTTCCCGAATACGTAAATTTCGAACTGTGATACGTCTTTTAGAGTCAAAGTTCTGCCCAGGCATATCAATGTCATCTGCATATTTATCTTCATCTTCATCTTCACTGTTATGGTCTCTTTCCTGAGGAGAGACAGGAAACTTCTGATTAAAAGAGGACATTCACTCTAGAGACAAGTACAAGAATCCGATTTTAGTGGTTTCATCAAAAATTCTGCAATCCCTGTAGTTAAAAGTTAGCATCATTTCCTTGGGCTTAAGTGTGCTGTCGTGCTAGTAACATGCTAATCTAACATTCAACAGTTTTCAGAAATACTCTAGTTAAAGGATTTCTACTTCCTCATATGGAAACAGTTAGTTACAAAAACCTAACTGTGATGATATTAAGAAACCAGTTATCTTGGGCAAAACATACCACATATTAAAAACTAGTCATTTGCTTGCATCTCTAAGGTTTGACAACACACCAGAGTTAAAACCAAAAACCCCTCTATGAAATCCAACAACCTCTGCCCGAAAGACTAGGCAGCCAGCAGCATGAACCCAACACTGAAACCCTTATGCCACCCTTGTTTCACTGTTCCACTGACTACAGTTCCTTTTTTCTGCCCATGGTGTGATGCAGAGGGTAATCATCTTACTGTCTGTGAATTTGGTTCCTCTTCTCCCCACTGGTGTCTTGGGGAGTTCTGCAGCAAACAAAGAGCACATCAGCAGAGAAGACAAGATAGTGGAGAGAGGAAAGATGGCAGGGAGATAAAGAGCAATCAAAGCAGAGCTTTCACGCTGGATGCAAAATACAATTTACCTGTGGCACAAAATGCAGAAAGACTGCTATACTTTGCATGTTCTAGGAAAGAGCTTGTAAGTGTCTCTATTACAGATGCATGTTGGAGACCTTTTCGCTGTATTCCCAACTGAATTTCCAAGCCTTTGCAAGAACAGCAAATTCTAGAACTGTCACTGTTATTTAGAGCTTACTATTACGCCTTTGTACACTAATGCTTTAGACTAGAGTATTTCATATCATGCAAATATAACCAAGATTCAACTCTGAAAGCTTAAAAAAAATAATTAAGAAGATATGCATATGCAAGTATTTAGTTAGGATTGACGGGAACACTGAGCGTGAATCAGAAGCCATAATTTAATCTGGAGAAACATAGCCAGAATTTATTTTTTTAACCTGCTTAGCCTTTAACTGGAGAATACTTGCAGCGGTAAAGATGGAAACAACTCTGAGTCCTGGAAGACTGACCAGCAAACCGGCAAGCGCTGACTATGCAAACTGGGAACAGTCGTGGTCATCTCCATCAGAGATTAAGTTCGCTCTGCCATCTAGTGGCAAAATGCAACGTGACAACCTCTGGAAAACTACAATTGTAAGTAGTCTTTTGCTTGGTGCTTGCTTTCTTACCGTACCGATTAAAAAAACTACTTCTGACCAGTAGCAGTCTCTACTTTTTCCCCATTTTATAAACTTCGAATATTATCTGAAATGCCTTTTAGAATTAGAATTTTATATGAGGAGCTTGTAGAAGTTAGTGGAAGAGTTATAAGCCAGAGGGAAATACTTATGCTCAGCCTTCAAATAACCAGAGACACTGCAAATAGTCATAGCAATGACTGAAGAAGAAACAAGTTTAGTTCTAAGATGAAGAAAATACCTTCCTAGTCCCATTTATACCAAGCATTACTAAGACAATCCACAGTCACATAACAGTCATTACTTCAACATTAGTCAGACGTAACAATCTTTCAATACAAAAAAAGCATTTCAGTACATAAACAAAACTGCTACACGGAAAGCAAGTTTTTCTGACTGAAAAATCCATGCCATTAATTTTAGCAAGAATAATAATTGCACAGAATTTTTGCCCTTAAGGGGAAATAATTTGAAAGAAGATGCTTCAAATTCTTGAATGTGACACAAAATATGCTGGTGCTAGGAAAATCTTTAAATTACTGATGGGCATAAAAAACAACAGCAGACCCTGTATAGAGAATAAAAGCATCAGAGAGCAGAAGTAACCTATTGCATTTTTATTCGGCCTAAACAAAAATAAATTCAGGTTTAGTTTACTTACCACTTGCTCCAGCTTTCCTGATGCTAACTCTTCCTGAAGCTTCTGGGCTTTCAGTGTACGTTTGGCCTGCGTATCATGACAACACATTTGGTTTAGTATGTCTTTTTAATAGCAAGTGTTATCATAAGCATCTCTTGTGACTGCTGCCATTTAAAACTTAGTCCTTATTACAAAAAAAATGAGGTTTTAATTCTCTGGGTGCTGGTGAAAAATCAGCAGCCTACAGCTTCTCTCTACTTCTATGATTTACCATATTGGGTTTTGAGCTTCAAGGAAAGGAAGCTATATAAACACTGATCATTTTACTATTTTGTATTATACTGTTAAATAAAACAGTTTACTAGGGCTTATGAAGCTGTACCATTACTATGTGCATCCTAACTTAAGAAAGAGATAGCTTATTTTAGCTCAATACTGTTTAAGAACAAACATGTTTTATTATTGTGTCCTCATAATCTAGTTAGGAACTTCAGTGCTTAAGGTACCTCATTGACTGATGCTGCAAGCATTTATGTTTCATCCAGGAAGCACCAAAGTCTAGCATCTATAGTGAGATTCTAAAGCAGCATTTGGTGAATTTTTGTATGTGTTTGACATCACAGAACCGCAGAACAGCTGATGCTGGAGGTACCTCTGGAGACTGCCGCGGACAATCCCCCTGCTCAAAGCAGGCTGGCCTACAACAGGCTGCCCAGGACCATGTCTACGCAGGTTTTCATTACTCCAAAAATGGAGACTCCCCAGCCTTACTGGGCAAGCTGTTCCACTGTTCGATCACCCTTACAGTAGAACATTTTTTTCTTACGTTTAAACAGAATTTCTCATATCTCAATTTGTGCCCGCTGCTTCTTGTCCTGTCACTAGATACTACTGAGAACGAGTCTGGCTCTGCCTTTAAACACTCCCATGAGACATTTATACACACTGATTAGATCGCATTTAGCATTAGCTTTCCTGCGCACTATAGGAAAATAGTGAGCACCAGGCACTGAAGGGAGTTAGTCAGGCACCTAACTACCTTTTGGAACTGGCCTAACATCCAGCCAAGGTAGTGAACTATTTTTTTTTTTTCCTTCTAAAAAGTTAGTAGTGTCCACATGGATTTGGTGCATACAGATAGAAGGTTAACTGCAACAGCAAGGTGCCGATCTGCCCAGAGACATGTACAAACAGTCCGCTGCTCCATCATGGTAACAAAAAGGATTCGTAAGTAAAATAACACAAATGAGGTTACAAAATAGATATAGATTTATCGGCTCTAATACAGCCAGATAATAAATTCCTTTCTTGCCTGCAATTCAGTCTGCACCTTGGGTAATAAATTCTAAGGCTTTTCTATTAAAAAGTAAGCAATCTGGAGACACTTCATGTGTTGTGCAGAGCCATACTCAGTTGCCAGTTCTGATCTGAATTTTCAGTTTAAGCAAAGTCTGCTACCAAACACAGAATCCACCTCACTTTTTCATTATGAATACAGCACAAGGCCGATTATTAACAGTGCACATAACAAACGTTCCTCCTCCCGGCCAAGCCAAACACTGACGCTTTCCCCAGTAAACCATAGCACCTACATACCAAATCAACCTTGGAATATTCCTCTACAATCTTCATGTGCTCTTCTGGGTTATAACCATTCCAACGATCTCGCTTTCCATCATAATCAAACATCAGTTGAGGCTGCACATGTTCATCTGGTGCAATATTCATGCCTGTGTATTTTGCTCCAACCTTCCTGGGTCTCTGAAAGGAAAAAAAACGGTTGGATCAGTCCACTAAACTAAAATACGTTACTCACTCAGATATCCCTTTAGAAAACAGTATCAATCGAGCTCTTCCAAAGCCAGTTTAATTCAGCAATATAAGCCTGTGAATTGTAATAAATGCAAGTAGTTAAATTTCTCTATTTTAAAGTAGTGCAACTGACGCCAAACCCCATCAATTTCTAACTCTGTTTTCCACAATTAAGAAAGCAATTAAAACTCAGTTTCTGGGGATGGCTTCTAGCTGACATGAAAGACAGGCACAGCAGCACTTGAGTTAAAGCAAATTAACATGAGGAGCTAAACATTTTCACCTATTATTGCAGCGCTTATCATAAACAGAACTAATGAGCAAAACCCTGAATAGTAGCATTTTTTCCCTTCATTTTTCCTACATAACAATTTCTTTAGAAATTTTCGAGCCACCTTTCAATACTTGTAACCTTTTTCAAAACTAGTAATTTTTATCTATAGCTAGCTATTTTTCACTAAGAGTAGAATTCACGTTGTTTTCAAATCCATTAAAACATCAACAAAAGCCAAGTTTACCTCCATGCAGTCTTTCTTTTTATGTGTCAGTGCACCACAGTTCTCGCAAGCTCCTTTACGGTATCTAGTTGCTATAGCATGCTAAACAATAAAAAAAACAGAGTGTTGTACAAACTTGTGCAAGATTCATATATGCGTTCCCAACAACTAATTCATTTTTTCAGTACACCTAAAGTGTGTGTGGTCTACCCAAACCCAGAACACATATCTTAATTATTACCAAACACTGCGACTTGCCTGCTGAGTAAGAATTCCCAGCTCCTGTCCCTCTCAAAAACATGTGACCAGAGTTACATCTTTACAGGGAGTCAGTCTCTTTTCTTATTTCCTCATGAAATCAAACCAAATCTTTATTTTATGACAAAAATGTTTTGCATACCTCTTGAACTCCTCGTTTGTACCAATCTCCAGAGGAGCTATACTGTTTCTGCTTCTCTGGCTGAGGTCTCTGATGCTTTAGTGTAGGTCTTTTAGAGGGATCTATGTACCATGGTACTGAGGATATGTACTGAGGAATATGAGGATTGATATCTCTGCAAAAGATGTTGTGTAATAAATACACAGCATAGGAAAAAAAAAAAAAACCACAACAAAACCCACAACCCACAACTTAGCCTAACAAATAACTCTCATATTAAAGTTCAGTGCTTTAGCGGTGATAATAAAATAATGAAGTTGTTACAATGCATTGCAAAATAAGCTCTAATTTAACTACATAAACACAAACTTTCACCGAGATCTTGTTGCCATCTAGTTCACCTAAAATCCTGACTCCAAATCAAATACCTTATTCTGTGCAACGTTCCTGAGCACAAAAATAGTAACATTTCTCTTCTCAGGAACAACGAGCCTTGCAGAAGCAAGAAAGAGGGAACAGAAAAGGTACGCAGCAAAGTTCCCCAGTAGTAGGTCTTGGTCACTTTTAAAATACCACTTGTAAGTTGCCGCATAGATGGGACTTTTTAGGAGCACCGTCAGTAGATCACAGTAGATAAAGACTGAACCTGCGTTTTTTTAGAAAATATCTGTTTTCTGAGGACGACTGGAATGTTAAAAGCAAATTCACAAAGTGCAACTACTTATTTCTACAATGACTCAAGTAGAAATCATGTATCGACCTCAAGATTATTCTGTAATCACAACAGGAAAGAAGACATTTTTAACCAGTAGCTTTAGAATAACCATAGCTTTAACAAAACTTACTTTCCTTCTTCATCCACTTCAGCAGGCGCATTTCCTAGTTTTCTTTGTTCTTCTAATTCTTTCTTCTTCCTCCAGTCTTCCCTTGTCATCTTCTTTGGTTCTTCCAGGCTCACGTCATTCGATCCTCCTGAAGAAGTGGTGTTCATTGCCGTCCCTGATGCCATTTTGTTTTTTCCCCTGTAACAGAAGAAAAAAAAAAAGTCTTACAGATCAACACCATTTGACAGTTCTTCACCGTGGTTTTGTATCACTCAGTTAAACCAGAAACGCTGTATTATGCATTCTTGACACGCCTTTTCACAAAAGTAAGTACCAAGGCCGACAAAAAGAAAGCTATCTTACTAACGCTTCTCTTCTCCGGCTGACGGGATGCGCGGGGCGGCGAGCAGCAGCAGCTCTGCGCACGGCGTCAGGACAGCACCGCCGGCCTTCCCCGCCGGCGCGGAGCGGTCAGGGGCTCGCCCCGCAGGCCTGGGCCGCCGCAGGCCCCGCCGGGGCCCCGCACCGAGCGCGAACCTGGGCCTAGGCGCGCCCCGAAGGCGAGGCAAGAGGAGCCTGCCAGGAAGCAGCGGCGCCGCACCAGGGCCCGGGCACCTCCTCGGAGCGCGGAGCGGCTGCTCAGCGGCCGCCCCCCACTCAGGCCCCCGGCCCCGGCCGCCCCAGCTTACCGGTAGGCCGCGCCGCCGCCCCACAATGCACCGCGGCGCCACCGCGGCGCCGCCCCGAGCCCCGCCCGCCGCGGGGCCGCTGCGGGGGCGGTGCCACGCCGTCACCGCGGCAACGCGGCGCCCGGGCCCCGGCAGGGGGCGGAGCCGGGGAGCGGGCGAGGCGGGGCGGAAGCGGCGCGGCTGGGCCAATCGGCTGCGGAGCGTTCGTCGAAGCGGCCAATGGGCGAGGCGGGGGCGGTTTAAAACCTGCCGGCGGTTGGGGCGTGGGGTGCTGCGGCTCTGCGCTCCGCCGTGAGGCCCTCGCGCCGCCCCGCCCGCGGCGAGGCGCCCCTCGCCCTCTGCTCCGCCGGAGCTCTTGTCCGGCCCCGGCCCCGGCCCCGGCCCCGGCCCCGGCGGTGCCGGTACCTCCTGAGGTGAGCCCTCGGCTGGGCGAGCGCGGCCGGGCGGGCGGTGGGGGTCGCCTGGGTAAGGCGCGCAGGAGGAGCGGGCCTCTGGAGCTGTCACCAGGAGCGAGTGGTGCGAAGTAGGGGTTCCTTCCCCCTCTTCCGGGCACCAGCGCATGGCAGCTATATTGTCTTTAATGTGGGTTGTTTAAAAAGTGTCCTGTGGCGGCAGAAATGACAGAATGATTTCCTCTTTTTCCTGCATGGGTTTTCCAGAGTGGTCTCATCAGCCTGAGGATGGCAACGCTAATCTTTGTTGACAAGGAGAATGGTGAAGTTGGCGCTACTAAGAATCAGCTACGGTTCCCTTCAGGATCTTGTGCGTATAGGCTGCCCTGAGCCAGTGGGGGACCAAGTGAAGTGCATAGGTCATGTTTTGTTATTCACTGTTTTGAATAGTAATGGTTTTCTACTTTTATATTTACTTATCTAACCAATTCTGCTCAGCCCATCAGTTACTAAAAAAATGAAAATAACTCTGCTTTTGTCATAGATAGGGCTTATGGTCCTGAGTTATAAATGGTGGACAATGATTTTTATGACTAGTTTTCCAGTACATGCACTTACTGAAGCAAGCTTTAGGGTTGATATGGTGCTAAAGTTTGCTTTTTTTTAATTCCTCCCACTCTCCAGCGAAAGTCTTATCTGAAAGAACACAAGTTAACACTCCGCTTCCTAAAAAAGCAATCAGTACATCTCCAGCCACATCTCAGTCTGTCAGAAAGGCTCTTGGAAATGTGAATAGAACTGAAGAAGTCACGAGCAAGATGGAAAAGATAAGACAGAAAAATCAGCCTTGCACTGCAAACAAAGTGAGTACAACGCACATCTATGGGGGGCCAAAAATGCGTAGCTTACCTACTGTTGTGGCTTAACCCTGGCAGGCAGCTAAGCACCACACAGCTGCTCGCTCACTCCCCCTTCAGTGGGATGGGGGAGAGAATTGGAAGGGTAAAAGTGAGAAAACTCATGGGTTATTAAGACAATCTAATAATTAAAAGTCTCAAAGAAAAACAAAACCAATTTCTTACCACCAGCTGACTGATGCCTTGCCAGTCCCTTAGCAATGGCAGCCATGGCAAACTTCCCCACCAGTTTTCATTGCTTAGCATGATGCCGTATGGTATGGAATAGGCCTTTGGTCAGTTGGGGTCAGCTATCCCAGCTGTCTTTCTTCCCGGCTTCTTGTGCACACCCAGCCTGCTCGCTGGCAGGGTCACGAGAAGCAGAAAAAGGCCTTGACTCTGTGTAAGCAGTGTTCAGCAATAACTAAAACAGCTGTGTGTTATTGACACTGTTTTCATGATGAATCCAAAACATGGCATCATATGAGCTACTAGGAAGAAAAATAACTCTGTCCTAGCCAAAACCAGTACACCTACATAGGCACGAGGAGTACAACAGCTTAGGGGGTACCTAGTGCCAAAGAAGTAGCTCTAGAGAAAATAGTCTGAGTTAATGTCTTATTCACATGTTAAGTATCAGGAGTTTAATATTATGAGCCTAAATGTTCTAGTGCAGTGATTTGTTGCCACTATGTATAGTACTGCACTACATAAACTCAACTGAAGCATTTGCCCATCTCCAGCTTATTTGCGCTGAAAGTATTAGAATTTCGGCATAACTGAGGACTGTATGGCAGGCATTCTTGTCTGTAGACCTGTATAGCACAGGAAAACCACTACAAAGGTACTACAATGGGAAACTACAGTTGCTCAAATAGTATTACTTTTTTCAAGATTACTGAAAAGACTGCTGGATTAGAAAGTTGTGATGCAGTGGCTGAAGAAGACTGGCCAGAAATAGAAAATATGTTTCCTTTTGACCCTCGAGGTAAGATCTATTGGTGTAATTATTAAAATGAACAATCAGGCTTTCACGAGTGTTGACATTGTTGGAAGTCTTTGGCCAAGCTATTGTGGCAAACAAGCCAGCATTGCATTTCTCGAGTCCTTTCTTAAACATGAGGGTGCTTGCTACTTCTGAAATACCACCTTGTTCTTGTTTAAATATTTCTAACTGCAATAGCTGTGCTCTTGATATGTAGTAGTCCGAGTCCATTATTATGGTGGCAGGAAACTAGTTCCAAATAACCATGCTATGGTCTTGTAATTCATTGAAGGACAACAAGTAGACAAGTATTCAAAGGAATACTTAAGCAGTACTGAAGAAAGACTTCTCTTAAGAGTGTATGCCAAGATGGTAATTTGTAACTAAAGAGATTCCTACTGCTGTAGGATATAATAGTTGAAGATGAAACTTCTAAAGCTGTTATTCGAGTATCTGCAATGGGCTGTGCATCTCAGTCCTTCAGTGTCCTTCCTTAAACCATCCAGTTCATGTGGAAGCGAGTGTGCAAAAACTACTGTACCAGACTGCTTCAGTGTTGGTGAAATCTATACGCTGTGCTTGATGAAGGTGACTTAGCATAGTGATTGGAAAGAAATTACGAAAAGCTCCTGCTTTACATTAGCAGTTATGTTGTGCAGTCTAGTCTTTTGATAAGTGTTAGTGTATGGGATTTCATGTACAACTAAGGTCTAACTGCAAATAAATACCCCATAGGAGGGGATTGTTGGATTGTGGTGTTTTTGGACCTACTCCCGCTTCATGTAATCTAGGAGAATTTGAGCTTCCCAGGCTACTGCTACTGTACACTGTTACTAAACTACAGCCTGTCTTTCTCAAACAGACTTTGAGAGTTTTGATCTTCCTGAGGAGCATAAAGTAAGCAATATCAACCTCCACGGTGTTCCTCTCATGATATTTGAAAGGACATATGACAGATGCGTGAACATGGTTCCTTCACCTGTGAAGATCGAAGATATTTCATGGGAGTCTAGTAAGTGGAAACTTAGCATGAGTTTTGGCGCATACAGTGTTCACTAGTGGTTTGGGAGGGAAGCTAGCTGGCTGCAGTAGTGAACTGCCACTGCTGTCCTAACTACCAGAATAGCACACTAGTATCAAACAGCTTTTGGCGTATAGTCAAGCTGAATCTAACTGGTCAACCCCACCACACAGGTAGTGGTCTCAAAGTGATGTTGCTGAGCAACCTCTTGCAGTGCATTGCTAACTGGTCAGTTAAGTGGAATTGGCTTCTGCAATCAAACAATATTTCCCTTAGTCATTCAAGAGGCTTATGCTAATCTGCTGGGAGCTAGCTTATGTTAGAGTATAAATTCTGGGTTTCATGAGAACTGATTTGCTCTATTTCTAACTTTTAGACTTGCTACAATCGACTGCTGACTTCCTTGCTACCCTTGATGAGATCATTGACATGCCACCTCCGAATTATGACCTTTAATGCATATTCTGAAGCTTCTACTGAGTTCAAATTTCATATAGTTCTGTATTTTAATAAAGGCTAATCTAACCTGTATAATACTGGACTTGTCTGTTTTCAGTAGACCCAAGATGTAAGTAGTAAAATAGCGCTTTGAAAAGGAGGCTGACAAGCAATTAAAGCAGAGCCTAGATAAGCTTCTAAGCAAGACTAGCATTCGCTGTTGTGAACCGTGTCCAGGAGTTGGTACCTGCTGATTAGGTTATGTGGACGTGATAGGTTAAGAAGCCCTTGTGACATCGCTGTTCACAACTTTATCCATTAAACATGCAAAGGTTTAAAACTAATATGTATATTTAGTGTAAGTTAAGTACTAGAGCTAGTACTCCTCTGGCATTTTTCCTTTCTTGAACTTGTTTGTTCTTCACAGTGGTTGTCTAAGATGGTATATGTTGGATTCTTAGGCAGCTGTAGCCTTTTCTTTTAATTGTCACACATTGTGGCGCGCTCTGCTGGGTACTGTTGGTGCTCTGTGAGGAAAGCCTGCTGGAACCCCTCCTTCAAACTATAAGCACACAGGTTCAATAACCTTCTCTTGCATTGTAATGGCCCCAACTCCAGTTCATCACATAAGGCAATTCAGTTGTAGAGGTGGTCAGTCTTAAGTTAAACTGCTTTTATAGTTCCTGGGCAGTACTCGATCTGGTCAGATTACAGCAGCCTGAGCTGCCTTCAGCTCTTAGCTCATTCTTAACATGAATCACAACGCTGTACCTGTCTTCTGGTCATCTGCTAAGGTGGGTGGCCTTTCTTTTCTTCCACGATGCACCCGAGCTCTGAAGAGGAGGAATTGCCATGTCAGATTTACCATTAGTACACTGGCACTATGTAACTGCAAGCAGTGGCAAGACCAGCTTTTTAGCTCACACTTACAGCAGTGTCTGAAGTAACCAGAAATAGCTTTAATGATTGCACGTTGACTAAAAGATGAAAGTTCCCTAGCTAAGGAATGGGGTTAATCTGGCGTGGGTCAGTGCTGCATCCCACAGTTCTGCTTCTTGGAGGCAAGGCCGCAACATGATGGCATGGGAAGATGAGCTGTGAATGTGTAATCATTTTCCTTTCATGCTGCTGTTTCTAGGAAACCTAAAAATGTAGGCAGCGAAGGAGCCCGGTAGGTTGTTTGGTTTGCAGGTGCATTTGCACAGCATTTGCCCTGCTGTGATGACATAAAGTAATGAAGGCTCCTTTTAGTCTTGAGAAGGGTAACAGGCAGAGCAGAGAATAACCATTTTCACTGTCTCCTAGTTTTGGATGTTTCCTCAAGAGATTTTTCACTTCCTTCATGCTTTTCACTCATCAGGAGGTAGATGGGCATTTTAGGAATTGTCCTGCTGCAAATTCTGACCTTCAGTCTGTGAGGACTAGAAATTTGCTGTTTCTGAATTATCAGACATCTGATGAAGTGAAAACAGGCATTCATTCTGGTTTTTCCTCAAACTTGTCAGGATATCAGCCGAAGTGTTAAATCGTAATGAATTATAGAATAGCTGGTCTTCATCTCCAGTTTCTTGTCTTTGGTTTGAAAATTCAAAGAATTCGGAGGAATATCAAACTAAACAGGAAAAAAAAAAGATAAGATTAAGGAAATTCTGTATAGACATTTCATGTTTTGGCTGATCCTTAATTGCATTTTAATAGTGTTTGATTCTGAAATAACTTGGCCCTCTCAGCTGAGACTGAAGTTTGATGGGTATAGTCTACCAGCCACAGGAGTTAAGCCATAGTAACTGTAAAAGAAAATGACAAAATGCACCTTCCATTGACTTTTTGTCTCTGCCAGTTCAAATGAGCTGGGAGAAAACAGCCCGAGCCCAATTTTACAGAAAAATGCCTGTAACTAAGGCACTGAAACTGGTTACACAGTGCCATCAAGTGGCAGCTTGTTATGCAGCCACACAGGTAAAAATAGTCATTGGTATGCAAAACACCAGATAATGTGGCATGAGATACCATCAAGATATGACACTAAATCAGCATAAATGTAGGTTATAACTTTATGTACAAATAGACATCTTGTCTGGAGAGAGACACTAGTGCTTCCTATGTGTTACGCAAGTTTATTATGGTAAAAATAATTCTTTTTTTTGTTGATTTAAAATATTCATTGTGATCAAGCACCTAGATCTATTATTTGAACCTCCAGAAATAAGCTTTTTGTGCCACGTCCACATGTGTGTATACATGCACACCTGTCAAAACACTTAAAACATGCTTGCTAGTTGTAGGATTTCATACCAAAATGGATGAGCATTTGTATAATGTTTGTAAAGATGATAATTATTCAGATAGGCCTCTTGGTACTGATAGACTTTGATCTTGAAGCCCAAAAACTTGTTACTTGTGGGGACAGTGGAATGGGTGTGCAGAAAGCACGGTGTGGGTCAGACTTGGGAATATTGCTGTTCTGTCTGCAAGAGAACGAATGCTGCTGCAGCGGAGAGCACAAGGTAATAACGCTAGAATAAACTAAATGAGTTCACACTTTTGTGTAATCTTATTTTACTTAAATTATTAAATGCTTTCAAAGCCTAGGGGAAAGTGTCAGAGGTTTTGTGTCCTTTCCTTCACCTACCCCCAATTTTCTTTTTTTCTGTAAAATTATGAGAGGGTATTTTGGCTGCAGAGGAACATTTTCTGTAGGATCCTTTCTGGAGTGTTTCATCTGATTTTCTACAAGTACTTCTGATTTTCTACAAGTACTGTCTCTGGCAACACAAGCCAGTCAAACTAAGAAGCAAGCAAGATTTTTCAAGATTTTATCTGTAAATAGTTGAGATCAAAAAGGTATGTTTTATCACGTAGCCTGTCCCTGAGCCAGGACAGGGGTGTTGCTAGGAATCTCGTGTATGGGATATAAATCTGTACTCAGCAACACAATGCAAAAATCAGTTTTCTTTATACTACCACTACAGCTAATTAATGTTTAGTGTTTAAAGATTAATTAGCTTTTTAAAATGTTGGCCATGATTCTTTTGGTTTAAAGATTAAAAAGAAATAAATGTTAATATCCAATTTCAAACACATCCATGACAAAACGCGGAGTTAAGAAGACTCTATAGCAAATGAATGATGAAGTTAACTTCGGTTTTGGTTATATGGTAATGCTCGGCACCAAATTTTATGTGCCTGGGAATATTTTTGTTTCCTACAGTAGTGTACCTCATCTGGGGCTTTTTGTTGTCATTGGGATTTCCGGTACAAAGCTTTATTTTGTAAATGTTGATCAGAAAGATCTGTTTGTTTCAGCTGGCTTTTATTTTCCCCACTTCATGTACTTTTCAGCTCAGCTGGCTGGGGTTAAAGGGCAATACGTGTTCTGTCACTTGCCTGAGAACAAGGCTGTGATGAGACTCCGTCTGTGGTCTGGGCTTGCTGCCTGCAGGGACCTGAGGAGAGCCCAGTCGCAACAGCGCGGTCCGCTAGTGCGGAAACGGCAGCGCTCTTAGCCTGCGCGCTGCACCGCTGGCCGGTGTCGCTCCGTGAAGTGCTGGCTTCCTGAGGCGCAGGGAGCCTGGTCGCTGGGAGTTTTGCACTGCTTCGTTAGGTGTTAACACTGACTTCTACTGGTGACCAAAAAATCAACTTCCTTAACTGTTTCAATGTTGATATAACACATGCAGCTTTTTATACTTATAAAGCTTTATTTTCTGTTGGGGTACTGTCAGGAGTAGATGCAGCTTGAGTTCAAAATGGTGTCTGAGCAGTACCCTGCACAACAGAAGTCCTCTTTAAAACTGCTTGTAATGTTTTGGTTTACTCGATCAGGTTACGCTTCCTGCAAAGACTGGAGATATTTGGGATTTGAAATGCATGGCTGTGATGAAAACGAATGCTTGCTTGGTGGCTTGTTCTCAGTTTGAACCAGCCTTAATAGGTCAGCGTAACTGTGTACCATGACTGGGAAATCTGGATTGTAACCAAGTACACAGAGCAGGTACCTTTTTACTCGGTTATCACACTGTAAAGCACCTTCTTTGACAGCATTCTGGCTGTGAGAATCACTTTAAATCCTTACCTGAATTTCTGTCAGGAGAACTTGGAGATTCGTATAAAAATAATCTCTTAGCAGGCTGAGTAAAATTACTTCAGTGCACATCAGATAATTCATCCTATTTGTGATGTTCTGGCAGTGGGTGACGCCATGGTAACAGCATGCATTACGGCTTCTCTCTCCCGCAGCCTGACAGCTGTGAAGATGTTTGCCTGTGGTACATCGTGCACAGCGCAGGCATCTGTAATGGCTTTCGTTGCTTCATTAATGTGAAATGGAGGGTAAGAGCCAGCACTAAGGAATTCAGTGTGCTTTTACCCTGTGACTACAGGGAATAGTGTGCCAGCCAAGGGCATTTTTATCTTTCGTTGTTTAAAAAGAACAGAAATTAGAAGCCTGGAGGCAAGTGGTCTCTCTAGGGTTAGCAAAGCCATGAATCTTGTAACTTTTAGTTTCACTGTAGTTTTATTAGTGTTAGCAAAGCGCTGTATAGAAATGCAGTAATGTCCCACTAACTAGCCCCAAAGTGGTACTCACCCTACTCCAAGAGACACAGGCACTGATCAGATCAACGTGCCTACAATGAGGTTTATATACAGTTTATATACACAATATATATTTAGTAACTGCTTGTTTGGGATCTGACGGTGCAAGCATGTGGTTTTGCACGTAACTTTGCAAAGCATGTAAGAAAAGCATAATTGATAAATTTACTTCTAACTGCAGTTTGGGAGAAGTTAAAAGCATGGTGGGCCCGTCGTGCTTGAATGATCTACAAAATTAGAGGGAAAAGTTATAGAATAGCCTTAATGTGTTTTTCTTGCAGTCAGATTATGAAGAATGCCAGGATGAAAAAGGAGTGTGCAAACAACTTACTAGGGTGGGTGTTTTGTGCTTTTCTAACAGGTGAGGTAATCATCTCACTTCTTCACTAATGAAGCTGGAGGGAGGTTCATGGAGCTGAAGGCATGCTTCTAGCTCTAGACATCGTGTTTGGTTTTTTGTGCTAGCCAAATGATTTCCATAAGCCGTATGGAAGGTGAAGCTATTGGAGGCCTGCAGTTGTTGGTCTTCAGTGGCTCAGGCTGGGCTTCCTTTGAGCACTTCTGCTCAAAATACATAGCCAATGGGTAAAAGCATCTTGTAAGTCCCTCTGTATCACCTAGCTAGTTTAAGTAAATTGCTATAGGCTCCAGCAGAAGTGATTCCCCTTTCTATTCGTCAAGGGACAAAATTGAGATGATTATGCATAGGGAGAACATGTAAAGACTGGAAGAGGGGAGAGCTTGGAATCTATAATATATATTTGCTTTAAAAACTGTTCTGAGTCAGTATTTTTCCTGTAGATCTGAATTCTTTGCTTAAGGGCACATATCAGGTATGTCCTTTATGTATTTCATCTCACCGTCTGAAGTGACCTGAACCCATCCCAAATACTAACTTTGGAAAAGTTTAAACCAGGAACAAGATCAGACTTTGTTTGATCTCATTATGACTAGTAATGATGATTTACATAGCACTGGGGGAAAAAAAAAAAATCTAAGATCCAGTCTGCAAGGGTATCATTAACTGAGATGCTATACTTTTCTTAATTGTTGTTCATAATTCCCATAATGTCATGAACATGTGCATCGACAGAGAGTCACAAGGCAGGGCCTTTGCTGTCTGGCGAGGTGTCGGACCTGCTGCATTGCCCCTGAAGCGAGTGTCCAGCGGACGGCAGAGCCAGACCCTGAGCAAAACCGGCAAAGCCAGGGTGGGAGCTTTGAAGGGTGAGGACGAAAGGCTGATGACGCGATTTGGGTTACTTGGGGATAACATATTTCACCGGTGAGAGAGGGCGTTGTCCCCGTGAAAGATGGCACAGGACGGCTGCGGAAGGAGCCGGAGACCTCGGTAACGGCATCCGAGGGGCTTCGGCGCGGGTGCTGCGAAAAGGCACAAGGAGAGGGGTAAGGAGGCGGCTGACAGCTCTGGCTCTGAGGAGGGGTAAAGGGGGCTAAAGGGGCGGGGGTAGGAAGCGGCACCCCTGGACCGAGCCCAGGGGGTGCGCAGGCGGCAGGAGGGGATGCGGGGAGGATGAGGCCGAGGCTTTCGGTCGCCGGGGTTTTCCTGGCTGGCGGCCCGCCGTTCCCGGCCAGCGGGGCCACCAGAGGGAGCGCCTGCTGCCGCACAGCAGGAGGAGGCGGCCAGAAACAAGCTCTGCCCGGGACCACCCCCCCCCCCCCGGCCTGCCCGGGACCCCCCCCCCGGCCTGCCCGGGACCCCCCCCCCCCGGCCTGCCCGGGACCCCCCCCCCCCGGCCTGCCCGGGACCCCCCCCCCCGGCCTGCCCGGGACCCCCCCCCCCCCCCCCCCGGCCTGCCCGGGCCCGCGGTGTTCCCCTGGCCGCTCCCTTCTGCGGCCGCGGCGGTCCGCGCCCCTGAGGCGGATCCCAACGCGAAGCAGACCCTGAATCATAGACCCTTGATCCTGAACGACAGAGCCCTCTCTTCCCAGGGGGCAGGGGCTGCCCCTTCCTTCAAAACCCAAACAAACAGATGTTCTTGTGAGCCGTGACAGTGTGATTGCTGTGCAACAACGGAGAGTGCCTTTTAATACTTCTCTGTCACTTTTCTCTCCACTGCTGCCGCTCAAATTTCTTCTGACATCCAAGCAAGACACTGCTGTTAATCTTCCGTAAACAGCCAGCCGGGATACTGGATGTTAGTGGGCTTAAGCAAGACTCCCTGGAAACGTTCGCATTCCCCACAGTGGGTTCTTCCGCTGCAGGGTGAACAGCGTGGGGTGAACAGCGTGGGGTGAACAGCGTGGGGTGAACAGCGTGGCCAGCCTTCCTTCTGCAGCAGCTTGGGCAGGCGTGAGGCGCCCGCGTGTGCGCAGGTCCCTGCAGCTGGGAAGAGCGGTGCCGCACACTCTGCAGCGCAGCGACGCGACGGGTGCCCCGCGCGCCGGTGGGTGACCTGGCTGGCGAGGGACGGGCCGCGGCACGCGGCGGACCGTTCTGGCTTCCAGAATCAATAAACTAACATCTCGTTTAGCTAACCTGTCATCTTGGTCCTTAATCAAATACAAGGTGCTGCCGGAATTTATTAGTTCAGAGGGTTTTGCATTTCATTCAGCATGGTAGCTACCTCCTTTTAAAAATCTGATTAGCCGGAATTGGGGTTCTCTGTACCCACTGCTTGTGGAGACTCCAGGCAGGAGAAATAGCTTGTAATTCTCTGATGGATTCTGTTCATTTTCAGGGAATGTACCAAGTTCTGCTCATCTGAACATATTCAGTGAGTGGCGGTTTCTTTGCTCTGAAACTCTTTTCAGCTTCAAAGCTTTGTCCATGCAGTTTTCTTCCTAAGGCTGTTTGGTATTGCCTAGTCCTTGCCCATCACCTTCCTTCTGAAAAAATACACAGCCCTTGAGAGCTGTTTTTAGCAGCTGCATGATCCTTTGCTTGGAGTAGAGCCTATTATGTTTCATCTCCTGGATTTTGTGAAGGACGTTATCAATTCTTTTTAGGTATTTTAAAGTGTCCCATTCTTATGAAGCCAAGACTTCTAATTCCAAAGCTGACTTACAAAATCTTACTCTGTAAAACTCAGGAATGGAACTTCATTTTGTAAATGCAGTGTCCCTTGATTCCAGAAGCGTGCTGACCTACCAAAGCACGTGTGGGGGAAAAAAATGAAAATGGCAACATTGCTGTGGGAAATTGATTCCAACAGCACAGCAGTTTTCTAAGAATAATTATTCCACTGGAAGATGTTCAAAACTTGCAAGTTGCAACCAGGTACTGGATTTTGGTTTTTACCTTCGACCCAGTCTTACCCCAGCCTTTTTTTCAGATAAGAAGTTCTCAACAGCTTTTCAGTGTTAGTAAATCTTCCTCTGAAGTGTTTTGTTCTTCCATGCCCATCTTCCCACACCTTTTTCTGAGTTTCTTTTGAAACTAGGAAGGATCTGGAAATGCTTTGCATTACAATCTAATTGCCTCGAGAAAGCTCATGTTCTACTTCAGTTGTGTCCTGGTTCCCCAGGCTGGTGTATGTGACCATGCCGTGACTCTTAATTTTTTTGCTACAGTGTTTTGCTGCTTTATAGAAGACTCTTCTCGGAAGAAGCAGAGGGGCAAGGGCCTTTTCTAGCGCTGGAACTCAGCCAGTTCTGTCTGTCCTCCAGATTTTTTTTTTTTTTTTCAGTTGGAACTAGCATCTTATTTTTCTGATTAATACAGAGAGCAAAAAATGATTTGTCCTTCTAATAGCTTCAACAGTAAGCTTGAAACAGAGGCCAGAATATTAGGAACCTGATGTACTACCTGTGGAACAGCTAATTTTTTAACTATTTTGCCCTATTTAGGAGCCTCCAAAAGTTGGTGGGTATTTGTTACCAACCTAGGGTCTCAGTGCTTGTGTGACTGTCCAGGCTTACGGGCCGAGCGCTATTTTCTGGGACTGCAACTGGGAATGCAGTATTTTTGTGTGATGGGCAATACTGTCAAATATCTGGAGTGTAATTTCCAAAGCTGTCTGTGTGACTTCAGAAGCCAGGTTCTCTTTTTAGATGTAATTTTTGTGCCTGGAGGTACACCCACAAAAGGGCCTGGGCCTCTTTTGTACCTATCCCCAAAATGCAGATCCTCAGAACTCCTGCCATAACGCTGCTGAGCTGCGGTAGCACTGATGGCTTATGGCTCTTCTGTTTACTCCACATGAATTCTCTGCTAAGCATCTGTTTCTAGGCAAGCAGCTAGAGTCTCATTTATGCCTAAGCTCTGCTAAGATGTTCCTTGGCCTCCTTGTTCAGTGGAGGCTGATGTGACAGTGTTTTCAGAGCAATTTCTTCTCATGCGGGATGCAGGCAGAGTAGGATGGCAACCGAGGAGGAGATGTTGGTGTTTCTATTTCCAATAGCACAGCACTCATCTGAGTGTGGGAGAGGCCAGTGTTCAAATTTCAAGATGCTCGAGGGGACTTGAAACCCCGATCCCAGCTGAGTTATTCCGGAGGGCTCTTGTCAGCCGCTCCTCCTGAGCAGCGCTGCGCAGGAGGCTTCGGCGTGCCTGGCCAGGGAGGGGACGGGCTGGCGGTTCGGTGGTTCGGTGGTTAGGCTGCTGCTACAAGGAGAAGGAAAACTGGTTAGAAGACGGTTCTCTGCATGGAGAAAATCTTCTCTCGTTTGGGCTGTGGCTGGTGAAGAAGGGTCCCTTTTCCTCTGTTCCTGCCCTGCTGGCGTGCTCTGCTCTCAGGGTCGTTCACTCAGTTCTGGTTGCCCGTGGCCGTCTCCCGTGGCTGGGTGTCTGCAGTGGAAGGCGTCGCTGCTCGCCGTCCCTCCTGCCCGGGCTGACTCACGTCCTGCCTTCCCAACTCCTCTGAAACCTTCCTGTTCTCTTTAGCTTCTGGCTGCAAAGCATCTAACGAAGCTTGTTACAGAAATTATACTGTGCTGCCTGATACTACTTTGCATCATTTCTTTTCACTCAAGCTGGCCGATAGGGCAGCAGTAGGTTTTTTTTACCCGTTGAAATGCTGCATTCATCTTAGTGAGAGCCATTTGTGGCAAGTGCAGGGTGCACGCGAGCCCAGGGCCATCGCGGGCAGCAGCTTTCAGGCAGGAGCGAGGCAGCAGAGGTGCTGCAGGCCAGACTGAGGTGCGCTGGCAGATCGGTGGGTGCACTGTAGGTTGTGTGGGGTCTGATGGCCTTGTGCTGGCTCTCACAGTCTTGCTGTCACAGATGTTGAGGCCAATCACAGCAAAATAATTGAGAGGGTGATAAACCTGAGTAGAATAACTCTGGCAGGGTTTAGGACACTAGGACGGACAATCTGGCTGTCGTGGGGGACCCCTGAGGAAAGCCGCAGGGCTTGCGGGCCGTTCTGGGAACATCCAAGCCCTCCGTGCAACTACTGAGCAAAATTCTTCCTTTAGGATAAGAAATATGTGCATGTACTTGCACTCACGTACACAAACAGACTGTGGGGGGAAGGTTAATGCCTCTGTATGAGTCTCTGCAGGCATTTCCTACTGGGAACGCTTCCCAGTTTAGAGAAACATGTCACGGAGGGTAGCTGCAGCTCGCCTGCCTTGGCATGTTCCTCCCGCTTTTGTGAGCCCTGTCCACGAGCAGAGCTCTGTGGCTGCTGGGGGCTGCGCAGGTCATCAGGAGCAGGCAGAAGGGCTGTTCACCATCCCCTCCCGCCTCTGCTACCCAAGCATGCCTGACATAGCTCTTCACTGCCTGCGTAAGAGGTGGGAGCACTCTGTCCTAATTTACACGCCCATCACCATGCGAAATACGAATTGGCTAATCAAATCCTACCTGGCTTGTGGTATGACCGTAGCCTTTGTAAACGTGCAAAGTGGTCTATGAAAGGTGCGTGATTTATAAAGTATTTCCTGGGTTTCTCTGTCAGCCCAATCTCTTCTTAATCAGTTGTACTGGATATTAAAGCAGCGAGACAGAAATCAGGAGAGCTCATATTTTGTAAGTCAATTCAGCTTGAAGAAACCTGATGACTCGCTGCACAAAACTAGAAAACTATCTATATATTTGTATAAAGCTCCCTGTCGTAGAAAAAGACCCACAGAACTCATCTCTCAAGGGAAACCAAGTGAAAGTTTGCTTTTAACAGTATTGAGGGAGAAATTCCAGTTTCTTCAAAAGTAATGTGGCTTTTGCCATAGTTTTCAATGGGACCAAGCTCCAGCTCGTCTTGGAATTCGTAACTCATGGTATCATCTTACTGTCTGTCACAAAGAAATACTGTAAGCAGGGATGGAAGATTTATGAAATCATGCAAGAAGTAACTGTATGTCTACTGTGCTTTCTGAAGGCTATATTTTTGTGAAAGATATTTTCTATACAGGACCTGATTTATCTCTGATGCCTGCATGTTTTATACGGCTGTAAAGATTTTTAACTAGCTTGGGAGAGATCCTGCCTTCTGGGAGGACCTTCCCCCCCAGTGAAAGAAGGAAGTCAGCCCTTTATATTTATACCGAATACAGCGAACAGCAATAAATAAAGCGGAGATGCTGGAACTACCTGGTGGTGATGACACCGGCACCTGGGCTGTGATTTAATGCCTTTAGAAAGCGCTGCATGAGCGTGCATTGTGTTTCTGATAGCACTGCACTCAGGGCTGTAGTGCTATCTTGTTTGGCCTAACATAATATTGCCTCAAGAAATTCCAGCCACTGAATTAGGGTAAGATCTAGACTTCCTGTCAAAAAACAAATTCAGTTAGTCAAAAATTTCCAGATGAGATGCTAAGATGATAATAACCATCCTGACTGATGGCAGCTGTCAAGAGCGGTGCACAGTATATTGTCTGTCTCTTCCCTTATCAGGCACTGTGTACAAGCTTTCTTTTTCTCGCCCTTTAGTCTTTGCTTTTGTTTCACAAAGCAAAGTGGAGAACCTGTCCCGTCATCTTTCCTTTCTGAAGGCCTGTGTAAATGTTTAGGCTTTACTGCTCACTTTTCTGCTTTCGCTTGGAAGATGTGCCGAGGGCTGAAGAAAGTGACTCTCTCACCATGGGACTCAGGCTGTGTTTAGCTACTGTCTGCTTTCGGCTATGCAGCTGTGACACAGGCACGTAATGGAACCTACCTTTTGGGACCCAGGAATAATCTCTACTTAAAGAACCAGCAAGGATGTATTGGTCAGCAGGGAACAGATTAATTTAGTTCAGTGTCTTTTACAAAGAGGTTTTTAAACCTGGGGCGGGAGCGAGGATGCATTTTGAAAGTTGTACCAGCGAGCGCTGCAAATACAGCTGAATCCCAGCCTGACATACGACTGTTCCTCTCTTCCTGTGAAATGACTCATGCAAATTTGTTTAAGCATCCTTATTGGTAAGTCCTACTAGGGCCTTTGCTCCTCTGTGCCCAGACCTGACCCAGGGCAGCATCTGAGAGCTCAGACATGGTATTTTATTAACCAACACCAGGTCTCTCGTGCTGCTGAAAAGCAAAATCCCAGTTCCAGATGCTTTCAAAACTTTGGGATTATTTCCTCTCTGGATCTGGACTCACTGTCAATGGATTTGCCTTCCAGTGTTAATTACTGTTGTTATATATTTTAACATGGATATTAAAACGATGTATTCGGTTTTGTGTCTGAAACCTCTGCTCTTCTGAAATGTATCCTGTGTAGTAGCCTAGTTGGAGATCTGTAAACTCCATCTTGGGATGAAACAAAAGATGGTATATACTTTCGCCCTGTGTATGGACAACGTGAGCCTTTATGCTGACTTAGAGGAATGTGGTTATTGACAATAAATATATCTTCCCAATTTTCCTCTTCTCCAAAGCAGCTGGTCCATACATGAGCTTGTTTTTGTGGTAACCCTTAGGGTGAGTACAGCAGAAAACATTAGGGCTCTCACGAAAAGCATCTGAAATGTTTTATGCTCTGGGAAAGCTGATTAAGCCCTGACCGCTTGCAGGCCTGCAATACCTGGGAAAACGTTCCTAGTTGCTTCCAGACTCGTAGAGGGAGTGAGTTTCTCCAAGCTCTTCAGAAGCTGTGTGTGAAGGAGAACCTGCTGGTTTATTTGTGGGTAAATAAAGGCATTTAATTAACCAGACATGTAATCCCACTCCTTTTTAATAAGCTTGAGTTACACACACTGAGCATCTTGATGCAGGTATGGAAAAGTAGATTTGTTTATGCCGGTTTTAAACATCAGTCACATTATTTTGGATACCGGCGATGTTAGACTACAAGTCTAACCTCTTCTCCATCAGGGTCCCGCTTTTTATTTAGATTTTAAAACTGTATTCAAATGAGGTTTTGACCGAAACTGAATCACTATGTACTTGAAAGCTAAAGAGCTAATCAGGCATCTGATAGCGTTTTCAGGATTTCCCCCGATGAGACCGCGGAGCGTACAGGCAGGAAGCTGAAGGATCGAGCGCCTGACCAGAGCTTCCTCCTGCGCAAGAGCGGGGCTTTCTCTGACTGCAGTCTTTAGCTCACAGGCACGGCCCCAGCCTTGACATCTAAAGGACAAAAAGCACCCAAATCTCCCGGTGGGGTCCTCCGAGCAAGGCGAACGGAGCACTTCAATTAAGCCCTGCTTGCAAGGTCAGCAAAAGAGTTCTCACCTCTCCCCGCTGCTGCGTTACCTTCCTGGCTCTTTATCAGCCGGGGAATCAGAAAGGGACTTTCCAGAGCTACAAACATGTGAGCTGAATAGATGGAATGAACCCCTATGCAAATGAGTTTTGATTCCCTTCCCTTTATAAAGTTAAGATGTTTTTGAGAGAGAAACAGATCCTCCAGAATGTGGGTGTCCAAGATAGTTACCTTGGACTGGCTGTATCTCTCTCCCTGCTGTCTGCCTGCCTGCCTGTCTTTCTGCCTGTCTGTCTTTCCATTGTAGAGAACAAAGCGGAGTGATGTAAAATAGAAAATGAGAAATGCAAACCTGTGGTGATTGAAGAGGAGGAAGGAAAATGAAAGAGAAAAAGCTGAAGAGTGGGAAAAAGATAAAATAAAATGAATTTTGGGGATTCCACTGTGAGTAAGAGCTGAAAAAAATGTAAGCTGATATATTACATGCTTATCTTCTGCCTGAGAGCCAGTATGCTTTGTATACGTGAAAGGTAAATTGCACAGTAAAGACTGAATCAAAGCGCCAAATTCTTCCTCCATTCCTCCGGCTTTAAACCAGAGTAGTTCTGTCAGCTTCGGTAGATTTACATTTTGTAAACAGCAGCAGAATCAAGATCAAGTGTTTTAAGTCATTTTGAGTTATAGCTATGCGAAAGGGATGAGAAATTTAGAATGACTTTTAAATGCTGTTGTGTCAGGGAAGCTGCACATTTTCTAACGCTTCTCTTCCCTGGGCGGGATTTTCTGCTGTTGTCCGTCCAGTGCTGTTATGACTTTATTCTGAATCCACTGGCAACTCAGGAACAAGGGATGGTGGTAGCGTTATGTGCATTAATATTTTGCTTGCATTATAATTTATGTATATTCATTTTTTCTTTCAAATCTGTATCTTAACCCACTTAAATACAACTATTTAAACAGGGAGAGGATGTGAGTTAGTTGATGTATGTATTTCTTTCTCTCTCCATCAAATGCCACTGATTTTGAAAGTACAATGTCTGATTGCAGCCGAGGGGTTTGACTGGCTATACCTGATTTTCTTTCACATTGATCCTTTATTTTTTTGAAGATGATTTTTTTTTTTCCCCTGTAAGTGCTCCGAGCTTATCTTGGCATCCAAAAGTTTGTTTTACAGTATGGAAAAAAGGGATGGAGGAAAAGCCACCGTTTTCCGTGGTGGCATTTCAACAGATTGCCCATTGGCTTGGAAAGGTGCAGAGGTGCGTTTCTGGAGCCTGCAGGATCAGGCTGCTCCCATCCCTCCCTCTATTAGCCTGATTAGACACAGGCAGTTACTCTCTTCTTTTTCTGAATAATTTGCTTGCTGAAAAATGCAGTTTTGAATGAACTGAAATTATTTACAAAGCTCAACTGAGTGCAGCAAATAGCATCAGATAAATAATCAAAAAGTAAAAATATTTTAACATTTTCAGAAATAAACCTTACTTTTTTCTTTAAAAAGACTATTCTCATTTTCTTAATTGCCCTCATGCAATAATAATAATAATAGCAAAAAAGAAACTAAGTTTTTTATTTTAGGCCAAAAAATACCTTGTAATGTACCTAAAATAAATGTGTGTTTTCTTCAGAAAATAATTTTAAAAAAATCATTCCGGGTTTCTTTTGCCTTGTTTTTCTTCTTTTTGGCTAGTGGATGAAAAAATTGCTAATTGCCATAGCTTTGGTGCAGACCCTTATTGGGACCAGCTATATTTCATGGTCATCTGGGAGAACGTTGAGATTTTATTATCTGTGGGAAATGGTGATGAAAATGTGAATTATTTTGACGATAAAAATGTATGCTTTCATCTCTTTTTATTGGTGAAATTAAGCACATTATCCATCTTGTCCTATAATTAGAAAAGGGAAAAGTAAATTTTCATTGTTGAAATAGATTTTGTGTGTGATTTTTGAACCAATTCCCTAATGTCGTGAGCCAGGCTTCAGCTACTCTCTGTTCTGCAGCTTTTCAGGTATCCGTACTCCCTCTCAGTTTGCTTCGGGGACGGGGCTTCGCAGGTGCCTAAGCCAGTTTTGTTGTTGGAGAAGCAGGGCCTGGAGCTGCTGGGGAGGTGGGAGTTGGAGGGTTGCTGTGATGGCAGGACAAGGGCCTGAGGTGGCAATGGGGACTCTTTGGCAAGAAAGGGGTTTCAAATATGTCGATGACTACCTGCGACCTTCTTGGGAGGATTCATTAAGGAGGAGTCTGAAAAAATTGATTCAAAGCTGCCTTTAATTCTGTAGTGGATACTGGATATCCAAGTCCCTACTGGCAACTCTAGTGATCTTTTAATGTTAAAAGTCTGTGCGTGCATCAAAGTATGTCTTTACTTTTCATTGTAATCATTAGCTGTAGTCAACATACTTGACTAAATACTCTAGATGTCATTGTGTTGAATCTAAATAACACCTAAAATTATTTTCTTTAAAATCAGACCTGGTGAGCTGAAGGGGAGCAAGATTTAAAAGCCCGAATAGGAGGCGAGCGTGTCCCAGAGGAAGGCAGCGTCAGGTCCCCGCGGGCTGGCTGTGTCAGCATTTCGCAGCCTCTTCTAATGGAGCCCCTTTGAAACAGAAATCTTGGACCCTTTCACGTGCCCGACAAGGAGCCATCTGCACCTGCAGGCAGTCCCTGGCAGCATCCAGAGACTGGCTCCCGACTCCGTCTGCCAGCACTCATGCATCGCTGCCAGCAGCGTGGGGAGAGATGTGCCTTTTTTAACTTCTAAATGAGATTGTTCACGGACCAGTTTCTGGTGTCTGACAGCAGTGGTCCACAGCCCGCAGGCTGAGTAACGCTATCTAAATAGCTTGCAGTGGTTAGGGTGCCTTAACTGGGTCACAATTCATTACTCCCAGACTAGTTCGTTAACCGTCATGTACCTTTGTCTGAATTAGCTATGGCCAGTTTCCACAGTACTTGAGCTCTTGTATTGTTCTAATATTACACTGGTTTATTTCAGTGAATTAATATAGAAACAGACCATGTATGTATTGAAAGTTTGTTTGCTATTCATAGACCACTTTATTTTCAATAACTACAGTATAGTTACAGTATAAAATATAAATACAGTAATTTCTCATATTTCAAGTATTTATACATTGAACCTGTTTGAAGGAAAAAGAATCCCTGGCTTCTCGTGGATTACTAACATTACAGGTATTTATTACAATGTGCTTTTCCAAATCAACTCCTTGCTGGGTGATCGTCACTTTCCTTTTTTAAATAATGGGAGGGTTACAAAAAGATGATTAATTCATGTTTGCCTGTTTGTTTTTTAACTGCTTATACAGAGCCCAACCATTCTGGGTTAGTAATATATAGTATAGTAGTTATGCAGTGACAAATACTGTAAATATCTGTGTACTTTCAGCAGTTGAAACATTGTCAGTTCTTCCGAATTATTGAAAATGTGGAAATTGGAAGGGAGCAAGAAATGGCCATCTACTCTCGCCTGTTTACTTTTTTCCCTCTTCCTGTATTTTTGGGTGTTTACATCGCACCTGAAACATATGGATTGACCAGTCCTTCCGAGCTCCCTCCGTTCCACGACGTTAACCAGGAATTGATTCAGATGAACAGCTCATCTTGCCCCCCTGCCTGCCTCTTCACGGGCTGCGGGACAGAACGTGCGTCACCTCCAGCACCCGCCGTGGGCACGGTGATCGGACGCCCTGGCCAAGGGAGGAGGTATTGCTGGGTTTGGAGACGACCCCGTAGTCGAAAAGGTGGGCCTTTTCCTTCGTCCTCGTTAGCAGTCAGCGGGCATGAAACTTCTCGTTTGCTTAGAGTAAAAATTTATTGCTGAAATGATAAAGAATAGATAGCGATGGAGTTTCATGGAGTTGTCAGGGCTTTTAACTTCTCAGTTCTTATTACCCTTATTAGCACGCCGAAAACTGGCTTTCCAGCTGTCCCTCCTGTTTCTTGCAACGTCTGGGCACTGTTAATGCAGCTGTTACTGCAGTTGTGTCAACGTGCAAAATACGTGGTTTAGACTGTTTACATTCCTCTACGCCGTGCTTCATTCTGTTATCTGAGAATACATTCAAAAAAAACCTACGGAGCCCATTAATGTTTGCATTTTTCCATACAAAAAATTTGCTGAAATTGACCTATTATGGCTTACTCTGAGTATAACTGAAACTATGCTATATTGTAACTATACTGTAAGTATAGAGATTACTAAAAATAATACGTAGTATTAAAGTGTTTGTTATTATTGCTGATGGCCAGAACTTCTAAAAAATATGAAATAACATTTTCATTATGCAATTTTCCATATTACTGTTTTAACCAGCTGCAATGTATATAGATGGCCGACGAGGTGTAAATATATATTTTTCGTAGTGATTTATGCCTGGTATGTATTTTGCCATGTATTTTTCCTTTAAATTAGTGAAAAAATGCAACAATCATCGGTAAGTTTTAGGTCAAAAAATGTAATGGAATTTGCCATCATTTTTATTTTTCATGAAGGAAGATGGTCTGTTGCACAAAATACCGTGTTGTTGGAAAATGTGATTAAAATGGAGACAACAGAATTGAACCTCCAGATAAGCGGAGTGGAATAATTCTACAGGAGGGGAAATTGAATGTTTGTTATTCGTGACATAGACATTGGCAGTAGAAATACAACTACTGCTTGAAATTAAAAATGTGTCCAGGAAATAACTGGGAGTTTCAGAAAGCACATGGGGAACAAATGGACTTGCTTCTGCCAAGCCCAGAATATGTGCTTGGGCTAATACCGATTCATCACGAGATGTGAACTGGTTTTTTTTTCAAATACAAATTAACCATTCCAATTTTTTTTAAGCTTTTATTTTTTTTTTTAATTTTTTGTGGGAGGACAATGAAAGTGTCTGTGTAGCTGCTATGCTGAAGGCATTGTGGACCTGATGCATTTGACATCTTGAAGGGTTCAGGAGAAGGAAAACCTGCAGGCGTTTCCTCATCTGACATTGCTGATGGTTATCACTGATGTGCTGAGAGCCTGGGATGTCATCTTGGAGCAGGCCGTGCTTAGCAGCAACGTATCTATGCCTGATGGGAACTGCTGGATACTGGCGGAGTTTAGCTCAAGAGCAAAGCTTGGGTGTGCTTTTTCTTTAAGCTCACGCCAACACTTTGGTCTTGGATTTTTCAGTGGTGAACGTGATTTTTATAGAGCGTGGAAAGATTAATAGCTTCTCTGCATGTGGGCACTCTTTGCCTGTAAACATGCATATTAGCTTTACTGAAAGGGATTAACAATATTTAAGGTGTGTTAAGATATTGTCAGTGTTTGCCTTGTACCTAAGCAACTGTGTCAAGACTTGCTTGTTGATCCTTAATTCACGATCAGAGCCACTCAGCTGTCGGTAGGAGCGATGGAAGAAGACCTGGTCAGTCTAGACAGGGCTTGACGCTTTTTGGTGTGGTCTGGTGTAATCCTGAGCGAGGACAAGGCAGGCTCCCCACGGCCCAGCACACCATGCAGCTCCTTTAGCGCAGTGAGCTGGGGAAGAAATTTGAATTGCTGTGGAGAGCGAGGGAGGCTGCCTGCTCCAGGCCGAGCAGGGACAGCCGGGGCCAGGGCAAGTAGCCAGCCCGGCCGAGGGACGCGGGGATGCTTCCTCCGCAGGAAAGTTCAAGAGACGCGGGAAAGAGGGAAAGTCGAAGAAACGGGGATTTTTCAAATGGAGAATACTGGAAAGGTCAGGTAAGGGTTTTAAAGGTTGATGGTCTGGGTTTTAAATGCTGAGGTCTGGGTTCATGATGCTGAGCAGAAGTTTCTCACCGTCCAGTGCCCTACCAGCAAACGCGCAGGCAGGGGTGAGGCCATCCGCGGCTGCGCCCGGCAGTGCTGTCACAGGGGGTGGGTGAGCTCTGCCCGGCAAGCAGAGCACCCCGATGCCCTGCGGAGCGCGCAGCCCGCGGCCCCGCTCCCGACAGCCTCAGCTCTCGCGCCCGGCGACACAGCGAGCCGGTGTTAACCTGAGGGCTTCTGCTGAGGTCGAGCGTGTGGCTGCCCCTGGCGTCCCTGTGATCCTTTCTGGCTGTGAGTTTTCATTTTTTTTAATCTCAAGATCTCTAGAAGGACTTAATCTTCCATTTTGCCCTCTTGTTTCAACTAACCAGCTGTCAGTGTAGCTGTGAGAGATGTATTTTTCCACTAGCTCTGGGGAAAATGTATTTAACTAAATAAGGGTGAAGAAGATACATTATGCTCTTAATGAAATGTGACAATATTCATATTTTATTTCAAGTTCCCCATCGGTGCTAATTAATTACCACCCATGATGAGCTCATTTGAATAGTCTCTGGATTTCATGTGAAGCTGCAGTACATCATTGATTGGTTAAGAAGCATTAAAATCTCGCTCTTTGGTTGTATGTTCAGACAAATGTAGATGTTGTATTAAAAAGAAAGGTAGTAATAGCAACATAGAGAATAAAAGTAGGGGATGATAAGGAAAATGCAGAGAATTTACACATTCCATTAACTTGATGGCTTTAGGATCTTTATGTTCTTTTCCTCTTAAAAGATATTTAATTCAAAAGGAAACTTATGGAAGAATAGTCTTCAGGCACTTAACATTACTTAATCACTCTAAAAAGGTCTGCCTTTTGTTGTAGCAGTAAAACTTTATACGATGATTGCCTATTAAGTATCTGTCCTGTAGGAATAGTTAATTCTGGTGTAATAAGATCTCCAAGCTATGAGGTACTAAGTGACCTTGCTGGAATAGGAAAAAATAATGTTTTTTCAAATAGTAGATTTACGGCCTGTTGAAAAGACTCACCTCCTCGCTGCTTTTGCAAAGGCAGAACAATATAATTTTATGGGCTGTCTTCTTGTTTGCAAATGCATGAATTTAATCCTTGTAAATGAGTTCTCGGGGGGAAGAGGGCACTCCGGGAATGACACTGAAAGGACAGAGGAGGGCACACGTGAAGTTGATAAAGGGTCAAAGCAGAACATGGCTGAAACTGGCATCATGGTTTTTTAAGATCAGAGAGAACTAATGCACTGCGATGATATTAAACTCAGCAGGCAAACTGAGAGAGAGTGTTTGACCTTTCCTCCTGCCTAGTTAAAAATCCTCTGAAGCCAACTTACCTTGAAAATGACTGTGGAATTATGAGGATGCACCAGTCTATACCTGCCCTGCAGGGATTTCACTAAAACACGGGCTCAGCTGGGCTGTCCTCCTCGGGGAGACCTTTGGGACAGGTCCATCCCAGAGCTTTGGGAGGGAGCGGAGCTGCCTGCGGCAGTGGGTACTGCAGGTTCCCAAGTCTGGGCGAGTACCCTTACAGCGTATTTATTCATCTGTGTCCCTGCCGTGGGGTGTCTGCTCTCCACGCTCACCTCCCTGGAGGGCGGCAGCTCTGCAGGCGCCCGCCCAGGACCCGGGAGAGGTGGGCTTAGCTTCCCGTGAGCCCGGGGCTGGGGCACCCCACGCTGCACCCCAGCGCCCGGCTGCCCTTCTGGCCTGGTGGGGGGCTGCTGCGGCGTGGCCGCCAGCAGTACCTGGGCTGGCTGGCTTAGAGCTGCTGCAGGTCCGTTCGCTGTGTTTCGGGGGGGATTTAATGTTTTCCTTGCCATTAGCGTGCCTGATTGTGCAAGGCAAACGAGCGCCGAAGGCAGGTGTCCCCAGCCGTGTGTGCTGACCGCGCTGGTGCCCAGGTAGCACCGGCTCCTCCCAGGTCCTCTACGGACACGCTGTGCCCTTCACACAGGCGGGGGGACTGTCCCGAGGGCTGGGCACTTCCATCCTGTATTCTTCCTGACCCTTTCTCTGTTTCACCGTGTCATGTTTTCATTGATCATTGTTTGATTTTTTTTTCCCTGCTTGAGGCTGGAAGAGCGATTACCCCAGAAGGGCCGGGCTGCTGGCGAATGTCTTGCTCAACGTCAGCAACGATCTTAGCAAGCAGTACTCCAGTGACCAATCAGGAAAATCAGACCAGCAAAATCTATTGCTATGGCATCCTATTTCAAAGTTGCAGGTAAAGTTGTGTGTTCTTTGAGGACCTTAACAAGAAGTTACTTTTGTTAATTTGTTTTTTCTTTCCTGTAATAGAAGTCTCAGAGAGTCAACTGACAGATGGGTGGGACTGAGCTGGGCTGTGGGTACCACAAGACAGTTAACTTTGCAAAAATGTTTGTTCAGAGGTTTCCCTCCCAGCAAGAGGAATACCTAAAGAAGAACATTTTTAATCTCCGTTGCTTGGTTGACTGGTTCAACAGCCTTAGAAAACAATTAACAGCCATGAAGACAGGGGCACGCTGTTGGATACGGCAGCGGCGGAGCTGCTGGATATCCTGCCAAACAAGGCGCTCGGCGCTGAGCCTCCGCTGGCTTGGCTGCCTGTGTCGCTAATTTAGCCGAAAGAGCGACACTGGGTGTTATCAGGAATCGCTCATTGCAGTTTTCTCAGATGTTTGTTGTTCATTTGAGATGAAGGTTTTAGAGAGAAATTTAAGAGTGGGTTCCTAGTTGAATTAAATGATTTAGAAAACCAGATAGTAATTGCCCTAGGACAGGCTGTACACAAAATAAGGTTTTCATATCCACGCAGTGCTGGCGGCACAGTCACCGGTAGCCCTGTCTTCAGCTTGACCAGTGAGCTTTACTGGGGAGCTTTGAGTTCCTGCCAGCGCTGGGCAAATTTTTGGTTGGAATAAGTTGGGATTTTTCCAGTCAAAAAATTGGAACTATTTTGTAGCTTTGAATCAAATTACATTCTCAGGGAAAAGCTAGAAACTCCTTGATGCCTTTTAATTTTCATTCAACATTTTTATTTCAAAAAAATTTATACTTATTTATAATTTAAGAAAAGCAATGCTAAAACAAAATAATTCATTCTCCTTGAATCGTTCTGTTAAGTAAATTTACTTAAATTTAGTTTTTAAGTCTAAAAGATTTAATCTGAAATCCCCTTGACCTCCAAATATTTTATTACAGACCAAATATTTCTTTTCCTTGAACCCAAAGGGATTTTTTTGTGATGCTTCATCTCACTGGAGCATACAGAAATATGTTTAAAATGTTCCAAATAAATCTGAAATTATTTTTTTATAACTAAACCAACTGTGTTTATACATGGTGCTATGCAGATATAACATCTAATTTACAGATGAATATATCATCCAACATCTTATCCAATCTATTTTTCCTCAAAAATTCCGTTTGGGGTATGAAGTTTAATGAAACTTGTGACTTCTCTTAGGTTTGTCAGAAACGATGAGGTGCCTCCTGTCTGAGACGTCAGCTTTCATCTTCAGGGCGTCTGAGCAGTATTCATCTGTAGCCCAAAACTCCGGCCGGCGGGTGAGCTTGTCGCCCTGGGATGGGCTTGTCACGTCAGACCAAGTTGCGTCAGGGCACGGCCGTGCGGCTATAACGCTGCAGGCTTCTGCTTGCCTCTTTGCCACCCAGACTCTGATGACTCTGCAGGGCTTCACCAGGGCCCGATTTCCTTCTTCTGAGCTTCCGGAGGGATTATTTTGTTAACAAAGATTGCTGTGCGACTCTGGAAGATTTTACCTCTGTGTCTGTGTTGTCGTATTAACAAAAAAGGGAAGGAAATTTATAACTTACCTCTTTGAAATTCTCAAAGGCTTCCAGAAAAGTGCAAAATGTTATACTGTTACACCTCTTGGCTATAGATTTCATTTTTTATTACTAAGAATTCTGCTACGTGCTAGGCCACATTCTGTCTATGTGTGTGGCCACTTCTGGTGCCAAAAGGAAATATAAAATAGCCTATTTTTCTATATATATGTCCTCAAGCCATTATCCTGCATCTGACCTACAGTCTGGGTAGAGTTGCTTTGGCTGCAGCGAAGGGTTCACTCTTCTGTTTTACAGCACCTGGACGAAGGCCAGGCACTGGAGGGAGCAAGCAGGAGGATGAGATACTACTGTGCGTCAGGACAGCCTTAAAATGAATGTCGTGTATTCTCAGCTTTGAGAACTGAATTCCATGGGTTGTAATTGAATCCGCTGTCAGACCCATGGGGCTCAGTTCTTCAGCTTGGATATTTCTGTCTTCACATACACAGGAGATCAAAGAAGCACTCGATCATTCGCCGACTCTTCCGGATGGTGATAGCAGCAAGCAGGAGAG
Organism: Platalea leucorodia; assembly: GCF_965183815.1. Taxonomy (NCBI): domain Eukaryota; kingdom Metazoa; phylum Chordata; class Aves; order Pelecaniformes; family Threskiornithidae; genus Platalea; species Platalea leucorodia. The sequence goes on from NC_138833.1 coordinate 929,444, forward strand.
AAAGAATAACTGATGTGAATCATTTTAACAGGGAGGTTTCATTGCAAAGGCCAGGCTCTCTCGTGTTAAATAGCTATATAGTGATTGAATCTTTTCTCAGCTGATTGATAGGCTTTGTGTTGCTGCTCACTGTTTAATTCACTCTGTTCTTTCCTCTTGGTTTTATCAAGGTTACATATAAATCCCTGAGATCTTGCTGATCGAATGATGGTCCCCAAATATTGCGAAGTGGTGCAGTGCTCCTAACGGCAGCTATGGTGAGCTGCACTAGACCAGTGAAACCCTGCACTTCCCCGCTCTGAACGCCAAGTTTGCCGACTGATAATCTGCTGTAACCTCCTCTGTCCAGTACCGCTGCTGTACGGTTATTATTTCTTTTGCTTTGTCTTATGCCAAGTACCCATTTTTGGAAAAAAAAAAAAAAAAAATCTCAGTTGTGACTGTAAAGAATATGCATTTGCACCAGCCACCAGCACCCTTACATAAACACAGATTTGCTTTCCTGAGGATGGTAATGTGCTCCCAAAGTGTTTGGATTAGGGAGCTTCTAGTGTAATCAGTGACGGCTTCCAGTGTAATCAGTGATGGCAATGTGTGTGCTGCTTGAAGGCTTGGCAGCACAAGCATCCCCTTAGAGGGGGATTCATTCAAGTCACAGGCTGATTTTTTTTTTTTTTTTTGAGGATCTATGTTCAAGTATTTCATTCAGGCATCAGGAAAATAATATTTGTGGTCTTTAAGCATGTAAGGAGTTATCATTACCAATGAGCTTTCCACCTCTTTCCTGCAATAATAACACCTTCCTAAATTACATTTTTCCAACTCAGTAAAGTGGATCATGTACTGATCTTATCCCTGTGGTGCAATGCTCTTAAAAGCATAAAAATATTAAAATCCCACAGGTACAGGAGCAGCGTGTTCAGCTAAGTAGCTTAAAACTGCCATGAGCCTTTTATTCTGAAAATGTATTTACACTAAAAATAATCAGATATAATCACTGTTGCCTGTGGATACAGACGTACCTTCATACTGATGTGCTTTTCATATAAATTTTTATTCTAGGGGTTGAAGAGTTTCTTTGTGGCTGTCTGAAATGCATCGTGCTCACCAGCCTAGAAATTACAGTTCTTGGAAGAGCTCACCAGTTCCACCAGCTCCTGCTGCGGGAATATCCATTAAACACGAGGGAGAAACGCACAAAGCAAAGGACAATATCGGAGTCTCTTTTTTTTCATTTCCTTTATCATCCTTGTCAGAAAAAGGAAATGAAATTTGAGGTCAGAGTTAGCAGAATCTGCAAAAGAAGAGAGAGCGACGGAGCAGTTCTGCAGGACGTCTGATGCAGGCAGCGTGGTGGATATTGGATGGCTGACGGCGCAAAACTTCATCCGCTCCCTTCACTGTGAAGCCCAGCCTCTGGGCAGTGATGCAGCAGAGAAGACGATGTGTGTATGGTGGTAACCACGCAAGGCCACTGATGAAATCAAGACTGTCTTTGGTACAGGAGTCTTTGCAGTCCCATCTCTTTGAGGGCAGTCCTCAAAATGTGGTGTAAGTAACGCTTTTTTCTCTGAAAAGTCTACAGTAAGTCGTGAACTAATAATAGCACTGTTGATGTTACCTCAAACTAAGCTTCAGTAGTTAAAACATGGAGGGGTGAACAAGTCACCATCGTGTGCGTGAGGGAACAGCTACAGGGCTGCTGTGACTCCGAGAACGGCTCGCGCCTGCGATCGTGCTTGCAGGAAGGGCGAGGGGGTCCTCGCCCAGAGCCGTGCCTGCCTACCCCCGGAGCGCGGTTCCTCGCTCCCCGCAAATTCACACGCCAGACTGCCACACCTTCGGTGAACTGCAAAGGGGGTATCCCTGCCAAGCGGTTAGCACCTCGGTCTGCACGGCGCTGAACTTCCCCAAGCGCTGCAGCCTAGGTGAAAGTCATGAAACTTCTGTCTCGCTCTTGAGCTCCAGCTCTCCATGAATGTTGGGCTTGCATGTAGGAAAACAGTCACACAGCCCACGTGTAATGAAAAAGTAGTTGGTATTTGTGTCCTGAGCGAGTATATGTTCTGATCATAGCTGTTCCTGTGAAAAATGGTGAAGGAAAGAGCTGTTCCCAGAGTTTGTTCTTCTCAAGCCTTCTTTCTCTCAAAGCTGCCTAGGTGTTTTCTGTGCTCTACAATTGCTGCTGGGTGAGAAAGAACAGATTCAAACGATTAGGCACAGAGCTATTTTGAAAGCAGAAGCAAGCCAGTCCCGCAGTGACCGACCATTCAGTCCGTTCTTCCTTTGCTACAGGCTACTGTAGCTACTTTCATCCTTGCTTGCCCTGGATGACAAGGCATCTTCTTCTTGGATCTTCTTGGGATCTTTAAACCAGATAAGTTTTCAAGTCCCAGACTGTCCTACCGACAGCGCTGTGTCTTTCCAGCAGAATAGAAAGTATTTTTAGCATGTGGTTTCAAACCAATGTACCTTCTGTCTGTCTAATTAAGCTGCTTCGCAGCATACACGTTTCTTGTACTTCCCTGTAGCCAGGGCAGCCCTGAGGATGCCCCCGCCTGCCGCTCGCACCCCAGCCAGCCCGCACGCGGATACGTGCCTCTCGGCACACTGAAGTAACGCCGTGTCGCAGTGCCGAAGGTAAAGCGACTCCGTGACTCGTTTCCTGACGCTGGCAGATGTACGACGTGTTACGTGTACTAATTGATACAAGTCCTTGCTGAATTCACCAGCTTTGTGCACAAGCACCAGAAGTGAAAGCATCACAACTCTGATGAGTGCACCTCTTCTGAAGGATTTTCTCATCTTCTCCTGTTCCCTGACTTACAAAACTGATCTCTTTAATCTGGTCCTCTAAATGTTTCATTTTGGAGTGAAATTCTGATTGATTTTTCATTTTACTTTTTTTCCTCTTGGCAGAATCATTCAGGTGAATTCAGCTATATTTGTTAGTGCTGCTACAGATTTGAAGCTTGATTTTGGGGCAAGTAAAGCATTTGTTAAAAAGATATACCCTCTCTATATCTTTTTCAAGCTGATCTATGCCACCTTCTGGTGCTTATCCACATATCTTACTCTGTGTATTTTGTTCTGAATAAATTAATGGGCTGAATCCCCCTGGCACAGCTCTGGCAGACCAGCAAGGCTACCTACATTTTGCAGATGAATAAACCGAGAGTCCAAACACTAAAAATGGAGAAGCAGCCCTGAATACTGTTGCATGCTTGTTGCTCTTCACTTGTGGCTTTCTCCTTGCTATTCACAACAAGCAAATGAGGACAAACACCTGCACCGTTCTTCTTCTGGTATGAGCGTGCCCAGTGTCACCCGCTGCCGCTGCTCGGGCGGTTTGCTGCCTCCCCCCGCCCTTGGCTGACATTCTGTCCCCACTTCTTGGTCCTTGATCCCTCCCTGCCTCTCTCGGGGCATCTCTCTTGTGGTTTTTTGGCTTTTCTTCCCTGTATATTGTGGGGTTGTCTCTTTTTTTTTTTTTCTTTGTCTTTCCTCTTTCCTTTTTTCTTTTTTTTTTTTGTAGCTCATTCCCCTGGACTCTTTTCTCCCTGCTTCAAGATAATGCTTGAATCTGTTGGAAAAAAGCAAACCTCATGAGTGCTGGAGGGGCTTGTGCACTACTTCAAAAGCAGAATGGAAACAAATGGTGAAGCAACACAGAGAGGGGAGCGGACAGAGGCAGAGAGGGAGAGGAGCTGCCGGGGCAGTAACAGGTCTGTAGGTGTTTGCGTGTTTTGCGTTGCAGGTAAGGTGAGAAAAGTGCCCTGTGGCATTAAGCACTGCTCCCTTTTGCTGCCTCCTACCCATCATCTTCTCCTTAAGCTGCTGCATTTCTTCTGTGTACTGTGTGTGCCTTGTCCAGTGAATGCTGATGAGAGGTGTTCGTGCAGGCTGCAGACAGGCGTTTATTCTCAGCAAATGATTTTAGGCCTTTTCAAATGAGTGGCTGCTCATTGCACACTCCTCTAGAGATGGCTCTGCGCTTGCTGACCTTTGGTACCCCAAGACAAGATAGCTGTTGCCAACTGTGGCTCATCTTTTTGGCTAGCATCCCTTTTTGCTTCCAGGAAAATGATGAGTTTATGTCAGGTTCAGTAATCCTGATGGCTGCACAGTTGAGAGAAATAGCACTTTAATGTGAGTGTGAGTGTGCATGTGTATATATGGAAACTACAGCTTTGACAAGCCTCTCATCTGCCTTGGAGGAGAAACAGCAGGGCTTAAAAGCTATGGAGTCGCAATATGCTGACTAAGGTCACCAGTTTTCAGTGACTCACAATCTGGCTTTCTGGCAGCCCAACCATACAGTAGGTTGTGCTTTTTTTATCTTCTGTTTCTTTCCTGTAAAAAAAACTCTACATCAGAAAAGTTAATACCTAAAGATATCTTGGAAGGTCTGTCCCTTTGACAGGATACGTACACTCAAGTATAGAAATCTCTGTTCACTGGCATCCCTCCCTCGCTCTGCTGTCCTAGCCTGTTTTTGCTCTGGCAAAGAGACACTTTTAAAATTTACATTAGGTTAAAGTTATTATGAAAGATATTTGCTAGGTTGTCTTTCTGGTAGTCATCCTTATTTTCCATTTTCTGACTGCTCACCGCTGACCTGGAGAGGGGTGTTGGGCAAAGCCAGCTGAAGCAGGCTGTGCCATTATCTCACCGAGGCACTGAGATGTTTCTGGCTGCCATTAAGTATCTAGTTTCTAAAATGAGGGACTTTTCCACTTTTTTTTTTTCTTTTCTCTGCTAAAGATAGGTCTTACACTGCCTCAGCACTTATGGATCATAGAATCATAGCATGGTTTGGGTTGGAAGGTGCTTTAAATATCATCAGTTCCAACCCCCCTGCCGTGAGCAGGGACGCCTTCCACCAGACCAGGTTGCTCAGAGCCCCATCCAGCCTGGCCCTGAGCACTTCCTTGAATACTTGGAATTAGTCAAAAAGAGTGCCATTTGTTAGAAGAATCTGCCAAGATAGGATTTTTTAACTTTCATTTTTCTAATTTTTTTGAAGTTTTTCTCTGACTTTCCTCCCCTTTGTTTTCCTCTCTCTTTTACCCCACAAAAATGTTGTTGTCTACTACCTGTTGAAAAAACTATTGATTTTGGAACAAACACACATACAGTCATTGGGAAAGGAAGCTGTTTCATTTCAAGATGTGAAGGAAATTTTAAAATCAGATTTGAAATAAAAATACGTTGCCCAGAAGATTTGTCTGCATGGATTAATGTCTGTTGCTTGCCTGTAAACTCCGCTGCTGTGCAGGTGATGGCAGAGCACCGCAAGCCTTCGTGCCTCGCCGCTGAAGTTCCAGGCAGCACTTCCAGCGTGCTGTGGAGGTGCCTCTTAGAAGCAGGTCACAGATAAATGAACCAATTTCTATAAAAATAATCATCACTGGGATGATTCTTTCAGATTCATAATAGTGTATTAAATAATGGTCATTAATTTGTTGTTTAGAAAAAAACCCAAACCCAGCCAAGCATTTCCACTTTCCATAGATAGCAATTCAATTACTATTGTGTTGGAGTTAAATCTCTTGGTATTCCTGTGAGAAATTTCATTCTTTGTTTATTCTCATTTTATAGACTGGGACACAGGGACATACTTGGCTGAGGACACAAAATGAATCTATTTGAAGTTTTCTAGGAATTTTGCCATGGTTAATATCACTGGTTGAAAGGCTTGAGTATAAAGGAGGCTGTCAGCGTTGTCCGTAGCCTAGCCCTCCCCTGAGCTGATGCCCACGGTGCAGAAATGTCCATTTTCTGCTTGCGCTGTGGCTCAGAAAGTTGCTCTGCCTATTCTTGCCAGGGAGAGATCTTGCAGGAGCGGAAAATGCCTCCCGATGCCCACGAATGACCGAACACCATCGGAGGCAGGACCACCTAAATCACAGCCCCACTTCAAAAGCCTCCTGCTAACATTTTACAGCTTCGCTTGTTTTCACATGTCCTCCTTTCTGTGTTTTCCTGCACAAGCTCGGGCAAGGAGGAGTTTTTCCTGGGTACAGAAACCTGTGGCTCCTGTGGCATTTTTAGGCACAGTGCTGCCAAGCAACTGGTTCACGCAGAAAGCCCTTCAGAGCGGACCCGAGGCCACAGCACATCCCTCAGTGCCGGGGCACTTGCACCATGGCAGGGGCTTAGCAGTGGAAATTTTTACCTTTTCCAGCTTGAAAACAAAGCTCTTCTCTTGACTGAGCTCTCACGCAGCGCTGACAGCATTTGCTGGGGTGCTGCCAAATAACAAAGGGCAATATTGCCTTTAACAAGCAGAAAGCGTATTAAAAGTTTCTAAGCTGTGTTTGTGAAAATCTTGGAGTGACTTGATTAGGAGCTTGAAGTTGGTCGGACTCCTTCCAGCTTCCCCACTTCACCCTCGTTTCTGCGTGATAGTGCAGCTGCTCTGATGAAGAACAGTTATTTAAAAATTTGCTTGTAGCTATGGCAACCTTCATGCACTGTATTTCAATTGAAACTCTAAAACAGCAGCAGAAGTTTCTTAATAGGATATTTATGAAGATTTTAGTCTTTGTACATTTTAAAATGGAAATATTCCATTTTTAAAGGGGGGGTTATCAAAATCTCATTAATTTTGGAAATGCATTTTTGTTGTGAGAGCTGCTGCTTAGCTCGCTCTCTGTGGCTTTTTGGTTTGGTTTGGTTTAAGATTCTTCTGGTTGCTTTAACTCTTCAGAGCCTAAGACCTGGGGCACTTTCCAAAGGCCTGCTCCTCCCGCCTGCGCCCGGCCTCCCGCTCTCTCTAGCCGGCGGCTGGCTTTGTAGCGGCAGGGTGGAGGGACAGGGCAACCGGTTGTGTTGGCATCAGGCTGGCGGGGCTGGAGCATTGCCAGGGAGCTCAGACTTTGCCTTCCCGCAGTAAATAACAGCCCAGGTGGTTTATTACGCCCTTTGCCCATGCAGTTGCCAGGTGTCTGCCTGCTCTGAGAGAAGCAAACAGATGTGTTCGCAGTTAGATTATTTAGTACCTCCATGATATTTCAATGTTTCTTCTCAAAGGCACAGACTTTCAGGGTGTACTCAGTTTGTCTAGGTACAGTCACAGTAGGTTTTAACCTCACAGACAACTCAGCGTGCTCGTTGCACCTCGGAAGGGTTAAATTTGCAAAGCTGCTATTTTTCTTTTGTTTTCTTCCCTCTTTTTTCTCTGTGCATTCACAGCTTCAAAATCATGAGGATAAAATTAAGGCAGCCTTGCTGAGACATACACTCTGCTGCCCTAAACCCCCTCGAGCCCTGACGATATGTTCTGGTGCCTCCGAAGCGTGGATTAGGTCTAATCAATAGTGTTTCTTGATCAATGGTTTTGACACAAACACGTCGAAGGGATTTATGTAATTACAGCTGTAACAGCAAGGGCTTTTTGCTAGGAAGCTCCCAGTGCTTTGGCGGGGAAGTTTGCTCCTAGCGGTGGGGTTTTTGGCCTCCGGCTGCTGTAGGTGCGTGACTGCCCCATCACTCTTGCTTGGTTTTTTTTTTTGGCCTGGGCAGGTTTGAAGCTACCGGTTTGCACTGGAAGATGCCTGAGGTGTGGACAGCACATTCCTCAGCTAGCACAAGTTTGTATAACTGAGCGTTAGCACCTTTTGTCTGTACCAATGGGATTATTCCTGACCCAGCCAGTGAAATGTTCATTTTTGGAAATGCCTTACAATAGGTTATAATGAGCCAGCCGAGGAGGTGTTATCAAGGTATTCAAAGAGGATTTTTGTGTTTCTTTATTCTGATCTGTAGAAAAAAAGAGTTGAATTGATCACATTTGTCACAATACATCGAAGAGAAAACATGCAAAGGACGTGAAACATTCGACACCCTCTGGCCCTCCCATCCTGGATTTTGGATGACTGATGTCTCCAGCCTCCTCCCGGCACAGTGGATGTCCAGTGTCTAATCCATATGGCACGTCTATCGCTGTGACCAGACGAGACAGGACCAGGACACAGAAGAATACACACCTATTAGATAGGCAGGGCTGTAGAAGGGGAACTGCATTACTGCAAAGGAGATTAAATTAAACGATGAAACTTTGCAGTCCATTGGCTGCGCTAAACCAACTACACTTCATTCAGGGTTGTGAAGCTCTAATGGAGATTGGAAAAAGCTGCCAAAGGGGCTGGAATTATATCTGTATTGGAATGGGAAGTTTCTGGTTCGATAAGAAATTAGAAGGATCAAAGCAAATAAGGCTGGGTGGGATCTTAAGGAATCCTCTAGGTTCCCTAGGAATCCTCTAGTCTAGACCATGCAATGTGCTGAGAGGCATTAAGAGAGATCACGGAGATGCAGGGCTTGGGTTCAGGACTGGATCTAGGTTTTATGTTGTAAAATTTCCCTATCACAATACAACTACACGTCAAAGGATCTGCACAGCCCTGCATGCCATTGGCATGGAGGTGAACGCGCAGGAATGAGGAGAGCCGAGGTGTACCTGTCCTTTGCTGAGTGCCAGCGAGGTCTTTTATAAACCAGCGCAGCATGAACGAGGCTGGAGGTGCAGGGCTGCAGAGACATCGTCCAGTCACGTCCATCCTCTCTTCCGCGGGATCTATTGCAGAGAATAACTTGGTCAGCCCCGAGGACTAAAGATCTTCTGCTTGTTTTGGAAAGTGCCACGTGCAGCACGCAGACACACAGGGCTTCACTGCATTGCCATCCGTATGCTGCAGGTATGGCAGGATCAATGCCAAGCTGCGGATTAAAACAGCATTAACGCCATCTACTTCGGGACGTTGTACTGAGGCAGCCATACCATGAGCCAAATGTTTCTGACTTAAGAAAAAAATACTATCTTTAGTTTGCATAGAGGCAGTCAAGAAGCTATGTTAGAAGCTATAGCGTACCTTGTTATGTTTTTCTGTTTTCTTTGTTGGTTTTAAAGTCAAATCGGCTTCTTTCAGCAGTTGGAGAAAGTGAACACAATTAGAAGGCCAAAGACAGGGAATGCTGCTGGGATGATTTGCTTCAGTAGGATTTGTGCCCTATGTAAGTTAACTTGCAGCTGGCGATCCACCTTTGCTTAGGTTTCATTTTAATGGGAATTTTCCCAGTCACTTTTTATGACAAGAAGATGTAGATAGATCTAACTCTTTTCAGCAATTCAGTGCTTTTTGCTGCAAAGCTATAATGGAATGAAAAATGCAATTTGGAAAGGAACCAGCAATGTTTGTTTTGTTCTGAAAAAAAGGAGGAGTTTTTTCCCCTGCCACTCAAAACACCGAAACAAACTCTAACAACAGCTCACAACTGCAAGGAATTAACCAAGTAAACCCATGAGGTGCAACTTATGAAAGCTGTTTTCAAAAGCTGTTTGAAGGCAGCACTGAACCAGCGCATCTCCTCAGCGCTCACCGGCCGTGCTGCTGCCGCCGGGGCAGCTTGTGGCTGCGGGCGCTGCTCTGCCCTGCTGCGCCAGTGGCCTGCTGCAGCTGCCAGGGCAAGCTCTTGCAGGGTACCTTACACGGAGACAAATGTACCAATATTTACAGGAGCCTGTAAAAACCTGTTGCGCATCCGGCTTCCTTTATTCAGGTACGATGTGATGTTTCCAACGTGTCTAGTCCTTCTCTAACTTAATAGATGAAGAGTTTTAAGACCCACTACTCCCAACCATTTCATAGGAGCTCTCCAGCTAAATCAGTAACTTTGAAATTAGTCTCTATAATTTTCTTAGTTAATGTTTAAAGTTCCATTCCTCCATCCTGGCTAGACACATGGCAAGCTCTGGCCTCATATTTCTGCTGTTTGGTTTTACTTTCCTTCAGGGATTTTTGTCTTTCTGCTTGATCTTGCAGCTCGCATCCTTGGGGCGGGGGGGAAGTGCTCTGAATTTCTGGTTAAATAAAACCATCATCTGGTGCAAACCCCTGTTGAGGTCCCAGAAATCTTGTGAGAAAGCCTAGCTCTCTGCTCCAGACTCCTCAAAGGTGGCTGAGAAACTGAAAACGCGCTTATTTATTTGAGCAGAACAAATATTTGTAGGCGCCTTCTGAGCCGCTGCAGCGGCGCCGGAGCCCTCCCGGGCCGGGGGGAGCGGGGCCGGGCCGGGAGCAGCGGGGCCGGGAGCAGCGGGGCCGAGCCGCGGGGAGCAGCGGGGCCGGGCCGCCGGGAGCAGCGGGGCCGAGCCGCCGGCCGGGGGGAGCGGGGCCGAGCCGCCGGGAGCAGCGGGGCCGAGCCGCCGGCCGGGGGGAGCGGGGCCGGGCCGCGGGGAGCAGCGGGGCCGAGCCGCGGGGAGCAGCGGGGCCGAGCCGCCGGCCGGGGGGAGCGGGGCCGCGCTGCCTCGGGGCTCCCCGGCGGCTGCCAGGAGCGAGGGCAGCTGCGGCGCCCGCTGCACCCGTTAGAGGGCAGGAACGCAACGGCACAGACCCGGCGGCACCGCACCGCATCTCACCTCACCGCACCGCATCTCACCGCACCGCACCGCATCTCACCGCACCGCATCTCACCTCACCGCACCGCATCTCACCGCACCGCACCGCATCTCACCGCACCGCATCTCACCGCACCGCACCGCATCTCACCGCACCGCATCTCACCGCACCGCACCACATCTCACCGCACCGCATCTCACCGCATCTCACCGCACCGCATCTCACCTCACCGCACCGCATCTCACCGCACCGCACCGCACCGCATCTCACCGCACCGCATCTCACCGCATCTCACCGCACCACATCTCACCGCACCACATCTCACCGCATCTCACCGCACCACATCTCACCTCACCGCACCGCATCTCACCGCACCGCACTGCATCTCACCTCACTACACCGCATCTCACCGCATCTCACCGCACCGCGCCGTGCCGCGCCGGCCCAGCAAAGCCGGGCGCTAAGCGAGCCCCGCGTAGCCTGGCTGGGGCTCCGCGCTCATGCACCCCTGTCCTTCAGAAAAACCCAAGGGTGCTTGTGTCGGGAGGGGAAGGGAAGGGACAGGGGTGCAAACTGGAGCGTGGGCATCCACTGAAATGGGTCGCTAAGGGACTGTCAGGCATTTGGGGGGGGGGACGGACAGATAATGAACACGTGCCAGCTAATTCCGTAGGTAGAAATTGTGAAAGAGAAGGTGTTTTGCTTTAATAATAGTAGTTTTAGCAAAGACTTTACAGGTGGTATTGGAACAAGGGGTAAAGTCAGTAAGGGGGTGTTCTCAAAACCATTACTTCCACTGACTGACACTGGGGATTTGTCCCATTCGTTTTCTGGACTCTGCAGGAGAAGAAATTCAGTGATCCCAGGCTTATTTAATCAAAATAGCTCTGCAGTTGCCTTTGCTTCAGGGCTTGTCTGTTTGCACAGAAGATTGCTCATCGGAACCTCAGAAACGTTCGCTTCATCTCCTTCCCCCTTCCCCGAAGAAGCCCGGTTTGCAGCAGCATGTAGCTCCCTTTCGTCAAGCTGCCTGCAGAGCTACTTGGGAGGCCAAATACAGCTCTCCCGGCTTCTTAAAATGCATTGCTCGCTTTTTGTCAGCAGTGCTGATGTCGGCAAGAACAACAGGGCAAACACCTTAATAGGCAAGCTGAGAGCCTGTGTAGTGTTTATCTCACACACACACACGAGGTTTGGATATGGCTCAGCTATTGCATTACAGGCAGTGGTGGTATTAGTTTCAAATGGTGCTGGAATTAAGTACAACTGGGGCTGTGTAGAAGCCTAGAGAGCTGCTGAGCTTCATACTGAGCTGCAGAGCCGATTGCCTGGAGGGCTGTCATCTGAAGCCGGACCCAGTGCCGAGCATCCCCGTGGGTGCAGCTCTTCCGAGGCAGTATTGCGGCAAAAGCAAGCTTTTAGCTGGCTCAGGCTGGACACGGCTGCTGAAAGACCCTGCCATCACGGAGGCTTGGAGTGCTGTGTGTCTGCCGCTCCCCGTCCACACTGATGAAATAAAAGAGAGAGAGGCAGCTCTTCAGGTGCTTTGCTAGGAGAGCGTGTTGTAGAAATAGAAACGGTTCACCCGGCACCGCCCTCCCGTGGGTAGAGCCGCCTTTCCACAATGCACAGAAGCTCCAGAAATGCTCCTTCTCCACGCACAGGAGAGAGAATAGTCTCCTCTGCTGCCAGTACTGCAGATCTACTCCAATTAGTTAATAATTTTAATGGTAGGGGTGGTTTTTGGATCCGAAAAGCTGTGGCCGCTGTCCAAATCATCTAGGTCTTTTTAATGTGAATAAATATTGCAAATACACAACAGAGAGAGAAAGAGCCTCACTGCATAGTTGCACAAAGAGGCTGAAGGACAGCATTGAATTGCTGAAATGAAAATGCACCAGTGGATGCAGACGGCGCTCACCTGTGAGAACTGAATCCCCTTTTGTCCGAATGTCTGGGGTTTGCGTCCCACCTCGAGAGGTAGAGCCATTTGTTTAAAATGCTTAACCTTTGTTTAAGCGTTGTTTCAGTAATGACTCACGGAGAGACTGCAGTGAATTGAATCACTGCTCGAATTGCCTACCCTGTGAAGAATTTAGTTGCAGAAAAAAGGTTAGTGAAAAACCTCTGAGGTCTAAGGCAATCACAGCCCAACCTGCTGTAATCATTTTAACTTGCTAACTGCTGCAGTCTGGACTCAGCCTGACCGCTGATGGCATTTTCCACTGCAAGATTGTTCTCCTGCTTTTCTTTGGATTATGTTGGTATTGCCCAGTGTCCAAATACAGAGTAACTTAATGTTTCCATTCAGTGGTTTTGTATGTAAAGTGTGTTAATCTGTTCTAAGCAGCAGAGAATCTTCCCTAAGCTGACATTTTGGCACCTCCTTTGGTCTGTAGCTATTTCAACTTTCCTCAGCTGTTTGAAGGGGAAACGTGTCCTGCACAAGAAGGCAGAGCCGCAGCGGTCCCACTGCTTCAAGGCACTGAGGTACCTTCAGCGGGCGGGACTCTCCGTCAGAGGAGTCCAGGCCTACACGGACATGCCGAAATAGCGGAGGCAATGCAGCGGCCGTGATTTCCCGCGTCAAGAGGAGGTACTTTGTTCCTAGCAGGTCAAGGACTGCATCGGAAAGGTGAGGACTTTCTGAGGAGGTTGAAGTTTTGGTCCTTAAGGAGAACCACTGCTGTGGAGAAGCTGGTCCTAAGGATGGCAAGGGCAAGGGGATAAGGTCTAACCAGGGGTGTCTGTGAGCAGTCTCAACAGAGGGTATCCCAGATATCCAATAAGCCATATAGGCAGTCCTGCTCCTTCTGCGCTGTTGAGGAAGCCAGTTAGTTCTCTGGCCAGCAGATCTCACACAGCCTCCAGCAGCAGAGCAGCCAGCCCCCAGCACCTCCACGTGTGCCCAAAGAGCGGTGCTGCCTCGCGAGCCGCGAGGGAGGAGGGCATCGGCAGCCAGCCCTGTCTGCTGCGGGCAGAGCTGCCCGGCGCAGCCCACGTCCCGCAGCCCCTCAGCCTCTGCCGGCCGCGGGCTGGGGAAGGACCTGTGCAAAAGGCAGGGCTCCCTCGCCCTCGTATTTCATCAGCTTTCCTTGCTCAGCATTGACTGAGTGCTGGACAGCCAGTCTTGATTCAAGCCAGGGAGAGTCTTGCCGCTCCAAAGTAACTACGTGGAGAGACCATGCGTTTCGTGGGAAGCTGAGTAAGCTGTTGGATGGTGGGGGGACAAAACCTCGGTTTCCCACAGTGAGTGGTGAAATAATTACATCATAGCTGCTGATGTTAAGGAGGATAAATTTCCCAAGGGCAAGAAGATGACAAGCTTTCAGCTCTGGTGTGTCATTTACTGGTCTTCCTTGCGTCGATTTTTTTATAGTGGTTTCTGTGGAGCACGTGGCTACTCAGCAAAAGTAATGTGTCAGAATGACACCCTCGGATGGCGTCTGGGATTTCATCACTAAGCTTTTCACGTATTTCAGAAAACATATTAATGTTAGGAGAGCCCTACAGTGTTAGAAGAGACCTATCAATTCCTTACTAGTTTGCTTCCCAGCCCCACGACAAAAATTTCGCCCAGGGGTTCTTGCAGTGCTCCCAGGAGTTACTGGCAGAAGCAGCTCCCTGGAGCTAAAGTGGAAGAGACAATTTAATGTGACTAACGTTTAAAAAATGCTTCTCTCCTTTCTAATACAAATTATCTGTGATGAGTTATCCCTCCTCCTAGGGTCAGAATATAAGCCTAACAACTCACACCTGGCAACCTTTGATAGCTGTGCACATGCAGCCTCTTTGCTCTGCGACCCAGGAGAATGGCTTCTTAATATTCCTCTTAAAGACCTGGTGTTTGTGTTGGGTTTCCTGTAAATCCATAGGGTTTCATTTGCAGCCAAACTGCAACAAAACCCACATAACGATTAGGAAGCCTTGCACGTAGATACAGAAAATGCAGTCACAAGATTGCTAAATAGAAATTGCTCTATCTTTAAATCATCATGAGCTGTCAGCTGTTCCTTTGTTCGGATTATTATAGACACACATAAAACATTTGATTGAATGCTCAAGTTTTCACCAGCTAGAATCCAGACGGATGTCTGATAAAATAACAAACACACCCCACTCCACCCCTCCTCAAAATCCCTCTCCTACTTCGGCTGAATTTCTCCCTGTATTGAAGCCAGTATTTCATGGGTAAATTGGACAAAGCAAGCAAACAATCTCCTTTGCATTGATTTCCAAATCAAATCATTGTTGATCACATCAATATTCCCAGCTGATTCAACAATCTCTGATGCCAGCTTTCTGGCTCAAGCAAGCTCCTCTGCATGGACGCCACGGAGCCCTCTGTGTGTGCTGCCCAGATTTGCTATTAATTATTGCTGGAAACATTCAGGTCTGATTCTCTCAACTCTTCTCCCCCCTCTCCCCCGCTTCCCCTCATGTGGCAAGCAAGAAGCAGAAATACCATTCTTCACTTGACGCTGGTTTTCTGACCTCTCTCAGTGATGTGAAGGGGGCAGCTGCCCCGTGCTGAAATGCGGATCCAGGGCACTGCTGGCTTGCCTGTAAGCAAGCACACCACCTCAGCCACGGGGAAGCGTGGCAGACATTTCGGTGTGCTGAGCTGCGCATTTCTGGGGCTAAACTCTGCTTTCGGGTGGTACAACTCTGACGGGGGTGTGACAGCTTAGGGGGTGTCAGAGCCTGCCTCCTCAGGCTGTGCTGGCTGTGGAGCAGAAGCCAGCTCCTGCAGACATTTGTCCAAAGGATTAATTTCAAATCCAATGTGCATCTCTCTATGTTCAGTGAACTGCCTCTCATGCTTTACACTAAGCAAGCGCCTGTGCTTTGGGAGGATGGCAATCAGGGCAGAAGCAGTGGAGCCGCAGTCTGCCCGTGGCCGGAGCAGCACGGGTGTTGGCAGCCCGGCGCGGGAAGGGATGCTGTCAGGGCCCGGAGGAACTCGGCATCAGCTCCTGCCGCCCAGCAGCTCTGCCCGAGGTCGGGTCTGACGGCTGGCGGTGAACAACTCCTTCCCTCCTCTGCAAAAGAGGGAGCAGAGAGGAAGAGAAGGTGGCAGACTCAAACAGGACTGTTCCCAGCAATTAGAAGAAACCCCAGCAGCGTGCATACACACAGGCAAAGCAGCACACACAGAGCACATCACGGGCCAGTGATGGAGCCTGTCTGAGACCGGATTAACGGTCAGTCTGAAAAGGAGAGGCTGAGCCTTGGAGACCGAAATACCTCTCCTGGTTAGACACAGCTCATGGGAACTCTGTGCAGACATGGGCACAGCTGGTTAGGAAAGCATGGGCTGCCCATTTGACGTGTAATAAATTTACCCTGTCAGATAAGCAAGACTTCAGGACTGTATCTGTAGCATTTATTAGGAACGGCAAATTAATTAAAAGTATGAACTAATTAACCTGCCTGCTCTCTGCCTCTCCCTTTGCCAGGGCAGTGAGGCTCATCCTGCCGCAGCCTGCGCTGCGCTGCGCTGCGCTCTCCCGGGCGGCCCTGGCTGTGCTCACGCCCCACGCGCTGCTGCCTGGGCATCTGGGGACCGAGGTGCCCTCGGCTGAATGAGGCCGCTGGCAGTTTGATGATGCTTTCCGTAAAAGTGTTCTCCCCTACGCCTTTACTGAAATTGTCTGTGGACTGGTTATAATACGGCCTTAGGCCAGCGTGTGAGCTGTAGCGGAGGGTCGCCAGCAGAGGCTGAGATTGGAACAGGGTTTCAAAGGGTCTCTGCCTTAGAAGTGGAAACCTGATGAGGCGAAGAGGGCTCTAGAAAGAGACATAAGCTTCTCTTACGGTGGTCGAGCTGAATTTAGGGGGTGTTGATGTAAGATACAGCTCTTTGAACTCTCCTTTTCCACAGCAGGCTTTGTATGGCCTCAAGGAAGCTTTAGCCAAGGGGAATTGGGGCTAACTTCGTATCAGCCGTGGTTAATCTGCTTGAGGCCGCTGTGTCCTCTGCAAATGGCAGAGACGGTGCACGGGCTGGGGAGCACAGCAGGAGGCTCTGCAGTGGCTGCACGATCAGCCCACGTCGGTGCTGCAGGTGGCTTCACCCCGTGAGAGCTCGTCTTTATTCTCTTGCTGTCACATTTTCCTGTCGGCTCACTTGTAAATCAAATTGCCCTGTTCTCTGATGATAATATTTTACTCCTCCAAAAGTTACTGCTTGCATGGCGGCATCTGTACAATGCTATTTTCCCCTCTGAATAAGCATTTTCATAATCTGAAACTGAAAAGAAAACCCAAACAACTACCGTGGAAGAAAGGAAAATTCTCACGGAATAAATCTCCATAGACTGAGTTAAATTTCCCCATAAATGCATATTACTTCTGGAGCTTCCTGTGAAGGCAGCAAAGAGGAGAATTATTCTGCTCAGTTTTTACTACTGACCCTACCCAATACTTTCCTCAGCATGCTATCAGAGGTGTTGTAGAGCTGATGCATTCGCTATTTTCTGTTTAATAGAGCCGATATTCAAATCGAGTGATGTCCCTTGTCACAAATATAATTTCATCCTTCTGCAGTACTTGCCAAGAACAACGCGATGGCCTCGCTGTTAGATACTGTGCTTGGTTCATTACTTTAAAATATGTTAGCACTTTGTTCATAATAGGTTTGATGGCTTAAACAATATAGGTGCTGAATTTTTAATGGTAACAATAAGATATTTATTTCATTTGTATTTGAAGAAGGAGCAGGAAGCACAAGTACCTTGTGCCAAAGCTTGGTTTTGTGAGACTTAACTCCAGTTTTGCAGCCGTGCCGGATCGTGCCAGCACCTTTTTTTTTGAGGCGACCCTGAAATTGTTGCAATTGCTACAAGTGATTTGTCATTTAAGGGTGTTACGAAAAACCCTTCAGGGGCTCTCGCAGCACATGGGTGAGTTTTACCTTTATCCTCGCGGTCCAGCAGAGAGGGTCTGGCCAGCCGTAGGCTCTAAGCTGAATGCAGAGGGGAAAAAAATCTTGCCTGTGCTCAAAGCATCTTTAAATCAGTAGCAGAAACATTTCTTGTGGGGGTGCTAAATTCGACAGAGGAGCACAGGCATGGGTTGGGGTTTTAAGATCATGTGGCCATTGGGACCATCTCCCCTATTTCCTTCTGGTCTGTTGAGTGCTATATTCAGGTCTGCTGTGTCCAATTAACAGTGAGGGTGAAACCCTACCGAGCGTCCCAAAGCTATCCTGCAAGGGGCAGAGCATGAGGCTGCAGCAGGGTGGGAGGGAGGGGACCAGCTGTGGGTCCTCACAGCGTGGAGCAGCTCGCAGCATCCCGCGCTGCCACGGTGCTGTGCTGGCTGGCTCCTTACCGAGGAGTTTGGAGGTACGGCCGGTGATAAATAGCATTAAGGAATGCTTTATGCGTAAGCATCGCTGCCTTGCAGGGGCACCAGGCTTCCTGGGGAGAAGCACGGTGGCATTTCTGGACGTGGCGGTCAGCCCCTCTGCTCATGGTGGGCTGCAGCTCCCCCTGCACGGCTGCTGCCCCTTCTGCTCCTGGCCGGGCCCACCAGCCCCTTTCCTCAGGGCAGCTGCACGTTCCCGTCGACGTGCCCACAGGACTCCCCGATAGCGTGCGGGGAAGAGAGGCAACGTTTTAAGGAAGGAACATTTGAGAGTATTTCTGCAAAACCAGAAAATATTTTATTTTTAAAGCCATGTGCAGAAAATTTGGCTTCCTCTGAAACTGGAAATCGTCTCACAGCAACATATGCTAATTCATTAGATGAATTTCATTCACTGAAATGCAAACTAGAGTAATTTCTTCCCACTTTTCAATGCAAATTGCAGTTCAGCCTTAACTATGGTGGTATTCCCATTACACAGAGCTGAAGAATGCCTATAATATTTACTTTACTCTTGCTTTTAACTTAGGAAAATCTTTTCTCAATACGCATCGTCTCATCCCACAGAAGCCTTTTGTGCTGTTCCTCCCGCTCGGATGTGCACTGAGGGGTCGGCTCAGCCTGGCCGGGTAGCGGCACCGCCGGGGCCGTAAGTCTCCGGGGCACCGGGGGAGACCAGAAAGGACGTATTGGGACTTACAGGTCTCTTCTTGTTTCATTCCTGGTGGGAACTGGGTCTGGCCAACCTGCAGCACTCCAATACTCACAGAGCAGGGGCCTGCTGAGGCATAGCCAGTATCCGGCATATTTTCACTTTTGTTTAAATGAGCAATTAGTTAATTAATAAATAGAGGAATTTGCTTCTATTTTGATTTGCAATTTGAATTAACCATTTTTCCAGCAAAAATAAACTACCCCAATAATAACATCTTTATAATGTCAAGGCTTCTCTTTGGACTGCTGATGAAAAGGCTGCCTAACCTCCATCAGTACTGAACTCATACTGAGCATCATAAGCATTGAAAGAAAGATGAGGAATAGCGAGAGGAAGAGGGGGAGAGAATGAAGTTCGCTTCCCCCCATACGTTAGACTGTTTCTTAAAAATTGTTTTGGTAACTTTTTCTGCTCACAATAGACTTGCCTGTGTATTTATGTGTGTTAGTCTCTCTGTATGAGGCTAATGACTGCCTGAAATCATTCACTGAAAGCAATTGTTTGGACACCTCTCAATGTACTCTAAAAGGTGATAAAGTATAAGGTTTTTGTTCTTGTTCAGCTCGCATCTGGAGGCGACTCCAGCCCGCCAGGTCACTAGCCTCACTCCGTATTCCACCCGCCTCTTGCTTTTCCTTTTCTGAGCTTATTGTGTCTGGCTTGATACTGCCGGGCGGCGCAGTCGCAGGGGGAGCGGTGCGCAGGAGAGAGCGCGCCGGTTTGTGGTGGGAAGCTGGTGTGGGGAATTAAAGCTCCTGTTGTGACAGAGATGGCAACAAAAGCAGAAAACTTCCTCATGCAGAAGGAAAAACCGTCTTTGTGATAACTGAGGCATTCAGAGGCGATACGTGGGTATCGAGCAATGCCTTTCACACTCATTTCCAAGGTCCCGTTAATCTCAGTTTAGGTCAGGTCTTGAGGCTTCCTTGCCAACGGCTGTCTGAAGAGGTCGCTTCCCACCGCTGCGGCTGGCTGACGGGGTTTGTTCCCAGCTATGCTTTAGCGTAATGGACACATAAAGTACAGCGAGGAGAAAACAAATCCTCCTTAATGCCCTCCCCTCCCATTCCAAAATCCTGGGGGTTTTGTGTGCCCGTTGGACACGACGAGGAGAACGAAGGCAAGCTTCCCCGCGGCAGGGGCCCCCAGAGCCATGCTGCCTGTCGGGCGGCAGGAGCTGCCCCCTAACAGCCTAAGTTCCCCACCATTTAACTTCATCGCCGCAACTTCCCACTGCCGTCACCCACCTCTGAAGGGCTGTTATTGCCCAGTCTGTAGATGCCTGGGGTAGGCAAATATCTCCAGCTGAGAAGTCTGGTATTGGTACATTACAAGAAAATCCCTCAACCTTAAAATTGCTTATGGTACAAAGCTCCAATCTGTAGGTATCACTGTCTAACAGACTAAACCATCTCAGGAGTTTAAGAATAACCCTGGGATACACTGGTGTGACTGGTTGCGGAGTGAGGGAAGGAGGGAAGACTGTCACAATATACAAAGAAGCTGTGTTTGAAGGAAAGGCATCTTAACAAACAGTCTTCATCTTCACCTTTCAGTATTTAAGTCACAGTGCAGCTTCCTGCCATTATTAGAGCAATTAAAATGCAATTACTTTCTCATCTTTATTTCAGTTCTTGAATAATTAAAGCCACTTTACGTCAAGGGTGATCCATAGAGGAAGGCATTTTGCATGTGGAAAGCTGCAAAGGGTGGAAGCCACTGGGGTACCGGCAGTCAGCAGCGAGCGACTGCGCCTGGTAACGCTACAGTAAGCCGCCGCCTCTGCGCAGCTCTACGGGATCGTGGAAAGAGGCCAATTGCTGGATTTCTGTACTTTATCTTGATTAAACGGCTGTTTCCATTTGGTATTCACTCCTTTCATATTTGTAATCACTTTAAGATTTTCATTTTATAGTATTCATTTATTTAACTGCTTGTTTCCTGCCAAGTCTAAAAAAAGAAAGGCTTTTCCTTCCCTTCTTCTTTTTGAGCTGCAATAAAGGCAAGAGTTTACACAAAATTACTTCTATATTTAAAGTCTCCTGATGTAACGCTCTGATCGCTTTAAATAGTCAGAGCTGGTAGATATTGCAAATAAGTATTGGAGTGAAAGATGCTGGGCTGCTGGGGGATGCTGAGAACTGCTGCAGGCGCGTGGGGAGGCTGATGGGCGTCCCTGGGCACGGGGAGGGGAGCACCCCCGGGGCCTGTGCGGGTGCTGCTCCTCCCCAGATCCTCCGGAAGATTTGGGGGATCGCTGTGATTCGCTTTCAGGTGTGTGCTGCCTGCCCGCAAAAGGGCTGAGCCCCCCGAAGGCTCCTGCAGCCCTGTGGGGTTGGGAACGGGGGAGCAGAAGCTGCTGGAGGCTCCGTGGCGTGGGCACGTCTCCAGAGATGCGGGAAGAGGAAAGCTCTCCCCTTGGGGCTGCAGTGATTACCAGACTGCCAGCAGCAGAAAAACAACCCCCTTTTGATTCCTTATCACTTGAATTACATATCATCCACCTTGTATCTTAGCCAAGGTAACGGGAAAAGAAATACAGTCTAAATGTGCTGGAAAGGATGAAACCCTTGTAGGTTTAAATTTTATTATTAGAGACTGAGGAAATCAAGATATTCTCAGGCATTTACTGGACTAGTTCAAATCACGCTCATTTGTCAACACTTTTTTATTGATGTTGAGGGATGTAGTTTTGTCGTGGTTTAAGCCCAGCCGGCACCTAAGCCCCCCCCAGCCGCTCGCTCACTCCCCTGCCGTGGGATGGGGGAGAGAATCGGAAGGGTAAAAGGGAGAAAACTCGCGGGCTGAGATAAAGACAGTTTCGTAGGCAAAGCAGCAGGCGCGCACACAAGCAAAGCCAAGCAAGGAATTCATTCCCTCCTTCCCAGGGGCAGGCAGGCGCTCGGCCATCCCCAGGAAAGCAGGGCTCCAGCACGCCTAACGGTCCCTGGGGCAGACCAAGTAAAAGTAAAAAGTAAAGTTGTGAGCCTGTGGGAGATTTGAATTTAGATTGGATCTGGTCAGGATCTGGATGTGGTTGGGATTTGTGTCTGATTGCTGACAGACTGCCAGGAACGGGTCAGTCCTTGGCACGAACCTGCCCTAAGGACCAGGACTGTGTAACTGCAGGGACTGTGTTTTCTAGATTTTCCTGACTATCAAAAGTCTCTTTTTTTTTCTTTCTTTCTAAGTAAATATACTCAGATGTTACGAAGAGCAGTAAGTGGCGGGACTGTAAGTTGTGAGTCTCCCGCTTCTTACTTTTCTTAAGTTATAGTGAAAAGGATGATGAAATGAGGGACAAACACTGCGAGGGGAAATCTAGAATCTATAATAAGAGTAGTTCAGCTAAAAACGCTGCAGCTCAAAGGCTCCTTACAGCGTGTGGGTTTTTCATGTTCAAAAAGCAGTAGTGCATTTGTGGCCTTGATGGTGTCTGAAACCTGAAAAACCCTCCCTATCCTTTGTATGGATTTTCTTTAGCCTTCTAAATCTCAGTGATATGAATCAATCATATCTGAGCACCTCTGTAAAAATCTCACGTCCTTTCCACTATGAGTTTCACCCATCATTCCCTTTTTCAATCAATAGAACAAAAGCCAACTTCAATCTTCATTCGTAATTGGTACAAAAAACAAGTTTGAGGTTTGAAAAGAGAGTTTTGATCATTTCTCCTTAACCCACCCCCCCACACCCCAATATATCGGGTTTCTGAATAGGTTTGGTAATAAGAGGGTCCTGGTAGGCGTGCGTTCTCACAGGGTTTCTGACACCGCTGGAAACAGCACCAGCCTTGCCTTTTGTCATGTCATAACCGACAACCTCATAAGGATGTGTGTGATCAGAAACCTTCTGAGATTTATGGAGTTGGAGGTGTTGAGTGACCAAACAAAAGCTGGTGCGGTCATCTGAGCTGGCTCTCCAGAGGCACTGTCACCTCTTGGTCAGAGGAGACAGTCTCTTCCCTCTGTTTCATACCACTCTGCTCTCTCCCAAGTCTTTCCAGTTGTACAGAGCGGCACAAGCCTTCGTTACGCCAGACCCCAGGGAACACCTAACCGGAGCTTTGTACCGTACCTGGACCTCCTGCTCAGGAAGTTTCATGGGCATCGCTAGTGGTAAGAACAATGTTTAAAGGCTCTGTGGGATTTCAGGGGCATTTGGACTTGGGGGATGGAGTCTTAGGATTCTCGTGGCTCTTTCTGGCACCACGAGCATCATGAAGCATGGGTGCTCTATAGCGGCTCCAAGTCAGAGTGATCTCAGGGTCATTCATAGCCATTAATGAATTGCCCAACCTTTCTGCACAGCGGAGGTTTGACTTTGCTGTGATTTTTGAAGCAGTTAAAGAGCAGCTAAAGGAAAATACAGAGATTTGTGTTTGACTGCGCTACAGAGTGATGGGAGCCCAGTCCCATACCCCGGGAGCTGGCGTGCCTGTAGCCCTGCGTGCTCGGAAGGGAGGGGACAGAACAGTGGACGCCGTGAGTGAGAACAGCATGTCACTGCTGCGGTAACGCCCGGAACTTTAGGTGAAAAGCAGAGCAAAGCTTGGATTTTTCTGCATGTTAAAATTAAAATTAAGGTTAGCTGACTCCTTTGCTTGTTTTTACTAGACCCGCTGGCCAAGGTGCAGAATAGCCAGCCGCACAAATTACCATCATCGCAGACAACGCCCTGCTTTATTCACCGCCTGGTCTTACAGGGAAGCAAAGTTTTACCCTGCTTGGTTTTACAGTGAAACCGTAGTTCTGTCCTCCATACCACAGCCACTGCAGGGCACAAAGCTCCCTGAGGTGGCAGAGCTGGGGATGACATGTCCTCCCAGGCTGCCGTGCCTGGCCTGGCTGTGCTGCAACGCGAAGCAGCAGCCACGGGAGGAGGATGGAAAATTACCTGCCAAGTCGTTTGGTTTCTGTACGAGTGGTCCCCTCCCAGTTCACTCTGCTGCAGAAGTTTTCTCTAAACACGTATTCCTGCAGCTTGCAGCCAATTCCGCTTGCTTTCCCTCCTGCAATTTCTCCTGTCCTTGAATTTGATCGAACCAAGCTGTAACTGGCATGGTATTCAGGGCTTGGAGGATAGGGTTTCCTGAGCTGTGCTCTGAAAAATTCAAAGAATTGGCCCATTGCTCTCCTCACCCTTCACCCCCGGTCCCAAACATGCAGCGAGCCCTGGGCTTGCGTTGGGCAGTTGCTGAATTTTTATTATATTAGGCGATTTTTCTCTGCAGATTGATTTCTCTGAAACACCTCAGGGTATTTGCTAACATAAACATTGCTCCAGTGGCACAGGCTGTTTGTTTACATCGATAGGAGGAAAAGAGCCCTTATTACTGAAAATTTGCCTTCTTCCCTCAGGCTTCTCCCTGGGAGCCAGGACGTAGGCACTATTGATACCTGCTTTTTTAATTTAGGGCCAATTTTGTATATAGATGGATGTGACGATGCATAAATAATACACCACTTTGCTGCGTGGATTGTTTATTCCAGACCTCATTGGCATGCAGAGCACGCAGGCAAACCGAAAGCTTCTCTGGATGGGTATTGTCAGATAACTCACCAGGTTGGTCCCTAGAGAAAATCATCAGGCACAGAGAGCTGGAGTTTGTAAAGTCCTTCTATTTTATCCTTTCAGTGCGCTCTGTGCTGGTACAGCAAAGTTCAGGCTGAATCAGCACTCCCATTAAAATTCCTTATTTTCAGGAATTTATGAGTTGCCTGTGAAAAGTTGTGCTTCCGAGGGCTTCGGGGCTCCACGGGGACGCAAATGCCTGGACAGCGTGGTTGCTGCGGAGCTTATCATGGTGCACGCTATAGGCTACGTAAATAGATTATGGAAGGCCCAGCTCTCCCATTAATTGCAAAATTCTCAAGAACTTCATTATGAGCAGGCCTTAAATGTACAGTTTAGAGCCTTAATCACTTGATATGCCATATGGCATTCCCCAAATCTAATACTGTGAGCAAAGCCCACTGCTAGGTGCTTTATGATGAACTCAGTTTACAACTGATGATACCAAATAATACTCAATTCTGTCGTACCTGGGAAGTATATCTTATGCATTTTTTTCTATGGAAGTACATTATTAAATCTGCTGAAACAAGGAGTGGATTTGGCAATGTTGGATACTAAACTCTGACCTGCTCTTACTCTGAGGGCAGTCCTGGTGTTTTCTGAGCAAATGGGGAATAGCAACCAGCCCCTCTGTCTCTGCCCAGCTCGCAGAATACCGGTTTGCAAAATGGCTGTATATTCAATTTACATTAGGTTTACGGCTCGCAGCAGTGCCTCAGGGTTACATGTGATGCATGGGGCATTCTCAGCGTCCAGCTGCTGGAATGGCCCGTGGCTTGGGAAGCGAACCTAAGTATAGAGTATTTTCCTCAGCTGACTGCATGGTGTTTGGTGTTACTTGCTTCAGATTAGCAAAAGCCTGCCTCTTCTCCCAGCATCTAGAGATGAAAGGGGAACACGCTACTGTCTGGATTAATATTTTTTTTTAAATGTTTGTTATTAAATTTTACAAAAATGCAAGCAGGGAAATACAGGCCTGAGAAGCTTAGTCAAAGCAAGCCTATTACCCAGAGGAAATCACAGCAGTCTTGCATGTATTAGTGGGGAAAAAAGGAAAACAAAAGGTATTTTGTTAAACGAGACTTGTTTGGGTTGTCTGCTGGAATTGTTTTTTTGGTTAGTAAGTAATTGCCAGGCTAAGCTTCAATAATAATATAAGCATGGTAATATAACAAATGCTGATAGATAGCTGACGTAAATTGACATGAGTGATCCAGCTGGCCTTGTAAGAGCAAGGTGTCCTAGTTAATGTGCAGGAAAGGCTTGGAAAAATGAATATGTGAAGTCTACTGAGTGAGGCATAAGAGCCAAGTTAAATGCAATAATGTTTTGGACCTGCTTTCCTCTGCATGGCGGCCATCAGCACGCTGCAGTCCTGCGCCATCAGCCTCAGGCGAGGAGGCTGCAAGTCTGAAGACGACTGGCAGGGTGAAGGCGCTTCTGCATCTTGACTGGAAGCACCTGACTTGATTTTAGCAGCAAAGACCTGCTAACACAGGCAGCTTGTTTTCTGATGAATATACATGGGGAGGGCTTGGAGGGACCGGGCAATGGGGAGAATGGGAGTATTGGCTGCTTTTTATTTTCTCTTTTTTTAGACCTGTAAATTCTGTGTCTAAGTAGACAGCCAGGCTTTTAGGCTCCTTCCATAGTCAGCAGAAACAGATAAGCTGCCTCTATGGGCAGCTGTTCTAGTTGCTGCCGCCTTTCCTCATCCTCCTTGTCTCGGAGCCCTAACGAGGTTGGCAAGAGGAAATTAAATCATTCCCCAGAGCTGGCCAGGTTTTCCTACCCACCCCAAATCTCTCTGGCAGGCAGCTGAAGCCCTTGTAGGAACAGAGGGAGATGCTAGTTGGAGAGTTATCACGTCAAACCCGGTACCGTCTGTCACACACAGCTCCAAACAAACAAACAAAAAAGTATTTCTAATCTAGGTTAGATCAACCTGTATGGCTTTGCCCCTGCCCGTGGCAAAACACACTCCTCTGCCTTGCTGTGTGCTGAACTGACTCGTGTCACCTCTACTTCCACTGTCGTAAGCAAGCTTCCCTCTGCAAAAAGTGCCTGGGCTGATATGGTGAGCACATCCAGATAGCGACACAAATTAACCATTAATGCCAGAAATATGTCTCTTTTTTTTTTTTTTTTAATTTCTATGGACCTCAGCTGAGGAGCAGTTCCCCAGAGGAGCGCTCACACAGCCGGTGTCACAGTTGCTCTTACGCCGACAGCACTGCGTGCCTGAAAATCTCCCACGGGCATCGGGACACCTGGTGCAAGCAGCGCGCAGGCCCGGGAGGACTTGGTAAGCGGCGCTCATAAGGCTGACAGTGGGAATAGATGTATTTTGGGTATCATAGGTGAGCTCCCTCAGCAGCGTGTTAGCCCCAGAGCAGCAAGAGAGGGTTCCTGGATGCTGCTGGGGGGTAAGAAAGCTGACCGCACCTCGTGCCTTGTAACGGGAATGCGACTAGGGCTTGAATTTCAAAAGTATTACTTGTTGTTTCATAATGATTAAATCTAGGGGAAAAAAATATTAAATCTGGGGTTGGAAGGTGCCTATATGGTTGAGCACTGCAGAAGGGTGGCAGCTGAGGGACCAGAGGTCCCTCTTTTCCTCGCGCTCTTTGGTTGTGATGTCCCTGTCACAAACATGGGTATTCTTCACAAGCACAAGTGTGCGTATCGGACAGCGTGCACAGAGGGTGCAAATATGGGACCAAGTATGCCAGGACCGATACCTTGTGCCAACTCCTACTGCCCTGAGCGGTGGCCAGGGACCCGGCGAGGCCGAAGGCTGCGGTGGGTTCAGCTGGAGGCGTCACCAGCGCCTCGCTGGCGGCGGCCGCCTGGCGCCCCACGCTGCGGAGCAGAGCCGCGCTGGGTCCTGGTCGCAGCCCCGCACCGGGGTGAAGCCGCCCCGCGTGCTGGCAGGGGCCCCGGGGGCCGGCTGGGGAGGCTGAGCCCCGGCGGGGGGGCGAGCGGCAGGCTGGTGCCATTATGCTCCAAAATGGCTTTGGGCGAGACGCCTGACACGAGGTGGGGGGCTTGAAAAATTGCCTGAGATGCGCAGCCAGCCCTGGCACGTCTCTTAAATGAGTGCCATCTTTTTTTCTGGGATAATCTATCATACTTGAAACATTCTGAAAGGCTGTATCTTTCCCCCTAACCATCTTTATCATTTTAATTTAAAAGCTTTTTAAAATTATCACCCAAATAAATGATAAGTAGTACCAGGGTAAACTGCTCTGAGCTCTCCATTAGTGCAAACAATGCAAAGCGACTGTGCTCTATTTACAGAAAATTAATGAACGTAAAAAAGATAAACTGCACATCATTCTAGTGATTGTAAGTTGTTTTTCATGCGAGGAGGTTTGCAGGTTTATACATTAAATTCTGGGACAAAAGAAACATCTCTGCAATATTAATAGTTGTAATATATGATTGTATGTGAAGGGAATAGAAATAACATTTATTTTATTTAATGAAGAGTAATGAAGTTGTTCTGATCTTTCCATTACAGTTTCAACAAGTTTTTCTAATCAAGAAGATCCTACTTTTTGAAAGCTTATTTTTCATTTTAAACTTCTGAAATGCCAAACTTCTGAAATGCCAGCAGAACAGCGTAATGCAAAGGCAATGTCATAGGATGTCAGAACATTTCCAGTTCTAATGGGAAGCTGATGCATTTCACGGGTTTGGTTTTGGTTTTGATTAAAAGACAGAAAACTCGGGCTGTTCTACAGAAGTTTGTTTTTCTGTCGTGGTGCTTTATCTATAGACAAAGACAGCAGATGTATCATCATACAGTCTTCAGTGGGCTTATCCACAGCTGGATGAAGAAGGGGGGCTTCTTCCCGAGCCTGATCAGGGCAGGAGACCGTGCAGTTTAAGATAAAGGACGCAGCGCTGAGGGATGGCGAGAGGGAAAGAGGTAATCGCTGAAACCAGCTCCTCGGGGGACACCGAAGTCAGCACAGATAGCCTTTGAAAAGTGCCCCCAGCTCTCTAGGCCTGTATACAAATATCGGAAAGCAAATAGGACCAGACTTTTTGGTGGAGTATTCATGTTCAGATTCACAAAGGAGCGTGGCTATAGGGACCCCCGTGTCTTTGGGGTGATGCAGAGGGAGGGCAGGGACCTGCCCAGCCATATGCATGGCTGGTAACAGGGGAGAAGGGCATTGACCGTCCCCTTGGTGGGTGCCCACAAGATGGGCAGGACAGAGCGCCTAAGGCAGGAGAGGGGAAGCTCCGAAAGTGGGGAAACAATTTAAACCTGTATCTCATCTGCTTCCTGGGCAAGCGAGCAGAACGGGAACACGGAGGAAGGGCAAAAAGGCAGCGCTGCCCTTCTGTTGCCACCTGCAGCTATGCTCCCGAGATGCCGCTGAGGAGGGTCTCTGTCTCGGTGGGCCTGCCCCATGGCCCTCTGTCCGCTGCTGGGTTTCAGATCGCGTGTCGCAGCGCTCCTTCGAGGAGAAAAAACACGTGGAGTAGTTGCGCAGAATCTTGTCTTAATTTCTGTCATATATATCTTACGCTGTGTTGGCGCTGCTACATAAATCTGCTGTCTAACACCTTCTCGTAGCATTAATAGGGTTGTTAAGCCTTCAACATTTTTCACACCTGACAGTTTCTTAGAATGCATCAATTATTTTCCTACCTGTGTTCACAGTTTTGTTGTCATTTGTTAAAAAAAAAAAGAAAAAAAAGGAAGGATTGATTTTATTTTTGATTTAAACAGAAGAACTGAAGTCTTTCATAGCCTTTATATAAGCACAAATGTGATAACTACCAGAGCTGGTGGTGAAATCCAAACTGGTGAACTGCCATTCTCAGGCCAGCAGATGTGAAACAGAAGAAGCAGGACAAGAAAGTCGTACTGAAAGTAACATAAAAAAATCACTACCTGTTAGTGCCATTTCTAGCTGCACTGATGCACCAAAGCACACAGCTACACACAGAAAATGTTTCTGACCTATAATGTTTCATTGCTATACATTGGGTAAAATTTCCCGATATCATTTATCTTGGGCTGAGAAACAACTGGCTTCTCCCACTCCTCCTTTCCTTCCTTAGCAATTCAGGGGTTTTTGCCTTGTGCCCCAGCCCCCCCAGTTCCCCTTCATTCCCCTGCTCGCACCGTTGGACACCGCCTCGCCGCCAGCCCCACGCCGGAGCGATGCCCTGGCACAGTTCTGGCTCATGGCTGGTGAGACCTTCGTGGCACCTTCTGCTGGCTCCGGTGCTTCTGGAGCAGCACAACCGCGCACGGTGGCAGACAAGTCCTTGTCCTACTCGGGAGCCCTGATGCCATACTAGCCTTTTTTTTAAAAAAAAGAGAGACAAAAGGGCTTTTGTCCCCGTGTACTTTGTGCTTTCACGCAGCAGTGTCACCCACACATTTACTTGACTTCTTTCTTGCCCTTACACACATAAAATAGAAAGCTGACGATTTTAATAAGTATAGACTTTTCTGCCTAATTGAGATTAACATAGACAGTTAAAGTATTAGCACAGGAGCTGAACCTTGGTGCCTTTCAGGAATTGCTCATCTATTTGCTGGGTCAGGTGCTGATTAGTTATTTTAACGCTTACATATTTGCAGTGCAATGCCATGGGACAGCGCTACTCATGCCGCCCTGCCCTTCACAGCGTGCCCAGGGAGAGGGCCCGCCTGCGCGCATGCAGCACACGTGCGCATACACCCCGCCGCCCCTCCTCGCTCTGCTGTACGTGCTTTGCCATACTCTTCGGCGCTGGCCGAAGCTGTGGGCACCACACGGCCTGGCGTGGTCCGGGAACAGTATGACCCAGCAAACCACCCCTAAGGAGCCCGCGGCTCCTCCTCGTGCCTGCGTCGGGGACTCGAGACGCTGCTGCCCTCGCTGCCCTCTGGATAAAAGGGAGCAATAAAATTACTCCAGAAGAGGCAGACATTGCATTAAATTTGTAGTGGTTGCAGCCGCCAGTAACCACTGGGTGGGTGACCTTGAGCAAGTCACCTTCACCCGTGCCTCTGCCATCCCCAGAAACACAACGTGATTTCTGGAAGACCTGCCCAGCTGCCCGTGAACTCTTCAAGGAGCAGAGGTGGATTTTCTTGGGGTTTTTTTGTACTTTTGTGCTTTTCACGTGTGGTGGGGGACGGACAGCGTTCTGGCGCGCCGGTCACCGCCGGCTCGGGGAGGCGGCGGGACGGGGGGAGCGGGGCAGGGAGGGCAGGCTGCTCAGCCTGTGGCTCCTGGGAAGGGCCGTGAGGGGTGAGCGCTCGGCCGCACCCCGAACCCCGCTCCCTGCCGGTGCCCGTTTTGCCTTGCTGGGTGCCTCCAGCAGAGCCCCAGCCCCGCGGCAGCGCTGAGCTTTGCCTGCAGATGAGAGCCAGAGGCGGCTGGATGCTGCTCACCTGCCGTGAGCTGGAAGGGGCCGTAACCCGCCGAAGCCTACGGCCCCGCTGTATTTCCCAAGAGGCAGCTCTGAACCAGCTGCCCTCCCCCCGTCCTCCTTCCTTGCCCCTCTCAGTTTCAGGGGTGCAGAGGGCTCTGCTGGCTCTTCCCATCACACTTTACAAAAAAACCAAATCCACTTTGCAGGGGAAGCAATTCAAGGCACGGCAGACAGGGTCAGGAGCGGGGTTTGGCACCCGGGGGAGCGGGGCCCATCTGCGGCTGCTGCCCAGGAGCGCGGCCCGCGGCCGGGGCTGCGGGCGCCGAGCAGGGAGGCGCAGGAGCGGGGAAGAAAAACACCCAGGGACATTATTTGCGTGACTTTGATTTCTGCACAAATCTCGCCCTAAAAAGGGCACAGCTGTCGCTCCATTTGTCAACATCAGCAAGTAATTATGTAAAGAAAAACATCACTGTACTTTTGACTTTGATGCTTGTCGTATCGGCCAGAGGCCGATAGATGGACCACTTGGATTACGCGAGGTAATCGCACGATGTAAATGCGCAAAGCTGGAAGGGCTCCTCTGGCTTCAGCTAAGCTTGTTATTTTTTTCCCTAATAATAGAGTGAGACTTGAGAAAGAGAGAGAAAATTAGCAGTAGAAAAAGCAGCTCCTCTTTGTTGAATAGACAGTTTAATTTATTCCTGAGCACAAAGCACCTGAAGAATGATAAGAAACAACTTTGATATCATGCTAAATAAATAAAAAAGAGGTTACATAACCTAATTTTCTCTGGGTCTTACAGCAGTTTCTATTTTATCAGCTTTCATTTAACCGGAGCAAAATTAATAACACGCGAAAAATAGGGCTACCTGGAATACTACGAGATTTCTTAAAAGGAAAAAGAAAGTGTCTGTCAGCTCATTATTTGTGCGCAGGCAGTTCGGGAGGGCTGACCTCCAGGAGAAGCTGACGCTGGGCGAGTGGCACCGCAGGCTGGGTGCCCGGGTCCCCAGGCCGGAGCTCGCCGGCAGAGCCCGCGGCTCCACGCGCGGGACCTGGCGCCGGTGCCGGCGCTGGGGCTGTCGGGTGCTGGCGCTGGGCAGGTGGGGACCAGGGGAGGGGAACGTCCGCCTGCGCCTCAGCCCGCCGAGTGCAAGCTTAACGCTCCCAAGCACCGCGACCACCCCCAAGGTCTCAGAGGCAGCTGATCCAGACAGATTAAAATGATTTACTCTGTGTGAGAGCACAACAAGCCCTTTAGTTAACAATGATGTCCTCCCATTCCCCTACCTTGTTCCCCAAGAACAAGAGCTAAGGAGAAAAGAAAGCAAAAGATGAAATGACATTTTTTTCTCTATTTCCAGATTTCGATTCTGCTCGATTTAGAGATGAACCAATGCTACAACTGCAACAAGCGGAGACGATGACAGCCGCGCACCTCCCTTCCCCGCAGCGCCCGACGTTCACGTGCAGGAACGCAGAGCCCATCCGCCTGCCACCAGCTGAAGGTGGCTTCAGGCATGGCTTTAGCCTTTTCGGCTTTGGGTACGTTTTAAAATCAGTCTGGAAGGAATAGTGGATACAAGGGTTTAGTTGTAAGACTCCCCATCCAAAAAAGCAGTGGAAGGTAATTTTATTATTTTTTGGTTTCCTGCTGCATTGCAAAGGGGTGGGGCTCCTTTGCAGCAGTTTCACTTTTGGTAAGCACAACTCACATTAAGCCAAAGCGGAGGCTGTCAGTGCCTGCCTGTCCGGTGGGGGCCAGGGGGAACTGTGTTAGTGCAGAAACTCAGCCTGCAAGGCTGCCGCGGGCTCTACCGCAGCATCTTTCGGACTAGGTGTTTCTGAGAGGCTTAAACTGCCTCAGCGACAGGGGAAGGCCCTGCCCTCTTCGGCCGCGGGGCCGTTCAGCTGCCGCACACAGGCGCGCAGCGTGTCCGGCTTTTCCGCCCTTGGGCTGAGCTTAAAGGTGTCTGGTTATGAGAAGACCTGATGCCAGGAGTGCCTGGGAGCTGGCTCACCCTCCCCCACAGCCATGCCCATCTGCTGGTCCCAGGGCACAACTAACTCTTGCGACGGTCTGACAAGGCACTAAGCCTCTTCTTTCACAGGTGTTGCAACCCTGCTGCTGGAAGTAAACTTGTATATGCAAATTGTACATCAGTAAACAGTGACAAATGTGGCCTGATTCCTTGGGCATTAGGCATTTACGCTGGTATCTTTTGTGCCTTGGAAACACAAAATGGGAATGGGAAAGTAAATTAGCCAGTATTAGGGGTTATTTCACTTGGACTTATCATCTTCTTTACAAAAGGAAGAAACGCCCTGGTCGTGCAGCGTGTTGAGAGAGGCTGGCCGTACCGAGGCAGTGGGTGCTTTTGGCTTGCTTGCTGCAGTGCTGACTGCTTGCACGCCACGCAAACAGAACTCGCGTGTGCGTGGTTCAGCAAGCCATGATACAGCTCCCTCGCTGCCTGTGGCGTGCCGGTCTCGCTGCTTGTCCCACAGTGCCGAGCGGCAGACAGACAGACAGACAGACAGACAGGCACCTGCCGTGCACCCCTGCTGTCAGGCCAGGAGCACCCCAGCCCACAACAGGTCCCAGACGGCGACTGGAACAGGCTGGGGGCAGCTTCGCGCCGGAGCCACGCTGCAATACCACCGCCGCAGCTGATTTACCTTCGCTGCACCAGGAGGCTTTGCACAATAAAGAAGAAAATGCAGCAGCACAGCAGGCTGCAGAGATGCTTTGCACTAGATTGTGGTATAGAAATACATTGCAGATGGTATTTACTTAAAAGACAAGTAAATTTTTATTTTTCTGTCTGCTTGGAATAAACTTAATTAAAAGCTAAGCAGAGTGTTCTCCTCTTCAGTTAAAATATTACAATTAGTGGCAACATCTGTGTTGCACAATTCATTATTTGTATGTGCAATGTTGTAAAGTGCACTTTCCCAACATTATAAGCCACTGTACAAAAAAATCCTGCAACTAACTAATTAAACAACATTAAAATGCTAATCTAATTTGGAGTAAGAGAACTCCATATAATTTCTTGGCTTTGAAGTGTTTTTTTTTTATTCCATTACAGAACCCCAGGGCAACTGCTGTGGGATGAGCTTGGGGGGTGTCCTTTCACCATATACGAGGTCTGTAAAATGCAGGCTGACGCTTTGGTTGAACTCAGTATTGGGATGTTAGAATTGGAGAAGCGTCCTGTGGATGGTCCTTGAATTAACAAGATTTGAGTGAAACAAGACTTCGGGGGATCACAGCCACTGCCCTGAGTGGTACAGGGAACAGACTTCATCTCTGCGCTTTGTGGTACGTGGTGAGGACAGTGGCTAAAGAAGCCATTCCTCTCTGGGATAAAATACTATTTTCCCACAGCTTTTCACTCCCCAAAGTTACCTAACGCAGAACGCAGTGGGAATCCTCTCTGCAAGGACAAAAGGATTGCTCACAGTCTACAGCTGTATTCATCTTTCTTTCGAGCTGGCGTTGCGCTCGGTCCCTCATCTCCCACCTCAGCCAGTGCCTTAACAGTCCCCTCCACGTCCGTCTGTCCCGCTGTTAAGCCCAGCGGCGGCTGCACGCTCGTGGGGGTGCAGTGCTTCCAGCAGACCCTCGGTCCCGCGCCGCGAGGTGCGCGGGCAGGAGGGTGGGGAGACGCGGGAGCGAGGAGCTGCTCGTCCTCTGGTGCCTGGCAGGAGCTCGACCCAGCCGCAGCGTGACTCACACCCCCAGGAGACCGACGGAGCAGAGGAATACCTCTGCCTGGGTTATAAATAGCCTGAAGAGTACATAGCCCATTTCAAGTCAAAGTCAAAGGATGACCTTGATTGTCGTCGCTGGCAGCTTAAATCAGCCTGCGTCCCTTTGCCCGGAGGTGGACCGAACAGGAGCACGTGTAAGAGCAGGAATAGCTGCGAGGAGAAACTCCTTCTCTGGGGAATTTCACCGGCGGCTCTCTCCTCCGCTGTGTTACCTGCCTGCAACTCCTGCCTGGCATCCGTAACTCCGGATGGAAATGCAGCGTCAGCATGTCAGCAGACACACTGTGAATAAGCTTGCAGGCAGGACCCTTCAGACCACGTATATTAAGCATATAGGTGACAGATTTAGCTGGGGTACGAGGGAGTAGCCTTTTCCGCCACCGCAGCCAAATTTATCAGGGATCATCGTGAATTGATCTGAGCCACTCGATGCCTACGAGTACGGCCCTGCTGTCAGCTAGCAGAAGTGGGGACACATCGATAGCAGGTCTCTTTTGGAAAGACCTACTAAGCCCCTCACCACTGTTAGTCCGGAGATGCTCAACGGGGGTTTGCCTCGTCTCTGTGCTCTTAACCTCAGCTGCGAGCTGTTTCTTCAGCTCTGAGAGCTGATTGCGTTCCCAATTCTACTTAAGCTGGCAGAGTATCTTTGTACAGCCCATTACAGCTGCCAGTCATCTAAATTACATAATTTACATTGATTTGATTAATATAAAGAGTTTTTAGCCATTTAGAATGGAAACTGATTTTCTGTTGCCGTTGCGCACACAGCGCCCAGAGGCGAAGGTAGGTTGGGCTTCCTTTCCCTTCCCCTTCCCCTTCCCCTTCCCCTTCCCCTTTCCCTTTCCCTTTCCCTTTCCCTTCCCCTTCCCCTTCCCCTTCCCCTTCCCCTTCCCCTTCCCCTTCCCCTTCCCTCCGCGCAGCCGGCGCGCATCGGCCCACAGAGGCACCGCACGGCGCAGGCAGCCAGGCGCGTTTCAGGGGGCTCCCGCTCGCTTCCCACCCACCCGCAATCACTTCGTCAGTGCGGTATTTCCTCTGCACGCTTGCCACTTCTCTCCCATCCATGAGATGAAATACAAGTACCTGCTGCTATGACAGAACCACGAGAGAAAATATTAAACTGAAGCTCATCACCTCACGAGCCTATGGGTTGCAAAGTATTTTTTATACAATAAATCAAACCCTTTTCCTCTGAAATGAAGCCATTTGTCTCCTAAATGAGAACCTCCCTCTGATTAAGAAATCCCAACTTTCATTTGGGTTACAGCTTTGCTTCAACACCACTTTTCTCCAGAAGCTGTGGAGAAATGTAATGATAAAAAAAGTAGAAAATTGTATTTTATTGTGTCAGTGAAAGGAGGGGTGAAGTGAGAAAGGGAAAGCTTACTTTAAAAAAAAAAAAAAGGCAGAGAGACTTTCTATTGCAGATGGAAGGTGGAACCGAAAACTCTGGAAAGCCAGATCAAATGCCATACAGACAGATTCCCTCAGTGATTAATTAGTCAAAAACAAAAAAATCAAATAAACTGTGGTTTTCGCTGTTTCTTTCGCTGGATCCCTCGTTATGGTCTTGGCGATCCCAAGGGGAGCCCTCCGCTGCCGTCTGTTGCAAACCGCTCTGTTCTGCCGCCCTCTGCGCGGTCCCGGGCTGCTCCCGCCTACAGAGGCACGCGAGGGCAACCGAAAACCTCGGCGCCTGCGGGGAACCGTTATGGTTGCAGGGGGACTACCGCTTACCTTTTAATGCACCCTGTTTTGAGGCAGCAAGGCTCGTGCTGTTCAGTTCCTGCACCGCAATCTGCATTGCCGGGTGACTTCAGGACAAAAGGAGTTGCTCATTCTCTCTCATGAGAAACAGCCCGTGTCTGGAAGGGAGCTGAGGAGAGAACGGGGAGACAGAAAACATGATGAGCATGAATTGCCTCTCTGATCTGGTTTAGTTTCATCCCAGCCTGTGGAGTAGGAAATGTTCTGACTGGCTGTAGCAACGCCAGAATTAGATAGTTTTTAATTACTGTCAGTCATTATATGTTTGTTATACAGCCCGTGTAAGAGAAAAAAACGCTCAATAAAATTTTTGTTTCATGAAGCTATGGGAACTTTGCAGTGTAAATAGATGCGTATACATTGGTGTCAGACCTTGTGGCATACAATACAAGTTCTTAAGGGAAAAAAAAAAACCATATTTAACCACTGTGCTAGTAATAGTGCTTTTATCTTGTACTAGCCACCGCCTAGACACTGCTACCCTTACCCCACCTCGCAGGCCTGGCACTCAGGAGCATCCGCACACCGATGTGCCCTGCAAACCTGCAGCTCTGTGCTGAATGTGGTATCGCATCTCTGCTCATCATAGAATGATAGAATCGTTTTGGTTGGAAGAGACCGTTGAGTCCAACCGTTAAACCAGCACTGCCAAAGCCACCACTAAACCATGTCCCTGAGCATCACATCTGCCTGTCTTTTAAATACCTCCAGGTGCCTGACAGCCCTTTGGGGGAAGAAGTTTTTCCCAATACCCAACCCAACCCTGCCCTGGCGCAGCTTGAGGCCGTTCCCTCTCGTCCCATCGCTTGTTCCTGGGGAGCAGAGACCGACCCCCCCGGCTCCAGCCTCCTTTCAGGCCGTTGCAGAGAGCGATGAGGGCTCCCCTCAGCCTCCTCTTCTCCAGGCTGAGCCCCCCCAGCTCCCCCAGCCGCTCCTCCCCAGCCTTGTGCTCCAGCCCCTGCCCCAGCCTCGCTGCCCTGCTCTGGCCACGCTCCAGCCCCTCCATGGCCGCCTTGGGGTGCGGGGCCCAGCGCTGAGCACAGCATTCGAGGGGCGGTAAGAAAGCTCAGCTGCAGTAAGAAAGATTGACGAAGATAGAAATGAAAATGATATAACACTCAAGGAATAATCAGTATCCTCAATTATGTTTGCTGAGTGAATCTGGGAGTAAAATCTGCCGCCCTACGAATCTGGCCCTTGCTGCAGCAGGGAGGAGCCGTGGGGCGGCCTGGTGGCTTTACAGGCGTGCACAAAGCCGTGTTGCCCCCGCGCAGCAGGACCGGGCCTCAGGAGCCAGTGGCTCTTTTTGTGATTCCTCAAGCCGCTGCCAGAGGCAGCTTGCTCTGAGGGAGTCCTGCCGCGAGCTTGGGCTTGCTCTCCCATCTGCGTTCAACACAGCCTGTGCTCTCCTTCTGGGGCACATCAGAGTGCCCCGTCCCACTGACTACGCTGCAAAACACGGCGTGTTGTTCTCCTGCTGAGGGATCAGCTTCTCAGTCTGTCCTTTCTTTTTCTTGCTCCTTTTTCTTCTGGTCCTGAGGCTCCCTGGGGCCATGCGGGGTGGGGCATGGGTGAGATGCTCGCATCCCTGCATGAGCAGGATGAGCCCGGTGCCATGAGCATCTGAATGCTGGAGCAGAAATCACAAAATTTGAAATTTATTTCAGGCTGCTGAAAGAGGACTAGCTGTGCCAGTGATGTTTAACAAAACATCTGTTTGCCCTGGGTCAGTAGGCACCAAAGGCAACCACCCATTCCTGCCCCTCCGCTCCCCGACTGAGCAGCCTGGCCCTGGCTGCCAGCCCGGCTTTCGGGTCAGCCAGCTGCCGCTGGTTTTCTTGGAGGCTGAAGAAACCAGAGTCCTCCCAGAAGCAGAAGAAAGCCTCACCACGTTATTTTTCTGTGGTTTGTCCTGCATCCTTTACGGCCAGGCTTTCTGGCTGCCGCCACTGGCAGCTTTGTCCAGGAAATTTGGAGCCTTTTCCTCCTGTGCTCGGGCAGGGAGGAGGAAAGCGTGTGTGACCGGGACCCGCGTTCTCGATGTGTAGAAAAGACATTGGCTGGTGCCAAAATAGTCAGTGACACCTGCTGCGGCCCTTAGATGTACAAATAAGATATCCATGAGGATCAAGAAATTAAATCCAACAGAAATAAAGCTGTGACGCTTGCCTGGCTTTTGGTGCGTAGGCAGGCATCGGGCTGCCCTGGCTAACCTTCCCTCCCTCCATCCACTAACCAGCACCACGCCAGGGAAGCGAGCACGTGGGAGTTGCTTGCCCCCCTATCAAACTGGGGATATGCTCGTGGGGAAAAAGGGCAGCGAAAGTATCGCTTGTGCCTACACAGGGCAGACATGACAGGTCCCGCTGAGCCCAGAGGAGCTGTGCTGCTTTCGAGCAGTTTTAACAGAGGTTAAGCCCAAGGGTCACAGCAGACAGGAGGAAAGCAGAAAGGAAAGGTTTTAGGGTAGAGCCATTAACGAATCCCTGTCAAATATTTTCTCCCCTCTTGCTATTAAAGTATTTTTTTTTTCAAGCACTCAAACTGATTCCTCTTTCCAGGCTCAGATTTGATGTAAAGCCCTGTTACGCTGCTTAGATCTATTTCGGATTAGCCTGTTCAGACAAGCCTGCAGGCAGATCCCATTAGCAGCCCCTCCCTCCCGCACCGTGGTGAAGTCCCTTTGCCGACGGGGAGGGTGATGAACGGCTGCGAGTGCCAACGCAGAGACAACCGGCCGCTGCGGCGGTGAGCACACGTGCAGGGAACAACTAACGCACCCACAGAGGCTGGGCCGGTGAAGAGAAACTATCACAAATAGCC
Source organism: Platalea leucorodia (assembly GCF_965183815.1). NCBI lineage: Eukaryota > Metazoa > Chordata > Aves > Pelecaniformes > Threskiornithidae > Platalea > Platalea leucorodia. Next base: position 968,273 of record NC_138833.1, read on the forward strand.
AGACAACGCAATGCAGTATGTACCCACTCGTCTCTTTTTCTAGAATATTTGCAGCTTCTATTTCCCTTACTTTTAGCAAACGCATTGATGCATTATATGTCTGATAATTCTTAGGAAAGTTCCCTGTCTAAATTTTTTTTCTTCTCTGAAAGCTTTTAATAATTCAAATCCAACCTAGAAAATCACCGCGAGGGACACTTTGTCTTCTCAGCTGTGCCGTGGAGAGCCTAGACCCGCCCTACTCAAGACTGCCCCTTACAAATTATTAGGCCTGATTTAGCTTTTATTAATTCTGCTTTTTCCTGATTTTAATCATAGACCAAAGAGACTGGCTGGTTGACATGATCCTCACCACAGCTGATCCCTCAGCCAAAATCAGCCTAAGTTTTGCTGGCCATCATGCCTGTTAATTTTGGCTAAGCTCTTCCATATACAGAGAATTATCTGCTCCATCCAGGCAGCCCTGGCAGCAGTAATTTAATGGGAAGTTACTGGATTTCAAAAAATTGGCAAACTGTAAAGACTAATCTTTCTTCTTTGTTAACATAAGTACCTGGGAAAACACGGAACTTCACTACAATAATCACAGAATCATTGAATCATAGAAGGCGTTGGGATGGAAGGGACCTAAGCCCATCCAGTCCAACCCCCTGCAGCGAGCAGGGACATCTTCACCCAGATCAGGCTGCTCACAGCCCCGGCCAGCCTGGCCTTGAACGTTTCCAGGGATGGGGCATCTCCCACCTCTCTGGGCAACCCCTGCCAGTGTTTCACTACCCTCAGTGTAACAAATTTCTTCCTTATATCCAGTCTGAATCTCCCCTCTCTTAGTTTAAAACCATTGTCCCTTGTCCTGTTGCTACTGGCCCTGCTAAAAAGTCTGTCCCCATCTTTCTTATAAGCCCCTTTGAAGTACAAACATACAAAGTATAAATTTAAAATTAAAATTAAGATTAAGTACAAAAGTAATATAGATAGATACATATATATGTATATAAATCTTAGGGGTACACATGTATATATTTCCAAGCAGGGCTATCGGAAATGCACGCCTTTTCTTCCCAGGGTTACAGTATTTTATGATTACTCAGTTCAAATCCTCCCACTACATAACTGCCAGGATGAAAATTATTTTTTGGTTCCTTTCCTCCTATACAGTGTTAATTTCTTAATGTCAAATGTGATGCTTTTGACACTCATAAAAAGTATTAATTTGTAAATTAATTTATTTATAGGCTTTTCTATAGAGTTCAGCACTGTCAAGTCTGAATGCCCTTCCAAAGTTGCTAGGTGACAGTGTCATACCTCAGTCTGATGAACAAATGAGAGCTCGTAATGTTGATGCAGTGGCTTCAACCAAACATCCTGCTTTCATTTTGATAGAGGCTTTTTTTTTTTTTTTTTTTCAAATCATTGTAGGTTTGTTATGAACTGCAAGCAAGCTCAAATTATACTTCTCACCAGTTATGATTTAGTTCATAACTAAGCTAGTTCATAAAGTCAATGCAAATCTTTCCATGCTGTTTTCATGGAAATCAGAGCAAATTCATGTATTTGCATGAGCAACAATATTCATAGACTGATCCAGAAAAAACCATTTTCACAACTCTAACCTGAATTGCATGTATCGAAGGTGTAGCTCGTTCCTTGTTTCCCTGCCTGCACTGAGGTGGAGCACAGCTGATCTGAAGTAAGCGCTCCTCCTCGCTCAGGGAGACTCCTTAAAACCCACGGGTGCAGCGGAGCCAGGGTCCTGCATACGAACCAGCAACACGCGTGCCCACGCACGTGCTTGTGAACCCGGGGCAGAGGGGTCCGCTCCGACAATACGGCGGGTCCTTAATCAGAACAAGCAAGTTTTTTTCTGGCTCCTTCCCAGTAGCTCGAACTGTAATAGCTAATATTAGAGCTTTATGGCAGGGAAAAGGGTGAGAAGAGCAAACACCCTTTTGTTTTTTCACATAATTTTCCTTCTTTTTTGTTTTTTCTGAAAACAAACGTTTCCTGATTTCTTTCCTCCCTGTTTTGAAATAGTAAGGAGGCTACATTGGCTCAGTGTTCACAAGGTGTTTCCACTACATGGAATTGGTGAGAAATGCGTTTCTACCAGTCTCCCTGCAGGCAGGAACCTACGGAGCGGGGAAATGTCTCTCGGTGGGGCTCCTCTGCAGCAAGACTGGGAGTTTGAAGAGGGGCTGTCGATGGGCTTTCACGGCTTTGGCCTGGCTCTCTCCAGCAACTTTTCTGTGATCCAAATTGGCATCGATTCGAGATGTGTTCCTGTGCAGGGTAAACAATAGCTTCGAGCAGCTGCTAATTAGCTGGGCTCTGTTCTGTTCTTGCTTTTCATGTCTAGATACCTCCTTCAGAAATAAGAAGCAGAAGGAAAACATCCAAGCAGAAGAATCGGGAGGCAAAGGAAAAGAAACGGATGGGGATTGCAAGTGAAAAATTAATGAGGAGAGACCTCATTTCACAAAGCTTATATAAAGGCGGGCTGCATCTGTGCAAGTAACAGTGACCCAGAAAGAGAAATCTGTAAAAATGTAGAGCAAGGTGCAAAACTCGTAGCCTCTTTCCCTCTGAGACGCACCGAATTCACAAAGGAGGATCCCCGTTCGCGGCCGCTGGGAGCCCATCCTCGCGGTTGCTGCCTCGCCCCCGGCAGCGGCCGGCGCGGGAAGCAGCGGGGCCCTGGCAGCGCCCAGCGGAGCGGCGCCGGGGGCTCAGCACCCCTCGCCTCATGTGCGGGCATCGCCGCCTTCTTTTGTCTATCCAGTCGTCATATATAAATATGTATGTTTTATAGAGAGCCCTTAGCTTCTGGCCAAGACGAAACCCTTTGTGACACCGCTGCTGCCCATGCAGCTGCCTGATGAGAATTCCCTTTCTGGAAAGCTTGGGATTGTTCCCAGCATAGGCGAGCAGGTAAAAACCTGTGTTTGCAGGTGCAGCAGAAGTCTGCAGAAAGTCATTCTTACTGAAAAAAAAAAAAAAAAATAGCTCCTGGATAGTACTAAAAAGGATGGGGAATATTTCTCATTATTTTACAGTTCAAACCCTCAAATAATGGGCATCTCCTTTCATAGCCGATCACAGAAGACGATGACCGTTAGTACCTTGCACGACAGGGCTGCGATTCTCCCCCCAGCGCTTGCTGCGTAATACCTGGAAAACAGGGCTTGGCAGCTCCCGGGAGGAGCGGAGCCTCTGCAGGAGCGCCGGGTCAGCGCCTGCCTTCAGTCGCACCCTTGCCCGTTGTCTGGAGTGGAAACTCAGGAGAATTACTTACAGTGAAAACTTGTCTTCTGTATTAAGAACATCTCAGGTAATACTAAGCAGCTCCCTCTCTGCTATTGATGGGTCTCCAGGTATTAACCCAGCACTTACCTCTCCTACTAATTTCTCCTGCCCATCTCTGCCTTACAGTTTGAATAAAGGGACGGAGGCACCACCTGCTATCGCATCGCACAAGCTGCTTCTCCGAGTAGCATCATCCGTTAGCAGTCAGCCTAATTTGATTGTTTCCAAACCAGAAAGGACAGCTGTCAGCCGCCTCCCAGAATGCATTCAAAGGCTATAATCAAGAAAACTTCTCCAAGAATTTGTTTAAAGCTGCTGCTTATCACTCTTCAAAAGACTGTGAAGACAATAAACCAGTCAATTTACTCTAATGGACAGGTGCAATCTGAGTATTTAGTGTCTCGTTAATATTGACTGGCAAGACTTAAAGGAGTTTGAATGCCATGGATGTCAGCTGCTAGACTGGCAGGACATGAAGCAGTGGTGATAAATATTTGTACGTGCACAAGAGGCTAATGCCAGTTTATTTTCTGAGGTGTTAACTATTGAAATTAATAATGTTTAAAACTTACGCTTTGTGAATCTGATCAGATTTCCCTTTGGAATAATTGCTGCTAGTTCTCATAAGGTTGCAAGGAACTGCCATGCAGGAGCAGGGATTTCTCCCGATGAATCCGATCTGGGTTCTCCCTACGTTTGGCACTAACGTTTCTCGCCCTCTTCTGCCGCCCCACTTCTGCCAGCGTCCCAGCGGCTGATGCCTTTCAGCATGCTTGTTCTCCTATCACTTGTGCCGGGTAGGGCGAAGGACTGTTACTTCTGCTTACAGACTGGGAGGGCAACCAGAGGGACGGCTCCGCGCCTCCCCGGAGGCGTTCAGCTCCGTCGGCATCACCGGGCGGCACCGGCAGCTGAGGAGCCCTGAAGAGCAGTTTGCGTTCCTACGTGGGAGCTGCCCAGGGCCAGACCCCCGTGGGGGACGTCAGCGGCAAGGCGGCCTCACCCGCGCTGTTTTAGGGTATTCACGTGCTTTGGTTTTGTTTAAGAATGCTGTGGCAGAGGGAGAGACTATTAAATCATCTGTTGCACAGTTAGGCCTAGAAAAACAGACACTTCCCAAAGTCTGGTTTCCTTCTGGTTTAGCAGCACATTATCCATTTTGCTCCCGGCACCTGCATCTTTCCGACCCGGGGACCTCTGCGCTGAGGGAAGCGCGTCCCCGGGGGCTGGCTCGGGACAGCCCGGGTAGCCAGCCACTGACGCCTTACCCTGGGGATACCAATTAAAAAATGCCCTCGAGTCCGCTCCCCGTCAGGTAACAAAAGAAAAGGCCCCGGCAGGCCGGGAGAGGGATGGATGGTCAGTAAACACCAAGACCTGCAAGACCTTGCTGTTGGTGACGGGCAGACAGTTGCAATACACGGAGCTTAAGTCTTACCGAAGGTTGTTTAAAACCACTTCTGTACAGTTTCTTTTTCAGAAATACAGGTCAGTTGTTCACTTTCCACTTCCCAAATATCTGATTATTTAGCAGAGTTGAACTATTAGTGGCTTAACAAAGAAAGAACTACACACAAGCTAGTAACAGTATTTTTACAATAAATTCCCTGGTTTGCCTTTCGTGAGCTGAAACAATCTTTTCGATGCTGACAGACAATTGATTAGAGCTTGATAAACAGTATTAAGCAGACAAAACATTTCTTGAATGTGAGCATTTAGGGGATTCTGAATAATTTCCTATCCCTTATCAATCTTTAAAAGGATTTTAATTTATCACTGAACAGCATATCCAAATAAATTGCAGAACAGAGCTTTGCCAGTAAACCGCTGACTTTGACTATCTGCTTTTCACCAAACACAACTCATTTGCAGTTTAACCTATTTCCTGCCTTTTTTTTTTTTTTAGATGATTGTAACTTTCCAGTATGAGAATAAAACATTATTTTACGTAACAAATAGAGCATATCTAAGGACAGACTTTCAATGAAATAGTTTTCTAACTTTTGATGTTTGTGGCCATTATCATGAAGGTTAATGTTGACAGGAATAATAGCAAGCAATAGGTGCTGCAAGTCTTACAATAAAAAAGCAACAAAGAGAATATGAAGCTTTAATGTACTGACATTTATATGCATCTATTATCCTAATATTTGACTAACTCCGCAAATTCTATTTTGCTTCAAGATTTCTGCATTTTTACACCAAAAGCATTGTGTGGAAAGCTGATGTTTTGAAAATGGACTGATCTCATATTAATTCTGCATCACAATAAAACTTCTGCTATGAAATATGTTTCTATTTCAGTTGATTTAGAAAAAAAATGATCCATTTCTATATACTGGGAGCGATACAGAAATCCAGAAAATTTAGGCTGTAGTGAAGCCAATTTAATCAGAAAAAAAGCGGCAGTATCAAAGACTTTCCCGACTCGGAGCATCTGCAGGACTCCCTCCGTGCCGCCGGGGCTTAGCGCTGACCCGGGGGTGGCGGGGCTCCTCCGCACGCACCCACCCCTCAGAACTGCGGCCCCCCGCCTGCCCTTCCAGCCCAGGACGCGCTGACGCCGCCGCTGTCATCAGCGATTCCCGATCCGAGTACGAAAACGTAGCTCCCCTCAGCAGAAACCAAAAACCATGAAGCCCTCCAACAAAAAATCCTGTATTTTCAAATGCTGTGATTAAAAATCCCGTTTCAGAAACACATAATAAACATAAACCAGAGAGAGCTCTTAAAGATAGGCTATAGCCGATTTCCCGGCACCGCCTGTCTCTCAGCTTCTGCGGTTGCTAGGATACGAGCAGCATTCCCTTTCGCCACGTCTTTGGGATTTGAAGATTTCTATTCCCTTACCCCCCGTAAAAGTCTCCTCCATGGATTGCATCCGCACCTTTACCTGCGCCTTTCCTTTCAGAAAGAGCAGGTGGAGAGTGTAGGTGAGGCTCCCCGCACGTCTAAAGGCACAGACCTCAACTTACTCCAGCGGAGCACTCCTACCTTCCAACCACTTACAATCTGGCCTGGTAAATGCAACTGCTTTATTTAGAGATTAACAGTTCTGAGGTTGTGTCACACCAGGTAATGTAGACTCTTCCATAAACGCAAATAACTTCACTGTCCTAAAAGATGCCAGAAATATTTTATGTGAGGGTTCTGATTTTCAAAGTTAACTTCCAAATTCTATGCTCGAATACCTGACTGCCTCAATCAAAATAATTTTGATGTCTAAATGGTTTTGCATTTTAGTGCTCTGCCATCAGCCTTGAACCACCACGAAGCCTCCAGGCTGGGGAAGTTATAGTCAGGATCTTATAAATGATGATTTCCATTTCCAGGACAACTGAAGATGGAGTGATTTGAGAGAAACTCATTCTTTAAAGTTCATCACTCTCACTAAGCGTGATTAAACACTATATAATTTAACATTATTTGCTGATAGAAAATCAAAGCATTTGCCCCCAGCATACTGACATTTACAGCAGTGGAGAACAGTCGCACATTTTATGCTTATAATAACAGATGAGGTACGAAATGGATTCTGATAATGCTGTGAACACCATGGAAGTCATTTATCACAGCATATGAGCTTGCTCTGGATCCCTACCATTACTGTGATGTATTTCTATACAGTAAAAGTAAAGAAAAGCTTTATTTTGGTGATGGATAGTGGATGAATCTTCAGAAGTCCAGTAAGCCGGTTCTCTTCAAGCAAGCCCCGCTGTAGTGCTGATCTCATTTCTCGCAGGGGTTTTTTGTTTGTTTATTTGTTTTGTTAATGAAGACTTGGGTAAACAAATAACTGATGTGGATTGTCTGTAACTCCTTACTGCAAAGGGATCAGATGCTCTCGAGGTGCTCTCCTGTCTGACATTTCTGAGAAACTATGATGTATCACAATGACCTGTTATTTGGAGTAATCTCAAGAAACCGCAAATCAGCCTAAACTTTAAATGAATGCAAGTCAAATGCACGTGTGGTGCCAGAATATTCCTTTTAAATAAGCTGCCTTCCACATCAGTATTAGGATTTAAAATATTTATTTGGCGTGTGCTTGGACTCCTTTACGGAAAGGTGCGGGAGAGTTAGGTTCCTTTGGGTTGTAAATTTTAGCTTTGGGTTTTTTTCATCTGAGAACTAATAGCTGCAAGCACAATTCTGGCTCTTTGATGTCTCTGGACTATATTCCCTCCTTACTGTGAAACTGAAGATTATGAAAAGGAGCAAGGGATATTAAGAAGAGATTCCCATAATTTATATACGTTCAAAATTTTTGAGAAATCGTATTTGAATCTTTACAGCGTTACCTCCTCTCAGAATAAGATTAAAGGCAAAATCGTTTCAGCCTGCTACAAGCGTGGGGCCATTCTTCACAGTCCTCCACACTTAACCAAGGACATACGTCACTCGATTTACTCATAAACCACGTCAGACAGACACTTCGAGCCCCGAGTCACCTCTGAACAATGCTTGAAAGTAGCTTAAGGATTTTGCTTGGAAATCTCCAGGCGGCCTCGGACATGTTCACGTTCTCCCGTTATCTCCATGGTGCACTCCCGGTCTTGGTACTCACCAGTCCCTCCGCCGCTCTGTCCCACGGTACACACTAACAGAATGAAGAATCCGCTTCCCTCTTCAAATCTTGATTTAGACCACGACATTACCGGCCACAAGCTGCCCGAACATTGTGAAAGAGGAACCATTCAGGTCAAGCATACGTAGATGCTGTTCCTCCCAGCAGAAGTCTTTAGAATTAAAGTATTAACAAAACAAGATAGGCTCTAATAAAATTTCAGTTGAATCCAGCTGATTTTAAATGAGCTTTATTGACCTGCCTGCAGCCTACTGAGCTACGTTTGTCCTTTTCTGAATAAGAGCAATAAATGTACACGAGTTCCCTAAATGATCTGCTTGAGGTTAAATAGAACAATGTTATTAAAACAGGGGGGAATACCAGCATACAAAAGGAAGGCCCCAGGTATGCTTGGACTCATCTTCCAACGTATTGGCTACTTATTTTAAATATTTTTCAGTATTTGGGAGTAATACTCCATTTGAGGTTCTTTGGATGCCCATCATCTCATGCAAAGTACGATGCCCAGGAAGACTAAAACTTCTGCTGACCCACTGGAACGGCCCATGGCACTAAACCACAGCAGCTACTAAATCAACGCATTCAGCTGCAGAGCCCAGCTCTTCTTTCTGGCTGGCTTCAAACTCCTCCAGGGACCGCAGGCAAAATGGAGAACAAGACCTGAACAACTGAAAGCATAACCCAGAGCTCTGACAAGTTTCTTGTCAGGGTTATCTGAAGCAGTTGAAGAGCTCGTCTGCGGCGGTTGTGCCACCCTCGCGATGAGGGCAATAAACTGCGGCAGAGAAATAGTCCCGGGGGCTGGCAGCGATCCTGGGTTAAACTGCTTCCCCTCCCCCGGCCCATAAACATCTCGGTTCAGCTTTGTGGGGCTGAACTGATAGCAACAAGAAAGCAGCAGCTCAGGACTTGGGTTCTGTGCAGTCAAGGTCAAAATTCAGTTTCCGTGGAGCCAAAACTTGACCTTTTGGTTATAGCGATGATCATTCATGCATCTCTGCTCTGCTGTTGAACCAACATGGAAAGGAACCTGCAAAGTATGCCCGGAGGTGGGAGCATACTTCAGTAGCTGCGCTGGGGATGGTGGATCAACAACCGTCGCCTTCAATGCCTTCAGACAACAGACGGCTACCCCTCTGGTGTTTCTGGAAAAATAATGATTCAGACTCTGTTCAATCTCAGTCTTGTTTCCGTAGCTGAGAATAATCAGGTGTTACATTAAAGAGCGGGGCAGCAAGTTCTGTTCACAGTTGTCTCATGTACTGATTATTGCAGCAAGTTCCCATCACCGGCAATGTCAAAAGTACTTTATAGATCTTCAGTGTTATTTGGTCAGCTCTCTAAATCCCACCCTCTGTGATCATTATCTTCAAGAGTCTCTTGTCTCCTCTTTATATTTTTATTCATCAGTGATGCTTACAAGTACCTCATCCTGCCACATCCTGGCAGCAGTCACCTTACCCCTGAAGCAAACAGCTCTGTACTCACACACCACCTCGAACTGCAATCAAACAAATGAATTAAACATTGCAGCATCAGCCAACAAAGTGGCAAAATACAGGCAATTCATCCTTGGGAAAAGTGGTTTCTGTGCCGGAGCACGTCGTACACCTATCTCTACATAGTTTAATACCTGGTTTTGTATTTCCGAGATATATAAGAAAAGAGAACAAATTGGATTCCTCCCTCTATCCCACCTGAATAATTCTTGATTTTAGACTGCAGAGTTATTGCCGATATCAAGCAGATAATCAGCTACAACTGTCAAAGACCACGACTCCAACTTGCTGTGCTAAGACAGACACAAAGTATAGACATGTGCATGCATTTCTGCACCTTGCATTAAAAAAACCCAAACAACTTGCCTGTGTTGAGAACACGATGGATGGCTCTTCACTGACCACTGCAAGCAGCCTGGGCTTGCATCTGTTCCTCAGCCAACAGACCTGGTAAGTCAGCTCCTGTTCACCTCTACAGGAGTTCCCACCTTCAGTCTGTCACGGAGGTATAGCTCTGTATAGCTCAAAGCACTGCTGCCTATACGGTATAATTATTATAATAATATCATAGACCAAAATAAAAAGTATGCGGTAATTTTACAAAAACCCATTAATTTTAGTGTTTTATAGTCCAAGTGTATAAATGTTGAATATCATCAGAGGTTACGTTAAAAAGTGAGACATCTGTTCTGTTGTGAAGCATTCACATTAGAACTAATGGAACATGTACCTTAACAGTATTGTTAAATATGTCTTGAAATAAAAAAAAGCTATCTTGGAAATCCAGTTAGGTCTAAATAACCCATTTAGTCAATACACTTCCCCTCTTGCAAACAAATTCATTGGAGGGCTTGCCTTCTTACTGTAGGCTTGCTTTAATTGGGAAAAAAAAAAAAATGTTTTTTAACTCTAGATCCTACTTCTCCAAGGGACTGACAGTCTCAGCTAATTTACCTCATGATCAAAGGGAAGCGCCCGTTCACCATCTTTTTAAAATGAGATAGTTCACGACCACTGCTTACCCGGGAGCACAGGAAAGATCCCACCGTTCGGCAGTGAATACAGGCCCTGAGCCACGGCAGCACCTGCTTTGCCGGAGGGGCGGCAGCACTGTCACCCAGCAGCAGGGGGTCGGGGAGAGCTCTAGGAAGCTCTGGAGCCAGCTGGGACGCAGAGGCCAGGTCTTGCCTGACGCTGCCTTTTGTTTCTGGTCCTTTCAGCTTTCTCTCTCCTCGAGGACCAGGGATGCTTTGCCTCTATGTTGCAAACTCTCCAGGTAAATGAATCTATTGGACCGTTTTGTTATCATCTACCACACAACAGAATTAACAGATTGTAGGTCTAGCTGTAGAATTATTTAAGGCAGCCATGCAAATTTGGATTCTTTCTTTCTTTTAACTGAAGTAACTATGTTTGGTTACAGCCTAGAAGCTATTTAGAGAGGGACTGTCTTCCACTTCTTCCATCCCCTGACATAGCAGGGACTCCACCACTATAGAGCTTTTAGGGGCTATTTTCCTTCATTCCCCTTCTTAGAAGGGCCCTCTCTTAACTACGTGCCATTTCTGAACCTAAGCCCAGCTGTCAGGGCAAAATGCATGGTAGAACTGTTTTGCAGAAGCTGTGATGAGAAAATGTGAAATTAATTCTTGGCTTTGAATTCAGGAATATCTACAGGTCTTCCAGATTTGCTTAAACATAACCCAGCCCTTTTCCATATATGCTCAGTCCCCAAGGACATTCAGATAAATTTGTTATCTAGTTTTTATGGTAAGCGCTCCTATAGTGTGGCCTGCTAGATAGAGGAGTGACCTCTGAAAACATGAGTTTGCCACTCATGGATGACAACAGGAAACCAATCCTCTGCCTCTGTTTTTGTCCTCTCAGCAACACACCAAGTCGTGACCATATTACATTTATTACTATAAAAACACTTCACATTTTGTAATAAAAATATATAAGAAATTGGCATCTTCTTTAAGTTCAAAGGAAATGGACCATTTAATGTAAAAACATGGCTGTGAATCATAAAGGCTTAATCTTAAGTCTTGTCACCCAAGGTCTATTCCCAGCTAGTGATCAAACATTTGACCAATCTCACACTCCATTAACAATAATCTCAGCTATGCCCAAGTCCCTTCATTTTGTACGTCATGCAAAAAATCTCTTTCTGAAGTGTTTCACAGCTGACAATTAATACTTTATCAATTGCAGTTCTACGTGTGCTCTTGCTCTGGCTATCAGAAATCCCAGTGGCAGATACGCTACTCGATTTTGCCTGAGTTGCTTTAAAGTAACATCTTGAAGACTCTAGTTACAGTAATTACTATAACACACAGAAGCTAAATTAGTTTTTGCTAAATAGGTTATTAAACAGATTGCACATTGTGATAGGTAGTAAACAGCTAAATTAATATAGCATGCATAAAAAAGGCTAAAAACCTACTTAAATCAGAACCAGTGGTAGATTCACAAAAGTAGAGATGGCTTGAATGTAAAACATAGTTAAGATTTCACCCCACATTGTGAAGAAAAACTTGGGAAATGGTCTTACTAGTCAACATTTCTATAAGAAATACCAAAGTCACCTTTCATTGCATTGCAATAGGTAGTGATGACAGTGACATTTTACAGTTTTTTTTCCTGCATCTTGTTGCCCTGAGATGCTGAAAAGGATGAATGTATTATGCACGTTTTGGTCATTCTACACCATGTACTTACTGCAATGTGATTAGCGACCTTCATATATTGCTTGTCAAAATCTCCATTATTGAGAATCTCCATCAACTACTGAATGTAACCAACTGTGGGGAGGAGCATGATTTATACTTGATTCAATGCAGCAACACTACATATTAATATAGAGAATGGAAGGGAGAAACCGAATTTCTAGATGAAAAAGCAGGGACAACTTTAGAATTCTAGAACATAAATCCTTGAATTTGGCTTGTTATACCTGTCTACTTTTGTAGGTATGAAGAAGTAGACTCCACTTATCCCTGAGTTATCCTGTCAGTTCTTGTAGTTCAGTATTTGCATTCTTCTACTTCATAAGCTCATCTCTCCTTTTCTTAACAGTATCAGGTCAATCCATTGCCTGCTTGAAAATACTGAGCTTACTGTTCAGGGAAAACAGACTATAGACCTGATATTGTTATATGCATGAAGTTCATATATTAAAAACTGGAACATTCTCTAGTCTCTTTTTGATGCTGTTATTCTGCAAATACATTTAGTACCAGGAGGTAACATTTTTTCCAAGCAGAACTGTAATTTTTAAGTTAGTAAGGTCTTTTTAAGACTTTGATAGTAAAAGCTAGAGTGGGATGTGTTGCTCTAAGACTTGGCTTAGTATAGAATGGATTCTCTTTCTATTACCCCAATAGCATAATAACATTGAAACATCACTAGTACAATTATTCCCTGTTACTGCGAAAGAATAATATTCCTCGATGAAAGAAAGTAATTGTACACTTCTCAGCAACGGTGTGATGCTCACGTAACATTCCTCTGATCAGGCAAAACCAGGAAGATCAAGAAGTCATGTAATGACAAACCCAAACTATATATGCACTTAGGAAAAGCTGCATATTAGAGATGTTATTGCACTACTCCACATGCCTCTCTCTCCTTTTGTAGTGAGCATCACGGTTAAGTATAAATAGACTTTCTATTTTCCCTATGGTATCCTACTCCACACGGGCTGTGGATCCCCCTTCTGAATGTTTCTTCAGAGTGTCACTGCACTCACAGATCGCTGATGGCTTCCATGGTTAAAACTGTTAGCATTATCTTTAGTCAGTTTGCCACTGTCCTGTCCAGGAGGCGCTACCCTGCTGGGTACACGGGGGTAATGGCCAGAGGAAGGTCCTGCTGAAGAGTCTGCAGCAGTAGATTCTTCCTCTGCCCACCTATTAAAGAAATAGTAGCCTTCTTCAGGTGTCCATTTCCCGAGAGGATTCATTTCAGAGGCAGAAAGTCCCTGACTTTCTGTGTCTCCATGAGACACAGCTGCTGCCGCTGGATGTAAAAATGGTGACACACATAAGTGGCTGTTGTTTTGGTCAAGGTCATCATTAGATGCAGGTGATGCTACAGGTGCACCAGAAGTAGTTTGTTTTCTTGATCTCAATTTCTGGATTTCAAGATCCTGTTGCCCTTTAGGAAGTTTATCTAGTTGCTGTGCTTTCAGAATCAGAGATGCTCCAAAGGTTCCTCGTAGAGCAAAAATAACGAACCTGATGAAAGAGAATGGATTGTCTTACTAGTAGGTTCCTTCCATAATCTGCATCACGTAACACAAATCCAGCTGCTAATTTTCCATTGCTCTACTGGCATCTGCTAGACACCTTATACCTGGTAGATGGAAGTTGACTCCTGGATCTTAATGCAACACGCAACTATACACTTACCTTGACCTGTCTAGAGTCAACTACATGTATAAAAGTACTAAATAAATGATAACAGAACCACTTGATTGCTGAACAGTGCAAGAAAGATACACAGAATGCAGTATTTAAGGAGACTGAGATTATATTTATACTGCTAAAACAGGCTAAAGAAGGGATCTTAATCTGACAGATAACATAAAACCAGAAATTTAAAAACCTCAGCTTGTGGATTTGCTCACAAAACAGTAAAAAAAAAAAAAAAAAGTGTCCTATCTGGCCTTTGCAGGACAGAGGACTTGTATAACTATATATTGTGTGCAGTGAGAGATCCTCTCACACATCCTCTCTCCACGTCATGTTAGTTTTGTCTGAAAACCAAGGTCTCTTTCAAAGCATCTTTCTAATAGGATTTAACCTTTACATAGATGGCCTCAATATGCATTTTAAAACAAACATGGGGACTCTCTGAAATTGCATTAAGAAAGCTGCTGTCTTTGCATCCTGCTGCTAAATGTATGCATAAATAAGTATAACAAGATTAAAAAGCCTAACAAGCTAGACTAAGTACAGAAAGGGCTTTTAAGGCAATGGATTTCTCGGGCCTATCTGCACAAGCTGGTCAATCCCATGGCATCTCAGGTCTGGGAACTGTAGAGTTGATAGTTACGGTTGGGCAGCTAAGAGCACAACCACAGAAAGCCCATGTCTGTCGGTGTAGATCTGGTGTGGATCATATTGTCCTCTGCCTTTCCCCTCAAGTTGTCCTCTGTTATCTTCCGTGCAAGTTGCAGGTGGACCAGACAGGAGGACAGAGAAGGGAAGGAGAACCGTGTCTGCCATCCCGTGAACTGCTTTCGCTTGCTCCTGCAAGTGCACTACTCCACATGCCTCTCTCTCCTTTTGTAGTGAGCATCACGGTTAAGTATAAATAGACTTTCTATTTTCCCTATGGTATCCTACTCCACATGGGCTGTGGATCCCCCTTCTAAAGAGGGGCCTGGGCCTCTGCACGGCTTCCTAGCAGACCACAGTCTGCCTTCCACAGCTGGAGAAATATATCTGGTTTGTATGCTGAAATCCTCCAAAAGACCCAGTGCCTTCCCTTGCCAATGAATGAACATGAAATTCAGATCCCTTTATCTCAGACTCCAGGGTTTCAGTACCTAACACTGTGCTGTGCAGTTCATGTCCCAAAACAAAGTTCAGAGGCAGTTTTGAGATGCAGATGCACAGAGGATGCACTGCAAAGCACTGCCAGACACTGCTCCAGGAGAAGCCTGCACGCAGGCAGGGCACAGGCAAGCCCCCCCCGAGTGCCTGCAGTGCCTCAGAAATGTCAGCTAGTGCAGAAGGCAGTGGCAAAGGGAAAAAAGGAGGAGAGCAAGGATTTTAACAAAACCTCTTAGAAAGAAACCAGAATCTCAAGGCTCCAACTGGTTTCTGAAGGAGATAGGGAGAGGACAGCGTGGTGAAATGAACCAACTGAAACTTAAAATTAAGTGCATTTTAACAAAGGGTGGTTTCACCACTGCTGTGGTATGCTGACACAGCTAAGTTGCAGCAGAAACTGGGGGCTGGATATTCTGTGGACTGAGGACTCCGCAGAAAATAATCTGGGGTACCTACATGAAGGAACAGCAGCTCTCCAACTTTGAAGATATCAAGATACAAATCTTTTAAGCTCGGTATCCTGCTCAGGCAGCAACGATCTTAACCTTACTGAATTCCCAAGATGGAGATACGAGTTCTCTACCCACGTGTTTGATGTAGCTCTCAGTAGAAAGCTCAGGGTCAAAAATGACACTGTGAATGAGGGCTGATACGCAAACAACAATCACACAGGAGCAAAACAGTCTGGAAAAGGATGCCCTGCCTAGAAGACATGAGACCTTACTGAACTACGTGTTGTTTATCCTGACCTGAAGTTATGTAATGTAACATGAAATCACAAGCGTCTCAAATGGGGAAATACTAATAATAATTTGAAGGAAAATATTATGTAGTCTTGAAAGGTTCCTTTTCAGACAAAGTTAAGGCTCAGATTCTAATGTCTCAAAGTACTTACAAAATCAGATACTAAAAATATTTTCCTGATTCTTGCAATACCAGTGTGCTGCACTACTTCATGACAGTTAGGATGAGAAGGAGACTAGCAAGATAGTCAAACCAACCCATTTCCTTCATTGTCCAAGCACAAATAAAGATTGTAAATAAGTGGTGCAACTCAGACAAAGAATATCTGCTTAAAGAATGATTAAGGTATTAAGCACCAAAAGTAGTAAGTTTACCATATACATATATGGGAACAGAATCATTATGTTTTTCAAACCAGTTTTTTTCAGCAACCTATCAAAATAATCATCCCTCTCCAAAGATTGTTCAGCCTCAGTTAAAGCTATCTTTAACATTTGTCACACAGAGTAAAACTACAATTCTGGATGCAGAAAATTATTTTATATAGAAAACGTTCTTAAATTTGGCTTAGTAATGCACTGTAATGTGCTTAAGAAACAGAATACATTTTGTAACTCTCAAAGCACACAGGAATATTTCAAAGACTTGCCTTCTAGGCTTGATCAGCTCAACAACATTGTGTTTATGATAGTGAACAATTACGTAGCAGATTTGTACTGGTAAACTTTGAAGCACCCCAGAAAGAAAGGTCTTCCTGATGGGAAAACAAAAGCAGCAGATATATAGTGACTTATCTAGGGTTATATAACTGAAGAAGTTAATGGTTCATGAACTGGAAAGTTGAACCCAGGCCGCTGACTTCCACACTGATCACCTATCCCTGTGCAACACACGTAGCTGACATATCTCATATCTATACACATCATTATTGGTATTTCACTCAAATGCCTACAAATCCACAAAATGAAAATTGAGAGGAAAATAGTGCATCTTTCAAACCTTGGCAAGAGCGCGATGACTGGGGTAATAAGGCACAGTAGATAGAAGGTGGGGTCTGAAAGCTGTTTCTCCATAATCCAGTAGGGGTTGGTGGGAGGGTTGCAGACCACGCAGGTGGCATTGTAGATCAGAGAGAAGACGAGGTAAAACGCCACACTGCCAATCATCGTTACCAAGTGGAACAGGGTCTGTAAGCAGAATTGCACAAAATGACAGTGATGCTTGTGAGACCCTGACTCTGGGTGTAAGACAGGAGAATACAAAGACAGATTGGAAAGAACTTATCCGATAGCCCATGGTACTGAAAAGTGCAGTAGGAGAAATACCTGGAAATCAACTTACAAAAACAACAGTGACAGTGAATACAGTTCTTTAAGAAACACATCCTCATGTATTGAAGTATGTAAAAATGGCGTACTGTCCTGTCCAAAGGCACAGTAGAAGCAAATTCTGTCGCTGTGCACGCGACGGTATTATCCTGAGGCTAATAATCAATTCTGGCACATTGTGCGAGCTCAGTGCATCTGTTACTTACGTTTTGTGACCCAGAATTCAGGTAAATGACTCTGAAAGACAATGTCATGTCTACACAGTATGCTATTTTCAGAAAAGAAAAATAGTCATGTGAACAGGACAGGTCAAACACATACCCACGTTTTCATTTCTAGAGCCTGGTGCAAGAGGATGGTCAGGAGGGAGATGGTATTGATGGGGTTTCCAAAGGAAAACACATCTATGTCAGAGTTCTTGTAGGTCTACAAAACAGACAGACAGGCTGTGATGAACCCTGACTATTAGAAGTGAATTTTTCTATTTTTTAAGGAGGATAGGAGAATGAGAATATTAATGACCCCAGTACTTACCAAATAGGGGACGAAGAAGCAAATGAGGCTCTGATAGAATGCATCCAACATTGTAATAATAAAAGTTGACAGCTTGTATATCTGCAGGAGTTTATAGATAACAGTCATTATGACGGGACACACATCTTTAGTCTGTCCCGCAGACATAATTGCTGTCTGTTTTTCTTCCATTCAGACTACTGATTACAGCTAACTGGTCTCTCCTCCTGAGTAAATGGCTCCTGAGCAGCTGATTTAGACAAAAGGCTTATCTCTGAACAGGCATTTTCTCTGTGTTAACTAAAGACAGACCTTAGGAAGATTAGCCAGTCAACTAGGGGTCTCAAAAGCTGAATGTCATGAATGCCCCATCCCTCCCCAAAAGACCCCATTCCTCAAATTCTTTTTCAAACAAAGATCTTCCTAGGACTATAGAATTGGTCAAAAATCCTTTCTGTTAAAGTTCCTTCCATTGAAACATCTATTTTGTGCCATTTTAATTTGACTACTTGCCATATTTAAACTTATCTAGTGACCTGTGGGGCCCCAGCTCCCGTGGAGTGGGATGCATTACTGGAGTGACAGAAGGCTGGGCTCCTGTTGTTTCAATGCAGACAAAATGCCAAAGCAACAACAATGACTTCTTCAAAATGGTAAAGAACATATATGTTGCATATATGTGAGGTCTAAGAGCTCCTACGGAAAGGGATGGAAAGTCCTACAGAGAATGCTCAAATTCTGCACTCCCTTGCCTAGGTTTTTCAAAACATCATTAAACACGATGTGAACCACCAGTGTTCATCAGTGCTAAAAATCACAGTCCAGGATAATGAAAGTAGGTATTAGGAGAAAAAGGAGGAGAGAGAAGAATTCCTAAGTACCCTGCAATTTTGTGATTTAAAACTAAGGCCACTTCAAATTTTGCTCATTAACATTTTCATAATTTCCTATTAAAAATGTTAAGGCAATTTGGGAATAAGTGCTACTGTACTGTATGTACATGCAAACCCAGGTATGTATGTCTGTACGTGCGTGCTCCTCGCAAACATACAGAGATCAGACTGATTCTCTAAATCTGACAGGCAAACTGGGGTAAAAACATATTTCATGCATGTTTTCTGAGGGTTACCAACACTGACCATTCTAAGTAAAAGAATTAAATAAATGAAACAATTCATGCCTGGAACAACCAAACTGTGACAAAATCCTTTCTGGATTAACAGGTGTGTTTCTCAACCTGAGAGTAGAAAAAAAATGTTGGGTTGTTTATTGGTTTAAGGGTTTGCGTTTTCTTGTCACTTTTTGCTGTAATCTTTTTAAACTGCTTCTTGTCTTTAAACTGCTTCTTTGCGTTTTCTTGTCACTTTTTGCTGTAATCTTTTTGCTGTAATCTTTTTTTTAATTACAGCACTTTTTGCTGTAATCTTTTTAAACTGCTTCTTCGGTAGGTTGAGACTGTTCGAAGCACCAAATCTGAGCAGCGTTTAATCAGGGACTAGCTAAACTATTTTACCCTCATTCATTACATTTCTTATCCTGTTTTATTTATTTCTCCCTATTTTCTATATATACAGTGTGTACATATATACATACACACACACATTTGCTCCATCATCTCTTCTTCAGATCAGAAACACCAAACACAGGGCTGATTCGCTAGCACATCACTTATTATAACGCAGCATGCTGGTACCAAACTGGATTGCTCCATGTATTTAATGGCAGAATAAACCTTCCCATTTACATCTTCCAACTATGACCCAGCCTCACTTTCAGGAAGCAACTTCAATCATACGTTCCTTACCAGTTCTTCTGACAGCTACAATTACACCTTCTTTTAGTGGACACCAGTAAACTAGAAACCACAAACGGATCATTTGGTTCCAAGCAGGTCTAAACTCTTCCTTCCCTCCTAACAAAACCAAAAAACCTGTGGTCCTTTGGCTTATCAAGCAGTCGTTTCAGCATTCAAGACATACCTCTGAATTTTGTCCATACTTGTACAACTCCGGCAAACCTAGAAGTGTTTCTGCAGAAACATCTCTATCCAGGACTCCAAAGAGAAGAGGGGGCACCGAGGTGAAAAAGAGATTGAAAAAAATCATCTGCCAGTAATCTATCATTGTGCTGCCTGAGAACCCACAGAAGAACTGGTACCAGAAGAGCAGGCTGACGTAGCTCTGTGGAGAAGCAAATACAAACACGACATCCTGTTACAAGCTGAACCGTGGCTCCCCACATGTGCAGAAGCACATTCTTCATGCTGATGTGATTTCATGTCTCTCCGGGTTGTGGGAGTTGTGAAGCTGCACCTTGCCTGTGGCCTCTCCCTGACGTCCTCTTCCTTTCTGCATGCTGTTCCCTACTGTTACAGCTGATCTGGACCCTTTAGCTTGCAGCGCATAGATGGTCTATGTTTCTCATAGTTGCACCTACGAGGTTTATGTAGTACCTTGGTTATTAACGGAGTCTCCCAAGAATACGTTATTTTGGTTAAAGGTACCGTCAGTAGAGAGCTCTGCATTTTACTCTATAAAGCAATATATCTTAAGGGTCTACTTCACACTGATCCACTGTGACACAGCTTTTTAAAAGCCACTAGGTTTCTTTAAGAAAATATCAGAGAATAATTAAGTAAACTGTTCACAGCTCTGAGCACCGGTTCTTAAAATCCTTTTACAAACCGGTTGTCCATGCGGAATCAAAGGTCTCCTGCTCCCTAATGGTACTGGGGAGATAACAGAACAGCAGCATCCCAGTCTGGAGAGCTGTTTCGCGTTGCAAATAAATATCCTTTGAACTCTAAAAGGATGCTCAACCACGAAAAGAAAAAGTTTCCATTTCCACTACAAATTTTAACACTGATAAGAAGTAATCCTTATTCAAAATTATTAAAAAAAATACAGATACTTTGAATTTTAAGTAAATAGTCTTCTATGCTCAGAGCATATTTCATGTCAAATGGACTTGTTTGCACAGTCTTGTAGAAACTGTATGACTATCAGGTTTTTCTACTTTACATTATTCTTCAATCCACAGCTCATTTGCATATACATTAGATTTTTAATAAAAATGCCAGATATGACTTCATCATTACTTGCAAGTGGTTCCTATCAAATTAAATGCAAAAATTCAGAGGTTTCACAGGCAACCAATTCTTAGTTCAGAGTCATCTTCTATATTCTAGCACTAATAATCTGCTCTTCCTTATGCAAATTTTATTTTGAGGCTCATGGGTATTATTAAAGTTTCTTGAACTACCATATGAAAGTTACTAAGCCTTGAGTCCTTTTTCCCTCTGGAATAACGCTATTTTAAAATATATTCAGAACCCATATTTTCCTCAATGCTCTGTGCAGCACATTACTAAGAAGGAGGTAGCATACTATAAACTTGCAAAGTGAAGAAACTGTAGCTTCATAAAAAGAAAGAGAGTATAACCCGCAAAAACCAAAACCAAAACAACCCCCCCCCACCCCAGCCCTGGACTCAACCCTTGCTAGAATGAAAACTTCCAGAATTTTAATAATCTTACCACATTTTTGTAGAAAAAGTAAATCACCATCTTTGCCAGGCGAGCATAACACCAATGTCCGTGGACAAGAAGCAGTTTCTTGAGATGCTTAAATCGGGATATGGCGAAGTCACTAGCCATCACA
The DNA here is from genome assembly GCF_965183815.1 of Platalea leucorodia. Taxonomy (NCBI): domain Eukaryota; kingdom Metazoa; phylum Chordata; class Aves; order Pelecaniformes; family Threskiornithidae; genus Platalea; species Platalea leucorodia. The sequence goes on from NC_138833.1 coordinate 989,468, forward strand.
GCCTTTGGTAAAAAGAAGAGAAGTTAATTTACAATATATCTTTTTCCTGCCCAATATGATGAAATTCGAACAAGGACATTGAAATGATTTCCTACTATTGAATATTGTAGGGAAAAAACCCAAACCCAAATCCTTGAGAAAATAGCTGGAACTTTCTATCTTTGCACAACTCTTCATCTTAGGAGAATGAGGAAGGGGGATGTGTGGGAAAGAATCTGGGGCCGGAAACACTGAAAGAAATCAACAAAACCTGGAAACACAGAGATGATTCAGAAACCAGATGCTAACCTAACACTAGACAGGCATCTGCTAATTTTCCAGGCTTGTGAGCAAACACACGTTTGTCCATGCATGCTAATTGTTGGCTCAAAACACTCTATTTTGGCTGGACCCATTATTACAAACTGCATATTAATTTACAACAGTAATGATGCCAACTTGCATTTTTAAGATGACACTCGAGTATAGGGCTGCTACGAAACTTATTAAGCTGCAAGAGACCATGTGACAAAAGAGAAAAGGAAATAAACTGAAGAGATACCTGCATGCCTTCTTGGCCAGATATTCCAATTCCAACATCAGCTGCTTGAATCATACTCACATCATTTGCACCATCACCTAGAATGGGAAAACAGGAGGGAACAACAAAGGTGCAAGAAAGGGTACTAAATACAAAACGCCTCTATCAGAACAAAAAAAAAAAAAAAACAGCTATGCTGACAAACAAAGGCTATTCTGTACTACCATGCATCTTAACTAGGGTAACTGATACGCAAAGCATCAAGCAATCATGACCTCTGGGCTCTGGTCTTGGTTGGAACATCCTCCTTCCCAGGAGACCTGGATCCACCAGGGCTAAGCCCGACACTGCGACCAGCTGGGTGGTGGCACGGACACCCCGACACAGTCTGCACCTGCACTGTTTTGTATGTTTCTGCTTGGTGAACTCCGTATGCTCAGCAACGTGCTTTGCAGCACCCTACTTCACTGAATTCTCCAAATTATATGATAAATTTGATTGCAGTTGACAATGTAACAAGCCAGTTTCAGGAGTTATTCTGTTCATTTCAACTTGCAGCAGTATGTTAAATACATAACCAAATTTCCATGGAAAGAACAGCCGTGGTTGTTGCCTGCAATGTGGAGATTGTGAATTAGGTTAGCTGGTAAAGCAAAATAAATGAATAGGACGGCTGAAAACTCATATTTTGAACTTTAAGGCAAAGCAAGAAATTTGAAAATACATCAGGCTCTTCCTTTTCTGTTTGGTCCAGAGAGGTGTATTTTTGAGTTTTAAGTCATAAAAATCAATTCTGCAAGGATTTTAGTGGGATCACTTACCAAAAGTGGAGCAGGGAACTCAAAGCATTTCACATTATTTGGAGGTAAAAAGCAAATGAGTCAGTGCTTAATACCACTCTGCAGATAACTCTGTTTTCACCAGTTGGGAAAAAACTGACAGGAAAAGGGCTTTATGGAAAGACAAAACAGTGACTGTTATTGACTGCTTTCCACGCCCAAACCGAGGGCATTCTGGAGGCAATGTGCACGCACATTTATACCGGTGTGCACGAAAGGGACTGCTGGGAGATTCTGAATTTGGAGTGCCTTCATCTTGTTTAAATGGGGGCCAGATTTGCTCAGTGAAAGCTGAAGAAGGACTTTCATACGTTTTTTGATCAGGAAAGACTATTCAGTGCTATTTTCCCACTGTATCTGAGGCTCAAGAAATAGCTCATACAATATATTCCATACATTTCCATAACTCATAAAGAAGCCGCTTCCCCCCCTCTCCTGGGAGTTTCAGGATGGAGATACCTATCGACAGGGTCATGACTTTAAGCTGCCTCCGGACAAGCTTGACCACCATGCTCTTCTGAAGAGGGGTGGAACGGCAGCACAGCACCGAGCGGCAGTGCTTCGTCAGCGCCAGGAACTTCTCCTCCAGGCCCCCCTGGAAGACGATGTTCAGTGTCCGTCCGTCAATCACCAGTCCAAACTCGGGACTGGGGGCCTCAGAGGCTGAGAAAGATGTTGGGATAATGCCAAAAAATTTCCTCCGTGGTTTTTCAACCTCATAATTCTTCCTCACCTCTTCCAAGGTTAAATTCAAGAGAGATTCACACGTTTCCTGTGAGAAAACACAAGTGGTTCTAGAAACAGTTATTTCCATCTCCCTTTACAGCACAGCACTTACAAAGTGTATGTTTGTACAGTCATGCCAGTGGGTTTAAGCCTATCAGATAAACATTAGGGAAAACTGGCTGAGAAATGCACTGATTTATAAGACTGGAGATTATTTCAATGATGTCATCAAATCCTTCAGTGAAAACACTGCGCATCTTATCAGCCAGTTAACTGTAGTAAGAAATTATTTTAAAAGAAAAGAAAATAATCTTCACATCAGGAGGACATATTTGTACTTGCATGCTGAGAGTACAGAAATATAAAAACAAGGAGATTAAAGGAGATTTTAAAAATCTAGTTCACGTATGATGTGAGATATTGCAGCATTTGCTTCCCTCAGAAATAAACTGCAGCAGAGAAACAAGAGGTTCAGATTGTCAAAACTACCCAGTAACTTTGACAGTTTGGCCTTTTCTAAGTCACAAATCAGGTGTGTGTCACAGTTAAGGACAGAAATAAAGCTTCATATTTCTCAGCACTGTGCCTCAAATACAAACTAAGTCTTTCCCCCGTAGCAAATTTGCCTCATTTTGGACCGAAGTCTTCTTTCAGATGCAAGCAACTGGAATTGACTTAGTATCAAATACAAATAGATGTAAGGGCAGCACTTCTACCTCTCCCATACAGATCTCTTAAATTGGCACACCACTATCAGAGAAAAACCAGAATGATCTAAAAGTTATTTTGCTGCCTCTTCGTACTAAAAGTCCTCCTTCTGTGTCATGGCACTGAATACCTGAGGAGTTAATCACTCCCTTTTCTACCTTTTCTGTCAGCTTTATTGAGTGATGATTCACTGCTAAAATGTTATTTTCACTTTATGTTGCATAAGTTACATGTGTAGGATGTTTGCAAGATTTAAATTACACTTAAGTGGGAGGTTCTGGAATCAAATGTACCCCTGACATCTAATAAAAAGCTGCATCTAGTCTGCACACTGAAAACCTCTAAAAAATATTAAAGCATCATCATCATCTTTCTCTGAACAAACCAAAAATTGTAGTGGAAATTCCTGGTTTGTCTTGGCTTGCCTTTTTAAATGAACCCCCCAAACTACCTGCTTGTGTTGGTACTTCCTGGAAGATATTTAATTTTCAGTGCTTGAATAAGCTGCTGGGCTCAGAGGGAAATGAGAGTCCCTTCCCACAGAAGCCAGTTCAAGGGTTAGCTTTCGCAAAATTAAAGGGTTAAACACTTTGTATGTATTATTTGTTTTCCCCCGCTGCTGCCACTTTCAGAAGCAGCGTCCTTGGCTTAATTTTGAAAGGAGGGAGCTAAATCTTACTGTGGAGCAACTCCAGTGCCCGCTGAATGACACGTATGCACGCAAGCACCCGTATGTGCGCAGCTTGCACCTGAGCCTGGATCCAAGGCCGTACAGGGTGCTGTGGGTAAGTGCACGCGCCTGCGTTTCCTGGAGCCAGGGTGGTCCCGCCTGCAGCATCACTTCTCTGACAGAAACCATCTTCTAATTTCCAGCCTAAATATATTCATTCTGCCTTCCGTTAAAGCAGATACGCATATCAAAGGAAATAACCCATTGAAGCAAGGAATGTATTCCGTGCCAAATTCCGTATCATCTTTGCGTGTTTCCCTATTTCCGTGACATAAAGAGAGAGACATTTGCATAGGATTTTATTCTTGTTTGGAGAGCTACTAACTGCACACAAAAGCAGTTAGAAAGTAGGCCATCTAACTGCTCTACACGATTGCCTATCACAAGAAAAACAGTCGGTATTTTAACTATATTTAATTAATCCTCACAATGCCTTTATAGAGAAAGACAAGCTTGTGTCTGTAACCGCCCTTCTGTGGGGAGAAAAACTGAGGCAACTGAGACCAGTGACTTGCCCAGTCACAGAGAGAAGCCCTGCCTTCCCTCCTCCACCCACGGAAAGGCTCGCCTCACGGTACTCCTGTTGCTGCTGCGTACGGGCCACAAGTGTAGGCTGCAGGGAAAGGACAGAGCAGCACACTGGGAGAAGGGCAGCGGCTGCTGCCTGGGGCACCTCCGCGGCCCTCGGGGCTATCGGGGAAGTAAGAGGTCACTAGCAAGAACATAAAGAAGAGGGCAGCACAGCCAGCATTTTGGAGCCTGGTTTTGGGCTTTAGAAATGGTCAGGGCTGACTTCTCCTTAGCAAACAGGTTTGGTTTAGCCATAATGCCTGAACTCGCTCTCCCCTAAATCCATCTCACAAAGCCATCTGTCCCAGCAGGATGCCCGGAGGGATGAGACGCTAGGCTGTGCATAGCAGTGGCCATCCTGCTTTCCAAAAGCAAGGCATGCTTTTCCTGGTACCCTACTTATGTTGCTTCACAATCTGCAAAAGCCAAGGTGGCTTTTCTAAAGCCTTTTACTTTTGCCATCCTTCGTGGCATTTACCCTCTCTGAAAATTAGGACTCTATTTTCTCACTTCCATTCAGATGGTTTCAGGAATAGCCATAGATTGCACCACAGATTGTTCACTGCATTTCAGTGAGTCACAGGAGCTGACAGACGTGCCCTTGAAGTGATTATCCTCATTTTGGAGTATGTTTGGTTTGCCTACTGCCTGACCTTCTTATTGCCCATGGAAAGTCAGGGAAAATCTGTGCACAGCAGTACACGTGCCACCATGGAATGTCAAGAAAGTGACTGTGTTTTTAACCATCCCACAAGTACTGTATTTAGGTTTCCAAGATGGTGAAACGCTGCTTACACAGAAAGATACTGGATTAAATTCTTCACTAATGAATTTCTGATTAAGCCTAATCCTATCAGGGAACACACAACTAGAAAGTTCTGAATTTAATTAAATCTACACCTGCATACTTTTTCCAGACTGATTTACATAGTACTTTCCAAATGTCTTCCTACAGATATCACCTGGAGTTAAAATAACATTGTAACTGAAATTTCCATTGTAAGGTGAAAAGCCAGATATCAGTATTATTAAGGAATCGGGCACTTAAACTGCGTATTACCTTCTTTCTAAAGCTCACTCTTCAGGTAATTTTTTTTTAATCAATATTTTGATTTGGAAAAATGATTGTATTTTAATTGAATAAAACTCTACATAACTGTCCCGCGTTCCAATTCATCCTGTTACATGTGGTCCACAGAGTTTCTGGCCTAATGCTGCTATGTGGGTTTTTGGTTGGCTGATTTCCTGTGCTGAATGCAGCCTAAAGCAAAACAGTACCAAGCTGCAAGACACAAAGAAAGGGAAAGACAGTAAATTCTGCGCATCTCTCTATACTCACCTTATTTTCAGTGTTAATGGTGAAGACAGTGTCTCTTTGGTTCAGGAGTTTACAGGAATATGCAATATTTACTGCTGTTTCCTGTTTGTCTCCTGTCAAGACCCAGATTTGTATCCCAGCTTCTCGAAGAGCCGCAATAGTGTCAGGCACTCCATCTTGCAGCCGATCTTCAATTCCTGTTGCTCCTGGGCAAACACGAAAAGAAGTGAACTAGTTTTCTTTCATTTGGAAATTATGTTGCTATTTGCTTTTTTTAAGGAAAAGTCTTTGACTTTCAATTGTGATCCTGAATTTATCAAGAGCTGAGCCAAGGTAGCGTTCAGCACATAAACACACAGGCACAACCTCTGCATTTGGATTAAGATCTGAATGTGTCAGCAATCAAGTTCTGGCTCTTCATTTTACTCGTTGCTAGAACAATGCATTTCATTTCTTCTTAATAATCCAAAATGACAATGTACTGGCAGAGGAATTACACCATACGCATTTTTAAAGTACCGCATTAAGTCCCATCAAAGCAACCAGGAAAGATGAACTTTGACTATTTAAATGAATGCTATCTCTATTGTCAAGTTAGATGCTTCACCCATCAAAGGGAGAAGAAACGGTACAGTAAGTTTTCTTTTTGAAAAGATGCAAACTTAGAAGCAGATGCCAACACTCATCCTGATGGTAAATCACCATCTGAATGCTACAATACTCCTTATCTCTTCCACTAGAGGTCAGTTTGAAGATGCTGTAACTGTGATACAGCAAAGATAGACACTGATTTAAGCTAAAGGAACATTTTTTGTGAAATAAAGTATGAAAGCACACAGAGCCTCAAGAGTTGGCAAAGGTAACAGATTCTGACAAGATCTACATTACCTCTTATGTGGTTCTGCTTATGGCATTTACTGTTATTACTCTGATTTTTTAAATTGCTGCAGAGATTATGAGGAGCCATAATGCTAATAGCTTGCAATCACAGAAATACAGGATAACAAAGCATGGGCACAGATTGTATTCTCAGAAAGATGAGACGGAAACAACTCTGAAAATCCAAGTCTTAAAGAACAAAATGTTTGGAAACAAAATACAAAAGAAAGCACTGAAGTGCTCTGTAATTTAACGGAATAGTGTCGTTAGATATGACGGTGATGGATGATGCACGAGTGCCAATGAATGTAGGTTTTAACATGAAATATCCTTTTACGAAGTGCAGACAGCAAACATGACAATGCAACAAGAGCAGGAATTCACTAGCAAAAATGCCTGTGTGTGGACAGCAGTTTAAGTTACCGTTTTTTATAGTACAGTTTAATTAGCAAAATTCCCTTGGAATTTGTGCTCAAAACTCAAGTTAATTTATAGTATTTTATAGGTTTGTCTAAGGACACAGACACATGACTGAATTATGGGACCTTCATTATCTACTGTGTCAGCTGAGCCACAGTAACAGCTGATGTACATGTTCTTTGCTCCTGGCACATGATACTTTCAGTACACTTTCTCAAAGTTGCTGCCGCTCAAAATGCATGAGAACTTGTTTAGATACTGTCATTGGACTGTATACCCTAGCCCTGAGATTTCCAAACCTCAGAGGAGGACTTTTTGATATAAATTAGTATAAGCTGTTGTTGGTCTGATTGCCAAGAATATCACAGGAGAGCAAGTGATACTTCACGCAATGGCGATTCTTATTTTTAGCTACCCAGCAAGGTGAGTTTGGTCTCCAGATGCTGCGCTGTCTCCATTAGCAACTCATCTCTGTTGTCAATGGCAGCTTCTGCCTCCCGACGAAAATTGGCCCATTTTTGAAAGTCATCTTCATTCAAGACCTGCATAACACAATTTAAAGAGAGCTCATTTTAAATTTAAATAAGAGAAGTATGCCAACGTTTGGGATCACAGAGACTTAACTCCTACCCAGGCTGGTAGAGTACTGTGTCACCTTTAAAATATCATGAACTTTTCCAAGAGAAGACTACAAGAACTAGTAGTGATGAGAAGAACAGGCCTGCCTTCCTGTTTGTATAAATGGCCTACAGCTGAGACTTAAAAATACGACCTAGAGAAACTCTTGATCACACAGCCCCTAGCTGGGACTCTGAACTGGAACGCGCAGCTTCTGAAGGTTGTTCTACATTTCTCCAGAGCTTGAATGTGTCCTATTTGTTGCACATAGACAACTTCTGTATTAAAGCATCAGGCTACGATGTGCTAACCCAGGCTGAGGGCAAGATTTTTGAAAGCTGAATGCCAAGCAAAACAGAAAAAGGTTGGCTCCCCTGCGGACTTTTTATTTCTTGCTTGGAATCACTGTAGAGAAGGTCAGCTAGAGTTACCGTAAGAGAAACAGAAATGAATGTTTTGAAGCTGACCGAAAATCCATCATCTGCTCACACCGAGGAAAAAGAGGGAAAAAAAGGACTGCAGAGCAGTCAAATAGAGGGACAAAAAGATGGGCTGCATCTGGCTTGTTCTCTGAAGCAGAAAGAATTATACCCATTACATAGATCTATCGACATGTACAGAGCAAAGCTGTAAACAGTATTAGGCTAATGCCCTCCTACCTTCTTAGCTATGCACAGAGTTCGTAGGCCATCACGGGCATAGTAGTCCAGATGCTTCTGTGTTTTTTCTTTTATTCTTTTCATTCTCTTCTCTGCGCTAGTGTCAGCTGTGAAATACAAGGAAAAGATTCCTTATTTTAAGCACAGATCATTTCAGACCTAATGGCCTAAGATTAAAAAAGAGTGGGCATTAGAGAAAACTGGTACTCCAGTATAATAGCAATTCCTTTAAAAGCTCAAAATTGTTAGCTGTGCATAAGCCGAAAGCTTGCTAAAGATCCTTGTTTCCTTTAAGATAACATTACTTGGGTTTCTTTGTTTGTTTGTTTGTTTATGTTACAGCACTCTTGCTGACAAGCTGAAATACAATGGTCAGGCCCTTATGACAGTATTATTGCAGAGTACACAGTCCACAGGGGCTAGTGCTGTCAGTGAATTTTAATCAGCGCATTCCATATTCTAAGCACTACTCAGGTTAAATAAATACCTCAGTTCTGATCTGCAAGGGTAACACTAGAGAAAGCTTATTCTTTTTTTATACTTCTAATGCCTAGATATAATATTTAATGCAGAAAAGAATACTCCAAACTTCTTGTTCTTCTTCGTAGGAGACATAACAGAAATAGCTCACTGGCTAATTACCTTTGGCAGAGTCTTCCAGCAAGTCCATTATAACAGAGTCAGCTCCTTTTGTGTAGACAACAATCTCCTTGGTTAGAGGGTGTCTCACCACTACAGACATCCTTTTCCTCACTGAGTCAAATCCCAAAGTGTAGAGAATATCGAAAGTCAGGAGTGTGCCTTGTGGCAACCGTACAGTCACCTGGTCAGGAGTTCGGGACACTAAAGTAAAACTATATGCCTGGGCAGCATAGACAAGCGCTGCCTCATCCGGGCTCTCAGCCTCGTAACAAAAGTCTGTTGGCAATGAACTGTTAGTCACCGATTTAAAAACCTCATCCAAGGAAGCACTACCAATATGTGTGCTGCCCTTGCCCTGGAGCTCATCGCCTCTACCGCTGGCACAGCAGTCATCGTCATTGTCACAGCAGTCCAATGCAGCAAGATGCTCCTCAGGGTTCTTTGCACTGAAGCTAGTGCCTAGGTCTGAACTAGACTGAGATGATGAAAAAGACTGACTAAGGCTTGCTAATTTTAGCCGTTGGAATAACTGATGAATCTTCTCCAGGGTGATTCCTGAAGGTTTTATTGGTGGTGGGACTGTGACCTAGAAATATGAGAAAACCTATAGTTAAAAATAAATAAATGTGAACTACAAGATACTTTTCAAAACCTCAATATATTTTTCTGTATCTAAATGACGAAAATTAGAAAAGCAACTCCCCCTCCCTTCCTGTTTAACTGTGGTGGGGGAATTCAGTAGAGGAGTCACAGGTGAGCTGGCATCCAAATTTGATGGTGATTTGTATCTCTAACATCTGAAGCAGAGATGGAATCAAGCCCCGTGTAGGTCTGTCAATGGCCTGGGAGATCAGAGAAAACCCAGTATATTCAACATACTTCTTACAGTATATACAATATAAAATCTAAAAAGAAAAGCATAGATACTGTGGTAGCCATAGCTACTCATCAAACATAAAAAGCCATTTTAGGAAGGGATATACACAGGCAGTGAAACAGTAGATAATACACAAAAGGTAAAAGAACTAGAGGAGAATTCCCAAGCAAACTATTTTTCACCATTTCAGGTTTCACTGAACACTGCTCTATGTTGTTAAATGGAAGCATAATCAATTTTCCTCATACACTTAAAGTCAGATTACCCTTTGTCTTGGCTCGGTAGCTGTGGAGACCAGGACCGTATTACAGATGGCAAGGGCAAGAAAAAAGTCAGTAAGGGATGTGGAAGTCTTCATATGGATAAAAGGAGAAAGATTTTCCGTCTGGAGTGCAGCTTCCCTCACTCGCCTCAGCAGCCTGCTATCGGGAGCCACATCCTTTTCCTGGAAGAGAAATTACTTCATGAGGATTATTCCCATTTACCCTTGTCCCCAAGGAGGAACTGTCAACTTGATAGTTTCCTCTTACCTCTTATTGAATTTACACCTAGAATTATGTAAGGTAAATGCCTTTTGTACTTAACATCTAGGGAAAAAAAGATACATTTCTAAAAGCTGCATAACTAGATAATTAGAAGGAAATGAATCTTGAAACAGAAGAAGATTTCAGAATTGCATTTCTTTTGAGATCTACCAGAAAGCAAGAATAATCTATACTGTATCCCCGAACTCTGAAACTGCTGACTACTGAACTAAAGGGCGTTCCAGATGGAAGTGGATTTGGGATCTCCCATTTCAGCATGGGAGCTCAGAGAAGGTGCTGTGCTTGGGTTACAGCAGTATCGCTTTTTGTTTCCAGAGTCATTCTGCTTTGCACCCAGAAAGAGAAGCTGTCTCAAACTGTTCTTCCTCTGTTTTTACAATACGTACATACATACTTCATTTGTTCCTGAAATGTTACAGTAATTTTACTACCACACTCACTCTCATCAAACCTAAATTTGCAAGCCAAACTACTTACCAGTGCCACTCGCCTACAATTTAATCTGATGTAGGGCTATGGGAGTATTACTTTTAATGGAAATTTCATGTTAGCAGAGTCTGGTTTGGATTTAATTCAGGGCCATATTTAATAAGAGCTTCCAAATTTAAAAGACACCTTCCTGTGAACGAACACTTTTGGATGCCATCTTTAAGGAACTGCCAAAGTGATTTAGCTGCTTTCTTGTTCATCTCAGCTATTAACCTCTCCTCCTTCAATCTGGCACGGTTTTCCCAAGTTTCCTAAATGTGCAACAGAAGTCAACCAACCACCTTCACGGCTGTGCTGTGCCGAGCTGAGTATGTTGCATTGCAACTCCTGCTTGCTAAAGTGAACGGTGGTTCTTAAATCATCCTAATAACTGCAAATAAATCTACTGCTCATTTTGCAGCACAGAGCTCAACTGAAATCCAAAAGCGGACCAAGGCTTTGCACCTTCTCCGCTGCAGGAGGCTCTGGTTCCTCTGGTTCAGCGTTTTCATGCTTTTTTGTTTCACATATGAGGAAATATTTTAAGTATAGATGCAGTCCTTTCTCTAGCAAACTGACACTTACTGAGGACAAGCCTGATTTTTTAGTTATCTTCTCAGGTCTCTTAAAAGGAATCCGAGGCTGAAAAGTTAAAGCTGTCATTCTTTAGAAACCCGCTCACAATATTGTACTGCAGCAGACAGTTGCTGTGGGTAACTGTGTGTCTGTGGCCTATACTGTGCTTGCTAAGTATGGCAACCCCAAATAGCTTAACTGGACAATTCCAATGAAGAACACATGTGCACACCCAACTCTCAAAACAGTTATGTTGGGAATTATATGAAGTTCAAAACATGAGTGATTAGAAACTCACTGATTGCTTGCCCAGCTGTTCATGTAATTTCCTCATGCATTGCCACAATCAGAATGAACCCCACGAACCACGGATTATTACACAGGGATCTCAGTCTCTCCTATCCATCATCATCCTACCCAATTTCTTTTGCATCTATATCCTCAATATCTGCCTCTAGTTCACGCCAAAAATGACAATGCGCTAGTAGATATTCCACTTCAGCAGAAACTTTCTGAACTTAGAATTTTCCTCTGGGAAAACAGAAAATTGTCAGGTCAATTATGGCCTCACAGACAGGTTTTAAAAACAAAATAAAACAAAACAAAAATCAGTACTTATCAGAAAAGTTTTTCTCATTTTCTTTTTCACATTCCATGAAAACAGGGCTGACCTGAATTTCCAGCCTTATGGAACCTCAGGAGATAAAAATCCAGACAAACAAGTCTGTTCATTGACCAGCCTGAACATATATAAAACCAAACAAACAAAAAAAAGAAAATGAAATAAAACAGCACTAATTATGATGATCAGTTAAATGTACCACCTTTTCAATGTTAGCACTTCTGTTAGTGAAAATGCTGATGTTAGAAAATGGCTAGTGTCATTCAGGTTTTAAGATTTCCTCATTTACTCAATGGCACTAAAACCTGATGACAATAGGACAATTGAAATCTTCATGAAATGCTTCTAATAGCAAGGCACTGTTTATTGGAATTATTAAATCTAGAAAGAAACGTGCTGTCACAATCTTAATTCGTAAGAACACCTAAAAGTAGACAGAGTAAATGTTAATGTTCTGTCTTGTTCCAAATTTGCTTATCATTTTATATTTTGCTACTCTCTTAAAGTTCCCTTAAGTCCCTCTGCCAACCATAGCTCTGTTGTTTTATAATACGTTATTTTATTTTTCCCTCTGAGAAGTTGCAGCAGCCACAAGGAACCAAATTAATGAAGTATACTGCCATTGTCTCCTTTTGAGGCATCCAAAGAAATGAGTAAGTTGGTCAATGCCACCTTCTAGGTTCTAAAATGAGATGGTGTCCTCTAGTTGGGCTGAAGGCTGTCTCTCAGGAGGGCTAGACAGGTGGGATGAAAATAAGTTTGTTTCCACAGGAGGTGTGAAAGAACAGGTAAGTCTGTTCTTTTTCCAATTGCATTAGATACTTCAGATACGAACATGTCCAGGAACAGTGGATATTTTCTACCTGGACTTCAGTAAGGCCTTTGACACTGTCCCCTGTACGATCCTCACAGACAAGCTGTTGATGTATGGGCTGGCTACGCAGGCAGTGAGGGGGACTGAAAACTGGCCAAATGGCCGGGCCCAGAGGGTGGTGATCCGCAGCGCAAAGCCTAGTTGGAGGCCAGTGACTAGCAGTGTACCCCAGGGATCAATACTGGGTCCAGTCCTGTTTGACATGGGAGGAGTGGCTGATATACCAGAGGGTCATGATGCCATCCAGAGGGACCTCAACAGGCTGGAGAAAGGGGCTGACAGGAACCTCATGAAGAGAAGTACAAAGTCCGGCACCTGGGGAGGAACAACCCCAGGCACCCATACATGCTGGGGGCCACCCAGCTTGAAAGCAGCTTGGTAGAAAAGGACCTGGGGGTTCCAGATTTCTCATAAATGTTTATGAAATAGATAAATCGGTCACTATGCTTATCCTCGGAGATTTCTGAAGTAAAGACTGCACTGTTCTTCTTTCCTTTCCGTTCCACATAAAACCTAAGACATACACAGATTTTGCACATTTTTATGGTATCAATATAAACACTATGGACTTGGTAGCAAATCTCAGCTGTAAGTTTTCGGAATAGCTTGACTTTGTGTTCAAATAGATCTGTTCAGCTCAGTCTCTAATTTTCCAAGTGTAACTGTTAATATGTAGATCTCTATCTCTTTGTATTTACGTTTTATAAGAGTAGCAAGAGATATGGTTGCTGACAATAAGCTAGGAATTTGCTTTTCCATTGTCCAAGCCCTGGTCAAGCTCCTTCCCACTGAATAGAGTTTGCCATTGAATTTTTGGAAGCTGTAACTGGACACAGGATTCATCGTTTTTGATGAACTGCATAAATTGTATGTAAGGAGGCTCCACAAACTGCCACGGATCACGAAGACTACGGACAAAAATATTGGAAAGGGCAAAAGCAGAGGGTAAGCCCTAGGATGTAGGCTCTACATCCTACCTATGTCACTTTTACTCCAGAAAAGACATGCAATGCTATTTAGTTATTCTTCTAGGATCTGCAGGCTCCAGTTTAATTAACTTTATCAAATGCCATGAAAAAGCCGTCATCCTCATCTCTCTCTCAGAGACGCACTGAGATGAACATCTTAATTGATAAGAGCTTCTCGGATTTCAGCAAAACATCAAAACTTGTCAAGCAGAGAACACTCTCACAAACAGGCAGATTCCTTCCTAATTGCAGAACTGCTCAGAATACTGAGACAAAGTTCAAACATGCTGATTTGCAGGCACAATCAATTACCACTGTACAAATGCACTTAAAATACCATATGCAACCTGCTTATCAGCAATTCATGTAAGGCTGATTGAGAGTAAGTAAATTTTGTGATCACTGCATAGATAATTTTCCTTTAAAAACTGTTCGCATATAAATTTGACATTTGTAAATGATTATCTTTTGTTTGGCACAGTTACTTACCAATTAAACTCCTTACGTTTTGTAGGATACTATTACTTTAACAGCCTTTAAAATGCTTTTCTTGGCAACAGTTCTGACATGCAGGTGCTCATAGCAGATGCTGTGCTAACCCTTACCCAAAAACCACTGTGTCTTCTCAGCAGTGCAAAGTTCTTCAATTTTACTGTTACCTGAGGCTAACAGTTTTCATGAATAGTTTCATGCGGTTGGGACATCAACCCTTGGAAATGTGACATTTAGTAAGAAAAAAGCCAACAACAACAAAGTGTACAATGCCAACTACTGGCCTTTGGACTTTACATTGTTTATTATGTAAAGCAGTTTTTTTTTCCTCCTGCACTTTGTTGATCTGAAGAAGCTGAGTCTCATAGTTTTGTAGTGAGGACTTTGTTTAACAATCATTGACTGCCACTGAATACTTCAATACTTTTATTTCAACAGAGCCATTTATCCAGAAGGGCTCTGCAAGCCTTAAATTAATCAAGTCAAATAGCAATCTTTGTGGCTTCAATCACACATTGTTCAAAGATGGCTTTTTCTTAAGAAACTTTAACCACTGAGATATACAGATAGTATCGTGGGCCTGAGTGTAACTGGAGTACTCAAGATGCTCCAGATTTGTAGCGAAGTACAAATGCATCAGACAAGGTGATGTAAGTTCCAAAGGGCAGGAACCAGAGAGAGACAGAAAATTTTACTATCCCTGTTTTATTAACAGGGAATTGGTTTGGCTGGTAAAGAAAGATACTACTACGCATCATTTGAAGGATATCAACATACAGGACAGCCTCTGGGTAATACCTAACTGTCTCCATTTTTACTACATCTTCATATTTGTCATAGAGGTTAAACGATTTATCCAGATAGAGTGACACCTATTAGCAGCTAAGGTTGGTTATTTCCATGACAGCAGCTTAATCTTCCTCTACAAAGGAGATGTTTGATACTAGTTCCTCAGATATTGCTTTTACAGTGGGGAAAAAAAAAATAACATGGCAGTTTATTTATAGAAGAAAGCAAAGAGGCCTAGCTGTAAAAACGTAACTGGGGAAATATACTGGCAAGAAATTCCTTTATCACACTTCAAAAGTCATGACCCATAAGAGGTTCTCAGAAGTCATGACCCATGGGTTCTCAAGAGCTCATGGAGAGGTTCTCAACATCCCATGAGGACTGGGCTGGAAAAGGCCAGGATAACAACCGACAAACCCCCCGTATTCCCAGAGCAGGAGGGGTACTGACTGGTATATACTATAAGACAGAGGAACTGAAGGATCTTATAATGCACTTAAACTACTTTGCCACGAAGAACAACTGCAGAAAATAAAGTTCTGAGAATTCTGTATTTATTAGATTTTTTTAAAAAACCCCAAGATTTGGAAGGGTTTTCCAGGCAATTAATTCTAATTGGGATTCTAATTTTGAAAGTGTTCAACTTTCTCCTGGAGTCCACAAAAGCCTTTTCTGAAATGTCTGTTAAAAAACTCTCGAGAAGAAAACAATAGTCTGACTTTCATTAGGTTGTGTTAGATTTTGGGGAGTGACAGATCTAAAATTCAGCCGAGTCTAAGATTTTCCTAGAATTGCAATGAAGACATGTACTTTCAAGTCGGTACTCGAGGTGAGACAGAGGCCACCTAGCCACTGAAGGGGGACAAGGCTCTTCAGCATCTTGCAGAGTTCAACATCTTGCAGGGTTTAAGACCTTATTCTGACAAGACCTTTTGGCTTAATTTATATTATTTTTGTGAGAAGTGCTCCTTTTTTTTGCCTTGAAAAATGCAACATTTATCTTTTGACACACGAACAAACTCCTAGAACCGCTCTGGAGAGTGCTGCTTGGCCATTTTGCATGCACAGCACAGGGGTGGCTGAACTCTATTTAACAGAGACGGTACGTTGCAGTGCTAGTAGCAGCAGTAGTTTGTGGCTTTCTGAGCTATGTTCAAACTCAAGACTTCAAGCCCATACCCTCTTCCTGACCATCATCTCCTAGGAGGACCTGTACCCCCTGTTTCTGCAAAGGCAGGCCCCAGACTCACGTCCCCAGCACCTCTTGCACAATGCCAGCCCAGAACGCCCACCTCACTTTCCTCAGTCTGCTCGTACTCACAATGGTACTGCTGAATGCCACTTGAGACTGGTTGCTGTCACAACGACCAAGTGACCTGTGTCTTGTATGCCCCTGAAAATGAGCTCTAGCACTCTGGCACCTCCTCAAAGGTCTCATGGTCCTCTGCTTGTACGTGGCTGGTCTCTCAATATTCATGGGAGGAAGAGTGAAGTGTTGAAGTTTTGCAAAGTCCTCATCATCTAAATCCAATTCTTTGTGGGTTTCCAGGCGCCTGGCTGTAAAAAGAGAAAATGAAACCGTACCTCTTACTCTGTTTTTTGCACTGCTCAGGAGGAATTCCTTGGTAGGTTAAAAAACCTAAAACAAACTAAACCAAAGCCAAAACATCTCAAAAGCCAGCACTAGAAAACCTTCACTATCCACTTCAGTTTCTGGCAACTCCCACTCTCCAATGTTTGTTATTGCAAGGAAGCAAAAATGCATTTTCAAGGTGATCAACCACTTTTATGGACTTCTGTTCATGCTTGGTCTCTTTAGCTGCACTTCGTAGTTAACCGAAACAGGAGAGTGAAATATGGTAATTCACAGATTTCCTAATGTTTTCAGTCACAGAGCACAAACACCTTTTCGGCAGCTGCTTCCCCGCTTAATAAAATCCTTTGCACTATGTAGAGAGAGCAAGTAGTGACCAAGAACGAGCCCGAGTCAAACCCACAGATTCAGAGCACCAAACGCCAAGAGACTTCAAATACCGACTGCAGCTAGGTTCGACTCAAGAAAATGTGCAGCTGTACCTTTCATATCACACAGACGACTATGGTAATTACTTTTGGACTCACTCAATTTAATTACTAACTAATCTCAGTTTGTGAGCTTATAAAAGGTTGGCTGGCATTCATTTAGAAATGAAAGGGAAAATATTCTCTTTGCACTCTCGAGTGGGTATTGAATGCAGGGCAAAGCCTGAGATGCCTGCAGAGGGAACTGGAAAACATTTCCCATCTGACTTCCGAATCATTTAAAACACCTTCACTTTCATGAATCTCCGTAAAGGGGTCCCTCACAAAATGGAGACAAATCCACAGAGCTCTACGTTCAGTCAGAGGGCTCAGCAGGCCTAAATATTAATAGTTCAATTAATAACATTTAGTTACTCAGAGAGAAAAGCAAGTATAAAAAAGTGTCTCTCACCATTTTCCTGATGTGAAAACTCAATTCCATCAACAGTACAGCGTCGGAATACCATTTTGTTTTCGGTTAGTGTCCCTGTTTTGTCTGAGAAGATATACTGGATTTGTCCAAGATCTTCAGCAATATTTAGGGCACGGCACTGTATGGGCAGATCTGCTTCTTCATCATACAGGTCAATGTCATTGTGAATTAAGAAGACTTGGCCCAACTTGACTAACTCAATGGACACATAAAGAGAAATGGGGATTAAAACCTGAAAGAGAGATGAAGTTCTCAGTGAGACAAGTTTTATTGATTTCTGTCAGCAGCATCTTGGCACAGGTATAGTAACAATTTTCAGAGAAACAGTTCTTCCTAGAGACATATTGTAGGACTGAACAATAACAGTTCAGGGGAAAAAACAACTCCTGCACACAATAGCAATGGATAAAGGGGGGCCATAAGTAGCAAATTTAAGGCAATATTCCTGGGTCTTTCAGAGGATGCTCTTACAAAGTACATTTTCTGGGCTCAGGACCATGCTTGCTCTTACCCTCCTGAAACTCTGAAGGGATGCACTAGCACAGACTAACGCTTAATGTAAAGATGTTTCACAAGCAATTGCTTTGCAAGCAACGCTTCCCACCCGCTAGCTTCCATGCCCTGAAATAATAATGAATTCTTAAGATACACAAATATTCTGTTTCAGTAATGAAGAATAATCCCCCTAAGGAATCTCTGAGCAGCCCTGAAAGTTATCGTCACATTTCATTCATATTAAATAAATTCTGTCCACTTAAATCTCAGCAGTTACATCAAGAAATCTGAAAAGTAAATGTGACGTTTTCCCCCATCCCATAAAATGTTCTCTCCCAATTAGTCTTAAGCAGACTCGGATATACGAGCATCCTACTTCTAATTCAGCTTCTTTCCTAAACCAGCTGAACCACACCTAGTTATTATTCCCCACTGGCAAAAATGACAACTTTTGTTCCACTGTTTTCCTGAGATATTAAGTGGCATTCTTATTTTGGAATTCTGGACATAGGCAGGAAAAAAAAAAAAAAAAGCTGACATTTGGACGTAAACATCCTCTTTATTGCATATGCTAGAGATTCTGGAGTTATTTAAAGACATAATACATGTCCTTCCTATCTACATCCCTGTGGAGTTTCAACAGCAAGAAAGAAAAATCTTCAGTTAGAAAACAAACAAACAAACAAGACACATTATTTCAACATGTGGATGATTTGAAACACTCCTAGCAAAATCTTCAAATAGGATTAAGAAGGTACTGCACAGCTATTAGTTGATATTAATTGTTCATTAGTGATTATATGCAGTTTTGAATAGCTTCTTCCTTGGAGGTAACAGAGAGGGTTTTGTCTTTTACCTGCAACAGGATTATCATTGTCAAGAACATGTAGAAACCGGCAAGAACTGGAGACAGAAAATCGCCATTCCCATCCGGGACATCATAAGGCGGATGCTCTGAGAAGCTTCCAGTCCAAATGCCATGGCCTGTAGGAACAATGTACAATACTGAAATACACTGGAAGGTGATTGACAAAGCTTCTGAAATTTGTAGATATGGACTGCTATGATAATTAAAAAGAAAGAACATTTCCAAAGCAACAGTCCCCAAGCAATGCTGTAAATCTGTGGGAGAAGGCAAAGTATATGCAGAGCTCTGTAGCACATGAATATAATTGATATGCTAGTAAGAAATGAGCCATCACGGATATTTTTATTCAGCTCTCCTTCCACAGGTATCCCCCAGGGCTCTTAGCTCTGCTCAGAGCTACCTCACTCTATGTCTTGCTGCTGGAGGACTCCATCTCTACCACCTATTTTCAAAAGTCTTCAGTGCTGAAGATCCCTTTCCTCTTTCGAATAGAAAGAAACTTTATAACCTTTATATAGACAAACTGAAATCTTTCTTGTCCTTCCTGACCATTCTTTGATTTCCATCCGTCTTTGTTAGAGTAGATAAACTCCTTATAATTCAGTCTGGGCAGCTCGTTTTTATGTTCCCTTCAACTAAGCCATACCCCAAAACTGCTCCTTCCCCTGTGTCTTAAATATCAGTAGGTATCATTGCACTACTACAACAAAGCCTCTGGTTCAGGACTTACCAACATCCCATCCTGATTACTTTACCACCTTTCCTACTGCCCTTACTGAAATAAACTTTGCTCAAGGATGTTACTAAATTTACAGCACCAGAAACTTGACACAGAGCTAGGACAAACAACTCAGTTTCCCTCATGGCATCATTGCTCCAGATGCCTTTTACCTGCCAAAAACCTCCATTAGCCCACTTCTCATATCCAGCTCTGATAAAACTTCTATTAGCACCAATTAAGCAAGCAGTTGTTTTGCAGCATCTGCCTACTAAAATGCTGCCAAAGGAATTCAAATTATTTCAGCAATACTTTCTGGCTGCTAGAGAGCACAATCACATCTGAGCAAGGACAACTATGCTCTAGAAACCACTTCTTACCCCAATTTTTCACTGTGTACAAGAAAAATACTGATAACTGATCCACCAGTGATATTTCTTCCTAGAACCCTACATTCAGACAAGGTTGCAAAGGAACAACTTATGGTAGAGCTACGGGACGTTTTAAATAGATGAAAGCACATGGGTTTGTTACTGTTTTACATGTTTCACTTAAACTATGAACATTTTATTTTTAATTTTTTTTTTTTGACCTGAGCAGACAAATTGTTTTTAAGTGCTGATTTTTTCATCTGAGACCACTTTAAACCTTAAATTGAAGGACTTTATTACTCAAGGGCCCCTACACACCAGACAAAGACAAATCTCTAAATCTGTATGACAGCAGCCAGGGAACAATGAAAATAAAGTCTCTCTCTCCCTCACACAGAGCTCAGTTGTCAAACTGAAATCCCATTTCTGTGCCAAAAAAGCCCACTGCAACATGAAGCAGCAAAATTTAAGAAGCGATTAAGTCAGTTCAGTTGTTCATCTTTTTGGACGGCCCTTACTTCTAATGGTATTACGCTGCTGACTGGCTGGTGCGTCACATCACACGCCTCCAGGGCAGGTTCAGGACCACTTGACAGGGCCAGGTGATTTGACTTTGTTGCTACAAATTAATTCAGAGCACTGGCACTAAGCAAGTTATCACCGAGATGGAATCAATTAAACTTTGGGGCTTTGAACACAGACCACTCATGGGAGCCTCTGTTATGTCTTTAAAGCAGTGACCCATTCAAAAGTCAGTGGGCTTAAAATTTGGCCCTTTCCTTGGGGTTAGGACATCGTATTAATGCTGACCTGCCTGGGACAGATCGCAATCAGCGCTGGAAGGCAAGCAGGTGTTTACGTGCAGCGAAGGTGATGTTTTTGAGATTAGCAACCTAGTGAACTCTCGTCAGCTAACCCCAGTTACCGCATTCAAGCGTGCTCACGTGAAGGGAGGCACTGCAAGGCCCCCAGAAAAATGCAGGCTATTCCTGCCTCAACAATTAATCCATCTCACAGCCTGCTGTAAAGGGGCTTTTGAGAAGGAAGGTAGCTGTGGAGACTGTAAACTGGATGAGTTAGTCATGTGCAGCTCACGGGTTTTAAATCGGGTAGCTCTGGCTGACATCACCCCTGAACAGAGGAAGATGTTACTGAAATGAAGGTAAAGCTATACATAATTTTACTTTTGTTGTTACACACAAGGAACAAACATCCACTCAGGAAGCACACTGCAATTGGCAAGTACTGATTCCTATGATGCATTAACCCAATGGCTTTCACTTGCTTGCTTTACACATATTTTACCACAGTGGAGATGAGTCTTATCTGAAATATTTATAGCCATGGCTGAGTTTTCTTCCATCTAAATTGCTCAGATTTGCTCATTTTAACTTGTCTCTTGGAAAGACCAAAGGGCCTAGAGACCCCAGGAGCACTCAGCTCTAGATCTGATCTCACTTATCTATGAGATCGATTTTTAACCACCATTTAGAAAAAAAGCAAGGAAACAAGATTTTTGTCAGTGCTTCATACCTACAGCTCCAACAAGACACATCACGAACAGGAGTCCCACACATAAGAAAATATCCATATTCATCCGTCGCTCTATCTTGCTGCGCTTGTAACGAGGACCGTTGTTATTTAGCATGGCCTTAGTTTCATGTCCTTCAAAACACAAATGGATATTATCATGTTTATGTAACATTTTGTAGGGCTTTTTTTTTTTTTGAAGTATTTCTCTCTCAAAATGAGAGCAGGATGCTCACGGCTACTGTTAATTTGACTCTAGTTTCATTCAGTAATTTTATTGCCCATCTTCTCATTTGACTGAACAGCAGAATATATCAGAGACTAAATCTAGAGGTTTACAAAAGACCTCCATTACATTTGAGATTGTAGCTGTCATATACACTTCACTTTCCCAAAGACAGCAGATTCAGTAGGATCACAAGGCTTATATAAATATTCAAAAGCCAAATCTCCTTGAGAACAAAAAGAAAAAGAACAGTAATATATTTTGAGTTTTACAAACAACTTGATTAGGTGCCATACAGATTCCTGAAACGTACATTTGAATACTTTTCAGCAGCTATTTAAAAGCCACTAGACATATTTCATGTATTAACTTAAATAAAATCCAACATGTCAGATCCAGCAGTGAAAGACACTGATGTTATTTAGTTTTTCGCTATGTGGTTGTAAAGTGCTAACAAAACAGTAGGACAAGAAATAAAAAAAAAACCCCAATCCTTAAAACTTTCTGAATTACAACTGAGCTGGTATATTTGTAATGGAAAAAGAGGAGTGCTGTAAGAAGCCAAGAAACAGAAATTGTTTTTTCTATTCTATTAATATTATCTAAACTGTGGCTCCACAATTGGGATATCTGGATACCATCTGCTGCTATATTAAATAGTACTTTTTATGTTTATTTCTACAGTCCTTTTCCTTGAAAATACAAACCCTGCAGACTTGTATTTCGTTTTCATTTGTATGTGCATGATGTGGGCGAGAAGGACTGTTTTCCAAGCTACCTTTTGGCTTTCTCTAGGGAAGCGATTTGAACCAAAAGCT
This sequence comes from Platalea leucorodia, assembly GCF_965183815.1. Taxonomy (NCBI): domain Eukaryota; kingdom Metazoa; phylum Chordata; class Aves; order Pelecaniformes; family Threskiornithidae; genus Platalea; species Platalea leucorodia. Next base: position 1,011,828 of record NC_138833.1, read on the forward strand.
GGAAGTTAGGTGCGATTCAATCATGCCTGCTGGATTCATTCCAGGTTTACATCAAAGGTTATTAATTGAGGCAGAGAGCAAGAGAGAAAATTACTCTCCAGCCTTATGTTCAGGACATTCACCCAAGAGCTGGGACTCCTGGCTTCCCGTTCCAATGAATATGTAATTATTTACACAACCTGGAGCTATGTCAGTGGGACCAGCTTACACTACCGATGCTCCTTCCTTTCCAACTCATGTCTATGTACGTACCCACTTGTTCCACACAGCCAGGTATTCAGGGTACAGCTTGTGAAGCACGAGATCTATGTTCACTCCCATACAGGCAGAACTGAGAACAAACCCCAAGTCTTCCCTTCGGTAAACAAATGCTCTAGCCAAGCTACACAGAAGAGGAAGGTACCGATGCCTGCACTTCTGTTCCTCTAGCAGCTGTGTGAATCTTGTTCCTCACTTTTCTTTTATGTCAGGCTTAATGGAATATTTTGTGTTGAAAACAAAACAAGACATAACCCTCTAATCCCTCCCCAGAAAATCCTCAAGGAAATGTTGATGGATTTATTTCAGGAAGAAAATGGGAAGAGATTTCTTTCCCAATATTGGCTCTATCATTCCCTTCCACTTCAGCTGACCAACAGGAAAAGGACACATCTGTAATACAGATATCATCTTGCAAGAAACAATACTAGAAATAAGAGAAATAACCTATTTTGTTCTCCTCTGATCCTCACAGTCGCATACGCTGTGCAACACAGCACCTCGCCTACCACCCCACTAGTACCTTGTCTATTTGTGGATGCTGATGGGCTTATCTAAAATTTCTTCCTGGTACTTTATTATTTGAAAAACATATAATTCTTGCTGCTCTTCCTATCAAAATGAGAAAACTACATTGGCTGTCGCTCTGTAATGAGGTTTTTGTGCATTAGAGTTATTGCTCTGTGTAGAACCATTTGGGTAGCCATGAAAAGTATAACCATATTTGGGTCAGATGAGAACTGCACAGGCTAAACAATCCCATTAAGTGATGGCTGTGCTCTTCACAAAGGCTTCCATTAGAAAGTAAGTCTGAGGAGTAATAGAGTTATAAAAATGGAGAATGTGCCATCTTATTATGTGACTGATCTTGATTGTTCAGAAAAGGTCACAGACCATGATTAAAAGCCAGAGTATAATCAATGTCAAAGAACCCTAGAAATTAAGCTGGTGCTGGCTCAAGCGAGTCTAATTTTAGAAGAACAAGAATAAACTTTTATACTGATGTTAACAATAAGATGTCAGTTGGAAACTGAATTCAAGACTTACTCAGGTCCAAGACACCATATCTTGAGAGTGACTTTAAAACTCCAACCTTTGCTACTAGCAGCTTAAGCAACATTAACAGAGATCCACATTAGGATCTGTGCTGGTGGTCAAAGGAACATACTGGGAAATCTTGACTAAAGAAAAAAAAACAGGAATCCTAACAGGAGAAGGGAAGACAAGTTACTCCAATTCTATAGGGAATGAGCCCTACAGAGATTTTTATATAGTAGTTACTTCCAAAAAATGAGTGACAAGTTTGGCTCTGGCTCTTCTCTCTGTCTGGTAGGCATCATCCTTACATGTGGTGTTTAGAGAGACAGGCAATGAAAGATCCACAAAGTGAAGGCTACTTTGGAAACGTATGGGTGCTATCGTCATTTAGAGTCCACTACTGCAGTAGTGAAATGACATGGTCAGTTATCAGGTAAAGTAATCGCCACTGGGGAGATTAATCTAAGCTAAATGACTCGTGCAAAGATGGTGACTTCTATTTTCTGTTAGGTGGCTCAGCCTCAAACCCCTTGCTGCTGATTAGACATAAAACAGGTGACACGACTCTACTGGAAAAATAAAAATAACCAGTAATAGGATTAAATGTTGTGTTTAAATTGACTTTTATTTAATATACAAATAACGAGGGTAGCCGATACACTCTACCTGAAGCAGAAGAGGGCACAGCTGGCAAAGCCAATGATAAATCATGCTCACTGAGTAAAAGCAGTGGTAACGCTCCAAACATAAAAGATGCTGAGAAAAAGATGAGCTGACCCACTGCTCAACCTGGCACTGCTGCATTTGATCTGAGCACCGACACTGTCTTGCTTGGTTCACATGTCTACTGCATGAAATTCATGGTTGTGTGGACACATTATGTCCATGTCAGCACAAACTTGTGCTGCTGCTGCCTCTTCTGCCGCCTCCAGCTGCTGCTCTCACTGCCTCCTGTGTGCTGGCACTGGCACAGCTGGGCTTTGTGATTTTTTTTTTTTTTTTTTTTTTCCTGGGTAGATCTTCAACTGCATCAGCTGCTACCCTGAGGAGCCAGGGAGATCTCCCTTAGGGTAGCCATGCAGATTTTATGCCAGATGGAATTAGTATTATAATCAGAGCTGCAGAGCTGAGAGTTAAACTCACCTTAGCAATTTTTTACTTGTCTGGGTATTTTTGGAAGATATTGCAAAGGTAGCAAGACATACGCAAGGACAGCGTTGCTTGCCAGAGACCCAGTGCAGGACCTGCTGGCTTTGGAGATGGATGAGTAATACCTTTACTTCAAGAAGTTATGTAATTTTCCCATGCACTACCAGTTCTTAAAACAAAATGTCGAATTGTGGTGCAGTATTAGACTATACATATTTACAGGGAAATTCTATGTTTACCTAAATAGAAATTACATCTTACCTGCATATATAACAATTCCTATTGCAGCCTCAGTATTTCTGATTGTACATCCACGAAGCAAGAGGCTTTCAATGTTAAAACCAATCCGTTCCTTATTTGGCTGCTCCCTAGAAGAAAGAAAATAAAATAAAGCAATGCCTTTTTCTCTTCTAATATAGTATTAAACAAAATTTTTGCGTGCATGTCTGTTTCAAGTTGAAATCAAGGAACTGTGAAGGCCCTATTTTGCTTGTATTTCACTCAGCTTCAATAAAGACTCCAGTAATAAGTTACAGAGAAGTCCCAGTGTCTCTTTTAAAGACCGCTTACATGGTGTGTGTATCATGATGTCAATATGAAGCAAGTTTGGCTTTCACTCGGTCCCCTATCTGGCAGATTCAGTATCTCATAAATGAAGCCAAGATACCTTATGCGACTTCATTCAGATTAAATTCTTTTAGAAAGCTGAGCAGGTTTTGCCTGCTGGTAGGGGTTCAAAGGAACACATCTGCACTGTGCAAGAGCCTCTGTCTCTCTGTCAGCCACCAAAGGGCTCCTCATCTTTGTGAGCCTCAGTTCGCTTGAACAGTCTCTAGGCTGAGGCTCTCACACTGGATGGAAGACTTTTCATCCTGGCTGAAGATGTCCCATCACACACCAGATCCTTCTGCTAGCAGAACAGACCGATGAAAACTTAATGGAGACTATAAGGTCAGTGCTTCATCAGGCAGGCAATTTGTTACTTGCCTCTGAAATGAAAGCATAAAACTACTTTTGCCCGCAGTTTTTATTATATACTCTGGTAGGCTCCTCCCGAGATCTTTACCAAGGGTGAGATTTTTCACTTCAGTCACTCCATCTGGTTTTGTTATTCAAATATCAGCATAAGAAAAGATTTTTTTTCTAGAATATGTATCTTTTGCTACTTTCTATTCGATATTTGGCATTGCATTTACCAGTAACCTACAACATCACTTAAATGGAGAGCAAGGTTGGATACTGTCTCAGGGCTAAGTAGTCCTGTGTCTGTGTGCAGCTGCACATGATTACATGACATCAATCCAGACAAGTGAAAAGGTTTACGTGCCAACAACCTACAGCTGGTAGAATTGTAAAAAAATAATGCCAGAAACTTGTTTTTTCTGGGGATCTAGGTTCAGCCTTGGTGAACTTACTTACTAGAAGCCGCCTTGCATCCCCCTGAGCAGAATTTGCTGTAGTCAGGCATGTCAGATGGATGTCACTAAGTTCTTTCTTACCATTTTTAGCAGAGAGAGTACTGCTACCGTTTTATAGCAAGGCAATAGAGCCTCAATGATGTATTAAGGGTTCTTGGAGAAAAATGTAACCTGCTCCAGGTAATCTGTGTTTACAAAATAGCTCAAAGACCAAAGACAGAAACTTCACTAACTGTTAGTAAATAATTTTCACTGCCAAATTCTTTTGTCTGCCCCTGAAGCAGGGAGAGAAAGGCAGCTAATTCCATATTCCACCAAGCAGGTGAGATAACAGGCATTTCCAAAAGAGATTTCTGTTACAGACTTTCAATAGAGATTTGAAGATTTTGAAGCCAGTCCTGGGTTCTGGGTGTGTATTTGTGTGTGTTTTCTTGTGACATATCACCTACATTTCTATAATCTCAGTGCTCTTGTGCCATATTACAGCAGGCTAATTGGAAGGATTGCTTCAATTTAGATTATACCCAGTGGTCCTCAAAGCCAGCAACCACAGCGAGCGATCAGTACAAACTTGACCTCTTTTTCCCTTTTAAGATACCACAGTAGAGGGGAAATGGCATTGCTACTAGAGGCATCATTCTTACAGATTAAGCATGGTCAGGGCTAATGGGCGAGAACCCTCTGGTTTACTCCCGTCAGAGGATCTGGCCATTTACAGCTACTCCAGGTGTAACACTCTCACTGCATTCTTACAGACATTAACTCCTAGTTTAGCTACTAGTAAACTTCAAGCTGGAGCACGGATAGAGATGCTCGCACATTCATACAGTTCAATTATTTGCATAACGTGGGGCATGCGTTTGGTCTGAGGCAGTAGTATTTTGGAGAATTCTCTGGTGTGGTGTGAGAATCAGCATGGACCAATGACCGCTCTGAAGAGGGCCTTGGGAAGCAGCTGCCCTGTGCTGGAGGCTAAGAGAATTTTAGGGCATGAGCCGTGCCATACAAATTGGCCTTATAGCCAGGGAATGGGCTTAAGTCTGCTGAATTTGCTAGTATAGATTTCGCTGTCATGTCTGTGTCAGAATTATTAAATGAAGAAAGAACATAAGGAACAGAGGATGTGGCTTTTTCTGCACATATACAGGCTTACACTAAAAAGGAAAAACAAAGGCACTTTTTTATACTAGTCTAACACATTGGTTCAGTAAGATTTTTCTTGCTTGCATGCTTTTTCTAGCTGTAAGAAGAAAAACACATTTGTTTGTTAGATCCTGGATACCTTTTCCCTGTGGCCTTAAGTATGAAGAAGCTAAAGTCATGGAGCTGAATATCTTTAAACATTAGGAGGGACTTAGATATAAAATCTAGCCTAGCCTAACCCTCAGGTCAAATGTAAACAAGCTTATGTCTGAATTCTGAAAAGAGCTGAAGCCTTGTGAGACAGTTTGCATGAAACAACTGCAAGTTCAGTGTCAAGCCTTGGTCCTGCCTTGCCTCAAAGCAGATTCCAGTCTACATCTTATATTGACTTTTGAATCCAGGCATAGATAATAGTGACATCTATCAATTTCTGCAAAACACATTCCTTCCATCCATTTCCTCCAAGAGAAATATTAAAGTTTGGATACAAAATGCATTTATGGATAACAAATACTTACATGTAGCCTTTGAATTTATTGAGATCATTGTTAGGCATTTCACAGATGATGGTGTTTTGGAAAAATTCAGGTTCAAACGAAGTATTCTGCAAGAGGAAACACACTGAGAATGAGTGTCAAATCCAATGAGTACTTGAAATGCTGAACACTGAGAGCAGCTAAATATAGGCCACCAAGACAGTTGGGGGCTGGAGCACTTGCCCGATAAGGAGAGGCAGGGGGAATTTAGCTCCTTCAGCCTGAAGCAAAGCTCAGGATGGGCTAAGTAAAGACCTGAGATTTTCCTCTCTCAGATTAATAACTGGTTAAATTAAATGAAGATGATGCTGTGTATTGGACAAGACATCACAGATGCCAATTAGTGAAAACATCTGTCTTCGTTTAAAGTGAATGTGACAAATAGTTCAAATTATTTATGAAACAAAAACAGCCTTCAACCAAAAGCAAGTTCAAATGAAAGTAATTTCAGGATTTATCAGGATTTTGAAATATGTTAGAAGAGTTACATTACTGGCCAGGATGGTATAATCATTAAATAAGAGCCCACACATTTGAATAAACGTATCACATTCAAGTAAGACTAAAAGCAAGACTAATAGCAAAAAAACCCCCAAACAACAAAACAAAAACAAAACCCAACCAAAAACCAAACCCCAACCCCAAAATGAACAAACACACACACACAACCAAAGGAGGGAAGGCAGTAGAGTAAGTCCAAACCACTGGGAGAGACAGAGAGCGCTTTTCCGGCTACGTGCTCACTTAAGAAGAGCTTGGAGCTTAACTAAGACACAATTTTGCCTGATTTCCGCTGTGTTCAAGAAACCAGGCTTGGGTTTTGGACTGCATGAAGCAGTCCGGAAAGCAGACAGCATAAGAGGTATTTCACTGCCATAAGCGGTCTCTTTTTCTTAACTGAAGAAATATACAAGACTTCGATTTTAGATTAAGAAAATGTAATAAAAATGGGATGTGAGAAATGTGAAAGAGAACCATTATTGTTGTGCCATACAATCTTTAAAAGAACTGAAACTCACTTTAGGAATTCCTCCCATTAGGAATGCTGGAAATCAAGTCTGCTGCTGGGCTTCCCTACCTTTTTCTACAGCAGAAGAGACTTCCAGAGATTAGACTCCTTCAGAAACTGCAAATCTGGGGAATCCTTCATTGGAATTCACAAAACCTTTGCCAGACTGCAAGAGAAATTCCTTACACTGCTGGTCCTCAAGTCTCAATTTTTTGTCCACTGTTCTTTAATTCTTCCATTATTTTCTCTCTCCTTTTTTTTTTCCTCAGCAGTACATATATTCTTTTTAAAAAAAAAATATATATAATATCTAAGTACAAGCAAGTAGAGAATCTGATTAAAAAAAAAAAAAGTTGGAAGAAATACAAGAGCTTGATGAATATAAGGGCATTTTGTGCACCTTCTGACCCATCTCGCTGAATATTTTTAGAATCTCTTTTAAGAGATATCGTTCACCCCTGCTGAATCTTGTTAAACTCAGTAAACTCAATAGGAAAATCAATATATATTTGGTTGTGCTAGAAATATTTGTACTATGGAAGAAAAGGAAGATCCAAAAGGCACCTGGACGGCTCATTCCTAACAAAGAAACCTAACAGGCTTCTAGCTAGAAAAGAGCTAGAGAAGGATGATTCTTCTCTGAATTTTTTTTTTCTTTTGATGAGAAGAATTTAACATTTGAAAATTCAAGTTAAAAAATGGCATTAAGAAAGGAAAAAAAAAATCCTTCCTCTCAGTCTTTTACAAGTAGGTGAATTCAATATTCCTAAGCATATCCTAAAACAAAGACCTAGTCCCAGCTCATACGTATTTCCTGCCTCCTTAAAGAGTCACGTTATAGACACATTGACATCTGAGTAAGTTTTATGCAGCACCATAAATCACAGGACTAAACAAAGCTCAAAGAACAAGGAAGAAGTTGGCAGACTAAAACCTGTACATATAGTATGTTGCACACTGGTTTTTTTTAGCTAACGTACTGTTTACACTAATACATTAAAATAACAGGGTAATATAGTCGACTATTTAAGCTCTGGCCTTCCTGAGCACTGGCTATCGCCACGGTCAGAACTGCATTCCACTCCGCCAATGTAACAGGATTTCGTAAGTATAAACGCTTCTGGGCATACAGCTTATCTAAACAACAACTCACTGTCTGGAGAAAATAACCACGAATAGTCCGTCTGAAGCGTAATTTGGCATGCAGAGATTTTTTAACTTAAAGAAAGACCTCCTCATATTATAAATGGTTGAGGCAAAAGCTTGCGTTTTGCATGATAGTAGAGCACTCTGTTTTCCTCTAAAAGCAAAAATACAAAACCTAATGTGTATGACTACGTGACACAAATGCAACATTTTTATTTTTTCTATTTAAGTACCCAGTTTATTAGTATTTTGCTAAATCTCTACATATTAAAAATTTTCAGTGTTTCTCAGGAAAAAAAACTCTCCCTAATCATCACTGGAAAGCACTGAAAAACTTATGCTTTATGCTATGGCATCCACAACCTGAGAAAGCCTTTAACTGTGCTTGCAAAGTGATTTCCATTTGAACAAAGAGCAAGTAACCCTGGAGTACAGCACCTGACCACAACTGGCCATGGAAATGGTGTACTTTTATTTAATAAATCTGGTTGCTCACTGGCAGCTGTGTCCCACCCACCAATAACCCCAAAAGGTCTTCCTAATGGCACTGCTACTAATGGCTAAATAAATGGACTTAATTCCTAGAATTACCTGCCAGGTTTTTAGATTTCCTGTCTGTTGGAGCGATTCCAATGGAACAAAATATTCCTCTTCACATGCTACAACTCCTTAAACTTGTTGTGTGTTATTTGAAAAACTGCCCTGCTATGTTTGAAAAGATATTTAAAAATGTCTCGTGGTTTAAGCCCAGCCGGCACCTAAGCCCCACACAGCCGCTCGCTCACTCCACTGCCGTGGGATGGGGGAGAGAATCGGAAGGGTAAAAGGGAGAAAACTCGCGGGCTGAGATAAAGACAGTTTCGTAGGCAAAGCAGAAGGCGCGCACGCAAGCAAAGCCAAGCAAGGAATTCATTCCCTCCTTCCCAGGGGCAGGCAGGCGCTCGGCCATCCCCAGGAAAGCAGGGCTCCAGCACGCGTAACGGTCCCTGGGGCAGGCCAAGGCCATCGCTCCCAACGCCCCCCCTTCCTCCTCCTCCCCAGCTCTCTCTGCCGAGCACGGCGCCCTGGGGTGTGGGGTGTCCCTTGGGGCAGGGGGGGCAGCCGTCCCGGCCGCGTCCCCTCCCAGCCCCTTGTGCCCCCCGCCTGCTCGCTGCTGGGGCGGGGTGAGGAGCAGAAAAGGCCTCGCCTCTGGGTGAGCGCTGCTCAGCGGGAACCAAGCCATCCCTGGGTTAGCAACGCTGCTTCCAGCACAGATCCAGAACACAGCCCCGTGCTGGCTACTATGGGGAAAATTAACTCTATCCCAGTGAAAACCAGCACAGAATTTAACAAGTACAACTTTCCCTAAGTCATATTTTCTTGTTTGCTTCAGGTTTATCAAACATGAGTCAAGAGAATATACCAGTAAAGTGTTTGTAAAAAGGAAATGATACGGCCTATGGAAAAAAAATGATGACTTTAAGCATTCAAACTGAATCTTTGCTAACAAGCAAACTGATGCCAAACATATCGGTTTTACTTAACTTTTTGCATTTTAATTTACCTTGAGCTCCTATTCACTTGCTTATCATACTCCTAGAAAAGATTCCATTATGTTATTACAACTTAGTGTGCCTTAGAACGATTCCTAGTTGAACTGCCATACGTGTACCTGCCTAGCAAACAAGCAACAGTACATCAGCTGCAACAGGGAAGAAAAATGCAAAAGGAAGCCCATGGCCAATTTGGAAGAGGGGCCATGAGCTGTCTTCCAATTTCCATGGAGAAATAATTCACTCAGTAGCAGTGGCTTTGCTTTGGGATGTGCTGTGCGCCGCGACAGCCTGTGGGGTACAGATGGCTTATGCATAGGAAAGACTTGCTGCAGTCCCGAACGGTGCTACTGTGTGCTGTTGCTTAAGCATGTGCTGATGCAGTTTGCTGCAAACAAGTACTGTCTGAGATAATCTTCCTCCTTATGCAGCCATCCCTGTGCCAGAATAACAAAAATCTTTTGGGACAAACTGCTGCTTTCTGTACAGGGTGTCATAGCTATATCAGCACAACCAGCCCGTCAGAACTGGTGCACTTTGCGGCTGGAGCTGGCGTATAAATGGGCGCAGACTAACCCTGCACTGCATGGGCTGCATTTTCAGCTGCCTTACCTGGCTGGAGAACCCCATTACGACTTGTCGTTGTTTAAGGTTGGTCTCCCCGTCGAGGTTGGCTGTTTCCAAGTGACAGATCCCGTTCTGATCAGAGGAGTACAGCAGTAGGATATCGGCTGGGATGGTCTCGTTACACTGCAGCTGCACAAAATCCCCCACTCGGACATCCTTCCAGCATTTCTCAACATAAGCACGTTCTTCCCTGTTACATTAAAAACACATCATGGGTGACTAGTGACATTAGGAAGGCAGGCCTCCTGGTTAGTGAACAGGGGATGGTGGCACATTGCTATATTTTTTTAAGAGACACAGCACAACACCTAGAAATTAATGATTCAGACACTTTCATAGTATCACTTTACCATATATCATGTTCAAATAAAACCTTTACATGGAATAAAAAGAGACTACAACAAACGTTCTTTTTCATTCTAGCATTAGCCCTGTAATCTCCACAGCAAAGACAGAAAGTTGTTCTAACAGAGGTGTTTTAAAGTATCTTATTCAAGAAATTTAGACATTTCACCAAAAAAATTTCATTGTTTTTGGCTATGTGACTATTTCTCAGATACTTTCCAACAACAACATATAGATTCTGAAAGAAACAAACTGCTATCTCAGCTACACTCGTTTCAGGTCTCTCTCGTTTGTAACTCTCAAAAGGTAATTACAAATCCTGAGTTTAGCCCACAGAAACAACTTCAAGAGGTGGAAGAGCAGACAAACGACCCCTTAATATTAAGCAAAAATACGCATCTAGAGCCCAAGTTTAATGGAAAAGTTAAGATAAAAACCAAAGAGCTTCTAAATGAAGGGGGGAGGAAAAAAAAAAAAGACAGGAAAAAGAGACTAGGGGTTCAAGGACAAGAAATTACTATTTCACCAACAAACTGGTGCTCAGTAGTTCAGGAAATAGAAAACTTTTTTTGCCATTACCTTTTCAATAATTGTTCTTTCAACTGCTCTTAATCATCTAAGCAAACTGAAAACTGCACAATAAACTTTAAAATTAGTTAACGGGAAAGCTGCACAGGCAACAATGGCCCAGCTCCTCTCGCTCTTTGAGAAGAAATTATTTTTTCAGTATGAATAATTGAATCATCTTATGCCTTGCTCTGTAAGGGGGAAAATGCTCATGATACTTTACCAGACAGACAGTAAAAGGCTTTTTTGTAATAACTCAGAATCTCGTTTTTGCTTACGTTTTTAATCATCCTCATCTATTGCCTGAAGAATACTGCCTTTCAATTAAATGTCTGTATCAGGAGAAGGGGAGCAGTGATATAGCAGACAGAGTGTTTTGCTATACTTCAAAGCACGCGTCCAAGCATCGCTTCAGAGTCAGGCCAAAGGCTACTTCTTGCTAACCTACTTCCCTGGCCTTCTGTAAAGGAGAGCCAGCCACGACGCCGTCAGGCAAACCCTTGCACTTGGCTGATATCCTTATCTGTAAAACAAGATGAAATAACAGCTTCTTGCAAAGGTTATGCACATAGTTAAATTCTGTGCGTTTCCCAGTGGTATCCACTTCTTATTAAAAAAGAGTCCCCCAATCCCCCACACCCTAACTATTTAAATTCCTTTAATGCCAGATGTGAGGCACTTACTACATAATGGTATTGTAGCAATCTTTTTTCCTTCTTACATTAATTTTTTGTTCCTGAATTTTTCATTCTTCTTCTGCCTGACTCTACTTATCTGCATGTCCTTTTTTCTTTTGCTCAACAACAGACGTAGAAGACCCCACTGAAGAACAGAGGTTTGTTCTAAGTTAATTTGATGTAATTCTTAATTCTAGATCAATTTCTACTTGAAAAGTATTTAAGCAGGTGCATGTTGAGTAGTTATTGCTCTACAAAGCAAATACTAATGTTAATATAGCAAATCAACTAAGTAACTATGAATCCTTCCCATGTCAAACACTTTTCAGGTAGAACTTCTTTATTTCTTTGTTTGAAACATAAAAATGAGAGTACAGAAGCAGCTTAGAGCAAGCAGATGGCTTGCCTTGCTATCCTAGACAGCTGGATGCCGTGTATAGTTTGCATATCACGTTTGCTATGACTTCTGCAAGGCAATCCTACCTCTCTGTGTGTCAACTCTTGCACAATTTTGACATACATAGAACACACTTCTGAATTTTTCTGCTCACAAAATGCTATCGAAGGGCCTTGCCCAGCTGACCATCTTCCACATCAGCCTAAAAAAAACAGGTTAGCAAAAATAATCCACAGAAATCACAGATTTGCCATATTTTTTCAATAATTCCCTATGAAACATACATTACACATAAAGCTTCAGGTTCTGCCCATTCACTAATTACAGAGGAGACGGTGAGTCAGAAAAGCCAAATGACCTCTTTCAGATCAGAGGAAAAGTCTTACTTAGCACAGGGACTGGAGTTCAGGAATTGCTAGAATCCCAAACCCGTGTTCAGGTGAACAAACTGTCCCTCTCTCCCAACACGCATTGAATTGGGTAAAGAAGAAACACATTTTCTTTTCCTGAAAGAACTATTCAGCTGGAGCTGTAAGATTAACAATTTCCTACAGTACAAAGGTTTTCTACAACTTTGTAGAGAATTACCAATAGATGAAAGGAAGAAAAGTACTTCACAAGGAACCTGGTGCACCCCACAGCAGCACTGGCCCAGTTGCCCAGTACGATTTTTCAAAGGAAGCAGTTTCCTTTTAGCAGTTCCTGTAACTGGGAACACTGCCCATTTTCTGTTCAGTGATTAAAGTTCATAGCACAGCTCCAGTTGCTGAATAAACAGAGGAGCTTCATAAATCTAAGATGGTGTGATGAGGAACACATAAAAAGGGCAAACGCATTTATCCAATAAAATAAACAAGATGTGGCCATTTTCAACGGGTGGAAAGCCGGAAATCTGATTCTTACAGCATGTGGCACCAGGGCTGTGACACGTCAAAGACGTGACCTAAGATAAACGTTTCTCAGTACCTTCTCTCCTTTACCAGCCAAGTTATCAGCAGCACACTGAAAAAGCGTTCCCTTGCTGTCCTGGGATCACCAGTAGCATGGTAATGCCCCTCAGAGGACAGTGCAGACAAAAACCAGGCAGTTGGCCTTGAACAGTCAAAGTGAAGTCTGCCCGAATTCGTTATTGGGCTCATCATATCTGACCAGAAGGCCTCAACTGAATAGTCTTTATGAAGTCATTTCTGGGAAGAAAGGATCATTAAAAAATCCTGCTGTGGCTGGAGATTGCGGGGGAACGTGAATAAATTATTGACTTTGTGTCAACAATTTCATTTCACATTCTTGGATTCGATAAATTTCAAACAAAAACTGGGTCAAAATGGATGGTGGATGGGAGCAAATAAAAATTATTATTCTGCTCCCTAGAGGAGATTAAATAAAAGTCATTTTTCATGTGCACTCCGCAGCACGTCTACGAGTCCTAGATTGTCTTAGAGAAAGATCTTCAGAAATGTTTATCACCCAGAAGTATCTTATCAACTGATTAGTTCAGCCAGTCTTATTTCCTTGAATTACTGCAAGCTCCATCTCAGGATCCTTTGCAGTTTGAAGGAAAGACATTGTTTGCTCTACCCTTCATCCCCTAAATTGCCACCAGGTTATAACACTTCGAAAGAAAATATCAGCGTCACGAATAGGCAAAACCAATGTTTGCACTTTACCGTAGGTAAATTCGCTAGAAGGTTATATTTGAAAATGGCCCCCCTCAAGCATCACCTACTTTATAAAAAATGCTCACGTTCTGAGATTCTGAGTTCTACACAGACAACAGGTAGAATCACACAACTACTTACCCTTTACAGTCTATTTTTGCAAACAGAAATCCCACAGATTTTTATGCTATCAAAGATTACACCAGATTTGTATGGAAAAGATTATTCTAAAGTCTAATAAAATACATCTTCAATTGTACCATTTTGGCATTCCCAATTCCTTAATGCTAGCAACAGATCCTATCTTTTTATGTGATAAAACCCTCTATAGCATCCTAACAAGGAAGTTATTCTCTCAATGATAAAAGACGCCCTTATTCAACTTCTGTAATCATCTCAAGGTTATGTGTACTTTAAGCAAGTAACAGAACTTTATAAATGTATTATACGTCCATATATACTCTTTTGGATTTCTCTAAACTTGCCTTTTTTAATCTCTGTCTTGATTTTATAATGACCTGTACCAAGTGAACAAATAGAATAAAATGTAAGTAAGAAGTATTTTGAGAACACATCTGCTTAAACTTTACTAGGTTCACTTTTTAAGTTATGGATTATTGTATTTAGGAAAATATCTTTTTTTTTTTTTTTTTTTTAATACTGCCTTGAACAAAATGCTGTTGCTGTGACTCTGCCTGGCACCAGCTGGAATGAACAGGTAACTCCAAGATCACTTAGTGACTGCTAATCATTAGCATTAGATTCTAAGGACTCCCATTAACTTATCAAGTTTCTGGAAGCCACAGGCTAGATCAGCTTTTTGCTACAGCCATCTCCATCCATGACCATGTAGCTCTTGAGGTCACATGGTAGAAACCTGCTTCTCTCCAGGTTTTAATGGTGCTTTAAAAATTCAGACAGGGTGGAACCTAATGCCATGAGGTCATGATTCTGCAGGTCTCTGAGCCAAAACCATAGCTTCTCCTTTATTTGCCCTTCGTCTTTAGTCATTAGCTTCTGCTGCTGTCTGCTAAACCATTGCACCTATTCTGTGAAGCACCTTTAAAGGCCTTGGCAAGTAACAGTTAGAATTTGTTGGAAAACAAAACTAATAAAGCAGAAGGAAATGGCTCTTTAACAAGTAAAAATTCAGTGCTGCTGAACAAGACTTTAAATGAAACCATCGGCAACAAATCTCTTTTTGCTTACTGTGCCCTTGGCAGGATGGTTATTTTCCTCGCATTCTGCTTTCTACTCTACAAACTTTCAGGTTCACCCTGGGTCGAATGAGCTGCGTATGATGTTTCCTGGGTCCGTAGAAAAGCTGACTTTTTTCTTTCACCTCTGAGATTTGGCAGTAGGTCAATTCCTATTTTCCAGCATGCTCCCTACCCTTCTCTGCTGTCTTCCAGATGCCACAGACCTCTGTTGGTCACTGCATCCCTGGCCAACCCCAGCTGCTCTCCCAGACTTGGGGAGCATCCAGGGGAGGTGCAATCTCTCCTCCCTTTGGAAGGTCCAGCTGATGACAGCATATGAAGGCGGCTGAAACAGAAAGGCAGCCTTCATCTTCGCTACCTGGCTACCCCAATTTTAAGAAAATATAAGGTATTAAAGTATACTATAGATATGGTAGCCTGTAGGCAAGCAGATCTCCATTGCTGCCATAGAGATTTCCTAAACAACGAATCTTAACATTTGCCTCTTAAATTACAACAGTGAATTACAAAAATTCAGTCAACTGAAATACTTTAATTCTCTTTCAAACCACTGAGTCTACCTTAAGCCATTTCCAGCTTTTCAGCTTTTGGCAGTTCTGACTGTGCAACAAAGAGATGAGTTCTTTGTTTTTTCCTTATTTGCGTATCACTGCTCTAGGACTAACCTGGAGTGAGCGCTGACGAAGAAATCTTTAAATGTCCTAAAACCTTACACTTAGCAGATAAAGAGTCACAGCTAAGGTCAGCTTGACTTTTTTGTATCACAGACAGGGGTGGACCTACAGAGGAAGAGGAGATTGATGCTTGTAGGAACTACCTGAAAACCACAGGGCCCGAAAGCCATCACAGAGGAACTTTCTATTGCAAGAGTAATCAAGCTCTCTCCTTTAGGATGCCTGCTGACTTACCCAGTTATCCGACAACTCCACAGGATGATTCAAGGCATATAAACTAGGCTTCTCTGGGTCACTGTCTCAGATATCTGAGTGTAGGTGCTTAAAATTAAGCAATGTGAATAGCTCAAATAATGTTAATGTTTTTATGGCTGCTGCTACCTGATGTATGTGCATTCAGTCAAGTGTGTTGCTGTGCCATCTTGAACTGTGCAGAGTCCTTGCATTTGTATCTGAGTGTCTAGTGAGACGCAGAGAAAAATTTAGCTTAAATCTTCCAGAAGTGTAAAATTGATATAAAAACCTGTCTGGATGCTATGGAGTATTTACAGACCGTTATAGCTTAATCTTAGGGGTATATCAGATCCAGGCCATACATTAATTACGTATCAAGTAGTTCCTTGAACATTATAGAACTTCAAAAAAATTAAATAATAGCTTTTAGCAACTGCTGGGTTGACATTCACTTACAGGTCTGTATAGGACATTCAGTGCCGGCCCCTGAATAACAAACTGGAGAGAGTTCAGAGAAAAGTAACCAAAGTAGGTTTGGAGGGACTGACTGACAAGGAAGATGAAAGGAGTGATCCATATACAGATCTTGACTAAAAGGTGTCTGGGCGTAGCAAAATTAACATGATAAAAATCACACATATTTGAAGATTATAATTAAATGTTATGGATGAAGAGTAACTAATTAGGGTTGCATGAAACCAGGTGACTTGAGGAATTTGAATATAATTAAAGAGGGATAATAAAGCATAATATCATAGAAAATGCTTTGACAATCACGTTTTGTAGTAATGGAAGCCCCATTTCTTGGAAAATCTAAAAGCAGACAAAGTATATTTTAAAAAATACTAGGAGAAAGGAGGCAACTGAACATTGGTCTGTACCATATACAATTGAATTTTTTGTTTAAAAAGGCACATTTTTTGTTTTGTTGGCACTTCTAATGCACTTTAATTGTCTCACATTTTCTTAATTAAACAATCTTTAAATACACTACTTGAAGTGTCTTTTCCTTCATTTGACTAGCAGACTAGATTACCCATTCCAGCTGATCTCTGTGAAAAGAAAATTGGAAGAAATGTGTTTGCAGGGCAGCCTATTTGAATTCGATTTCCCTTGCTCTGTACTGAAAGAAGGCAAGTTACTGCATTTCCACCAGTCTTCAAGAAAGTTTTGAAGAACATTCAGCATTTGGAAAAGATTGTTCTGCCTTCGTATTTCTCTTGGAACAGGAAGCAGAGTTCTTGTTATTGAAATCTGAAATAGAGACAACATACTCTCCAAGATTAACTCTTAAAATCTAAACCATTTTTCATCTTAGGATGGAAGATTACTTGCTCCATTAAAAATAATTCTTTGCTGCCACAAGATTAACAGAATCTGCAGTGTCTTGAAAAAGACTTTCACCTATGTTAAAAAATTACCTACAGCAGATGATTCATAAGGAAGAAAATTAGAAGACATCATGCTCTTCCATGACTTTGCAGCTGGCAAGAAGAACAAGAAATATCAGCTTCTCAAAGCGCTAAAGAAGCCTGATTAAAATTATTCATGATATAATAAGCTGTAGCTACTGATCTGATGGCAATTGTAATTACCCACGATTTTTGCAGACAGAATGAATGCTATAGTCTGAAGCCCTCCTCATTTTCCTTTCCCTTACATCACTGTTTTGGGCCATAAAACATTGGTGAAAGACAAGATTCCAGACAAGATTTATTCATAGATCGAAGTCTTTTTTAACCAATTTTAAGACAGGCTCATGTCAAGTTTCTGCATAAGAAAGTACTCATGGCTATAACTTGAATCTGGATCTGTATGTATGTGGCAATTCCATGATGGACATCTTTCTCTTATACAAAAGAAGTTTTACTGTATTCCCCACTTCTCATGTTCCCATGGTAAAAGGCTTTCAGATATAAATTAACATGGTTGCTTTATGTAAAGAGGAGATAAATAAGATTCCTATGTGGATGCATTCATTAGTACCTACTGCGCCACCTGTTCCCTTTCATACTGGTTTTAACAAGTGTTAACAAATAATCCAAAAAATCCTCATGAATTAATGCAACATTAAAAAGATTAAAAAACCCAACTAGATTGCAATCTTAAAGGTAGGCAGAAGAGGCCATTTTGCCACCTTACCCAAAGAGCTACAATTATTGACAGTCTTCATGGTGGATAAGAGAAGAAATCTTAAATGAACTACGTCTAGAAACTTGTAAAAATGTCTGCTTTTTTGGACAAGTTGGCGAGGAGAGCAGTGTGATTTTGTTTGTGACAAGTCATTATCTATACGTAGGGATAAGTTTACCTCCCAAACAAGCAAATCCATTGTTTTCATGTTTAACCAGCAGGATATAAAAATAAAAATCTGACAAACACATGCAAGAGAAACAAATAGAAATGACAGCACTGTGTGATAAAAGCCAGAGTTCTGCAAGATCTTGCTTGTGAAAGTGTACATTATAGAAAGCACTGTTGATTAATTTGAGGGATGACAAGCAACATTTGTGGAGATGGAAAGTTTTGCTCTTCTGACTCCCAGATGTGATATTTTAACAGGGAGAAGTCATTTTCTACCTTGCTGAGAGAACAGGTTTGGTACAATAAAACATAATTTTCAAACTTCTGAAAGTCCTAAAAGCAAGAGGTCATGAAACATTTTGAAGAAGTGAGCACAGACACATGTAGTTAATTCAGTTAGAGATGACTGAACAGAGGCATATATTACTATCTCCCATTTTTAAACTGCATTTTTACGGTTTTATTTTACATACAAGCTAGTAAAGAAATACAAGTGAAAGCCAGTGTACAGCATAGAGTATAAAATTAAATATAGTTCAAAGGACTACATTTTTAAGAGGTTTCTCGGCATTGAAGAATGCAAATAGGTCCCAGGACAGATCTTGTTATGTGTTACCTTATATTGACAAAATGAAGCCCTCTTGAAAATTCCTTAGAAATCCAGGTGCTCAGTAGCTATTTAAGCACCTGTTTTCACTGCACTTCACATTTAAGAGGCCAATAACCACCTCAACACCATGAAACTCAAACTTACCTTCCCAGTCTGAAAATAGGGGTTTAAACAAAAAAAGAAATTTCCTTCCCTGTATCAGAGCAAATACCTGGTGTTACGTGGTCACTATGACTTTTCCCTGTTTTACCTAATCAGTGTGATTTTTCCAGCAGTTATTTATTAGTTTTTTTTTAAACAAAAAGCCTCGCCATTAATAAAAGATCTCAAGCCAACTTTTTTTTTTTTTTTTGTAACAAAAGCTGTACCAAACTCACCTGCTGTAAATGTAGCATCCCATGTGGTTGATTTCTTTGTCTAATTTATACCGCCGAAAGTCCTCCCAAGCATCTTTAATGGCTGTAATGGCCATTATAACACAAATTGGGATCACAGAAACTTCTGGTTGGAAAGCATTCACCACTGGCACAAAATTCAGCAGCACAACAACCACAAAATAAATATTAGCAAAGCGGTGAAACTGCTCATAGATGTTTTTAGGGAGGAAAGTCAGGATGGTGTATTTTGTGGTCTTAATTTCATTGGAGTCATAGTATCTGTTTGGATTTTCCTTCCACTTCTTACTTCCAAAGAGCAAATTGGAGATGATCACTCGTTTATTTTCATTTTTCTTCTTTCTTTTCTTTACTTTTCCTCTCTTCTCCAGCTCTTCATTTTGGATTTCAGCGTCTGGAGCACCACAGCGGCAGCAGGTTTCCTTGAAGAAATGTTGTTTCCATATCGTTCTAGAGAAGCAGCCTGGAACACTTTTCCTTGACATCTTGTTTTCCTCTCAAAAAGTAGCCTCAAGTTGAAAACCAACAAAATTAGAAGAGTTCAAGAATCCAAATAAACTCCCAATTGCTGGAGAGAAGAGTCAAGATGTCCGAAGCCCAGGGCTGCCTCTCCTTTGACCCCAACCTCCACCTGCCTAGGGAGAGGTGTCATCCTGACTCATCTGCACCGGCTGCTACAGCCTGCCGGGGAGGCTGCGCCTCACCTACGACAAAAGCATCCCGAATGTTTCGTTATTCCTGTCAGGACACGCCTGCAGGCCCCGTTCAGAGCATTTCCCTGGCATCGACCATCCGCTCACATGAAGCGTCTCTGGTTGAACACAGAGCAGCGACAAGGCTAAGAGCACACAGACGGTTTTCACGGTTCACCCCGTAGGTGTCTGAATCACTCGATAAGCCTGGGAGTTGCCAGGAAGTTCAAAGGTAAGGGGCAGAGCTCTGCGTCCCGCAAGTCAACAGAAGATTGCTACGAGGCTCAGCACAGACAGTATTTCTCTCTTTTACTTCCTCTATCTACTATCTGTTTTCATGCCCATAACATGGATTATTGAACAAACAACCCACCCCCATCCTCCCCACGCCAAGCGAACTTATGATTCGGTATCTGTGAGAATTATACAGACAGAGGCAACTGAAGGGCAGTTTACCTAGACTCCCCCTCAGCCTGATCCTTCT